>NW_024062076.1:0-637500 GCF_006381635.1 Hibiscus syriacus | reverse complement strand
ATTAGGGGTTTAAAATTAAGTTTAAGATTTATGAATAATGGTTTAGATTTGAGTTAGATTTTAAGATTCATAATTATTTGTATATAAAATGTCATTTACATATATATATATATATATATATGGAGGTGTATTGATATCATATGATATAGGATTAGGAGTTTAAAATTAAGTTTAAGATTTATGTATAATGATTTAAATTTGAGTTAGATTTTATGATTCATAATTATTCGTATATCAATGGCATATATATATATATATATATATATAACTTTAAATAATTTGTCAATATACACACCGTGTAACACCTTAAATAAAATAATAAGAACATTACATAGCTACATGAATTATTAATTATATTTTTGGTTTCTCAACTTGTAATCAGTTGTAGATAAGAATGTGAAAGTGTGAGATGAAGATTAAGACGACATATCATCAGACTAGAAGCTACTTATTTTTTTATTGTTCAGAAAATGCCAAAAATTAAGAGATACAATGAATTTGATTAATATATATCATTTACGGGCCGTAAAAGCAAAGAAAAATTCAAGTCAACAAAGATGATGACAAACTCATTTGGAATCGCAAGGGAACACTTACCATCACGATTAATAACGAAGGATTACATGTGTTTAATGTGTACAGCAATTCGTGAGACGCTTGAATTTGATTAGGTTAAAATTTGATCTACATTTGATTTAAATTGATTCAATTCAAATTTAAATTTGTCTCAATTAATGTTAGACTCAAATTTGATTCAATAGCTTAACGAGTTGAGGGCTTTTTGGCCCAATAGGGTAGCCTGAAAAAAAATGAGGGAATTAGAGCACTTTGTCTTTTAATTTGGGATCTACAACATTTGCTACAGTGCAGGACGAACTCGTCACCACGAGGTGATGAGTTACTTGAGATATATTATTTTAATGAACACACATGAGAAGGTCCCACGTGAGCCATTAATTTATTGTATTTATCTCTTCTGTTCATATTTTATTTTTAAGCATTGCAAAAAAAATTAAATTTTAAAACTTTTAAAAAATAATATACGTCAAATCGTCACCTCGAGGTGATGAGTTCTTCTAATTAAAAAAATAGTCGTTTTGTAGTTGTTGGCCAATGGTCACAAGTCAACTCGTCACGCCGAGGTGATGAATTCCTCCAGATTAAAATTAAAAAATAAATTAATTACAAAGTAAATTAACAATTTTATTAAAATAACAGTGTTTACAAACTAATAAAATTTATTTATATTTCCTAAGTTCTTGACGATGTCGAGGAGTGGTCGAATGATAATGGCGCGGGGTTCGTCGAGACGCCAGGGTCGTCGGCCTTGATCGTCGTCGTCGTCTTCATCATCTTCATCTTAGGTTGGTTGTTGAAAAAAATAAGGTGTACTTAACAAACTTAGAGATCCACCTTCAAAAATACGGGGATGAACTTATGGTATTTGACGCCATCATTGCCATTATTGAATCCACTTCGCTACCTTGTTGACCATGTATGATATGATCACATTCATCCTGACATGGATGTTCTGTCGAAGATGCTTGAGTGTATTGGATTGCATCCCATGAAGGTCCAACCCAAGTCAGTTGAGTATCGGTTGTAGTATGATATAAAGTATAGAAGCTGAAACTAGCCTGAGATGCATAACATTGATCTTCAATTGCAGATGTTGAAGCAGAAGAAGATGATGATGATTTCTTCGTCTTGATAGATCTGGCCTTGTGTTGTTCCCATTATCCCCTCTATGTCGATGTCATAAGATATGGTTTCCCATTATTTTCATAATTTCGGAAATAAGGAGAAATGGTCGAAATCAAGATCCATTGGCGTAATCTCGTAACACATGAGACCAATAATTGACGTTGATCCCACTGCTCAATGTAGAAAGCGTGCTTTGTTGGCCAATCATCATTATGTTTCCCAAGCAAATCAATTCTCTGGAGGTCATCCATATATCATATTTTTGTAGGAATTGGTTAATGAGATGCAAACTGTAGCAACACTCTATCAGCAGCGTGAATCTCAACAATAAAAAATTGTAATATAGGCGTCACAGTGCACCATAAATCAAAACCCTAAAAATATCTCGATGGCAATAACGGGTAGATCTTTTTATCGCAATACGAAAGCCAACAAAAATGTACATATTAATTATAAAATTTAATATATATAAAGTTAAACAATTTCAAAAAAGTTAAACTAAGAACTAATATTTGACACATGTCGACCATCGATATAGATCCTCATCTGTATATCGTTTTTTGTCGCACCAGACAACTTCATCTCCGTTATATTATTACGCCATCTAAAAAACATAAAAATGATTAAAAACATAAGAAAATATATTAAAAAATTTGTTAAAAAATCGAAGTTGAAAATTTACCTTGCAGCCAGAGGAAACTCGACGGGGTTGTTGTAATCGATGTCAAAAATGGAAACTGATACCAAGCCCAAGATTGTAGCAATATTAGACAATCTGCTACATTGTCTTTTCGACCCCGTTGGGTGATTGCAGCCTTGCAACACTCCTGATGCAAAAAGGCTAAAATCGTCGAGCCCCAACTGGTATTACGACACTCCTGGAAATCATTTAATATGGGCAAATACTAAGTGTGCACCAAATTACCAGATTTATCCGGTAATAATATTCCTCCGATCAATTGGAGAAGATATGCTCAGGATGCAAAAATAACCTCCTCCTCGGTAAAGTCGTCCGTCACTTGAAATTCGGACTCCAACCACGTCATCCGTAACCGATAGCCGTCTATGATCTTGGATGGTGGTTGTCTTCCCAAAACTTTGTGGACCAAAGCGATGGGGTTGTAATCGTTCCACCTAATGACGATGACACCATTGATAGTAACACTAAGTTGGTAAGTGACGTCTTCCAAAGTAATCATCGTTTCACCATTCAAAAAATGGAAAGTGTGCATCTCGGGCCTCCAACGATTAATCAGAGATGAAATCAACGTTGGGTACACCTTAAAGCCACATAAAAGTATGGCTAGATACAAACAGGATTACTGAAGATATATCATCATCCGCTTATACGGATCTCTCGATGTCATCCCACGCTGACGAATGCTCTGTTCTTCTTCTGTATGGAGTTCGACCAACGAAATATGAACATCATCGAGGCATAACATGTAATCTCGAGAAGCCATTTTTCAAGATTTTTTTAGGAAGTTCGAATTTTGCTAGGATGATGAAAAACCTAAAACCCCATAACCCTTATTTATAGCCCTAACTCCAAAGGCCATATTTAAAAAACCAGGGGAAACTCGTCACCACGGCGTGACGTGTTCCCTTGTAACCGTTGACTAACGACTAGATTTTTTTAATTCAATGGAACCCATCACCTCAAGATGACAAGTTACCATATATGTATTTTAATTTAAATTTTTTTTGCAATAGTTAAAAAATAATAACAATTTTTAATTGACTCGTCACCTCGAGGTGATGATTCCCTATAAATACGATAAATTAATGGTACATATGGGCCCCACTCATTCGGGTTCACTGAAATAATATATCTCAAAGGTGACGAGTTCACCCTGCACTATATCAAATGTCGTGGATCCCAAATTAGAAATCAAGGTGCCTTAATTCCCTCGTTATTTTAGGTTGCCTTATTGGGCCAAAAAAACCACGAGTTGTGTCGAACACGATCCAATTCAACTTGATAAGTTCGTGAGTAGTTTGTTTATTTGTTTATATAATTTTTGGGCTAACTGCATGTTTAGTGCATAAACTATTACTATTATTTCGTTTTAGCACCTTTTTATTTTTTTTCAAAATCATACCTAACATTTAATATTTGTTTCATTTTAGTATCTGACTTTACAAACTTGACGAAACTACTATAATTATGGGTAAATTACATTATTCATCACTCAACTATCTTATCACTCCTATCTTGGTCACTAAAGTTTAAAAAATTTCAATTTAACTACTCAACTTTTAAATTGTTCTTGTTTTAATCACTCTAATTTATTTTATTAATGTTTTTGTGACATGAAATTTTTATTATTAATTTATTTTTATATAATTAAAGTAAAAAAATAAATTTAAAATTATACCAAAACCAAAAAATCATACCACAAATCCTACATCACAAACCACTCACCCCACCCTCACGACCTCACTCTTGTTGGCCTCTCTAATTGTCATTCCCTTTTTTATTTTAATCATATATCAATAAAATAATAAATAAAATATGCCACATCATAAAAATATTAATAAAATAAGTTAGAGTGATTGAAATAAGAGTAATTTGAAAGTTAAATGATTAAGTTAAAAAATTAAATTTTGTTGATCAAAATAGGAGTGAGAAGATAATTGAGTGATGTATGATGTAACTTACCCTTTGGTCAAAGGGAACGATTTGTTTGATAAGGGGTCAATCATTTTGAGCCAAAAAAACCTTGGAAACCTAATTTTGAAGAGAAAAAAATGATCAAGTATGTTTTTGAAAAGGTTCAACTGAATTGGAAAATGTTTAAAACATATTTTTCAAGTTAATTTGTACTTTGAATTATTTTTATAAATTTTTGACAAAATCAATTTTACAATTTGTTGTTATATCAAAATATTAATTCAACAATTTCCTTATTTTAGGATTGATTGTGTATTGTTGAACTTCTTTTTATTCAAGAATGTTTTTAATATGTTAGTTTGATATATTTTTGAATTGTTACTTTGGTTGTGATATGTTAATTTGGTGTATTTATGTATTGTTACTTTAGATTTTAGACTTCGAAATTACTTCATACACTTTTTTGATAATTTTTTGGTTAAATTCATTCATTTATGTTTATATTAAACTCAACATAGACACAAAGTATTACTAGATTTTACATATAGTTAACAAAATAAGATAAAATTATTAATGAGCTTAACGAGCAACGAGTTGAGTCGTAAGTTTTTTTTTTGAAGAGCACAAGTCGAGCAGAATTTTATCAAATTATTGAGCTTAACAAGCAATAAGTCAAGTCGAATACTAATTTTTTACAAGCACGATCAAAGTACTACTCAACTCCCTATCGACTCTCTCGATAAGAAGCCTGTGAAGAATAATATAGTATTCAACACTTGTTTGTAGGAAGAACTTTAAAGTCAAATGTTATAAGTGGTTGGATAATTAGTTTTGCATTTTCCGTTTTTTGTGTGTTAATTGTAAAAAAATAAATACAATAAAATATAGGGTAAAGTACATAAATGATCTTCCAACTATATGATACTATTTTATTGAGTCCCTTGATTGTCAAAAGTTATAAAATGGTCCTTCAACTATAGGGAGTTATTTTGTTGAGTCCCTTGACTATTATAAGTTGCAAAACGGTCACTTGACTATTCATTATGTTCCAAACTCGTTATTTTCCATTAAAAAATTAACGATTGTCTTAGTTCGACGTTAATATGTTGACTGAGATTTGATAGTCGTTTGAGATTATGAAATTAAATTTTATCATATCTAAGTCAGTAGGTTAATATACAGCTCAGATTGGCGTCAAATTTTTAATGAAAAGGGACGAGTTTAGAACATAATGAATAATTGATGACCATTTTTTTAACTTTTAATAGTCAGAGGACTCAGCAAAGCAACTCCCAATAGTCATAGGACCATTTTGTAACTTTCAATAGTCGAGAGACTTAATAAAATAATATCTTATAGTCAGGGGACTATTTATGTAATTTACCCTAAAATTTATCAAGTGTATTTTATTTGTAAAGTAAAATTATAAAATGTACAAGTATCGTGTTTAAACATATCAAATCATAAGAAAATAATCATTATATTTCATGTACTCAACGCTGGATTCAAACATTATTGTATATACATGCATTTTTAATCATTACTATGTATAACTTTTAAAAAAGACCTAACCTATTTGGCTATTCCAATCTAAAACATAGCTTTTTTTTTTCTCGTGACTAAAACGTTTAAAAGTTGGCTAAAAAGAGGAAAGAAAGAAACTTTTTCCAAGGCAAATGATGATAGATTGAATGAAAGGAAACGGAAAATAACATTAAATTTCATCAATCTCGCATTAAAAAGTCATAGAAATACATGAAACCTTGTTTTTCTACGAGAGTTTCATGGTTTGTCGTTTGAGATACTGCTGAAACAAGTTATGTCTCAGACAGTTTTCCCGTGAAGAAAACTTTATCCAATAGATCTTGGATTTAACTATTACACTTTAATTTATGGTAAACTATTTGAATATTCACTTAATTATAGGATATGTTCTATTTAGATGATTGAATTAGAATTAAGAGACTGTTTGTTTGGCTCTGAATGGAATCGTTTAGCGCAGCATTCAAACTGTTTGTTTCTCACCTCTAAATGATTCAGTGCTGACTGATTCAATAAAATAGTGTTGAATGATTCAGCACAGAAGTACATTCTGAATGATTCAGAGCTATTATCAAACAGCATGTCACATTCAGAGTTAATTCATACATAGCCTTTGAATCATTCAACGCTTAATCATTCTGAAGTAAACAAACATCCCCCAAGTCATTAAACTATTGAAGTGATTTAAATCAAGTCACTGACTATTAATTGTTAACGAAAACATTGTTGTGCCTGTTAAATAAATTTATATACTTATATATTTTATCAATTTAACTCCAATTTAATTTAATGTAATAAATTTAATCATCTAATCATATGATCACATATAAGAAGACCAAAAAAAGTTATGAATATAAAGTTGACGTCATGGGGATCAATCTCCGAATGTGTAGGAAAAATTTGAATGTCTTAACCATTAAGCCAAGTCTCTAACTTGATTAAAGGTTGACTTGTTTTATTTAATGCTATCTTATTGGTGAAAATTAAAGAAAACAAAAATGATGTTGAGGGGATTTAAACCCTAGTCTATCAGAATAAAAAATGTTTAACAACTAAAGTGAGTTTAATCCTTACATAATATTCTTTTAAATTAATCAGTATTCAATCTATTAATTATTTAATTCTGATTGAGTATTACAGAAATAAGATCGACCCTCCCAATTCAATTTACATCATTAATAAACATAAAGAATTAAACATCTAACTTTATTTAAAAAAATTTAATGCCTCATTAGACCGACAAATAATCCTTGCATAATATTAATAACCTTTTATATATAGTTTGAATTGTAGTCAGAGCCGACTTTTGAGGGCAGCAACCTGAGCACTTGCTCAGGGGGGGCCCTTTTAAATTGCTCAACGAGGGCCCCATTCTATGTAAATATTAGTTCTCAAGAGTAATTGTGATTTTATCAGGGGCACATCCATAATTCCACATTTAGTTTTACTCCCAAAAGTCCAAAACTTAAAAGTGTAAGTGCAATATATATATTATATACATTCATATATAACTGATGGGGCCCATTTTTAATTTTAACAGTTATTGAGTATTTCTTCAATTCAATTTTTTATTTCCAAAATCTCATTAACTTTCCACACAACTCAAAGTTTTAACGGTAAAATAATTAAATATTTTTAATTTCCCATAATTAGATTTTTTTTCTAATTCTAATTTCCCATAACTAGATGATCCGAATTTAAAATTTTATTGTTGCCGTTTGGAAGATACACTTAAGAATGATGATAAATGTGATATTCATGGATCTTACTTATATGTGGAATTGAAGTTACTTAAGAATTTTTGCTAAAAGAAAACTTGGGGGCTTTTGATATTTTAAAGTTTTTAAGCTTGTTGATTGTTTTCCTAATGTAATTATTGCATATAGAATATTGTTACTCATTCATGTGATAGTTGTAAAGGCCAAAAATAGTTTTTCGAAATTAAAATTGTTCAAATTTAAAATTGCTCAAATCTTACTTGCGTAGTTCTATGTCACAAGAAAGACTTAATGAACTAGCTATGGTGGCAATTAAAAATGAGAATTTAAATAAAGTTGCTTATGAAGATTTGATTGATGAATTTGCTTCAAAGAATGCTCGGAGCATGATATTTTTCAAGTGACAAACTTGTAAGTTAATGAATGTCCCTTATTATTTTATTATTTTAATTGTATTTTCTTAATAAAATAATGAAAATTATGTATTGATAAAGTTTAATTATTTTAATGGTTTATTAATAAAATATTAAATTAATTATTTAAATTAATGATACTTTCATTCTATAAACCTTATTATTAAATTTTTGTTGAGTCGCTCAGGGCCCCAAAAATCTCTGAGATGACTCTGATTGTAGTTAGTAAACAATTAATATAATACTATATATTATTTTAATGATATACAATAAACTATTAATATAATTTAAAATATTTATTATTTTCATAAAAGTATTGTTTAATATTTAAATATATTAATTAATAATTTTTAGTAAATATTAGTAATTATTAAAACATGAATATTATATTATTAAAAATAATTAATAAATATATTTCAATATTTTAATTATTAAAATTTTCCATAAATAATAATAAATATTACATTATATTAAATGAATAAAAAATATTATTCATTATTAAAAAATATAAATAATTTTATATTAATAGTTTATTATGTGATATTAAAATAAGAATATAATATTATATTAATTTTTTATTAATTACAATTTAAGTTATACGTAATATGTTGTCAATATTTTTTGGTATTAGACTTGACTTAGTTCTTAATCATTCTTATTGTAATAAACTTTGAATCAGATCTCTTAATCTTATTTTCATTTTCTTTAATTTTTATCAACAAGATAACCTTTAATAAACTATGTTTTTAAGTTTTGATCAATTTTTGGACCGGCTCAGTAGTTAGAGGCTTAGCTCACATGTCATGATTTTGACCCTTTTGGTGCCAACTTTGGATATATAAATTTATTGAATCAAATTAAGATTAAGATCAAATTAATAGAATATATAAGTAATTAAAAATCAAATATATTATTATATAAATTTATTTAATTATCATATCAATATTTTATTTTTGTTAATATGATCAATAACCTGATATAAACCATTTTAATAGTTTAATGACTTAATTGAAAAAAATCAATTCCATAATCAAAATAAAATCGAGTCATTCGTTTAATGATTATTCAAGTAATATAAAACTTAACGCAACATATTATGGCTTTGATTATTATACTTTAATTTAATTAATTTTAGTTGATGCATTTTTTTTACTTTTTAAATTTTAGTAATAGTATCTTGAGGTCTAGGGTTTTCTTAATATTTTTTTTTCCAATTTTGTTAGAAGAAAAGGAAAAGTGATTTTCCAATATTGAATCAGAGTTCTAAATCTAGTATTTAAGAATTAATATTTATTCTTTAACTATACGTTATAGACTTGTAACTTAATTCGTGACAAAATTGTACTTTATTTTTCTTGAAATTTTAGTTTAAATTTTTATTATGTATATATTTACCCCTTAATGTGATACTTTTTATTTATTTCTATATTTCTCTTATTTTGTTATCTAAACCTTTTATTATATGTTATATTTTCGTTTCTAAGATATCCTTGACGTTTTCTATTTTTCTTATGCATTTTTTTTAAAATTTATATATATATTAGAATTCATGTTAAAGGAAAGATTATTAGAGTTTAACTTAAATTTGATGTGATAAAAATTAATAAAGGTATAAAATTAAGATATAAAAAAAGAAGTAGAAACCTAGTTTAATTGAAAGTATGAAATTCATTTTCTTGTATATTGATCAATAATAGAATATCTACTTTTAGTAGATTTACTAAATAGGTTTTTTGTAATCAAGTAAGTATATTTATAAACTGATACCAAAGATTAGGATTAAGATTAGAAGTTAAGTCGGTAATGTAAATCCTCTTATATTCTTTTATTTTTATTATCAGTGAAAATTTTTCTCTTATGCCTGTGATTTTTTCCGAAAGAGTTTTTCATGTAAAACGTTAGTCTCTCTTTTGTGTATAATCTTTGTGCATGCCATTATCTTTTAGTAAATTTACACCGATTGAAGATTACTTGGTGATTAAGTTTATTTAGTAAGAATTCCTATTAAATATGGACTCTTGGTGCAAATATTTGACTCTATAAATATAGAATATGTCTACACATTTAGAATAATGAGAGATAATTATTTTGGAGAGATGTAGTATTTTTATAGTCTATACAACTTTTAGTGTAACGCCCTAAATTCCGGGCTAGTAGTTTCGAGTCTAGCTGAGAGGTAAGTGGGCCTTGTGGATTTAATAAGTAAGTCTTTGGGCTTAATTGGGTTAAAATTGAGCCCAATTAGCCAAAAAGGAGATTTTTGAATAGTGGAAGTTGTGGGATGGCAAACGTGTAATTTCCTTTTTAAAAAAATATGAAGGCTTTTATTTCCCTTCATCTTTATATTCTCTTAATTTCTTATTCCTTCTCCTATTTTTCTCTCCAAATTTCCATAGCACAAATGTAAGATCTTAAGCTCTTTTTCATGTATCAAATTCATTCATAATTCCTCCACTAACATATTTAATATGAATCAAGTATTGGTTTATTTCCTAGCTAGAGAAAAGTGGGGGTTTTCATCCAAATCTCTAAGGAAAGGAGTTTGGCTAAGCAAGGAGCTTTGTATCGGGATCCTAGCATCAAGGTAGTGTATTTCTAATCCTTTGTGGTGTTAAGGCTTTCTTGAACATGAATATTTGCTAGGATTTGAGTATTTAAGCATTTTAGGGTTTATACTTGATTTAAGCAATAGATGAAGAATTTGATGTAAAATATGTGTTCTTAAGACACTTTAATTAGCTCATTAAAGTTTCAACACACGATTAGAAACCAAACTGTGGACTTAGGAGTGATTTTAGGTTTTTTAGACTAAATAAACCATTTATGGGTTCAAGTATTGATACTGGGATGAACAATATCGATACTGGATGATTTGGGTAAAAATTAAGGATTTCAGGTAGAGAGTATCGATATCAAGAGTATCGATACTAATCTCATATTATAGATATTAAGGGTTGTAGTATCGATATCGGATGCTTAGTGTCGAGACCGAATGCTCGGTATCAATACTGAATGCACGGTCTCGAGATCGTTGGTCTCCATACCGAAAGATTGGTCTCCATACCAAAAATTGAGTATCCATACCGAAGGCTTAATATCAATACCAAAAAAAGCTGAGTGATTTCAAGATGTCAAATAGACTCAAGAGTGAGGACTTTAATATCGATTGAGATCGAGAATCTAGCATGGGTGTAAAAGGTTACAAAAATGTCTTTAGGAGCCAAAATTACCAAATTACCCTTGTAAATCTCGTTTTGAACATCTAAGAATGAAGGATCGTTATGAAGGGTATATTGACAAGCGGTATGATGAGGTAATAAAATTACGAAATATCCAGGTTGCTGATAGCAAGAGTGTTAGTGAATGGTGAATGTATAATTGTCCCTCTAATTTGAGGGTGAATTAAGAGAAAGCGCAGTAGGAGCGATTAGGGAGTACCTAATTTTGAACCCAAGCCAGTTATCAGACCAACTAGTGTTATAGACAATGAGTGATCAATATTGGAATCATCGTGAACTCATGAAACGCTTATAGACTTCTCTAGAAATAAAAATAATTAAAATGCCTTTAAGAAACAAAGGACCATAATAGAACAATTTAATAATTAACAATAATAGCAGACTAATAAACCTTCGTATAACGTTTTAGATGAGAGAATGAGAAAATAGCAATTAGTAAGGGTTTGACCTCACTTTTTTGTGTCGAGCTATACTAGGGTATAGTTAGACTACCTTAGTTGCCCTAGTGGGGCATTGTCACTGCATGAGGTATTTCAGGAGCTAACTAGGGCGAGAGGCTCGAACACTCGTGAGGAATGGGTTAGCGATGTCAGTGTTGTGTAGCCTTTAGGCCTTAGATATGCATGTATAGTTGTATTAGTCTAGTACAATAGAATCCTTAAAGCTTGGCTTGATGGCTTTGTGAGACCAAGCCAATACTTTAGTAGTTACTGATTGCTATATGACACCAAGTTCCCCCCACAATGATCTACCTGATAGTTATGTGAGGACTAGGAGATCATTCAACAGATATTGGGAATTGTACCGATGCTATGCAACACAGGTTTCCCTTTGTTAACCAGTATCTGATGGCTATGTAAGACCAATTATTAGTCAGTATGGCATTTAGATAATGTATAGTAAAGTCAAAGTTGAATTCAGATAATACATAGTAGAATCAGTGTCATATTTAGATAATCCGTAGTAGTTAAAGTTATTAGGGCCAGAGACCTTTTAGTGGTGTACTCATGGCGAGGCCTTTAACATAGGACTAAGGGATGCGTGAGACTCATACCCTAGTGATAGAACATTTAAGCCCTAGGTAGGTAGCACTTGATCAAGATCATGTATGTACCTACTACTTAGTACCATGTCTTTCGTATGCTTATGTTTATTAAACTCATATTGATTCTCTATATTAATTTAATGAGTGTTGATTATTGCATGTTTTTATTATTATATACTCCTCATTTTTACTTTGATACTACTACTTTTGTTCTATTTTGGCTTGTTTTTGCATAGGAACTTCATTTGGATTAGTCGCGGTTGGAGTTGTGGGCACGACCGAGCATGACATTTTTCGAATCTGATATGACATATTTCTATAATCCAATTAATTGCTCATGACTGTTTTGTTTATTGTTTGTATATTTTACATTGACACTACAAGAGCTTCGAGAGATTGCCTGGGGTCTTGGTGAAACATGTCTTGGCACTGTAGGAGCGTCGAGAGATTGCCTTTTGTCTAGATACTGATTCTTAGATTCGAGATAATTTAGATATATCTACGTGAGCAATGGAATAGACCCAGGATGGTGATGTTCTAACTTGTTTACCTTAGAGATAAGGAGAAGGTTTCATTCGACTAAAAGGGATAGAGGCTAGAGTAGGATAGACAGCGAATATAGTTCACGCTGAGAGGTATTTCTACAACAATAGTCTGACAAACCAAGGGATATAGTTAACGCTGAGTAGTATTTCCATAGCAGCCGTCTAAGAATACTAGCAATCCTTTCGGACAGCTTAAACATGTCATAATAATTCATTCTATACTTAGAATAATTGTTTGTCAATACAAAAGATTAGCATAAGTTCTCTGTGATAAGTCTGAATATGCGAGGTTGTTTGAATTATATTTGAATCAACGTTTGTCTTTGTTTTATTTTATTTCAATAGTCTGCATAATTATTTTGTCTCAACCAAACTTTTGTGCAATCATACTTTATAGTATTTTCTTGTTTTATTAATAATAGTTTTCTTGTTTGACAAGATAGTAGGAATTAGCTTGTTACAACTAGTTCTGGTTGTGGTGAAGCTTAAAAACTTTCGACCAATCCCTGAATAGATGATAACTCGCTTACCCTATATTACTTGATTCGATTGTGTATACTTGCACATAATTACTTGCCTTAGCATATACATTTACAAGCAATCAGTAATGTATTACCTTGATTCTCATGCTCCACCGATTTAATCCCCATTTAATCACTCTCGAACTTGAATTCAACGTCCAATAATTCCTCGGATACAAAGCAACCAAATTTACGTTAGAAACTAAACTTAATTGAGAAACCATATTGAATCCGATGGTAAATCACTGAAAAACAACTTACCGGGTGAGAATTTAGGAAAACGAACTCCGGACTCGGACTAATGACGTTGAAAAACATAAAATAGGGCTTTTCAAAAAATTTAACATTTTTGATCAAAGTCAAAGTCAACGGTCAGATCGGTAAAAGTCAATGGTCAACAAGTTGACTCGGTCAAAGTCAATGAGTTAACTCAGTGACTAGACCAGACCAGGTGGGTCAGGTTGGGTCGGATCAAACGGGTTTGGTCCACTAGGTTTTGGAAAACTCCTTGGAACAAAACAAGCCCCACGCACGGGTGGTGGCGCGTGACGACGCGTGACATCGGTGGCTGGCTCATAGTTTCCGGCCGACTACTCCCTGTTCATCCATGGCCTCAATTACATCAAAAACCAATCCAATATCATTAATAAACCAAGCCAAATTATCACCAATAAACAATCGGTAACTTACCCAATGGTGGACGGCGACGGTACGTCAATAAGGAACAAAATCAGTTGGGTTTTACCCTCACGACACCAGTGAAAGTAGTGTAGGCGGCGGTTAGGGTTAGGGTTTGATTTAGGGGAAATAGGGGTTTAACCAATCGGGGGGAATTTATTTTTCACTGGGTATAAAAAAGGTAAATGTTGGGTTCACGACTCTGAAGTCTCTAGAGGTTTCAAAACTGAGTTACAACTTGTAGAAATTTGCAATTTAGTCCCCAACTTTTCCCTTGTTACTACCTTAATTCGATACTTAATATTAATAAATTTTCCCCTAAATTGGGGTGTGACAATTCTCCCCTCCTTAAAAGAATTTTGTCCTCGAAATTCACTCAAGTCATAGAAATGCAAAATTGAAGCTTCCATAAGTTATTCCATATCTTCAAGTAGCTTTTACAGAAGTACGAGTCCTCCACTAATCCTTAACCAATTGAGTATACATTCTCATCAGAACTCTCCTTCATTCCAATAAGAGAATCATAACAGAATTATCCTTGTGGAATCAATTCAACCTTGGTTACGAGGTTAGATTCATAGAATGATAACATCTCCCAATTTCATTTCTGGAGTCGGGTCAGAATTTCATGGATAAATAATTCTCACATTACTCGTGAGGTACTTTACAAAATTTAGAAAAATGTTACTGGTATTCTTTTATGCATAGGTTGAGCCCTAACGGATAGAAAACTTAGGTTAGCTTATTACAGAGAAGAGCTCGACTTTGGAGTTCGGGCTTAGAGAAGTACGGTTGTAGTCTAGGGGCATGTACTAACTAGACATTCTATGACATTCGACCGATCGGTCTATCTAGAAGACTCGACTCAGCCTAAGTTCTGATACCACTATATGTAACACCCATGGACCGATGCGGGTGACCCAATCCGATCCGAGGTGGTACATTAGGGCTATCAGAGTGACCCACCGTAAAAATCTAAGAAAATTTAATATTCCTGTTAAAACACTTAAAATCATAAAATAATTTATAAGCACAAAGGTAAAATTTACCAATATTCAGAAATAAAACAGATTTCAGACTCATATATAAAAACAAAATACAAGCTACTTGTCCCTTAATCACATGCACTCCTCAAGCAACGCCGGTGGGACTCCATTACTGAAGTCGATAGTTGAATTGGTTCATTATTTTTAACTTGAAAAGGTGAGTAAAATAGTGAGCTTTGGAAAGCTCAGTAATACAAAACTACCAGATGATACTGAAAAACATGCATATAACATATAAGCATATGTTTCCTTATTGATTCAGACATCTACAAACTCTTATGATGAGCTCAGGTCCTAGTGATATCTTAGATAGTAAAAGACAGTAAGCTTTCAGATTAGAGGAAAATGTTTCGGATGATTGGGTTCAGGAGATCAGAATAAGGTGTCTAGTGTGTTGTCACAAAACCAGTGAAAAGGTACAGATCTTTTTAAAACAGTAGATGTTTAAAAATTATTTTTCAAAAACCATTGAAGAACCCTTCAACCGAACGCCATATGCAGTTCCCCAAAATTGCATAACCTAAGGGAGCACCTTGGGGCCTGAGAGCTTACCCAAAAAAGTTCTCGGGGCCACAGGGCCTACCCAATAAAGATCTCAGGGCCGTAAAGCCTACCCAAGGGTCGTCGTAGGTCCATATGGAATTATCAGTCGGTGCTGAACCTATATAAGGAATTACCAGCAACGAGTGAACGTGCCACAGTCTTCAGTCATACTAGAGTCCCAGAGTACCATGTATAAAAATAATGTTAGTTAGTAAACAGAGATATCAGAAATCATAACAGAGATCAGAACATAAATCATAGTAAACATCCATGTGATCAGGGAACATAATAGAGGTTCAAGATATTATTTGGAGGTACTTGATAATCTTATTGGGTAGGGAAACACGAATCTTTAGTATACTAATAGAATGTCATAAATTAGAATTAGTATCGAAAGAGTTCATTAGCTAAAAGAATTATCAGTTATTCATAACGTGATTTATCAAGATCATAAAGTATTCAAACATTTTTCGGGGGCACTATGCAATCAGAAAGGTATTCAAAATCCTTTGCATCTGAGTTACTTGTGTTGTTAGATATGAAAGGAGTGATTCCGTTATCCTAGAAATCATAGGCATTTAGGGCATTAGGTTCTTGGAGAATTCTTAGTGATTGATCTAATAAGAGAGAAACGAAGATTCAGGGCATTTAAGATTTGTGTCGATCTATCTGGATATTGAGTTAACACAAACTAAACAAATCCCAGCACTGATACTTGTCAACCAGTCAAATCATTGCACTTCAAGGGTATCCACTATTTAATACCGGCAACTATTATCAAATTGATCATCTTTAGAATCATCGCTGAATGGATCTTAGGGAGACTAACATATATTCCAATGGTCTTTATTTCACATCTGCATTGCAACGATATCAGGAAATGTCGATGTGCTTGATTCGTGATTCATAACCCTTAGGGATGGTATATCGTGTAAGTTCATCAGCGTTTCTAGATATATCCAAGTCACTCACTTATTCCTAAGTCATTGAGGTTACTTAGGTCATTTAGTAGTCAAGTCTATCCCGGTCACTTCGGAGTTTTCAAAGTAATTCTATCATTTTCAAAATTTGAATACATACAGTCCTTCTATTCTGTTAAACTTGGTCATATAATATATCTATATTGGTATACGAGATTGATTTGCTCATTTCAGAGCTTAGGGTATTTAGATATTCCAGAACTTGGACGTGCTTCGAATCATATTACACTTCAGAGGCATTCAACTAAATCAAGAATTTAGTCGTTGATTCCATGATTCAAATGGATCATAATTTAAGTTCTCAAGTGGTATCCATTATCATATTCATCCATAGTTCTTTTTACTCTTTAAGGGTATTATCATCATTTCATTCAATTATGTCAATGGCATTACTTCTGATAACTTAGGCTTGAAAGTATTCTAGTTCCTATAGAGTTTAGGGTACTTTGCTCAATTGATCACTGGAGATTATTTTCACTACTAGGGGAAGTCTTGGTCATTTTTTAGTACAATGGCATTTTTGTAATTTTACCCCATAATGCTATTTTTGGTAATTTCTTATCCCAATAATCTCAATATTAAACCTTTAAAGAAAATTTATAACAATTTAAGGATCTTGAAATTAATTCATTTATTATTGAATCACCAAACTTATTATTATTCTCGATTGGTCTTCTAGTTTCTTATACGATCCATATAAGTCATATTTAGTTATCGACTTTTTTAACAGATTCAGATCGAGTTTAGAAAAAATTTACTATATAGATGAGACCAATCATATTCATCATTCTATCTACCAATTTCCAACATGTTCCATAAAGCATGCATAAGGTAGTAATGTATTACCTCAGTTTTTGTGCTCCACTGATCGAACATTTAATCCCCATTTGATCACTCTCAAACTTGAATGCAACGTCCAATAATTCCTCGGATACAAAGCCACCGAATTTACGTTAGAAACTAACTTAATTGAGAAATCTTATTGATTCCGAAGGTAAATAACTGAAAAACGTCTTACCGGGTGCGAATTTGGCAAAACAGACTTCAGATTCGGACTTAGGACGTCGAAAAGCATAAAGTAGGGCTTTTCGAAATTTTTTACTTTTTTGGTCAAAGTCAACGGTCTACATTTTGACTCGGTCAAAGTCGACGTGTTGACTCGGTAAGTGGACTCAGCCGAGTTGACTCGGTGAGTGAACTCAGTCGAGTTAACTTAGTGACTGGACCAGACCAGGAGGGTCGGGTCGACTCGGTTCTAGAAAATTCCTTGGACCAAAACAAGTTCCACGCACGGGTAGCGATGCGTGACACGGTGGCATGCTCGGAGTTGTCGATCGACTACTCCCTGTTCACCCATGACCTCAATTATATCAAAAACCAATCCAATATCACCAATAAACCAAGCCAAATTATCACCAACAAACAACCAGTAACTTAGCAATGGTAGTCGGCGACAGCGCGTCAACAAGGAACAAAATTGGTCGGGTTTTGCTCGTACGACACCAGTGAATGCAATGGAGGTGACAGTGAGTCGAAACAACTTCGGAGGTGGATTAAATCGTCGAAGATTCATTCGGCGACAGGGGGTTTTCGACGGGCTTTATCTTGGCTCCTCCACGACGAACGGTGGTGATTCACGATGGAATAGGGGTCGGGTTTTGGTTGCCAGTCGACGGTGAGTCTATTGGGGGTGTCGGAGCGACGAATGGTGGCGGATTGAGGCGGTAACGAGGGTCGGTGGGGGAGATGAATATTTGGGGTTAGGGATTGAGTTTGATTTGGGGAAAATTGGGGTTTAACAGACCGAGGGAGATTTATTTTTCACTGGATATAAAAAATGGTAAATTTTAGATCCAAGACCCTAAACTCTCCACAGGTTTCAAAACCGAGCTACAACTTGTAGAAATTTGCAATTTGGTCCCCGACTTTTACCTTGTTATTACCTTATTTTCGATACTTAATATTAATAAATTTTTTACCCTAAACAAGGGTTTGACATTTACGTAGTGTAAATGGATCTTGATATATATATTGGGGCAGGATCCGTTTACACTATGTAAATCTAATAAGGTTTGCAAGAATTTTTAGCCATTAAATAAATAAATGGCTGATTTAATTAATTTTGATTACTCATAAAAAATATATTTTAACTTATAGCAAATAATATATTTTTCCCCTCCAAATCTCTCTCTCTATATATATAACCAAGAAAAATGGTAATTTTCCTTCCCACCTCTAGTTTACACAAAAGAATAATGTAGGAAAAGGATTATCCTTCCATTTCCCTGCATAACTCCATTTCAAACTTAGGATAAGGAGTTTTTCTATAACCCCGATAACTAATTTGAATCTGATTCTTTCATTATTGGGTGGAAACTCTAACTTCCGGTTGGTTTCCGACATTTGCTGTTTCACAAAATAAACGAATGTGTTTTATTTTGGGTTTAGAAATATTAAATATAAAAAATATTATTAAATTATTTATATTTTAAGTTTTTTATTCAATAAATTTATTTTATTATTTATATTTCAATTTTTTTAAATTACGTGTCATTTTATATGAGATTGGTAATACCACATTATTGAAGTTTTAGAATTAAGTTTGTAACAAAATACAAACATAAGTTCCAATGTGAAAAAACTAGGTGCCAATGATGGGACAAAACTATTTTTTTTATTAATCATGGGCAAGTACAATATAATATTTATTCAATGACAACTTTCAATTATTTAACATTGAACGTTCATACTCCTAACACTCTTGGTGCTCGAACCCAGAACCTTAAGGGATAACAACAATCCCTTTATCACTAAGGTCACTTGGTTCATGCCAGGGACGAAATTAAAGGGGTCAAAATTGATTTTTTATATATAAAACTGATAAAAATTTGGGTTAGGGGTGACTTCCCATTCCAAAATTCGGGCATACCCAATACTAACATTAAATCAAACTACTATATGATCAACATTAAAATTTATAAATATATATTTATATGATTTATCAAAAGTTTAAAAATAAAAGAAATAAGGTGTTCAATGTTTATAAAAATACTTAAAAAAATAAAAAATAAAACTTTATTAAATTTCATTTAAATTGAGCTAATCTCTTTTTAATCATATAAAAAGTATCAATGATCACATCATTAGTAAGTGTCTCTGCAATATCCTTCTCAATATAAACTAATAAATAGTATCTCAAAAATTCATCTCCCATTCAACTACAAAGGTTTGTTTTTAAAATTTTCATAATCGAAAAAGTTCACTATGATATTGTGGTAATACAGGAAGAGCCAATAGTAGATATAGCAGCCTATCAACCAAAGGTTACACTTTTGTTTTCTCTGCAGTTACTAATCACATACACAAATCACCAAGAGTAAAGAGGTTCTTCAAATGTGGATGAAGTGGAATATCAAGTATATAATGTTGCATTTCGTACTTCAAATGATCTTTTTCTTGTTCAGAAAAATTAACAGAATACTTTTTTTTAGTTAGATTACAAATATTTTTCATATTGAATGACTTATAATTATCTCTAGGATCTAGTGCTGCACTTAGAAAGATAAGCTCTGACACTTGTTCACTAGTCTATTGTTCAACTCTTGCAATTGTTGATCTATGACAGATATAACTATTTCTATTCGATACTAACTTATTATTATACTTTACTTTTGTCTTCCTTGTTATCGAAGAGCCTTAAGTACATCAAAATAAGGAGTATACATATCAAGAATTGTAATACTATATTGCTCACAAAATGATTTAACATTTTGCTAAAATATTTTTAATCATAATCTCTTAAATTTTGAATCAACACCTTTGTAGTGGAAACTGAATGCATAGCGTTTACATGTACGTCTCTGAAACTTTTGTTGTAATACACAATAAAGTTCATCAATAACATCCATAATCTTTTTAACCACATGTCAAATAAACATAAATTTTTACGACATCAAAATTTTGACCATATTCAAAGCATTTCCTCTTTGATTGAAAGTTGTTCCTTCGGTAACCATGTTAGTGATAACAGTGTTAGTAGTATTATATATTGGCTGGAGCTCCAACTAGTATCTCTTGAGCGTTGTAATGTTTCAATTTGATTAGCACATTTTCTTATCTCAAGCTCTTTAATCTTCTTCATATATTCAATTTAATTTATATGATTAGCTTACAACTCATCATGGTGTTTAGAAGAATTTGTAACAATATTGCTAGTAAAAACCAAATGTTAAAAGAAAGTATGAATCTAAGAAATTTTCCTTACTGCAACGACAAATGTTAATTGTAATTGATGAACCAAACAATGAACATATGGACAATCCTTGATAAATACTACCTGCAATCCATTTTATTTCCCACGCAAATTAGTAGCGCCTTCATAGCTTCTCTCTCTTATGTTTTCAAAAAATAAGATTATGGTGAGATAACACAAATTTCAAATTTATAAAGTAGTGTCTTTCACAAGAATAAGAAATGTTCTCTCACAAATCAACTTCAATAAAAAAAAACCTAACTACAATGGTCATTTGTACCCTTTTAAAAATGTTTTTTAGATTCATCCATTGTAATACTCCAAATACCATATCATGGACAATATTGAAAAGATTTGAAGATTTAAGATTGATTTGAATAAGTGGTAAAAGATGAGAAAATGATTTGAAATAGTGTTTAGATTAATTTGTAACAATAGATAAATTAAGAGGGCACTTTGGTCTTTTAAGAGGGAGAATGAATTTAAAAATATGTTATTATTAGGGATTTTAAATAGGGAAAAAGAAGAAAGTAGACTAATTTCTACTCTTCTTGTTCTTTTTCACGTGGGTATTTCTCTCCTCTATAGCATAAGGTAAACTTCCATTAGCTAGTTTTTCCTTTAAATTATGGGTGGCTTTGGTAACATGAAGTGATATGTAAGCTTCATGAATGATTAAAGAAGAGTAAAACTAAGTAATGGATGTTTTATAAGAGATTTAAAGAAATGGGTTTTTGAATGATATGTTGATATATGTGTTTTTATTGAGGTTTATTAGTAGAATTGAATTGTCAAAAGATGAAATAAGAGATTAGAAGCATGAAATATGATTAAAAACATATTTAGAAAAATGACATGATTCTTGAGTTGAGATGTTCCATGAAGATGCTAGATGTTAAAGAAGGCAAAATGAAGTAAAGTTAGTTGGGTTAAGTAAAGAGGAGTTAAATAGTATTGTTGGAGGAAAAAGTATGAGATTAGAGGGAAAAATTAAGTGAAAAATCGAGTTGAAAAATGGTAAATATGGGCAATGGTATCAGTACTGATAGATAAGTACCGATACTATAAGTGTAAATAGATAGAAATTGGACGAACAATATAGATACCGATGCAAGTGGTATGGATACTGATGGGGTATCGATACTAACAAAGGGAAGTATCGATACCATAGATCTAGAATGTCAAAATGGTATCGATATTGAAAGGGGGTATCAATATCATAGTATAGTAGTATCGATACTGAGAGAAAGGTATCGATACCATGTAACATAGAATATAGAAATGGTATCGATATTGAAAGGGGGTATTGGTACCATAGTATAGAAGTATCGATACCATGTAACACAAAATATAGAAATAATATTGATATTGAAAGGGGGTATCGATACCATAGTATAGAAGTATCAATACCAGGGTAGTAGTACCGATACTAATGAGTTTGGAACTATAAGATAGATTGAAATGATTATAGAAATTTAAAGAATGGTACTTTTAAGTATTAAAGTATAAATGTTAGGGAATATACTAACAATTGGTATGGAATATGTCTTGAATAAATGATTGTGTAGATCATAACCAAGCTCCTGAATCTAGAAAGAAAAGGGGGAAAGAAAAAGTTGCTGACTAGCCAGACATCTCTACATCTTTTTAGTGGGGATTACCAGGTGAGTACCTTATTGAAAGTATTTGAGAGGAAGAACATTCAAATTGGATTGTTTAAATTTATATATGTTTTAGAATATTGATTATATTATCTTTATATGTATGGAAAGAGTATTATGAATGAGTTTTAGAGTATGAACTGCTCTAAATTGAATCCAGAATTAAAGTGCATGAACTGATGCACTAAGTCATGAAAGGATGCCATAACCAAAGTGCATGAACGGATGCACTAAAGCATGAAAGGATACAATAACTAAAATGCATGAATGCATGCATTAAGGCATGAAATGATGCCATAATTAATGTGCATGAACAGATGCACTAAGGCATGAAAGGATGCCATAACTAAAATGCATGAACGGATGCAATAAGGTATGAAAGGATGCCATAATTAAAGTGCATGAATGGATGCACTTAGGCATGAAAGGATTCCATAACTAAAATGCATGAACGAATGCATTAAGGCATGAAATAATGTCATAACTAAAATGTATGAATGACATAACTGAAATTAATGAATAGTTATTAATGAAAAATGAAATAAAGAAAAGTATGATGGACATACTAAAGATGTTTATGATGATAGTTTGAAAGAAGTTTGGTTTCGATAAGAATGACTTATCTAATCCTTATGGATGATACGAACTATTTTAAAATCAAATAACCATGAGATAGTGATGTATACCTTAATGCTCTTACAATACTATGTCTCACTAAGTAAATGCTTAATGTGTGTTGCTTCCACGCGTAGGTAAAGGCAAAGAGTAACTGCGTAAGGAGTGCAACTGTAGCAGCAATGATCATTAATTCAGGTTGACTCATCAGTGACAAAAAGGGGCGATCTAGTTATTTTGTAAAAACTTATTTGGCATGTAATTGAAGTATTAAAAATGCTCTGAATTTCAATTAAGTAGAATTCTTGTAACAAGTTGCAGTCAATGTTTGGCTTTATCTTAAAATGAAATGTTTTCAGAAATCGAAATACAATATTTTATGGGTTTTCAAATAAGGAACTATTTTAAAAGTAACGTGACATCTGTATCTCGTGTATTAAAAGGTATATAGGGGATGTGTGTTACATTTATTGGTATCAGAGTTACAGGTTTAGCCGATTCTCGGCTGAAACTGGTTTTATTTTTAAAATAGAAAAGGGATTACATGCCATAAAGATTGTCAATGTTATTTGTTGTAAACATTTTGATATTTCGATATAACAAATTAAGTTAAATGAATTTTAAGATTTTCCAAATGATTTTCTAAGTATATTTGATAGAATTATTCGAATATCAAAACATTACTCCAAATCTTTCAAAGATCATTTTTAATCCTTACTCAAAGTGTAAAATTAAGTTTTAATCTTAAAACAATTTCAAAATAATTTTACAAAGTATTTCGAACCATTTCAAAGCTAAAAATTCCAGATTGCTCAGAGGGAACCGATTCCCCCCTAAGGGGGTACCGATTCCCCCATGAATGGTTTGGCTCCGAGAATTCCAGTATGCTCGGAGGGAACCGATTCCCCCCTTGTATAACGGTCGAAATATTTGAATTTTACACTTAGGGAACCGATTCCCCCCACGCTCCAAGCTGTTTTATTAATTGTTTTCACACTAAAACGGCTATATGATCTTCACTAATCATCCCCAATATCCAGAAGTGATTCAAGGTGTATTTAAACAAGTTCTGAAGCCCTTGATCAACAAGAAATTATAGAGAAACAAGAGTGAAAGCATCAAACACAAAGTTTCCAAATCAAGCCAATTTTCCTTTCAATATTCATTTTGCTTTCAAGGAACACCATTTGTGCTCATTTGTAATTATTTGTGAGTGTTCTTTTCTTGTTCTAGAATTGTGCAAACATCTTACCTTGTGAGGTTTTCCTTGCAAGTTTGCAAATTTGTAATCTTCTCTTTGGGAAAGAGTGTTCTCAAGAATTGGGGTATATTCTTGAGGGTGTTGTAAGGTTATCTGTTTGGCCTCAAAAGAAAGAACAAATTAGTGAATTTGTTGGAAACTCCTTAGTGTGGATAGCTAAGGTAGTGGACGTAGACTTTGATTGAGAAAGTCAAACCAATCTAAATCGCTGTGCAATTACTTTCAATTTTCTGCAAAAGCTTCCACCAAATTTTTAATTGCCAATTCACCCCCCTCTTGGCCAATTCCGTCAATCAATTAACTCAACAATTGGCATCAGAGCCTAACTCATTTAAAGGTTTAATCGCCTCTTGAGTCGATCCGGGAAGACTTAAATCGATAAAGATGGCGTCCACTTCCGGTTCATTCTCCATGGAAGAATCCAGACCAATTGACGTGCCTCCACACTTCAATGGAACAAATTATCGTCATTGGAAGAGGTGTATGATGATATTCATCAAAGCATTTGATATGGAAGCTTGGATGATAATCAAGAAAGGATATTCCTCTCCTACTAAGAAGGCAAAAAAGTGGAGTATTCAAGAACGAAATGAAGCTCAACAAAACTCAAAGGCTATGCGCATGTTGTGTTGTGCAATTGATCCTAATGTATATAAAGGAGTTTCTTCTTGTTCAAGTGCCAAGAAAATGTGGGATAAGCTTGAGGAGATCTATAGAGACAAGGAAGAAGAAGAACCAATAAAAGTGATGTCTCTATTAGCTCTCACAGAGCCAAAGGTATCTTCTAACTCAAATATATCAAATTCAAAATCTTTTAATGAGTTACAAGATGCTTATGATAATTTATTTTCGGAGTTTGAGACCATGAACTCCAAATACAATAAATTGATTTCTAAATTTATTACTAAAAATGATCTTCTTTTGAAAGCTAAAACAGACTTGGAAAATCAAAATGAAATGTTGAGAAAGGAGTTAGAGCTTTCAAAAATAAAATCTGAAAACTTTGAAAAAGAAATTTTCAAATTAAACAAACTTCTTCTAGAAATGAAAATGGATTTTGAAAATCAAAATGAAATCTTGAAGAAGGATTTAGAACTCTCAAAAATGAAATTTGAAAGTATTGAAAAACAAAATTTCATTTTAAAAGATAAGCTTGAATGTTTAACAAAAGAAAAAGAGATCATTCTAAATAATTCATCTAGTTCAATAATGACAATATGTTCACATTGTCATTATCATGGTCATAAGGAACATACTTGTCCTTTAAAGAAAGGAAAACGATTTAAAATTAGACAAGCATGGATTCCAAAAGGAACAAGAGGCATTGAAACTAATGTTCAAGGATCCAAAGCAATTTGGATACCAAAATCTACTTAAATGTCTCTTGTAGGTGTGTGGGAGCAATGGTGATGAAGTTGATGATATTCAAGATGCTCTAGCCACACATGAAAAAGTAATGGGTAACCTCTAAACTTAATTTTATTTTATTTTATTTGGTTGCTCATTTATTCTATGCATGCATGAGGTTTTAAATGTTAAATAATTCTAAATGATTATGTTTTGTCTCATGTATGTTGAAAAATATTGTATGATGAACATGGTAATTTTATTTTATAAACTCTAGTTCATCAAATTAATTTTTGGTCAAAATTAATTTTTTTAAAATGTAATTGATATCTCTTTAATAATTGATATTGATTTTTCAAGAACTTTGGTTTTGCAAAATTTTGATCTGAAATTTTTAATGTTTATGCATAGATTTTTGTTTAAATATTATAAAGTTTTAATGCATAACATTTTCAAAAACTTTATGCATGTGCTCTTACTCTCTATAATCAACAATGCATAATGTTTTATATGTGAATGAGTTAAAAGCATAATCTTTTGAAAAATAAATTTGATAAAAGATACAATGTTTTATTTTAAATGATTAAAAAATTGATTGACATTGCATCTACTTTCGATTATACTTATTGGTCATAAAATAGGGATATATACATGGTGCATTTAGATTCTTTTGATATGACTAATTTATGCCTAGTTGCTAAGGATGAACATGATAGTTGGTTATGGCATAGGAGACTAGGACATGCTAGTATGAGTGTTTTGCAACGGTTAAATCAAGGAGACCTAGTAAGAGGGTTGCCTAAGCTTAAATTTGATAATGATAAAATCTGTGATGCTTGTGCTAAAGGAAAACAAAAGCGAGTTTCTTTTAAATCCATTAATGATGTATCAACTAGTAGAGTTTTATAATTGATCCATTTAGATCTTTTTGGGCCAACTAGAACTACTAGCTTGGGTGGAAAACAATATGCATTTGTCTTGGTAGATGACTATTCTAGATATACTTGGGTTATATTTTTAAATACTAAAGATGAAGCATTAGAACAATTCATCACGTTTTCAAAAGTAATCCAAAATGAAAAAGGTTACTATATAACTAGTGTTAGGAGTGATCATGGAACTGAATTTGAAAATCTTGGATTTACTAAATTTTGTAACTCTAACGGTATTAGCCATAATTTTTCAGCACCTAGAACCCCTCAACAAAATAGAGTTGTTGAGAGGAAAAATCGAACTTTAAAAGAAATGGCTAGAACCATGCTTTGTAAAAATAATTTGCCAAAATATTTTTGGGCGGAAGCCACAAATACCGCTTGTTATGTTGTAAATCGAGTAATGATTAGGCCAATTTTAAAGAAAACTCCATATGAAATTTTCAAAAAATAAAAAGCCTAACATTAGTTATTTTCATCCTTTTGGATGTAAATGTTTTGTTTTAAACAACGGTAAAGAAACCTTGGCAAATTTGATGCTAAAAGTGATGAAGGAATTTTTTTGGGTTATTCCTTAAATTCTAAAGCCTATCGTGTATTTAATAAAAGAACTTTAGTTGTAGAAGAGTCTATACATGTTGTTTTTGATGATAATCCCCTTCCGAGGAAGGATTCTTGTGTGAATGATGATGTAGGTGTTATAAATACAAATGACGTTAGACATGACGTTGGAGAACCATCATCAAAGGAAGAAACGAAAAATGAGGAAACTCATGATCCTCTTGAGAATCCAACCATTGAAGAAAGGGAAGTATCTTATCCAAGAGAGTACAACTATGTCAAGGATGGTGAAATTATAGGTGATCCATCAAAAGGGGTAACAACTCGATCTTCTCTTAGAAATATTTGTAATTATGTTGCATTTATCTCATGCATAGAGCCTAAGAATATTAAAGAAGAATTAAATGATGAACATTGGATTATGGCTATGCAAGAAGAGTTAAATCAATTTGAGAGAAGTAAAGTATGGACATTAGTTGAAAGGCCTAGTAATAAATCTACTGTAGGTACTAGATGGGTATTTAGGAATAAGCTTGATGAGAGTGGTAATATAGTGAGAAACAAGGCTAGACTTGTTGCTCAAGGGTATACTCAAGAAGAGGGCATAGACTATGATGAAACATAAGCTCCCATAGCTAGGATGGAAGCAATTAGAATGTTATTAGCATTTGCATGTTTCAATGAATTTAAATTATATCAAATGGATGTTAAAAGTGCATTTTTAAATGGTTTTATAAAAGAAGAAGTGTATGTGGAACAACCTCCAGGTTTTGAAAATTCAAATTTTCCGGATCATGTTTTAAAATTGACAAAAGCTCTTTATGGTTTAAAGCAAGCTCCTAGATCTTGGAATGAAAGATTGTCAAATTTTTTAATTGAAAAAGGTTTTTCAAAGGGAAGGTTGACACTACATTGTTTTGAAGCATAAAGGTAAAGATTTAGTAGTTTAAATTTATGTTGATGATATAATATTTGGTTCTACTAATGATGTTCTTTGCCAAGAATTTTCTAAGCTAATGCAAAGTGAGTTTGAGATGAGCATGATAGGGGAGCTCTCATTTTTCTTGGGACTCCAAATCAAGCAAAGAAAATATGGCATCTTCATCAATCAAGCTAAGTACGTCAAAGATATGCTCAAGAAGTTTGGACTGGAAAATGGGAAACCTCATGACACTCCAATGAGATCTTCAACAAAGCTTGACTTAGATGAAGGAGGTAAATGTGTAGATGTCAAATTATATAGGTCAATGATTGGATCTCTACTTTATCTAACTGCAAGTAGACCGGATATTATGTTTAGTGTTTGCTTATGTGCTAGATTTCAATCATGTCCTAAGGAATCACATTTACTAGCTGTTAAGAGAATCTTTAGATACCTTAAAGACACTCCTAGTCTAGGAATTTGGTATCCTAGAGACTCTAGCTTTAGCTTGCATGCTTTTTCTGATGCGGATTATGGAGGATGCAAATTAGATAGGAAAAGCACCTCCGATACTTGCCAATTCCTTGGAAATATGCTAATTTCTTGGTTTTCAAAGAAACAAAATTGTGTTGCATTATCTACCACTGAAGCCGAACACATTTCAGCTGGTAGTTGTTGTGCACAAGTTTTATGGATGAAACAACAACTTTTTGATTATGGAATTGAAGTAGGTACCATTCCTATCAAGTGTGACAATACTAGTGCTATTTGTCTCACTAAAAATCCCATCCAACACTCTAGAACTAAGCACATTGAAATAAGACATCACTTCATTAGAGACCATGTCACTAAGGAAGATGTAGTTCTAGAATTTGTTGATATTTTGCACCAATTAGCGGATATCTTTACAAAACCTTTAGACAATGAACGATTTTTGACACTTAGGAGAGAATTAGGTTTGACCAATCTATCTTCACTGAGTGTTTAAAATAATTTTAGCACTTTTAATAATAAATGAAAAATGCTTATATTAGCAATTTTTGATTGCATTCATTGCTATTAGTTAGGGGGAGTTTATGATTCGTGATGAAAAAATTAATTTTATGTTCAAATATCGTTTAAAGATTAATTGAATTGTTTGAACATGATTAATTTTCAATATATGAGTTGCCAATACCACTAGAGGAAATTAATTTAGCATTTTGGGTGTTTAAAATCGGATTTTAGCATTTTGGTGCAGAGGGAATTGATCCCCCCTTGAGGGAACCGATTCCCCCTTTAAAGGGGAACCGATTCCCCCCACAGGGGAATCGATACCCCCATGGGGTTCTAGTTATACACGGGTAGAACCCTTACTTTTGTTCAAAACCCTTCTCTTTCTTGCCACCGTTTCCTCTAAACTCTCTCCCTATCTCCATTCGTGCCTCAAATCAACTTTCTTAATCGGAATTCACTTCAAATATCATCTTCTAAACCTGTTGGAATCATCAAAAACGTGCAAACTTCATCTAATCTCACTCAAATCCGAAATCCTTCAAGGTATTTTTCCAAAACTTATATTTCATCAATTTATAAACATAGAACTAGTTTTAATTAGTTCTAGGATGAACTTTAGATCGGGAATTAATTGTGTTTTGATTGAATTATGTTGTTGTTATGAAAACTATATTGTTTCTCAAAACCGTATTTTTCAAAAGTTTTCAAAAACTTTGCCCATTAGGATTGATTTAGAGAACCTTGAAATATTGAGGACTCAATTAAGTTTTGGGATTGATTGAATTACATACATGTGTTTTTTAAATTTGCAGGTTACATATTCTATTTCGATTCTTAAACCATGTCAAATCCTAAATGACCTAGGACATTGTCTAGTCGCTCAAGTCAAAACCGACCTCTTATTCCTCCACCCAATCCAAATAACCCAAATATGACCATTATGAACTCTTGTTTCAATGTACCTGGTTATGGACAAGATCTATACCATATGTACCATACTTGTTTTGAGTCATATAAAATCTGGGAAGAGTGTATCCCTTCGATCCAAGCTATAGAAGATATGGACTTCCAATATCTTTCTACTCTTAAATCCTAGAAGTTTGATAAACTCTTTTAACTCAAACCTTTGGTTTATCATCATTTAGTCCGTATTTTTCTATTCCAATGTGGTATGTGTCCAAAACGAGCTCCGATCTGAAACTATAGGAATTTGATCCTATCTTTTAGGACAATTCATTTTTATTGACTCCGGCACAATCGCTACCCATTTTGGACTAGATACCTCAGGTTTAATGAAAAAGAGACTGTGGATTCACCCTATAAGTCTAAGGATAGTGAGAGTACCCTAAGAACTCATCGTGATAGATTCCTTCATTATTTGATCTCTTGGTGGTTTAGACCATCCGGAGGTAAGTACTCGTCCCTTAGGAACATAGATATATGGTGGATATATTGTATCCAACATAAAAAGAAGATTTATCTACCACAGATCATTTTTAGTGAGTTTCCATAAACATTGTTCCTTCCAAGAATATAGAAACCTTGGTTTATGGTTGTCTCCTTAGTAATTTGTTTATCAAACTCGGTCTTTGGGTCAATGGGTTTATCGTTCTGAACTCAGAACTTTTAATTGTGAAACATTTTGATGTTCATGGATTGTTTTATTTTGGGTGTTTGAATTTGTTGGAAAATGGATATTTGAACTTATATGCTTATATATTTGGTTTGATTTTCACTTTCATTTTGAGCTTAATGTTTATTTTTGCATCATTTGCATATTAGTTGCATTATGACCAATTTTTGTCATTTCACATTGTTTATGAATATTGATTATGAAACTAATGGCTAATGTTTCTCTTGCTTGTGATCTTAGCAGCTTATATTATATATAATCAATTGGCTAAATGATTTCAAAACCTTGTTTAAATTCTTTAAAAAGTCTTTTTGATTTAACAAAAAGGGGGAGAAGTGTTGTTAAATATGTTTTTAAATGATAAATGGGAGAAGTGTTAAAGTAAGGGGGAGTAATTTCAAAACTTGATTTCAAAATCTTAAAATTATTGAAATGTTTTTATTATATCAAAAAGGGGGAGATTGTTGTAAACATTTTGATATTTTGATATAACAAATTAAGTTAAATGAATTTTAATATTTTCCAAATGATTTTCTAAGTATATTCGATATAATTATTCGAATATCAAAACATTACTCCAAATCTTTCAAAGATCATTTTTAATCCTTACTCAAAGTGTAAAATTAAGTTTTAATCTTAAAGCAATTTCAAAATAATTTTACAAAGTATTTCGAACCATTTCAAAGCCAAAAATTCCAGATTGCTCAGAGGGAACCGATTCCCCCCTAAGGGGGTACCGATTCCCCTATGAATGGTTTGGCTCCGAGAATTCCAGTATGCTCGGAGGGAACCGATTCCCCCCCCAGGGGGTACCGATTCCCCCCTTGTATAACGGTCGAAATATTTGAATTTTACACTTAGGGAACCGATTCCCCATAGGGGGTACCGATTCCCCCCACGCTCCAAGCTGTTTTATTAATTGCTTTCACACTAAAACAGCTATATGATCTTCACTAATCATCCCCAACGTCCAGAAGTGATTCAAGGTGTATTTAAACAAGTTCTGAAGCCCTTGATCAACAAGAAATTATAGAGAAACAAGAGTGAAAGCATCAAACACAAAGTTTGTGCAAATCAAGCCAATTTTCCTTTCAATATTCATTTTGCTTTCAAGGAACACCATTTGTGCTCATTTGTAATTATTTGTGAGTGTTCTTTTCTTGTTCTAGAATTGTGCAAACATCTTACCTTGTGAGGTTTTCCTTGTAAGTTTGCAAATTTGTAATCTTCTCTTTGGGAAAGAGTGTTCTCAAGAATTGGGGTATATTCTTGAGGGTGTTGTAAGGTTATCTCTTTGGCCTCAAAAGAAAGAACAAATTAGTGAATTTGTTGGAAAATCCTTAGTGTGGTTAGCTAAGGTAGTGGACGTAGACTTTGATTGAGAAAGTTGAACCACTCTAAATCGTTGTGCAATTACTTTCAATTTTCTGCAAAAGCTTCCACCAAATTTTTAATTGCCAATTCACCCCCCTCTTGGCCAATTTCGTCAATCGATTAACTCAACATTATTGGTATGGTGTCATTAGAGTGAAATTGATGACACTCCTTACTAATTACAAGTTATTATTATGTATGTCATAATAGATGTCGAAATCTTTGAATTCATGAAGAGTTGGGGAACATGAGAGGAAAAAGGAACTGATAGTGAAAGTTATGAGGCTAATAGTGAACAACCTCTCCCTTCTGAAAATGCTAGTGCACCTGCACCTGAGGGGATTCCGGTGCCTGAGTTTAGAACTTTCATGCAAGACGTTGACGCTATACTGACTCAGTTTCAACCTCCCCCTTCTTCTCCAGCACCGAGAATGTTAATCCCAAAGGAGCTGAAGAGCTTGGGATTTCTAGACTTTCAAGGAGAAGAAAGGGAAGGTCCCATGGAGGCCGACTTATGGTTAAATGATGTTATATTAAAGCTTGAGGGTCTTCAATGCTCGGATTAGGAAAATTTGGGAGGAGATGTATCTTTACTTAGAGGATCAGCTCGAGTATGGTGGTCAAATACTACGATGTATGCACCACCGGAGCAAGTTACCTGGCAATTCTTCTTGGAAGAATTCAAGAACAAGTATGTGGGCGAGTAGTTCATAAGGAAAATGCTATTAAAGTTTCTTAATTTGAAGCAAGGGGATCAAGCTGTACATAACTTTTAGGCTAAGTACAACAAGTTGATTCGTTTCGCTACTAAAGTCGTTCCAAATGATGAAACAAGACGTGATTGGTTTGTAGAGGGCTTGAGGCCAAAGTTGAAAGAGATGATGTTGGCCTTGAACTTGCCAAGTATGTAAGAAATAATAAACCGAGCCAAAGCTATTGAAAGGGCTTAGGAGGAGACGTTAGTTGCAGAGAAGATTGTTCAGACGGGGAAAACAGTGGGAATACCTTCCACTCCCCATCATGTTAAAAGAGGCAAGGGCTTGAGTTCCAGATATACTGATAGAGATAGTTCTACAACAGCTCCACAAAAAAATAGACCATCTTAGTCTTTTGCTGTTAGCTCGGGTAGAGCATCTGGGGAGAGAATTCCATGTCAAACATGTGGCAAATTGCATAGGGGAGCATGCAGACTTCTCATTGGAGATTGTTTCCAATGTGGTGAGACTGGTCACTTTGCTTGAAACTGTCCTAAGAAATCTAGGGACAATTCGACGTAATCTGAAAGATCGGTGGCATCCTTAAATAGAAGCTGAGGATGGGGTAGATCCAGGGATGAAACGGATTCAATGCAGAGATAAGATATTTGGGGAGTCACAAAAATTTACAAATTAAGACTAATGAGGATCAGGATGACCCTAAAATTATAACATGTATTTTCCATCTTTTTGATGAGCCTGTATTTGTTTTAGTTGATCCTGGTTCTACACACTCATATATTAGTACAAAATTGGTTAGAATTAGAGGAATCCCTTTAGAACCAATTGTGAGTGAGATGATAGCGAAAACCCTATGGGTTACAATGCGAGAGTAACAAGAGTATGTAGAAAATGCCCTATAAAGATCCAAGAGAGTGTGCTTCCGGTAAACTTGATGAAGTTGCCCTTTGATTAATTTGAAATCATTTTAGGCATGGATTGGTTGTCTTCACATTATGGATGGGTCGATTGTCGTAAGAAATGCTTGTTTCTAAAGAATGCCAATGGTCAAAAATCGTAGTGATCGGCGAAAGAGCAAAATCACCATCAAATGTGATATCAGCTATGACTACAAGGAAAATGATGTCGAAATGATGTATAGCTTTTCTAGCCAATGTGATAGATACTCGAATTCTGGAGGTTAGAGTAAATGATATTCCCACAGATAGAGAATTTCTGGATGTTTTTCCTAAAGAGTTACCGAGATTGCCTCCAGATCATGAGGTAGAATTCAGGATTGAGGTTTACTCGGGTACTGAACATGTTTCTATGGCTCCATATAGAATGGCTCGGATTGAATTGAGGGAATTAAAAGGCCAATTGCAAGATTTACTCGATAAGGGATTTGTAAGACCCAATGTTTCTCCTTGGGGAACACCTGTTCTGTTTGTGAAAAAAGATGGGTTTATGCAATTATGTATCAATTACCATCAGTTAAATAAAGTCACAATAAAGAGAAAGTATCCTCTTCCGAGGATTGATGATCTGTTTGATCAATTGAAAAGAACAACAATGTTTTCTAAGATAGATCTAAGGTCGTGGTACCATCAACTAAAGATCAAATAAGATGATATTTCAAAGACAACTTTTTAGACTCGGTATGGGTACTATGAATTTTTTGTGATGCCATTTGGCTTAACTAATTCCCCTGCGACATTCATGGAGTTGATGAACCAAATATTCCAACCGTACTTGGATCAATTTGTGGTGATATTTATAGATGGTATCAAGGTAAATTCTAAGTCAAGAGAAGAATATGATGCTCGCCTTCGAGTAGTTCTTCGGACACTTCGCGAGACGAAGTTATATGCCAAATTGTCAAAGTGTGAATTTTGGTTAGCCAAAGTTGCTTTCCTTGGTCATATAGTCTCCTTAGAAGGCATAAGAGTAGATCCAAGAAAGATTCAAGCTATAGTGGACTGGCAACCCCCAAAGAATGTTTCTGAAGTTCGGAGTTCTTGGGACTTGTTGGTTATTATAGACGGTTTGTGAAAGAGTTCACAATGTTAGCGTTTCCACTAACTAAGTTTTTAAGAAAGGATATGCCATTTTTCTGGATGGAGAAATGTTAAGAAAGTTTTGAAAGGCTCAAGAGGATAGTAACAGAAGCCCCCGTGTTGGTACAACCTAAGGCAGATAAAGACTATGTTGTTTTCAGTAATGCATCCCATAATGCACTGGGTGTGTGCTAATGCAAGATGAAAAAGTTGTGGCTTATGCCTCAAGACAATTGAAAAATAATGAGAAAAATTATCTGACTCATAATTTAGAAATGGCAGCTGTCGTGTTTGCATTGAAAATTTGGCGTCATTATATGTATGGGGAACAGTGCCATATGTCACTAAAGGAAGATGGTGCCTTGATTGCTGAGCTTAATTTAAATCTGATGTTTTTAGATCGGACAAAAGAGCTACAAAGTCAAGATAAGAAATGCTTGGAGAGAATGGCACAAATTGAAAAGAATGAGACCAAAGACTTCGAAATAAGAGTGGATGGATATCTATATTATCAGGGAAGATTTTACATTCCCGATAATGATGAATTGAAGAAAGATGTTCTTTATGAAGCACATTATAGCCCTTTGACGATGCATCCAGGTGGGAATAAGTTGTATCAAGATTTAAAAAGTCGTTATTGGTGTCCTATTATGAAAAGAGATTTATCGGAGTTTGTGGAAAAATGATTGACATGTCAGCAAGTGAAAGATGAACATCAAGTACCCTCCGGATTGCTTCAACGGATATCTATTACTGACTGTAAGTGGGAGCGAGTTACCATGGATTTTGTTTTGGGGCTACCTTTATCACCTGGAAAAAAGACTCCATTTGGGTAATTGTAGATCGATTGGCCAATATAGCTCATTTTATTCCCGTTCGAGTAGATTACTCGATGGATAAGTATGCAGAGTTGTATATTAAAGAAATAGTTAGACTGCATGGAGTGCATATATCAATAGTATCTGATCGGGACCCAAGATTTACTTCAAGGTTCTGGAAGTCGTTACATGAGACATTGGGTACTCGATTGAACTTCAGCATAACTTTTCATCCGTATACAGATAGGGATTCAGAGCGACCTATCTAGATACTTAAGGATATGTTAAGGGCATGTGTGATTGAGTTTAAAGGATCATGGGAGAGGAATTTTCCTTTAGCAGAATTTGCAAATAATAACAGTTATCAATCGAGCATTAAGATGGCCCCGTATGAAGCTTTGTATGGGAGAAAGTGTCGAACACCATTAAATTGGTTTAAATTAAAAGACTGATACCTAGTTGGGCCGGAATTAATTAAAGAAATGGAGGAGAAACTAAAGATTATTTAGGGTAATTTAAAGATAGCATATGATCAGTAGAAATCTTATGTTGATTTGAAAAAAAAAAGAAATCGAATTTCAAGTGGGAGAAAATGTATTTCTGAAGGTGTCGCATTTGAATAAAGTTTTGAGATTTTGGCGCAAAGGAAAGCTGAATCCGAGATTCATTGGACCTTATGAGATCTTTAAAAGGGTCAGACCAGTAGCATACCAATTAGCTTTGCCTCTAGATATGGATAAGATCTATAATGTTTTTCATGTATCGATGCTCAGAAGATACCGATCAGATATATCCCATATTATCACACCAGAGAAGATAGAGATCTGATCAGATTTAACTTATGAAGAAGAACTGGTGCGGATCCTGGCTAGAGAAATAAAAGAATTTGCATAACAAAAAGATTCTTTTAGTTAAAGTACTCTGAAAAATTCATAAAGTTGAATAAGCAACTTGGGAAAGAGATGAGGACATCAGAATACAATTTCCATACCTCTACATTCCAGGTATTTATTTAAATTCGAGGACGAATTTTTTAAAGGGCGAGAATTGTAATACCCCAAATATCAGATCAAGGACTATATTGAAAAGATTTGAAGATTTAAGATTTATTTGAATAAGTGGTAAAAGATGAGAAAATGATTTGAAATAGTGTTTAGATTAATTTGTAACAATAGATAAATTAAGAGGACACTTTGGTCTTTTAAGAGGGAGAATGAATTTAAAAATATATTATTATTAGGGATTTTAAATAGGGGAAAAGAGGAAAGTAGGCTAATTTCTACTCTTCATCTTCTTCTTCACGTGGGTATTGCTCTCATCTCTAGCATAAGGTAAACTTCCATTAGCTAGTTTTTCCTTTAAATTATGGGTGACTTTGATAACATGAAGTGATATAAAACTAAGTAATGGATGTTTTATAGGAGATTTAAAGAAATGGGTTTTTGAATGATATGTTATATATGTGTTTTTATTGAGGTTTATGAGTAGAATTGACTTGTCAAAGGCGGGAATAAGATATTAGAAGCATGAAATATGATTAAAAACATGTTTAGAAAAATGACATGATTCTTGATTTGAGATGTTCTATGAAGATGTTGGATGTTAAAGGAGACAAATTGAAGTAAAAGTAGTTGGGTTAAGTAAAGAGGAGTTAAATAGTATAGTTGAAGGTAAAAGTATAAGATTATAGGGAAAAATTAATTGAAAAATTGAGTTAAAAAATGGTAAATTTGGGCAATGGTATCGGTACTGATAGAACATTACAATTACTACAGGTGTAAATAGATAGAAATTGGACGAATAGTATTGGTACCGATGCAAGTGGTATCGATACAGATGGCGTATCGATACTAACAAAGGGAAGTATCGATACCATGGATCTAGAATATCAAAATGGAACCGATATTGAAAGGGGGGGTATCAGTACCATAGTATAGTAGTATCGATAGTGAGAGAATGGTATCGACACCATGCAACACAGAATATAGAAATGGTATCAATATTGAAAGGGGGTATTGGTACCATAGTATAGAAGTATCGATACCAGGGTAGTAGTACCGATACTAAAGAGTTTGGAACTATAAGATAGATTGAAATGGTTATAGAAATTTAAAGAATGGTACTTTTAAGTATTAAAGTATAAATGTTAAGGAATATATTAACATTTGGTATGATATATGTCTTGAATAGATGATTGTGTAGATCATAACCAAGCTCTTGAATCTAGCAAGAAAAGGGGGAAAGACAAAGTTGCTGACTAGCCGGACATCTCTACATCTTTTTAGCGGGGATTACCAGGTGAGTACCTTATTGAAAGTATTTGAGAGGAAGAACATTTAAATTGGAATGTTTAAATTTATATATGTTTTAGAATATTTATTATATTATCTTTATATGTATGGAAAGTGTATTATGAATGAGTTTAAGAGTATGAACTGCTCTAAATCGAATCCATAATTAAAGTGCATGAACAGATGCACTAAGGCATGAAAGGATGCCATAACTAAAATGCATGAATGGATGCATTAAGGCATGAAAGGATGCCATAATTAAAGTGCATGAACGGATGTACCAAGGAATTAAAGGATGCCATAACTAAAATGCATGAATGGATTCATTAAGGCATGAAAGGATGCCTTGATTAAAGTGCATGAACGAATGCACTAAGGCATGAAAGGATGATATAACTAAAAGGCATGAACAGATGCATTAAGACATGAAAGGATGCCATAACTAAAATGTATGAACGACATAACTGAAATTAATGAATACTTATTAAAGAAAAATGAAAGAAAGAAAAGTCTGATGGATATACTAAAGATATTTATGATGATAGTATGATAGAAGTTTGGTTTCGATAAGAATGACTTATCTAATCCTTATGGATGATACGAATTAGTTTGAAATCAAATAGCCATGAGTTACTGATGTATACCTTAATGCTCTTATAATACTATGTCTCACTAAGTAATTGTTTAATGTGTGTTGCTTCCACGTGTAGGTAAAGTCAAAGAGTAACTGCGTATGTAGTGCAGCTGTAGCAGCAGTGATCATCAATTCAGGTTGACTCATCAGTGAAAAAAAGGGTAATTTAGTTATTTTGTAAAAACTTATTTGTCACGTAATTGATGTTTTAAAAGTGCTATGAATTTCAATTAAGTAGAATTCTTGTAACCAATTACAGTCAATGTTTAGCTTTTATCTTAAAATGATATGTTTTCAGAAATCGAAAAACAAAATTTTATGGGTTTTCAAATAAGAAAATATTTTAAAAGTAACGTGACATCTGTATCTCGTGAATGGAAAGGTATACGAGGGATGAGTGTTACATCCATAATAAGACAAAAAATTTTGTCGTGAATCTCCTCACCACAAATTGTATTTTACACTTTACTAGAAAATTCATTTAAAATCTCTTTTTGAATTTTTGGTGAAGTGTATTTGATATTTTTAGGATATTCTCTAAAACAACTCCATCCACTTATTTATTATATGATGTCAACAATTTAATCATTTAAAAAAAATCTTTGGTTTCTTGAATTGGAACATTCATCATGTCCTCTATATGCACAAGCATTAAATGTTAAGCACCTAATTGTATCTATTGTTGTTGTAAGTCACAACTGATTTCGTTGAATTTCTTCTAGATTTTTTTTCTCAATTATCTTCTCAAGGTGACATGATTGATTTTTTAGATTATTAAAACATATGACGATAAAGTTATGATCTGAATTAAAATTCTTCCCCATGTGATATAAATGCACAATCTTCTCATTATTAATTTTCCTTCAATTCTTGAATCCTTTGATAGTGAATGTATCTGAACAACACCTTCCAACTGATTTCTTTACATAAAGAAAATAGTAAAAACAATATGCAAGATCTTTTGTCAAGAAATACTTTAACCAATTTTTTTAAACTAGCTTTTTTGGAACCTACATGATTTTTTTAGATCAGAGAGCGGATATCAAACTTGTTTAGACTGATATTTATCCAAGATCAACATATGCCCTCCTAATTAGATCTCGTTACTTTTAATCATAATTATCAATTCGTTCTTGAGAAGGATGCTCATTAGTGATAGTACCACGGCTGGTCCTGACTATTTTTAGGCTCTAGATGAAAATAAAAAATTGGGCCCCTAATATAAAAAAATTAAGAAATATGCAATATAAAATTTTTTATTAGATTTTTTATTTAATTAAAAAAATAGTAATTCATTTCAATATAAAAGATGTCAAAAAATATATTTAAGAATACAAATACTTATAAAAAATATTACATTTGGTCATTTTTTTATGCAAAACCGTTGATGATAGTGTTAACATCAATGCTTTCCTACATATTTTTTTATGAAATAAAGATGAACAAAAAACATGAATTAAAACGCTGTTGTTAAAACACAGCCAGCAACTTCTTGTTGCACCAAATCGACGACCTCCATTGGTGGAGTAGTGAAAACCATGTGGACTTCGCCCCTCGCTGTAGCTAACTTCGCTAACGTATCAGCCACCTTGTTTGCATTCCGGTGAATATACTTCAAAACCACATTCCAATCCCGATGTGTCAACGCCTTAACACAATCAAGAAGCGTGATGATCGAAGCTCTTCTATAACTTTCCTGCAACATTCGAGCAGCCTCCAAACAATCGGTTTCTGCCATTACTTGCCTCTCCCCAAGATTCCAAGCATGAAAAAGTCCTTCATGGATACCCCACAATTCCACTTCAACAATAGAACAAATACCTATTGTTGTAGAGAATCCAATCATCCAACCACTATTCGAGGATCTAATAACACCCCTGCCTGTAGTAAATCCGTCACCTATTTTTTGTGAACCATCAGTATTAACCTTACACCAATTGAGAGGAGGCGGAATCCAAGGATCAATCGTATTCCACAAACGACGAGAAGATTGAGCTAATGATAAGGCTGAATCTAATGCACTACTAGCTTAATAGCTTAGTCGCCTACCCCGTACTATCACAGAATCATTCTCAATGCTTTCCTACATATTTTTCTCAATACATAACATAGCATTTGAAATTGAAAGAACGATCTTATCTAAAATTTGAAAATATATAAAATTAAAAGAAAGAATTTGAAGACGTGATCAACCTAGAATTTTAAGAACAAACTTCAATATGATTTAAGCACCATAATTGATAATAAACAATTGTGACTTTACGTGTGAGATAAATTTGATAAATTAAAAAATGAAAATAATAATTTTCAGATGAATCGTGAAACATGAAAGAGAAAAGAAACATCCTAAATATACTTAAATTTTTCCTCTCATTAAGTTTTGAAAAAAAAGAACGTTAATAATTTTTTTTATTGATATGAAAAATCAAGAAAGAGATTTGGTGAATTGATAGTGGGAATTTGGGAAAACTAAAATTAAAGAGTTCAATTGATTTTTTTTTTTGAATTTTGAGAAAGAAATATCAAATTATAATTTTATGGAAGAACAATTTATTAACGTTAATATAAAATTTAATAAAAAATTGACACCTAAATAAATTCATGGTCCCCATTATTTTATTGAGTAAATTACGTGTTTAGTACTAAATTCACAGTTTGGTCTGTTTTAGTACCTAAACTTTCAATTTTTTCAAAACCATACGTAAAGTTTAGTTTTTGTTTCATTTTAGTACCCGCCGTTAAAACTTTAGTTTTTTATTTTCATTTTAGTACCCATTCAAAATTTAAAGTTAAATTTTAATTTTTTTAAAAAACATTTAGGTACTAAAACAAATCAAAATTGATAGTTAGGTATTAAACGCATTAAGTTTTTAACGACAGGTACTAAAATGAAATGAAAACTAAACTTTAGATATGACTTTAAAAAAATTAAAAGTTTAGGTACTAAAACAGATCAAACTAATAGTTTAGGTACTAAATGCTTTTATTACTCTATTTTGTTTTACAATTTTTTATTTATTATCAGAAAAATAAAAAAATATTGTATTAAAAAAATTTATTTTGTAAGCCCTGGGCGGACGCCCCTCCTGCCGTGCCCCACGGCCGACCATGGGTAGGACTACCAACAATAATAGATTTAAATTCATCAACTGGCTCAATTGATACGGTAGATTATGTGTGATTTTCAGAAATCTTATCTTTCTTACTTGGTAAGAAATATGATGTAATCTATTTTTTTGGACATACTTTAACCTATAATATCAATACTACAATCAATAAATAAAATTAAAATTAACAACAACAGTACATAATCAATTTTTTAACAAAAAAGCGTAAACTAAACTTATCATTGATAAAGTGAAATTATAACTCTAATCCATATAAATTATTTAACTTATAATTTAATTTAGAAATTAATCTGTACATGAGATTTTTTTCTTTCAAAATTTATATTCTCTCCTTATTGATTGAGACTTTAATAGTTATTATAATAATTATAATTGATAAAAAATCTAAATATTTGTTTTTGTCGTAATCATAAAACTAAGAAGATGAAATTTTGAATAGAGCCTCTCTTGAATGAGTTTTTGCTAATGTGGGTTTTAAGTGAAATTTTTTAAAAGTTAGTTATGTAGAAAGTATAAATCTTCATGTAATCTCCTTTACTTTTGCATTAAAATTTCTTATGATTTAATATTTTAATTTTAATTAATGCATAGAAATAATTAACGATATTAATAATTCAGTATCATCATAATAAATATTTTACTTTTTATTCAACAATACATCTAAACCTAATTAATATCTAATAAATAATAAATAAAATATTTGTAAAATTTATTTTAATTATTTTCAAAAATAATATTTTTAATATTAATTAACACTAAAAAATATCAATGGACAATGACATAGGCTCCTATCGGTCTCTGCTATGTTCCGCCCTTGTACCAATGTTAACAAAGTGCTCAAATTTAAAAGTTAAAAGGTTACGAATAAATAATCGTCAAACAAAATTACGTAATAATAGATTTTAATGAGTTTTTTTTCCCATAGAAGTTTATTGGTTTTGGAATTTATTCAGATAATATCCTCGTTAATATATTAATTTATTCATTCTTTTTTTTTAAAAATAATACGAACTAATCAGTTCCAAATAATTCTAACTGTTGATACGAAGAGGAGATACATCAAGATTAGTATATAACACCCATTTTCTGTATACTTTCCCGTACACGAGTCACAAATGTTACATAACATTTAAAAACTTTCCGCTTTTGAAAAATCCATAAAATTTTGTTTCTAATTATAAAACTCTTTAATTTAATAATAATAAAACATTCATTAACTTTTAATATGTAAACCAATCTTAAAATTCGATCATATTATATTTTTTTACATCATTATAAGTCAATTACTTTTAAGAGCATTTTCATAGGTCTATTACATGCCAATTAAATACTAAATAATTAAAAGAGTGGAAAAATGTTAATTTTAAAAATGAAGAAAAAAAAGAAATGTTAAATCAAATAACAAAAAAAGTAGAAAAAGAATGAAATAAAAACTTAAAGGACTAAATTCAAATAAATTGAAATGCATGGATCAAATTGATGCTAAAAATGAGCTGCAAGAGAAAAATAAAAAGTTAGGGGGTCAATTTGCAAAATATAAAAAATGTAAACATGGATTAAATTGAAAAAATTAAAAATTCAAAGACAAAATTGCAATAGGTGACCAAATGAATCACACTTCAAACTTACAGGTACTGCGGAAATAATTTAAAATTTTACTATTTGTACAAAGGTCCCTCGGCTATAAATAACAAAAAAAAAACAAAAAAAACACAATTTTTTTTACCAAACTAGAAAAAATCTCAACACCCCTTCCAAATGCTCTCCCCTTCCTCGATAGCCGGCCGAAATTCCTAACCATACTCAAAAGGTTCCCCCAACCTCGTGAACATGATACCAAAGTCCGATTACCACAAAAAAGCCCCAATCGACCTAGATCTAAATGGGAAGCTCTCGGGTTTTACATTTCCCGGTGAACTTTTCGACTTCCGGTGGCTCTTCCCTCTCGAGCCGAGACCGACACTCCGTTTAATCCTTGTGTTGCTTTGCTTCGGCTGTTTCTGTGTTTCTATTTTGGTTTTTTCGCTCGATGGCCTTATTTTTACCGTATATTGTTTTGTTTCTCTTGGTATTTTGATGGCTATTACGGTTGTGTTGCTCGTATTTGTGGTTTTTTCTTGTAATGTGCAATATTTTGGTGGGGGTATTTATACCCTCTCAGCCGGTAATCATTGCTGAACATCCCGAGATGGGTCAGTCTCCTTCGGCGTTCGTGGCACACTTTTCAACTTGTGGGATACCCATTCTCCTATTTTGCTTCGGGGTTAATGGAGCGTTTTGAATTGATTTTGCGAAATTTCTGGCTTCGGGTACCGAGAATCTTGGTCGGTGGATAATTTTATAGACGCGTGACCTTCACGTGCTGTTGAACAGTGACCACCACCCTCTTGGTGTAATATGGACCGTTAGATAACATGGCCAAATCTAACGGCCCTCGTTCAGCTGTGCATTAGTATTCCTTTGTTTTAGGGTATTTTGACCCTAACCATCCTTGATCTGGATTTTTGATTCTAGCTTGATCTCAGGGTGAAAATGTTCGGCGCCTTGGATAAATTTTGAAACCCTAAATGAACTTGGGGATATTTTAACCGGGTGGGCTTACTGGGTCAGGCCTACCTACCTGGTTGGGCAGCCCACGCCCTTGCTAGACCTGGAGTTGGACCTGAATCAAATAAAATAAAATTAATATAAAACATATAAGAATTAAAAATTAAAAATTAATATAACATAAAATAATATTAATATAATATTATATTTTAAAAAATTGTATTTCAAACTATATAATATATATTTTCAAAAATATTTTCAAAACTGTATAATATATTTATCTTTAAAAATGTTTTCAAAAACTATATATTATATATATGTTTTCAAAATGTTTTCAAAAACTATATATTATAAATATGTTTTCAAAAATTTTGAAAAACTATATATTATATATATGTTTTCAAATTTTTTTCGAAAACTATATATTATATATATTTTTAAAATGTTTTCAAAAACTATATATTATATATATGTTTTCAAAATGTTTTCAAAAACAATATAATATATATATTTTCAAAATGTTTTCAAAAACTATATAATATATATGTTTCAAAAACTGATTTTTTAAAAAACTATATGTTTCAAAAAACAAAAATTCTTTCAAAACTATTCGATATTATTATATAAAAAAAAAACTTCAGACGAAAATGAGTGTCTAGAGCTGCCCCTCTTTGTCCTTTTTTATGTAACAAAAAGTAGGACAAAGATAAAAGAACACCAATTTTTGTTTGGTATGAAAAGGTCCCTGAGTCTAATATCATCCCTCGTGGAGTTGAAAATTGACTATGATGTTGCAATTAGGAATAACTCCCTGTTAAACTGAGTTGCGAATGACTCCTCCATCGCGAAGTTGAGTTAGTCTTGATATGATATCTTTCTTCATGAAATTGAAATCGTGGTTTGAAATTTGAATCGGAAGGTGGCTTCTTATTATCAAATCGTAGTAAACCTTGGTCTTTTCCTCGGTTTAAAGACCTCGATTTGAAAAATCGACTGGAAAACACTACCATGTGGTTGATAGGCCCTCGAACTGAATGGAATCGAACTCGAAAATTTTCGTTGACAGATAATTTTTCTCGCCTTAAGCTATGTTGCTGGAAGATAGTTTCTTGTCACTAAAACACAACTAACCCAAGTCTTCTTTTTGACTTAAAGACCTCGGTTTAAACTTAAACCGGAAAGTAGTTCCTTGATGCTACCATGTGGTTGATACACCCTCGAAAAGAATGAAATCGAACTCGAAAGTCTTCATTGACAGATAGTCATTCTCGCCTTGAGCTATGTTGTAAATTTGATATGCCCTTGAGCTGAATGGAATCGAACTTAAAGGTTTTTGTTCACAGATAACTCTCATTGCCTTGAGTTATTCTATACTAGATTGAGAGATTGCCCCATATCTTCTTTTTGACTTAAAGACCTTGGTTTAAACTTCAACCGGAAAGTAGTTACTCACTATTACCATGCGGTTGATATGTCATCGAATGAAATCGAAATCGACAATTTTTCGTTGACAGATAGCCCTTCTCGCCTTGAGCTATAGTGTAATAAGCTGCGAGATAACCTCCTATTGCTGCAGATGACTCAATTACTGTGAAACTAAGTCAATCCATTTGGTCACAATATCATCCTTCGTGAAGTTAAAAACGTGGATGGCTCATTCGCTGTGAAGTTGAACTTTGAATTAGATGTCCTTTGTTGTGAAGTTAAAATCCAATCTTGTGTAAGTTATGTCGTTTCGAGTTTGATATCTTTCGCTGTGAAGTTGAAATCTAGTTCGAACTCTGAAGTGGAAAGTTGTTTATTGACAGATAACTTTTCTCGACTTATGATGTGCTGTAAATTTCCTCTAAATGAAGGATGGCTCTCCTTGCGGGTCTAAGCCGATCATAATTCTTCGGATGACTCCCCTTCACGGAAAAGTCAAGAGGTCAATTCTGTCAGCAGGATATCATCCGTCGTGGAGTTGAAATCTGGCTTGAAAACGTTAACTGGAAACTAGCCACTCGTTGTTGAGTTAAGCTGAACTGAATTCGTTCTGAATTGGCTCTCGAACCTGTTTGAAGTTGATTTTAAGATCTGTCAAACTTTCAATATGTCAAGTTGGTTTAGGTGTAGCTCCCTACTACTGAGTTAAGTAATCACCATCAATCATTTTTTGAAGGTGCTATCGAATCTAGTATCTTTCGTCTTGAAGTTAAAACTTGACTCCAATGCTATAAAAATTATGTATGTGAAAATGATAAATGTGATGCTCATAAATATGTCTAAGATGTATGCAACATGAATTAGTTATTATTTTGTCTCCTGGATAGAGCCTCATTTTTGTCTGTCGGTCTTGTCCTTAGAATCGATCATGCCCCATTTTCTTCTCGGGTTGTTGACAATGTCAAAGGTTCTATCTGATCACTCGGACTATTTGCTTTCAAAAATGTGAAATGCTCCATTATTCTGGCATTGTTTACTCTTTCTTCAATAGAGGCAAAATGAGCCTCAAAAGCTTCAAGAACCTTACACATTTGAGACTGTCCTGTTTGAAAATATTTTTCTCCTTTCTTGTATTTTAGGAGGGAAAAAATATATTAGAATATAAGAATTTTGTAAAAAATTTCCCCTTAATTCAGGCTCACAATCGAATCAAATCATAAACATGAGTTCTCAAAAAATCAAAAGAATCAATTGGTATTTAAAACTTTTAGAGTTATAGCTCTTTGAAAAATATTCAAATTGATGAGTTGGCTTCACGTGGGCTTCCTATTTTCTAAGGTTTCAGCCACCAAAATATCATTTTTCCTCGGTCTTGTTGAACATTGCATCATGCCCCTCTTTCTTGGCTTGGTATTTTATTCGGATGCGGACAAAATGACGTAACTAGCATAATTTATTACTAGACCTTCTATTTTGATTCTCTGAAATCTTCCCTTTGTTCAAGCTTCGTAGACTCTTTTAATAAAGGTAGTACCAAAATATCGGTCTAAAAATGAAATTCCTGAGTGCTCGTGTGAAATTGACTATAACAGGTGTTCCTTAACTCCCTTAGTCCATCTTTACTGAAACTTCTTATTTGATTTAATTTGATTGTTTGTCTAGCTGAATCTTATCCATAAAGCCATGTGTTTAACCAATTTCTCTAGAGGGACAACTCAATAATATAATCACCTTTATCATACTAACTGAAGGGTTCATCTCATCACAAATTCTTCAACTTGACAATTGCAATAGAGCAAACATCGAATTACCAAGTACTCAAGCAATGTCATGGTTTGAATGCAATTTATTCATAAAGTCAGGGCTTTTGAGTTTCCTCTATAACCAATTGCCAAAGTGGTATAGCTCAGCTTTATTTGTATACATATATAATTACATTCTGGTATACGGATTCAATTTCTTAAGTTTGTCAAGAAGAACCTATTATAGTCTACGTGTTGTTGAAAGTAAAAATTTCATCTTTATAGTTCAATTTCCAATCAAACCACCTAAACTAGATTCACCTACTTGACTATTCCATCTGTAAAGATCATCATCATCATTGAAGGTCGTCAACAAAAGTATAGTATAGTCAATTTTGTAATGTTATATGCAAAAGATGCCCCATGTTGTCCGATCCTATACATACCTAAATACCAAACCTCTTATTCACTCCCTTATAAGAGGGGAAGGCTATATCGGTTATTTGTAAGAGAAGTGCACGGTGTTCGAGCGTATCTTATTGGGTAAGGTCAAAGTCCTTGTCTTATCAGTTTTCTTAACTCCAACCATTTAAAGAGTTTTTAATTAAGTTAATATTCAAAGAATTTCAAGTTTACAATTTTGATTCATTGTTCACCATCTTTAAAGTAGCATAAATTCATTTAAATATCCTTACAAAAAAGATAAGAAAATATGAAAAACAAATTCAAACAAAATGCTACAAATGGAATAAAGCTTCATGATGGAATGAAATGATATTCTTCCTTATTTGGATGCCCTTGAGTTGCTGAAGTCGATTCAATTCTTATTACGCATCTTTTGCACGATTCTCTTGAATGCAAAACAGTTCTCAATAGTGTACCCTAGGACACCTTCATGATATTCGCAATGAGCATTCTCGTCTTACCACTTGGGGTATGGGGGCTTCATGGGTTCAACCGGGTATGGTGACACTACGTGGGTGTCAAAAAGTTGTTGATAAAGTTCTTTGTAGGTCATGAGAATAGGGTCGAAATATTCCCTTTCCCTTTCCTTCATAGGTTCCCTTGAATCTTGTCTAGAAGTACCTGACGGTACAATTGCAGTTGATTTTGGGTTAGAGATTGTAACGCCTTTATTTGCGTTGTAGGTGTTGATATTGTTAATCTCTCTATCCCTCTTCTTTATAGGAGGTTTCTTACTGGCCTCCCGTTCCTCGATTTTACCTTACCTTATGGCTATTTCTACCATTTTCCCGACCATGACTAAGTCAGAGAAATTTTCAGATGTGATTGCAACCAGGTGCCCAAAGTAAGGAGCCTTCAATGTTTGTATGAAGAGCTTCCTGGTTTCCTTCTCATCCAAGGGTGAATGAACTTGCAAAACTAAATCCCTCCATTTATGTGCATATTTTCTGAAACTTTCGTTATGCTTCTTCTTCATGCTTTTCACCATAACTCGATTTGGCCTCATGTCATTGACATGTTTGTATTGTTCCAAAAATGACTTGGCTAAATCCTTCTATGTCTTGATATGTGATCGGCTTAGCTGATTGTACCACCGGATGAATGAGTCCGATAGACTCTCCTGGAAGCAATGGATCATGAGTTGGTCGTTTCCTACATATCCTATTATCTTTCGACAGAACATGGTAATCTGGGCTGACGGGCAAGTGTTCCCATCAAACTTCTTAAATTCTGGGGACTTGAATTTCGGAAGAAGTACCAAGTATGGGACTAAACTGAGTTCCGCATCATCGACTCCATAATAATCATGCTCCCCTTAACCACTTTCATTTGGTCTTCCAGTAGCTTGATCTTTTCTTTCATATTCTTTGCCTTGTCTTCCTCATCAAAATCTGGTACATGGTAATCATCCAGATTATTCTCAGGGTTGGATACAAAAGTCTGTACCTTTACAAAAGATGAGGCTTTCACTTTTGCAGCGGATGAGTCTCCTTGTAGTCTGGTAAGATTCCAGGTGAAATAACCATTTGTGGGGTAAGTGACATAGCTACCCCATCATACGAACCTACCCCAGGTTCACTTTGATGTAAGCCAGATAACTCGGCAACAATCTGATCGACCAATGACTTTTGGCTCTTAGTTATTGTATCTAGAGTACTTTGATTATTATGGCTTATCTTTTCTTTTAACTCCCTTTGCAACCTTAACATATTCTCTTAGAGTTGAGCAATTTTGGCTTCCATATTCTTCTTCTTTGAGCAGGTGTTATGTGGATGAGGTGTGTCCAATGTTTGAGGTGGTATATCCAGTATTTGTTCCCTTTTTGGATAAGACATTTTTTGTTAGTTAATGCGAATGTAAAGAAATGAATATAACAAAAATGCAAAATATATCTAAATGCATGATGCATGAAATGTTTGAGGCGTTGATCCAAAAACACGTATGTTATTATAAATAATCTTTATTGGGAGAAAAATGTTATTTCTTAAGAGACAAAAAAACCACTAAGTCTTCTATACCCCGAACAGCTTCTGACAGGTTGACTCGTCTTCTTCCTTCGTCTGTCACCAGTTGAATACCTTGTCGAACCGCTCCGGCTTCTATAGCTAAACCATGCAAGTGACAATCTACTTTTTGTACTTGCTCCAAGAAGTCTCGAATGATTGCATCTCTGGCTTTCACTCTCTGTTGATCCTACTCCCAACGAAGGTGCCATTAGAAACCTCCATCGAAGGGAACTATCTGAAGCTCACTTGCTTGCTTCTTGAATTCGTCAACAATGGCCTCCAATTTCAGCTATCGTTTTGCCATCCTGTTCTTGTTGTCTTTGAAGAAACTCTCCAGGTCAGTAACATTTTTCTCGTCTTGCCCCAGCAACCTTTGCCAACCCATTTTTGTAAATTTGACTTTTGATGTACTTGATTGTTGGTACCACGTATTCTTGATAAAATGTGACACATAGTTGCCTTGCAGATTGTCCTCATTTTCTTTCTGATTCTTTTCTAACCATTATCGGACCTCAGTGTTTTTCATCTCTTGTATTACAATCCCTTTATCAATTAATGCAAACTATTTACATTTAACAAACTTGTTTTTGTGGATCAACACCTCTTTTGAATGATGTAAATGATAAAAAAATAAAATAAAATGATAGAAGACAAAAAAATGAAAGGAAAAAGTTAGTGAGATAAAGATAATAATCAAAATAATGATAAAAAGTCCTACCCCACATAATATCTACCCCACATGCTTATTATTCCTAACCGAATATGATCTATATCCCGCTTGCTAATTTCAAGCCAATCCTAACCGTATATTTGTCTAGTTCGCATACTTTGAACAGAAAGTAAAGCAGGAAATAATTCATGCATCCTAGGTTTTGAAATGGAGTTTCTGGGTGCACTCTAACTCCTTGTATTCTCCCGGTTTAGGTTCTAAAGAAGGTACCCGAGTTCTCCTTGCTGGTGCCCGTTGGGCTTGCCAGACCCTTAGTCCTAAGCCCATTACAAGCTTATGTGGACTAAGTTAAACTCGAGAGAATACATTCCCTTATGTCTGTACGGAGAATAAATTCATACGAAGACATAAGGTATATGAATCCTGAATGTTACTTGCTAGGCCCGCACGGAGAATAAATTCTCACGAAGGTGTCGCTTTCACCCCCACTTAAAAAGGGTTCGGATCTCGGGTATAGAGCCAGAGATGAAAACTTTTTCAAAAATCTGAAATCATTGAAAAAATGTCAGTACAACTATTTATTTGAAAAAAATAATCAAAGATAAATAAGAAGAATCGAAAAGTTAAATTAAAATTTAAACTTACAATTTTCGCTTAAAAAAAGACAACCGAAAATTAATTCTAGCATGACTCGCTTACCTGTCCCCAGCACAGTAGCCAAACTTTCACAACTGTCTTTCGGGTAGGATCGGAATTGGGTTTCGACTTGAAAAAAATGTTAGAACTGCCATCGATCATTTAAAAACAATATTTAGGTTGATTGAACACCATCTTACCTGATTTGTGTTTTACCATAAATATGTCGGATTCGGGAATCGGATACCGTCAAGAAAGGATTAGCACCCTTGAACTGCCCTTTCAATACCATTTAATTTGTCGGTTGTCGTAATTGTGAAAATTAAAATTTAAAAATTCAATTTGAATTGCTTAGCTTTGATCGATTGAAATTACTACTGAAAAATTCAAAAAAGAATGTTAAATTGAAAAATAAAAATAAAAAATAAATATTTAATAAAAAGAGGAAAAAAGGTTTGAAAAAAGGTTAAAAAATAAATAAAAATCATATTAACAGAAAGAATAATTTAAAAAAATAAAATAAAAAATTAAAGAAAATAAATAAAGAAATAAATAAATAATAAAAAGAGTGGAAAATGTTAATTTTAAAAATGAAGAAAAAAAGAAATGTTAAATTAAATAACAAAAAAGTAGAAAAAGAATGAAATAAAAAATTAAAGGTCTAAATTTGAATAAATTGAAATTCATGGATCAAATGGATGCTAAAATGAGCTGCAAGAGAAAAATAAAAAGTTAGGGGGTCAATTTGTAAAATATAAGAAATGTAAACAGGGATTAAATTGAATAAATTGAAAATTCAGAGACAAAATTACAATAGGTGACCAAAATGAATTGCACTTCAAACTTACAGGGATTGCAAAAATAATTTACTATTTGCACAAAGGTCCCTCGGCTATAAATAGCCAAAACAAACCCAAAAAACTCATTTTTTTACCAAACCAAAAAAAAATCTCAACACCCCTCCCAAATGCTCTCCTCTTCCTCGATAGCCGGTCGGAATTCCTAACCGTACCCAAAAGGTTCCCCCAACCTCGTGAACACAAAACCAAAGTCCGATTACCACAAAAAAGCCCCAATCGACCTAGATCTAAAAGGAAAGCTCTCAGGTTTTACCTTTCCCGGCGAACTTTTTGACTTCCGGTGGCTCTTCCCTCTAGAACCGAGACCGACACTCCGTTTAATCTTTGTGTTGCTTTGCTTCAGCTGTTTCTGTGTTGCTATTTTGGTTTTTTCGCTCGATGGACTTATTTTTACCGTATATTATTTTGTTTCTCTTGGTATTTTGATTGCTACTACAGTTGTGTTGCTCGTATTTGTGGTTTTTCTTGTGTTGTGCAGCATCTTGGTGGGGGTATTTATACCCTCTCGGCCGATAATCATTGCCAAACATCCTGGGATGGGTCAATCCCGTTCGGCATTCGTGGCACACTTTTAGGCTTGTGGGATACCCATTCTTTGATTTTGCTTCGGGGTTAATGGAGCGTTTTGACTTGATTTTGAGAAATATTTGGTTTCGGGTACCGAGAATCTCGATCGATGGATGATTTTGCAGGCCCGTGACCTTCACGTGCCGTTGAACGTTGACCACCACCCTACTGGTGTAATCTGGACCATTAAATCACGTGGCCAGATCTAAAGGCCCTCGTGCGGCTGCACCTTGGTATTATTTTATTTTAGGGTTTTATGACCCTAACCATCCTTGGTATGGGTCGTTGATCCTAGCTTGATCTTACGTTCAAAAATGCGTGGTGCCTTGGATAAATTTTAAAACCCTAAACACAGTTGGGGATCCTTTAACCGGGTAGGCTTGCTGGGTCGGGCATGCCTACCCAGTTGGGCAGCCCACACCCTTGCTGGACCTGGAGTTGGATCTGAATCAAATAAAATAAAATAAATATATAATATATAATAAAAAAATAATATAAGTTAAAATAATATTAATATTATATTATATTTTCAAAAATTGTTTTTAAAACTATATAATATATCTTTTCAAAATTATTTTCAAAAATATATATTATATACATTTTCAAAAATAATTTCAAAACTATATAATATATTTATCTTCAAAAATGTTTTCAAAAACCTATATATTATATATATGTTTTCAAAATGTTTTCAAAAACTATATATTATATATATGTTTTCAAAATGTTTTCAAAAACTATATAATATATATATTTTCAAAATGTTTTCAAAAACTATATATTATATATGTTTCAAAAACCAATTTTTTTAAAAAACTATATGTTTCAAAAAATAAAAATTTATTTCGAAAACTATACGATAGTATTATATAAAAAAACTACAGATGAAAAAGAGTGTCTACAACCATAATAATAAAATTACATTATAATTATTTTTTCATATTATTGTTTGATAGTTAAAATTTTTTATTTTTTTATGGGCAGAGTCACATGGTAAGGATGTTTAAATGATACCTCAAAAATTTTTTTTTTAATAAATTCTATATAGAAAATTAAAAATTGTTATCAATTTCAAAAGAATGCTGATATCATTTAGAAAAAAATAATATATATCCCCTGAAGAACATTGACGTAAATCGTTTGACCTCGAGTTAGTTTTCAGGTTTAACTAATAAAAGATAAAAATAATGTACACGGTTTTTATTTAGTAAATTTATTTTTATTATGACATAATGATAAGTAAATCCCTTAAATATTTAATTGAATAATTATTTTGATATTTATTTTTTTAAATATTTTGATTTCTAATATTTATTTTGGAACAAAAAATCCCTATATAGATTGAAACTTTTAGTCAACAAACGACCAACTCTTTAAGATATGAGTTTTTTTTTTCCTAAAATAAAATAATAAAGGTTAAAATACTCTAAAAAATAGAGTTAAAGTGATTATTTAGCCGGATATTAAGGATCTTTTGCTCTAAATTGACACGATGGAGACTAAAATACTCCAAACATAAAAGTAAAAAATAAAATGATTATTTAATTTAATATTATATACATTTTCTAATATTATTCCTTTTATTATTTATATTTCAAATGTATGTTATTTTTTAAAAAGAAAATAACATTTATCATTTTAGAAGTTGACAATACACGTCATCAAAAAGTTAACTATGTCAATCTTTTTAGGGTGCGTGTATAACAAAAAATATAAATATGAGCACCAATGTAAGTAAAAAGGATTAAAACATAAAATAAATTCAGGTCTAACCGTCAAAATTGATATATTCCAATTAAAATGGTTTTGTCGTGTCCTTTGGTTTTATTTTGTGTCCTGTCGTTTTAAAACGTGGAAAATGGTACGAAATCTTAACTAACTGTAGGTTCCATCTTAATTACTTTGGAAGTTAATAATTTATTTTTTTTAAATACTATAAAACAAATAATAACTTCATGAGAAGTAGGGCCTAAAATCAATTCATAGTAAAATACGTGTGGCGCCATCATTGGGTGGACAGTCATGTTGGATTGCATAATTACTATTGTCTTGTTTCTCTTATTTTAATTATTATTTTAGAATGTCTAGATAATATAAATTTGAGAAATATTATTAGTAAAATATATTTTAATGTATACAGATTAAAATAGAATATAGTTTACCATAAAATTATATCAAAATATTAATAAGAATTCTTAAGATAATATTAGTATATTGACGGATCTAGAAATATATTTTAAGATAAACACATGTTTATTAATAACATAAAAATTTACTAATGAGATGAGCATAAATAAAATTTTTCTAATGAAATGAGCATAAATAAAATTTTAGGGTGGACACAAACAATAAAATAACTAATTAATCAAGAAAAATTCAAGTTTTAAGATGAACATGTATCTATTTTAATTCACGGATATTTATTTGTATGATTTATTATCATGATTTTACTAAAAAAATACCAAAAAAACAAAAAAAAACACCATATTAACACCGCTTCCTTAAATTTTACGAAACTAACACACTTACAAAATCGAGGTAAAAAAGTGTGTTTCCTACAACACGCTTTGACTATATGGCAAGAAAGCGTATTTTATAGGGCGCACCTTCCCTGCGTTGGCATTACACGAAAGAGGCACATTTTATAGAGAGAGCTTTCCCTAAAAGCATATTCAAGAAAAATGTACTTTAAATCATTAAAAACTAAACTATAGGGAACAACAACGTATTAAACTAACACCTAATATGCCTAAACACTCCATTTTATTTATATAAACTAACACAATTAGTCTCTTCATCTCATGAAATCAATATGTATTAAATTACGTTGTTGATCCCTATAATTTTAATTTCTTTTAAATGATTTAAAGTATATTTATTTTTTAATATGCTTTTAGAGAAGACTCTCCCTATGAAAACGCTCTTGCATTCGGGGAAAGCACGCCTTGTAAAACGCATCTTCTTGCCACATAGATAAAGTGCGTTGCAGGGAATGCATCTTTTTACTCGATTAATATGATGTTTTTTATTTTTTTGGGTGATTTTTTAATAAAATGACCTTTATTATCTATAATATAATATATTATATATCATATTAAAGACAAATCAGACCACGTTCGTCTATAATATAATATATTATATATCATATCATATTAAAAGACAAATCAGACCACGTTAACCGTATAAATCTTAAGGAATATGGAAAAGGTGATTACAGCGATGCAAGTTGCAAAGCTTTTGTCATTTCATATCTTGTAAAAAAGTAAAAGTAAAAATTTAGTGCCTTTGAATGATTGGCTTTTGACCTTTCATCAGAAATAACTACAAATTGATTTAATAGTGTCATCTCTTTGCATTGTTTTAATCTATTCCTGTTTTCCACACACACACACGCACGCATATATATATATATATATATATATAATCTTACCCCTCATTTTTCTTAAACTATACATCTCTTACTCCCATTAGATATGCACGCATGCTTCTCGAGTTTTTTTTTATTAGTTTAGAGTAATTATAAGATATTATTTGTTTGAAATATTTTTAATTATTTGATAATGAATGCTCACATAATTTTATAGGTATTATGCTCGAATCTAAAACATATAAGAATAACAATCACTCATTTAACTACTGAGATCGCTTAATTGGTGTCATGCTTGCTTAGTTGAATATTCAAATGGTAAATATTTTTTTAAAGATAAAGAATTATTTGCTTAATTGCATCATATATCCTCAAATTATGACTCTTGTTTTAAATTGGTCTCTAAATTTTTAAACATTCCAAATTCATTTTTAAATATCTATCATTTTAAATTAGTCTTCAAACTTTTGGATATTTCAAATTCGTCATTCAATAATGACCCTCATTCTATATTAGTCTCTAAACCTTTGAATATTACAATTTAGCGAGTATTATAGAATGATGGTCATAGTTTGAGGGTGAATTTGGAATATCCAAAAGTTTGGGGATCAATTTAGAATGAGAGTCATTGTTTAAGAATAAAATTGAATTATTTAAAATTTTAAAAATTAATTTAGAATGAAAATCATAATTTAGGGATGTAAAGTATAATGGACTCTTACAAATATTACAATTGTAATTAAAATTATAAATAATTTATTTATAAGATTATAATTAAAATTCGTTAATTCAATGTACATACCAAAAAGATACTCTTTACATTTGTATAATTTACAAAAATCAATTATTACATTGTATAAGTAAACATATCAGTAGTTAAAATCATAGTTTAGGGATATAAAGTGTAATTAACTCATTAAAAACTCCTTGGGAAAAAGAATGTCCTAAGATTTGTATTATCAGAAACATAATTGTTAGATATAACAGATCATATAAGTTCAGGATAAACTGAGTAAAAAATACAAAGTATTGTCATGCCTAAGAGCCCATATAATTAGAGTATGAGTCACATAATTACAAGATATAGGAATAACAACTATAAATTTAAGTTTAGATTTTAACAAATATTATTAAAAGAAATATTTATAATTTTTGTTATTAATTTAGGGTGCTTATAAATGGAAAATATTTGTGCAATCTTTGATACTCGAATATGAGGCTTTTAAAAATAAAAACTATTTCTTTGATAATTGAGGTAACTTAATTCATGTCATATTTACAAATTTCAATTGTAAAATAAATATGGAGACAATACTGTAGACACCCATTTTCGTCCGGGATAGTATATTATTATATATTATAGTATAATATAATATTATATATTATATATTATATCATGACATATTATATATATATATTATTATAGTATTATATTATATTAGTATATACTTATATTATATGTTATAGTATATATATATATTTATTTTTATTATATATTATATTATTATTAATATTATTTTCGGTTTTATCTTTAGTTCAAAGGAGCCCAAAAATCCAAAGTTTGGGTCCAACAACGAAGTCCAACTGAGCCCGGTGGGATCCTAGCAAGGGAAGCCCAATAAGTCTGACTCAAAAGATTAGGGTTTCAACATTTAGTAAGGACACCGCATCAACCTGGGTCGTTGGATCTGGCCTTTTAATTGAATGGTCAGAAACGCATCAACGGTCACTATCCAACGACGCGTGGAGTCTACACGCCAGTAAAATCACCAACCGACTAGGATTTCTAGAGTGAAATAGAAGCAAAAGGGAATATACGTCCCCCATTTTTGCGATCAACTTAGCGACGAAGTACGAACGTGCAACATCTCCAACAAATCAGGACTGCACCATTTCGTTATAACTGAAAAAAGCCCCATCGAGAAGCTATATATACACCGGAAAAGCTATCGAAAGGGAGACAAAAAAAGCATCGAAGAGCATCAAGAAACAAAGCAATACACAACAAATATACGAAAACCTAATCCAAAGCAAAAAGCAAAAACGTTCGAAATCAAAAACAAAAATCAAAGCTTAAAGTATTGTTTCATCGAAGGTCATCAGAAACGCATAGAAGCCTCACCGAAGGAGGAACAGTAACCGAAACCTTTTGTTTAGATATACGACGGAGGGGTGTTTTTAGGGTGTTTGGGTCTCGATTTTAGGTTCACGGGGTCGAGAGGGGCATTTTAAGGTAAGCATTAGGTTCTCCGACCACCGGAGAGGTTGTCTTGGCGACGATGCGTTGCTAGGTAAGCGGTCGGTCTTTGGCTGGTTGGGGTGAGTTGGGAGAGAATTTTGAGAGAGAGGAGATGAGGGATTTGAGTGAAATGGTTAAAATGAATGGAATTTGTTATCTTTGGGATATTTATAAGGGGACCTCTGTGTAATTATAAAATTCTTAAATTATTTTTATAGTCCCTGAAGTTTTGATACATAATTTATTTTTGTCACCCATTGTAATTTTACCCTTGAATTTTAAATTAATTCGATTTAATCCCTATTTATATTTTCTATATTTTGCAAATTGGCCCCTATCTTTTTATTTTTCTCCTTACAACTCACTTTTAGCATCAATTTGATCCATAAATGTCAATTTATTTCATTTAAATCCTCTTTAATATATTTTTTATTTAACCTTTTTTTAACATTAATTTCAAATTTTTTAGGCTATTCTAAATTTGTCAAATATAAGTAATTCGGATTGAATTTCTTAATTTTAATTTAACTTTTAATTTTTGCAATTCAAACAATCAGGGAATCAAATTAGTACAAAATGGCAGTACAGGGGTACTAATCCTTCCTTGACTGTAATAGACTCCCGAATCCAATAAATTTCTGGTAAGTTGTAGATCAGATAACGGTAAGTTATGATATCCGATCAACCAAATTAAAATGATAGGTGGTGACTCCATCACATCAAATTAAGTCGAAACCTGATTCTGGATCCACCCAAAGGATGATTACTACAGTTTGGCAACTCCAGTGGGGACTCAGGTAAGAGAATGAGGACAAAACGATTCTCGATTATCTTTCTAAGTGAATATTGTAAGTTTGGATTATAATTTATCTTTCGATCCTTGTGATTTACCTTTGATTATTATTTTTCCAAATAAATAGTTGGACTGACGGTTTTCTAATGATTTCTGTTTTTTAAAATCATTCATCTCAGGCTCTATTCTCGATCTCCAAACCATTTTTTAAGTGGGGCCGAAAGTAACACGTTCGTGAGAATTTATTCTCCGAATAGTCCTAGCAAGTAACATTCGGGATTCATATACCTTATGTCTTCGTGTGAATTTATTCTCCGTACGGACATAAGGAAATGTATCCTCTCAAATTTAACTTGGTCTATATGAGCCTGTGATGTGCTTAGGACTGAGGGTTTGGCAAGCCCAAGGGGGGCACTGGCAGGGAGAACTTGGGTACCTCTCTTAGAACCAAACCGTGATGTTTCTAGGAATTAAAGTCCACCCCAAAAGTTCATTCAAAACCTATGATGCTTGATTTATTTCCTGCTTTATTTTTAATGTTCAAATCACGTGAATTAGAAATATATGTGGTTATGATTTGTTCAATAAAATAACATGTGGGATAGAGATCATGTCTATGTAGGAATAAAAAGCATGTGGGTAAATATCATGTGGGGTATGAATTTTTATTTATTTTCATTTTGATTATTATTCCTATTTTACTAATTTTTTCCTTTATTTTCTGTTTTATTTCTTTTTTTATCATTTGCATCATTTAAAGAGGTGTTGACCCGTAAAGTGTTCGTTAAAACTCAAATAGTCTGCATTAATGGACAAAAGGGGTTGTAATGCAAGATGTAAAAAATACAGAAGTACGACTATGGTAAAAAAAGACTTAAAATGAAAAAGGGGGCATTCTTCAAGATAACTATGTGTCAGAACTGGCTAGCTACGCTTCCATCAGCCTCAAACAGAATGATACACATGAGTTGCAGAACATTTGGGATAGTTGGAAAAATAACAGGAAACAAAGGTTTTTCCAGCGATACAGTGATATCACACACCTGCTCTATGACAAGATAGATAAACCTCTAATTCGATATTTAGTGTAATTTTGGAATCAGGGATACATCTTCTTTACATTCAACCAATAAGACATGGTTCCCACAATTGAAGAGTACACTACCCTGTTACATTTTGAGGGAATCAGAATGGACCAGGTCTTCATCAAAGACATCAAAAGTCAACATTTCAGGAATTGGTTGGCAAAGGTTGCAGGGGTTAATGAAAAGTGGGTAATTGGTTGAATTCAAACAAAGGCAAAGAAGAAGGAATTGCTTGGACTCACATCAAGTAATTAATAAAAAATCATCCCGACGAATGGAAGACGATCGATCTTTTCGCACTGGATATCTACGACCTGTTTATCTTCCCTAAAACATTGGGTTATATTGAGACAGTTGTGGTGGAATTATTCGAACAACTGCCTAAGTAAGTGAACCCTGCACCAACAATCCTAGTTGAGACCTTCCGTTCATTAAACCACTGTAGAATGACTGGTTGAGGACATTTTATAGGATGCAAACAACTACTTTAGGTTTGGATTTATAGTCATTTTTTGGAAAACTGATGGGATTTCCTACTGTTGATTTAATATGATACATTCACCTTTAGAGGAATTCCTTACACAAAAATGGCGAGAAGGTGTTTTGAAAGAAAGGTGGGCAAATATATTTAGACACCTACAGAACTTCTTAGAGTAGGTACAAAAATCAGCCCATCACTTGTATAGTTTGGCAAGGGAAGCTGGGGTGGTTCAATAAGTTATTCAGCTAGTGACATATGAAGCAAGAAGACTCATCAACCTACTAGAAGCCGTTCGGGGTCCAGAAGATCTAGCTAGAATTCTCTTCTAAATTGTTTTTGGTCTCTGAGTAATATCACTTTTTCCTCAATGAAGACTATTTATAATAACATACACGTTTTAGATCAATGCCTCGAAAGTTTCAATCATCTTGCATTTTTACATTTTCTTGCATTATCATTTCTTTACATTCAAAAGCAATTAACAAAAAATGTCTCATCACGAAAAGGGAACAAACACTGGGCACACCTCATCTCACAATACCCGCACGAAGAAGAAAAAGAAGAAAGCTAAGCTTGATCAACTTGAAGAAAACATGTTGAAATTACAAAAATAGTTTGAGAATAAAATAAGTTAGAAAGATCAAAATACCCTGGATTCCATTACTAGGAACCAAGATTCATTGGTTGATTAGATCGTTGCAAAGTTGTTTGGATTGAATGAGATAAATGCTCATGGGGTAGGGGTATCCGAAGGGGTAAATTTACCATCCATTCCGTAGCTGGTTATCTCATATGGAATCTTACCAGGACTTCAAGGGGACTCATCTACTGCAAAAGCGTAAGCTTTTGTAACTAACCCTAAAAATAATCTGGATGATTATCGTATTCCAGACTTTGATGAGGAAGTTAAAGAAAAAAAGATAGAGGAAAAGATCAAGCATTTGGAAGGCCAAATCAAAATAGCTAAAAGAGAGGACAACTATTATGGAATAGACACTCTAGAATTAAGTCTAGTATCAGATTTGATTTTTCCCCCCAATTTTAAAGTTCCATATTTCGAGATGTTTGATGGAAACAATTTCCCCTTAGCTCACATTACCATGTTCTGTCGAAAGATGACATGATATGTTATAAATGACCAGCTTCTGATTCACTATTTTCAGGATAGTCTGGCGGGTTAAGTCATCCGGTGGTATAATCAGCTGAATCGTTCTCACATAAGGACATGGAAAGATCTTGACAAATCATTCTTAGAATAATACAAACACGTAAATGACATGAGACCAGATCATATTATGCTGCAAAGTATGGAGAAAAAGCATAAAAAAGTTTTAGGCAATATGCAAAGTGATTGAGGGATTTAGAGGTGCAGATTCATCCACCTTTGGATGAAAAAGAAACAATGAAGCACTTCATACATAATTTAAAGGCTCCTTTCTTTAGGCATCTAGTTGCAATTACATCCGGGAACTTTTCTGATCTAGTTATGACCAGAGAGATGGTGGAGACAACCATTAAACAAGAAAAGATAGAAGGGGTAAGTCCAACAGAAGACTTCCCATGAAGAAAAGAGAAGGAGAGATCAATAACATTAGCACTTATAACACTAGTAAAAATGTTACGATCTCTAAATCAAAACCAACTGTAGATGTACCGTCAGGTACTTCTAGATAATATTTGAGAGAACCAAGAAAAAAAGAGAAAAAATCATTTTGATCCTATCCCTATGACTTATAAAGAACTTTATCAACAATTGTTTTGATACACATGTGGTATCACTATACCCAGTGGAACCTCTAAAACCCCTATACCCCAAGTGGTATGATGAAAATACACATTATGAATATCATGGTGGTATCTCGGGGCATCTTATTAAAAATTACCTTGCCTTTAAGAGGATAGTTTAAAGGATGTGCAACAAGAACTGAATTCATTTTAATAACTCAGAGTCACCCAATGTTACACAGAATCCTTTTTTTTAATCACCAAGAGACTGAGATTAATGCAATTACCGAGGACAAGTGCAAGAAGGTCAAAACCAAAGTTTCTGAAGTGAAGTCACCTTTGGCTTGGTTATGGAGGCAAATAATAAATACAGGGTTTCTTGCACCACATCCTAACACATCAGATTTCATAGGTCGCAATCATTGCTATTATCACAACGAGGACAGACATAATGTGCAAGAATGTGTCAAATTTAGAGCCTTGATCCAGCTAATGATTGACAGAAAAGAGCTTGAATTTTATGAAGAAATCAAGAACACTCTAGAAATGAATGTTTGTGTAACTTGAGATGCATCTGAAAAGGGATACGGTGCGGGCTGCCCTTTGATAATTACCCCCAAAAGAAAAGATGGCAACAAGGTATCGGCTAAAGTGGTGATAGTGGCACCAAAATCGTTCCCTTACAAAGACAGGAAGTAAGTACCTTAGAAGTATGAATGCCAAGTGAGTTCCACAAAAAGAAGATGTTAATGAAGTGGAGCATCCTACTAGAAGTGGGAGGCGTTACTCTCAAAAGTCCAACTTAGTTAAGAGAACACTTGAGTCATTTGAAGAAGATGAAACATCAACTAACAAACCAATAAAGGAAGAAGAAAATGTGGAGTTATTGAAGTTTCTAAAATACAGTGAGTACAACATTGTGGAACAACTATATAGCTTGCTAGCTTACATCTAAATGTGGGCATTACTATTGAGTTCAGAGGTACACATGGAAGCATTACTGAAGGTCTTGAATCAAAGGGCATACCACTCAATAAGTTAGACCGACTGGTTAACAATATCCAAGCTGGTAATCTTATCTCATTTTCTGATGATGAGATTCTGTTAAATGGGAGAAGAACTCCTATAGAGTTAATGTCGCAATCGAGGAATAGGGCATCTTGGGATGAGACAAGAGGAGATCATCACTATTACCACAGAGTTGTGTTGCCTATAAAATAATGTCTTGATTGAATTTGTCTTCTATATGCCTGAACTTTTTTTTAAAATGACATTTCTTTGAATAATAGAGCATTGTTTGAAATTCAGTGAATATCAAGTATAATGAAATGCACATTTTGAGAAATGAGGTTAAAGCCTTTTGACATATGTCGAGTTCAAAATCCTTTTAAAACAAGATCCATATCTTTTACCCGAAAAAATGTTCTCTCATGCGTACAAGTATAGAGGTATACAAGATGGGGCATCTCCGATGCATGACATTTCAAGACGAGTTAGTTTTCATGTATGTTAAGGATGTTCCGTGAGGATATACAATTTTCAAAAATGGAATTATGGAATAGACAAATTTGGCTTAAATCAGTTGCTTAGGAATTGAACTGTAAATATGAAATTTTCTAATTTTCACTGACACTCAGACTATAATAGATTCTTCCTAACAAACTTAGAAAATCTTGAAATCGAAGAATTTATGTGATATTAATGAATGATAATTTTAACAATGCTGGGGACACTCTGATGAAAGTATTAGGTTGTTATTCTTTGGAGGTAATATATAAAGCAGACATGGAGGTAATGTCCGAGCTTTATGAAATGAGTTTTGTTTGAGTTTGTCAAGTTAAAGACTTTCTAACACTTGAATCCTTTAATTAAGGGTAATCCACTAAAGTAATGGGCCATGTTAATTTCCCCAACTTTATGAATACGAGTACATTCAGATCATGACACTAGTCTCTATATGTCGAGATGAATCTCCAAGCAAAATCTAAAGCGAAGACATCAAGTTTAACAAAGTATAATTTAAAAAAAGGCAGAAATAAATGAGATAAACATGGGTTTGAGATTAAATTTCGATGAATGGTGGACTAAAGGAGTTAGGAAACATCTGTTAAAGTTGACTACACAAAAACACTTAGGGGTTTTATTTTTAGATCAATATTTATGCGCTATCTCTGCTTAAGGAGTCTACGAAACTTGAATAAATGGAAGATTCCTGAGAACTGAAATAGAAATGCTCTTTAAAAGGCCTTGTAGTGGAGTGCATCAATTGCACTATTTTGTTCATGTCCTATTTGAAAATCATGAAAATCAAAACCAAATCACATTGTCTTTTCATATCACCCATGGATCTTGACACTTGTTAAAGGTCTATAGTTTTTTAAAACAACTTGTTTGATTCGTTTATTTGATATTCAATAAACTGGTGCTTTGGTTAAATTGCTCTGACATTATTTTTATACCAAACGTTTTTTTTTTTAAAAAAATGAGATATATCTCAAACAAGACATTTTTTCTCAAAAAATAGGTTGAAGGACCTGAAACGGTGTGGGGCATCTCCCAGTTTCCAATCTCTTCTCCTTCCACCACCCGTGCCTCCTGTGTGGCTCCTATTAAAATAGAGCATGATGTTGTAAAGAAGAAAGTAGAGTTATAATCCATGGCCAGATGTGATACTAGATCAAAGGGATAAAAGATAACTATTCTAACTAATCATTTTAAAGTGAGCATGGAAGTACGGATGGTTACTTCTTTCATTATAGTGTATCCCTTTATTATAAAAATGATAGCACAGGAAGGTGCAAGAGACCTACAATAATGAGTTAACATGAAAGAGTTTCGCTTATGATAGCAAGAAAAGTTTGGTCACTATCAAATCCCTTTCGAATAACAAGCATGAGTTTATTGTTGTACTTGAGGATGCAATATCAAAGAGAAACAATGGGAATACAAGCACTGATGGTAATGACAACCCAAATGGTAATGACAATCCAAATAAGCATGAAAGGAAGAGAGCGAGATGCTTATAACTTAAAGATGTTTATATTAGACATAAGCATTACTGCCAAGATTCCCATGCAAGAAATTCAATGTACTCTGCGAGTACAAGAATTTGAGAACTCACAAGAAGCACTGAGGGTGCTTGATATAATTTCAAGGCAGCATGCCTTCTTGTTCGCCAGTCTTTTTTCCATGACAATTAAAATAATTTTACTGACATTGGAGGAGGCATTCTTGGTAGTAGATATTTTCACTTGAAGAGACCTTTTACTGAATATTGATGCGTAAACTATAATGATGATCCATCAAAACGAAAAAGAGTCTTACCCCCTCGGCTAAACTAATGAAAAAAGAGCATAAAATAAGTACAATATCACTTGATTAAGTGAGCAAATGGATAAAGATCAGATAATCACTATAAAGCTATCAGTGTTGTGGAATGATCAACTCTAGGGACGAGATCAACAGACAAAGAATGAGACATTGTCCAAGAAATAAAACAAGAACTAATTCATTTTGCATATATCTTAGACATACCTAAGAGTATCGCATTTATCATTTTTTGCATATATAATTTTTACAACTTTTGAGTCAAGTTTTAACTTCACGATGAAGGATACTCGATTCAAAAGCGTCTTCAAAAATCAATGGTGGTTTAGCTTAACTCAACAATGAGTAGCTACATCTCAATCAAGTCAACCTATAGAAATATCTAAAGACCTTGGAATCAACTTGAACTCCATGACAGAGGATGTTAAGTTCAGGAGTAAATTTAGAAGCCATTACAATCTTGCTTAACTCAACGCAATGAGCTACTTTCTAGTTAAAGTTTTTAGGTTAGATTTCAACTACACGACGGAGGATATCCTGTTGAAAAAATATCTCACTTGACTTTATCACGAAGAGGTGTCATTCAAAGAACATCTCACATGACTTTCCCATGAAGGGGAGTCATTCAATGAGCATCCCACCTGGTCTAGACCTGCGAAGGAGAACTATCCAAAGAATCAAGACTGACTTTACCGTAAAGGGGAGTCATCCAAAGAATCAAGATCAACTTAAATTGTAACACCCATCTCCCGTATACCTTTCCGTACACGAGATACAAATGTCACATCACTTTTTAAAACAAAATTGTGTCATTTGAACACCCTTAAAAAAATTCAATTTTAAAAACCACAAAAGTATAATATTCATAGAATCATAATACTAGAACTATCACTTTAAATACATTACATAATATTTACTTGAGTTCAATTACATGCCAACTATGTTTTCAGTATGAATAAGATTGTCCTATTTTTACTGATGAGCAACCATAATTGATGATAGCTGCTGCTATGGCTGCACTCCTTACTCGACTAATCTCTGCTTTTACCTACGCGTGAAATCAACACACGTTAAATACTTATTTAGTGAGACATAGTATTGTAAAGAAACAATTCTATATACATAAGTATATCGTGTTTATTTGGTTTCGAACTACTTCGTATCATCCATAAGGATTATATAAGTCATTTTTTAAACCAAATTTCTTTCATAGTATATTCGTAAACATTCTTAGTATGTTCAACAAACTTTTCTTTCTTTATATTTTTCCCATTATGCTTTTGTAATTATTCATTAATTTCATTTATGACATCATTTCATGCCTTTCTGGTACCGTTATACATTTCATTTACGTCAAATTGCACTGTTAAGGATTTAGCCTTCCATCTAACTTGCATGATTGACACTTTCTTGCCAAATACATAACTAGGCCATTAATCTTTTACTCAAAGGTATTTAACCTTTCATCTGACTGGTATAATTGACATCTTTCTGCCAAATGCACAACTAGGCCATTAATCTTTTACTCAAAGGTATTTAATCTTTCATCTAACTAGCATAATTGACACATTTCTGCCAAATGCACAGCTAGACCATTAATCTTTTATTTTAGAATAGTTTCTACTCTAATAATTATTCATAACATCAATTAACTCTTTCAATTCTTTATAAACTATATAGTTTGCACACATAGTTCCAATACAGTAATTCACAAACTTATTATCATTTACTTGGGTTCCACACCCACTACCAATATGGAAATTCATACTTATTATGAATTTATTAGATTTGAGCACATAGTGTCATTTGGTAATCACCATATATATATTAAGCAACATGCATCTATGACTATTATAACATATAAGTACATAATAAATGCACTCACATGGTAATCCTCGCTAATAAGATGTAGAGATGTATGGCTATTCAACAACATTATCTTTACCCTTTTTCTTGCTAGATTCAGGAGCTTGGTTATGATCTACACAAGCATCTATTAAAGACATATACCATACCAAATGTTAGTATATTCCCTAACATTTATACTTTAATAATACTCAATAACAATTTCAACCTGTCTTTTAGTTCCCAACTCAATAGTATCGATACCCTTATCATGGTATCGATACTTATATACTATGGTATCGATACTCCCTTTCGGTATCGATGCCATTTTGGCATTATGTTATCCATGGTATCGATACTTCCCCTTGTTAGTATCGATACCACTTGCATAGGTACCGATATTGTTCATCACATTTCTAGTCATTTACACCTATAGTATCGGTATTATTCTATCAGTACCGATACTAATTTCCAGATTTACCATTTTTCAGCTTGATTTTCACTTAATTTTCCCCTCTAATCTTTTACTTTTACCTCAAAAAATGCTATTAAACTCCTCTTTACTTAACCCAACTAACTTTTCTTCATTTAGCCTCTTATAAAATCTAGAATCTCCATAGAACATCTCAACCCAAGAATCACATAACTTTTTATAACATGTTTTTAATCATGTCCAATGTTTATAATCTCTTATTCACTCATTTCACAAGTCAATTCTACTAATAAACCTCCATAAAAATTCATATATCAACATATCATTCAAAAACCCATTTCCTTAAATCTTATATAAAACATCCAACACTTAGTTTTAATCTTCTTTAATCCTTAGTTAAGCTTACATATAATTTAATGTTACAAGAGCAACCCAAAATTTAAAGGAAGAACTAACTATTTGAAGTTTACCTTATGCTATGAAGAAGCCCACGTGAACAAGAAGAAGAAGAGTAAAATAATTTACTCTCCTCTTTTCCCTATTTAAAATCCCTAATAAGGAATGTATTTTAAATTCATTTCCCCCTTAAAAGACCAAAATGCCGTCTTAATTCATTCATTGTTACAAATTAGTCAAACACACTATTCCAAATCATATTCCCATCTTTTACCATTTATTCAAATAAATCTTCAAATTTCAAATCTTTTTAATAAAGTCCCTAACCTGATATTTGGGGTATTACATAAACTGTGAGTGGTCGTCTCATTTGGCTTTCCCATAAAGGCAAGTCATAAAAAATCGACTTCATTTTAGCTTAACTCAGCGGCGAGGAGCCATTGTTCAATCAAATCGTTTTGAATTCAGTCTCAATTTCGACAGAGGATATTGGGTTCGGAAAAATAATTCAGAAATCGGGTGAATTCTAGCTTAACTCAGCGGTGAGGAGCTAGTTTCCAGTCAAAGTTTTTAGGCCAAGTCTCAACTTCACAACGAAGAATTCTTGACCCAGAAACACATCCAAAACCGACACCATTTTTGTTTAACTCATTGGCGAGGAGCCATCTTCTAGTCACATCTTTTAAAGTCAGATTTCAACTCCACGATGGAGGATATCTGGCTTCAAGAACAATTATCTACAACTTTGACCCATAATTTCAAGTTCATAACGAGGGATGTCATACCCAGAACACTCGAGATTGGCTCAACTTCACTACGAAGGAGTTATCCGCAATATAACTCAACTCAACATAAAATAGTTCTTTGTGAGATCTTCAAGTTGAATTTAAACTTCAGAACAAAAGATATTGAACAAGAAGAAGATCCAAAATCAATTACAAAGTGGTTTAACTCAACAACGAGGAACCACATTCCATCACAAATTTCGAGCGTAATTTCAACTTCACGACGAAGGATATTATGCTCAAGCCATCCAAAATTAACTCAACTTCGCGACGAAAGAGTTATCCACGATATAATTCAACTCAATGACAAAATAAGGTCTTCAAGTCAAAATTCAACTCCATGATATTGAACTAGAAGAAAATCCAGGATCAACTACGAGTTATCACCCAACCCAGACATTGAGTTAGATTTTAACCTCACAGCGAAGGATATCATGCTTGAATCACCCAAGATTGACTTGGCTTTATGAACAAAGGGTCAACCACGATTTCAACTTCATGATGAAGGATATCGTGCTCAAAGTCATCCAGGATCGACTTAACTTCACGACGAAGGAGTCATCTATAATTCAACTCAACAACATGGAGTTATTTTTCTAACTGAAGTCTTCAAGTCAAATTTCAACCCCATAATAAAGGATATTGGACTTAGAGACCCATTTATGACGAACGAAAATAATGTCTTTTTATCTTTATCTTATTCTCTTTGCACGATAATGAGCAAAAAGAGGCATTTGTAGACACTAATTTTCGTCTGGGATAGTATATTATTATATATTATAGTATAATACTATATTATTATATACTTATATTATATGTTACAGTATATATATTTATTATATTATATATATATATATATTAGTATCTATTTATGATATATTATATTATATTATTATTAATATTATTTTTTTGTTTTATCTTTAGGTCCAATGAGTCCAAAAATACAAAGTTCAGGTCCAACAACGTAGCCCAACCGAGCCTGCAAGCCTGACCCAACAAGCAGACCCGATGGGAGCCCAACATGGGAAGCCTAATAAGTTTGACCCAGCAGATTAGGGTTCTAACATTTAGTAAGGGTGTCGCATCAACCAGGGTTGTTAGATCTGGCCCTTTGATCCAACGGCCGAAAACGCATCAACGATCACTATCCAACGGTAAGTGGAGGCCACATGCCCATAAGGTCACCAACCCACCATGATTTTTGGAGCAAAACAGAAGCAAAAAGAAAAATACTTTCTCGATTTTTTGGTCAACTTAGCGATGAAGTACGAACGTACAAAATCCCCAACAAATCGGGACTGTAATATCCCGTTATAACCATAAACAGCCCCATCGAAGGGCTATATATACACTGAAAAAGCTATCAAAGAGCACCAAGAAACAAAGCAATAAACAACAAATATACGAAAACCCAACCCAAAGTAAAAAGCAAAAATGTTCAAAATAAAAAACAAAAATCAAAGCTTAAAGCTTTGTTTCATCGAAGGTCATCGGGAACACGTAGAAGCCTTATCGGAGGAGGAACAATCACTGAGAAACTAAAGAGACTTCATCAGGAAAAGGTAAAAAATGAAACTTTTCGTTTACATCTATGCCGAAGAGGTGTTTTTAGGGTGTTTGGGTCTCAGTTTTAGGTTCACGGAGTCGAGAGGGACATTATGGGGTAAGCTTTAGGTTCTCTGACCACTGGAGGCGGCGGCCAGAGCGTTGGTCCGGGCGACAGTGCGTGGCTAGGTGAGTGGCCGACATTTGGCCTGTTATGATACAGTTTAACCTAGCTTCAGTTGGATGGATGGTGAAGTTAAGGTTGTACCTTTGATTATTTCGATCTAGGAAAACAACAAGGATCCTGCACAAACAAGAAAGCTCAAAAAAATAGTTAAATGGAAGTAATGAAATGAAAAGATAAATATGGTAGCAGAATATATATATATATATATAAGTTGGTGATATGTTTAAAGGAAATGATGAAGTATGGTAATGGAAGTAGAACGAAGGTGATGGATATGAATATGAAAGGTATTATCTCAAAGAAGAACCAATGTTAAAGAACAAAAACCCAGACTTTATATTGCTTCTTTAAGGGGTGGTAAACAGGGACTTTGACCCACTATCTATAAAGATATAGGAACCAGAAGTATCAGGGTGAAATAGATAGGGGTGACGCCACAAGCATAAGCTTGATAAGTCGATAAAGTTCACTTAAGAACTAAAGAGAGAAACTCTCACAAATATTTGATTAAACAAAGTCAATTAATTTTTTTGCAAATGAATGGAAAGCTATTTATAGGCCTAAGGGTGCATGGTGTGAATACAAAACATTTCATGAGTGAACCTTCATGGATGAATGTTCATACTTTAAGTAGATACAAAGCATGGCTTAGGTGAATGAATTTTGATGAATGGATGTTCATCTTTGAATGGAATACATCCTTTGGCCGAATTTAGCCCACCTTGTGTGAACTTGTTGATTTGTATTCTATGGATGAATGTTCATGAATGTATCTTGGCTGAAATTCTTCCCCCTTGTGTGAACATGACTATTTGGCTTCTTGCATGAATATGCATGAATGGATGAATTTAAAAGCCTTTGAATGAATCCTTGAACCTCCTCACAAATGTTCTGATTCATTTTAATATTCTTTTCTCGTCCATGCATGTCTTCATTAATTCCTCCCATGCATAAGTCCTTTGAAGGAGATGAATGGTTGCAAATTCCGTATTAATTTCCAGCCTGCACTGTCTTCAGTAATCTGGGAATATCTCAAGCTCCCGATATCGGATTGATGTGATTCAAAATGTGTTGGAAAGCGACGATATAGGGGATTAAATGTTAAGAATACTTCATCACTCAAAGATTCTTGGAAAATGTTCAAAAATGTAGATCAATCTGACTGACGTGAACTGTCCAACCAACTCTTCAATTGCCTTTAGTCTTCTTAGCATCCAATGAACCTAGACAAAGTGTGTAAAAAAATAATTAGATAGGAATTGAGCTACGATAATTATGAGTGCATGCTTCCACCTATGTTAATAATGCAAATGAGCTAACTATGAATGCATATGCATTGAATGAGTTATATAAAAATGTGAATTAATAAGTCATTCATGAATATCATATATTATACATACAAATGACAGCATATAATATTCAAGAAAAAAGTAAGAATAAGATAAACATATTCACGTGACATGTAATGCATAAATGATTAAATAAATAATAAAATAAGGTAAGACTCCCTTAGAATAAACAAGGCAGAACGTCCATGAAGTGATCATGTGTTAAAGAAGTTTGGTCCTTGGCATGATCGCATCATCCCCCCTTCTTTAGAGCGATTTGTCCTCAAATCAAAGGCTTTTGTCATTGATTGATCCATTGGTGTAATAAAGGATGAATGAAGATCATTATGCCTATTAGGGTATGCATGAATTTCTTTGAATCCTTCAAGTAGGTAAGGCATTCCAACTTTAGTCTTTGTACCCTTCCACATTATGAATCTTGAATAGTTGGATAATGCTCGTTTCTTTTCCTTGAATTGATGATCACAAGAAATAACACTTCCATGTAAATGTTTCAATGTGTTGCAAAAAAGAAATAAGTTAGAACATTTCACATTATTAACAATGTGAATGAACGTATCACTAAGGTTCATGAATGGAATTTGGTTCGTTGAAACTTCCCTTTCATAAGGTTCATTGAATATTGAATATGAAGTGAATGTACTTCGAATGTCAAAGAGAACATGCTTTGGAATACCAAATGTTCCAACCTTTGGAACTTCAATAGACAAATGTGATTCACCAATTTGCAATGATATGGCCTTTGGAATAACTTGCAAATCAAATAAAAGAATAGGAAGAAAAGATTGATTAGTAGAAAGTAAAACTTCTTTCTCCTCACATTCTTTTCTCTCATGCTCATGTTTGTTTTGAATTATCTCTTCAATCTCACTCTCATGTTTTACAACACACTCATCTTCACTGTTAATGCTCTTACTCTCATTTTCGATTACTCCAATGGCCTTCTCACGTAAAATCACACTCTCATTTTCAACTACAAATGTCTTGGTTTTCTCACAATGTTCATCAATGTTTTTCTTTAGTTGAGTTTGGTCTTCATGCACTTGATTTGGTAACATTGGCACCAAGATGATCTTCTTTTCATTATGGATGAATGAGAAGTGATTGGTAAAGCAATTATGTGTTTCTCGTTTATCAAACTGTCATGGTTGACCGAAAAGAAGATGTCTTGAATTCATAGGAACAACATCACATAATACTTCATCTTTGTATCTTTCGATTGAGAATTGTATAAGTACTTGTTTAGAGACCTTCAACTCTTCTTCGTCGTTTAACCATTGCAATTCGTATGGGCTGGAATGTTTGATCATTGTAAGGCCCAGCTTTTCTACCATATATGTGCTAGCAAGGTTTGCACAACTTCCACTATCAATGGCTACAAGACATACTTTACCATTTACATGGCAACGAGTATGAAATGATTCTCTCTTTGCTGAATGTTTTCCATTGCTTGGGAAGAGGAAAGATCAAGTAACATTGTTAGTGAAAAAAATTTTGAAATGTGAAAAATAAGACCTTACCAAATTGCACACAACAAAACCTCAAGGTCACTCAAAAACAATTATGATGTCACTCCACTCAAGCACTCGTATTTCACTCGGGAATATATTTTTAGCTTTTTTAATTCCCATTCTGATCTCACACACTCGATTAGCCTTTTTCCACTCGTTCTTCTCTGGCAAAATTCTTAAGAGAACTAACTCGAGACCTTTCAAGTGCTATGGACGTCGGTTGAAAAGTTTGTTAGTGTAGAGGAAAAAATAGAAAGGTAGAAATATTAAATAATGAAGGGTGGTCTTATAAAAGGAAGAAAAAGAAAGAAAAGTTCACTTACTATGCAAAGATACTCACCACTTCCTAGAAGAAACAATCAAAGGTCTTAAAGACTTCTTTAGGATCGGTTGGAATGATGATGTTGCTTGTCACCTTTGGCACTTCTTTTCATTTTGCTTTCTTTGTTTCCTTTCTTTAGTTTTTCTTCACTTGGAATCCCTTGTTGATGTTGGGATTAACTTGCTGATTTTTTTTGCACTTCTCTTTTTGATTTTCTTTTTATTAAATGGTAGGATGTTGTTTTTTCTTGTTCTTGTTGCAATCCACCTTAGCTCTGATTACCATTTGATACAATTCAACCTAGCCTCACTTGGATGGATGGTGAAGTTAAGGTTGTACCTTTGATTATTTCGATCTAGGAAAGCAAGAAGGATCCTGCACAAACAAAAAAGCTCAAAAAAATAGTTAAATGGAAGTAATGAAATGGAAAGATAACTATGGTAGCGGAATATATATATATAAGTTGGTGATATGTTTAAAGGAAATGATGAAGTATGGTAATGGAAGTAGAATGAAGGTGATGGATATGAATATGAAAGGTAGTATCTCAAAGAAGACTCAAAGAAGAACCAATGTTAAAGAACAAACACCTAGACTTTATATTGCTTCTTTAAGGGGTGGTAAACAAGTACTTTGACCCACTATCTATAAAGAGATAGGAACCAGAAGTATCAGGGTGAAATAGATAGGGGTGACGCCACAAGCTTTAGCTTGATAAGTCGATAAAGTTCACTTAAGAACTAAAAAGAGAAACTCTCACAAATATTTGATTAAACAAAGTCAATTGGTTGTTTTACAAATGAATGAAAAGCTATTTATAGGCCTAAGAGTGCATGGTGTGAATACAAAACATTTAATGAGTGAACGAACCTTCATGGATGAATGTTCATACTTTAAGTAGATACAAAGCATGGCTTAGGTGAATGAATTTTGATGAATGGATGTTCATCTTTGAATGGAATACATCCTTTGGCCGAATTCATCCCACCTTGTGTGAACTTGTTGATTTATCTTCTATGGATGAATGTTCATGAATATATCTTGGCTGAAATTCTTCCCCCTTGTGTGAACATGACTATTTGCCTTCTTGAATGAATATGCATGAATGGATGAATTTAAAAGCCTTTGAATGAATCCTTGAACCTCCTCACAAATGTTCTGATTCATGTTAATATTCTTTTCTCGTCCATGCATGTCTTCATTAATTCCTCCCATGCATAAGTCCTTTGAAGGAGATGAATGGTCGCAAATCCCGTATTAATTTCCAGCCTGCACTGTCTTCAGTAATCTGGGCATATCTCAAGCTCCCAATATCGGATTGATGTGATTCAAAATGCGTTGGAAAGCGACGAGATAGGGGATTAAATGTTAATAAGACTTCATCACTCAAAGATGCTTGGAACATGTTCAAAAATGTAGACCAATTTGACTGACGTGAACTGTCCAACTAACTCTTCAATTGCCTTTAGTCTTCTTAGCATCCAATGAACCTAGACAAAGTTTGTAAACAAATAATTAGATAGGAATTGAGCTATGATAATTATGAATGCATGCTTCCACCTATGTTAATAATGCAAATGAGCTAACTATGAATGCATATGCATTGAATGAGTTATATAAAGATGTGAATTAATAAGTCATGCATGAATATCATATATTATACATATAAATGACAGCATATAATATTCAAGCAAAAATTAAGAATAAAATAAACATATTCACGTGACATGTAATGCATAAATGAGTAAATAAATAATAAAATAAGGTAAGACTCCATTAGAATCAACAAGGTAAAACGTCCATGAAGTGATCATGTGTTGAAGAAGTTTGGTCCTTGGCATGATCGTATCATGTTAGGGTGAGTTAGGAGAGAATTTTGAGAGAGGGAAGATGAGGGATTTCAGTGAAATGGTTAAAATGAATGGTATTTGTGATTTTTGGGCTATTTATAAGGGGACCTCTATGTAATTAGAAAATTCTTAAATTATTTTTGCAGTCCCTAAAGTTTTGATGTGTAATTCATTTTGGTCACTCGTTATAATTTTTCCCTTGAATTTTGAATTAATTCGATTTAATCCCTATTTATATTTTCTATATTTTGAAATTTGCCCCTAATCTTTTTATTTTTCTCCTTGCAGCTCACTTTTAGGATCAATTTGACTCAAAAATTTCAATTTATTTCAGTTTAACCCTCTTTAATATTTTTATTTTTATTTAAACTCTTTTTTTGTTTAACATTAATTTCATATTTTTTAGGCTACTCTAAATTTGTCAAAGGAATAAATTTGTCAAAGGAAAGTAATTTCGATAAAATTTCTAAATTTTAATTTAACTTTTAATTTTCGTAATTAAGACAATAGGGAAATCAAATTGGTACCAAAAGGGTAGTACAGGGGTGCTAATCCTTCCCTAACTGTAATCGACTCCCGAATCCTAAATATTTATGGTAAGTTGTAGATCAAATAATGATAAGTTATGGTATCCGATAGACCAAATTAAAATGATCGGTGGTGGCTGTATCACATCAAATTAAGTCAAAACTTGATTCTGGATCCACTTGAAGGACGGTTACGACAAATATATATGTGGATGATAATATATAATATAACATTTTCTTTTGAACAAACATGAAACTCGAAATATTAATTTTAACTCATGTATTCACAACTATATTTTTTTTACATCAATGCAAATCGGATGCAATTGCTAAAAATAGTTTTGAGCTTCTGGCTTGGGAAACGATACTATAAAAGTGTAGCTAATCTTTAATAATTAATCAAGAAAGACAATTCTATATATAAAATAAAACAAGTTTCAAATAGATATGATATGATATGATTTGATTAGATTAGAGTAGATTAGATTAGTGGTGAATTTTTCATAGTATGAAAAAGTGATTTACACGTGTCAGACAATAAAAAATATTTGATAAAATCAAATATAGTGTCCCTACAGGCCACAAAGAATAAAGCAAAGAGAAAATAATTTCAGTGATAAAAAATCCCAGATAATATACGATTTTGACCAACTTTTTTTGGATTTGCGAAAATGACCAACAAAATCGCAATGCGATCTCTAATTCGCACTGCGATCTCCACTATCGCAAATTCGCGTTGCATTTCGCGTTGCGATAGTTGAAAATCGCGTTACGATTTTCCATTTCGCGTTGCGATAGTCTACAGTTGTCGTTGCGATTTTCTAAATTCGTTGCGATAGTCTACAGTTGTTGTTGCGATAGTGGAGATCGCAATGCGAATTAGAGATCGCATTGCGATTTTGTTGGTCATTTTCGTAAATCCAAAAAAAGTTGGTCAAAATCGTATATTATCTGTGATTTTTGGTCACTGAGGTTATTTTCTCTAAAACAAAATGTGCCTAGATGACTTTTCTTCTCTTTATGATAAAAATTAAATGAAGTCATGGAATCGATAAAATCTGTGGGCAAAGAATGCAGTTTTAATTTCAATTTTAAACATAATATATATGATGTTCAAATCTTAGAGCCGGGCAAAACATGGGAACTTGCCAACTTGTTGACGAATTGTAGCTAACACACTCGAAAATATAAAAAGTAAATTATTGGCCCATTGTATTTGAAAATAAATTTTATAAATCATTATTTTAAATTATAATGGAGGAATATTTTTAAAAAAACTGTAATCTAAAATAATATATTGTTTTTACTTGTCATTTCTTTTGCATGTTGACAATGCCAGGAATGAAAATAAAATATATCATTGGAAAAAGAATAATTGCTTGTATTTTACTTATTAAACACGAATTAAATTCAAAAGGGGCAAAATTGGCATGTTACCGCACCTAAAACAAAAAATAAAGGTTTTAGAACACATTGATTAGTAATTAGGAATCTACTGCATTTACTATAGTACATGGGTCACTAATCACCTCGAGGTGATGAGTTTCATGAGATATTATTTTTTATTGTGTGAGTATTATTTTATTTTTTTAAAAAAATTGTGACATTGAGGTGACGAGTTCCGTTAAAATATTATTAATTGTTTCGGTAATATACTTAAAATTAGAATTGAAAAAAAGACGTTGAAACTCGTCATGTGGACTTGACGAGTTCCAACGGTCATTTTGAGAATATTTTATCTATAAGTAGGAGTTAGGTTAGTTGATAGAGTTATATGGGAATCAAATCATGTAGTTGTGGGAAGAATATTTTAGACAATTTTTGAAAAATCATTTTGTGTATGATTATTCTGATATTGATGATTCGAGTTCAAGCTCGTCTTCAGATGAGGAGTGGGTAAAAGAGTCAGTAAAGTAGATTCTTGATCATCATAAGGAGGTGGAGGAGGATGAGGATAAGAAGAAGAAGAAGAAGAAGAAGAAGAATGAAGACTTAGAAAACCGACACAACAAACGACTTATCGATAGGAAGAAGAAGAGAAAAAGTTGTTTATTTTGTTGAAAACAATGTTTTAAATATATGTATGAATTTGAGTTTAGTTAAATATATAGTTGAAGCAATACAAATACGAAGATTTATCGGCCTGGTCGATACTTTAGAAAATGAGGACATTTCTTCTTGGTGTGACCTTCACCTCTGCAGTGGCCGCAAAGCTTTGGTAGACCTTGCTCTCGTTGTGGATCATACATATCAGTATGAATTCGACTAGATTTTGGACGACCCTTTAACTTCTTTTGTAATTGTCGATTGGGCAACCATTCATCAAAAATAGTTGGTGGCTAATATGCTACGTTTGGGAGATTCTTAAATTCACAACTATATATGTTGCATATAATATGCACATTATAAAAATCATCAGCGTATGAGTATGGGTCTATATTGACATGCATACATGCAGCAACCGCATGAGCGCATGGGTATCTGAAGGCTTGAAATCTACCACAATCACATCATCTTCTATTCAAAATTACAAGTGTAGGTCGCAGAATTCCCACCCTCTTGTGGTTGAACAAGTGTTTGGACAATGTAAGCAGAATTAAGTCTAGAAAAATTATGAAGATACATTGATGTTGCATGTGTTTGAGTTTTGTTCATTGCATTCTCCAGATCTGGAGCCCAATTTCTACCTTCGTTGATCATTGCCTCCACTTGTGCACATTTGTCTGCCCATAATTTACCCAATCTGAAGTAAGTCTCCTGAAAAATATTTTCCATTGGAAGATGTCTAGATCCTTTAAGTACTGAATTGATACATTCAACAAGATTGGTTGTCATATGACCGTAATGTCGACCCTGATCATCATATGCATGTGACCATATTTCTTGAGGTATTTAGCTGCAAGGTTTATAACCTCTTATCCATATTTCCTCAGATTTTCCAGCTTTGCTCGAAAGGTCGGTTGAAGTAAAGCATATCATGAAAAAAGTTAGATTGAAGTATAATAATAAATGTAGAATGTAGACATTAATTATTTTCATAATAATAATTATAATTATTATTAATATAATATATTATTATTATTATTTATTATATATATATATATATATATATTACAAATTACATCAGAGGCCCAATCCCGTTTACAAGCCCAAATCCCAGGCCCAACCAGAACCGGCCCAGACTAAAATGAAACCCTAAATATTTAAGGTTTCAGCTAGGGTTTCTAAACCCTAGCACTACTGCTACTGCCGCCGCCTCCAGAAGTCCTCAGCCACCGCCGTTGATTCCAGAAGGCCACACGTCCGTTGCCGACGCTTCAGTACTGCCACGACGCCTCTGATGAACATTCTAGAAGCCTTGCTGCCATGACACCGACCGTCCACGTCGCCTCTATGGTGAGTCACCATCATAGCTTTGTTGACTCACCGAGCCTTTCATCCTTTGGACCGGTCCAACGAGAGCCTCGGTGGTGGCTATAAAAGCCACCCCACCTGCAGGGCCACAGCAAGCACACACAGCCACGGAGAGCAAGAAAAACCAGAGAGGAAGAATCAGAGATAACCAAAACATAAATAAGGCAATCGGGACAACAATACAAAACCACGAACAGAGACGGCGAACAACAAACAAAGAAAAAAAAAGGAAAAGAGACTCACCATAGCCTCCACCCACCTCCGTAGAACCAAGAGTTCGAAGGTAAAAAATGTAGATCTACAGGAATCTAAGGGGTTTTCGGGAAAACAAAGACCGAAATCGGCCTTAGGATGTTCTGATATGTATTTTAGGTAAATTTAGGAATTTCCGGCCACCGAAGGCGGTGGCCGGCGGCGGAGTTAACGAAGAAATACGGTGGTCGTTGGCTGTCAGATTTCTCTCCGACGAGAGAAACATAGAGAGAAGCGGGAGAGGTTCTCTCGTTAGAGAGAGAACCAGAAGAGAGAAAATGAGAAGCTGGCCCTTAAGGGTCGGCCTTTTGGGGATTTTAAACCCCTCCCCAAACGATGCCGTTTTGGGGGAGGGGTATATCTGTAATTTCTAGCGTGGGTAAACTATACCTGCTGGCACCACAGTTTTGTAACTTTTCATTTTGATCACTGAAAACAAATCTTGAACTTTTTAATTTGGTCTTTCGATTTTATTTAGTTTATAATTTAGTCCTAGCCTGTATACTTATATATATTTAGGGTAAATACCGTATTTAGTCCTTATAACTTTAATAACTTTTATTTTGACCTCTAATTAATTAATTAAGGATTAATTACATTAGTAACACTTAGTTTTCATAATATTTCAAACTAGAGCATTTAATCTTGGTATGTCATAATTTAGTCACTAATTTTAATTATAAGTTTTATTACTTTTTATATTTAATTTCAATTTTATTTATTTTACTCATTGTTTATTTTATTTTTTTATATGTTTAAATTATTATTTTCATAATTACTTTATTATTATTATCTTATTCATATAAATATATACCTATATTCTTTTAAATAATAATGTTTATTTATTTTTAATATCAAAGAAAAGGGCAGTCTTAAAACAACTGGATTTCTTATTCTGGTATTTTAAATAATTAGACATTATAAAAATTATAATTTAGTTTTATTTAAATTATTAAAATTTAAATATTTATTTTTATTTTTTAATATCGAAGAAAAGAGCTGTCTTAAGGCACCTAGAAGTCATTTTCTGATATTTCTAAATAAATAAATATTTTTATAAATATATTTAAATTAATATATTTTCTTAAAAATTATAGTAATAAAATTTGAAATAACATAATTATAAATTAAATATATTTGAATTCTTAAAATTCTATTATTAGAGACAATTTATAATTAAAAAGTACCAATTTTGGGCGTTGTAGGGGTGCTAATCCTTCCCTAAACGTAACCGACCACGAATCCCTTTTTATTAATAAAAAGAACGAATTTTTGGTTATAAACGCAGATCAATTCATCTTTTAACTGATGTTTTCTTAAAAACTCTTTTAAAAGATAATTTTTAGGTATTCGACCTACCTGACCCAAAAGGCCGATGGCGACTCCCAAATTATTTATTATTCACATTATTTTTCCCGCCAAGTATAAAAAAATTCATGCCCGGACGAAAACCAGTTACGACAGCTTGGCGACTCCGCTGGGGACCAGTCAAACTTTAAAATCAATTAAAAATTGTCTCTATCAGTTGGAAATTAAAAATTCATATATTTAATTTTTAATTATTTTCTTTCAAATTTTTTATTACTTATTATTTTTATATTATTTTATTAATATTATTTTTATTTATTTTATTCAGGTATTAATTATTTCATTTGTCTGTTAGAGGTTTGAACATTTCTCCTCACACACAACACTTGCATTGCATAACATAAGCTTTCTAATCAAGCTTATCCCTTTTAAGTGGGAGTGAAAGCGACGTCTTCGTGAGAATTTATTCTCCGTGTCAGACCTAGCAAGTAACTTTCGGGGTTCATATGCTCTATATCTTCGTGAGAATTTATTCTCCGTGTCAGGCATAGAGAAATGTATCTCCTCGAATTGAACTCGGTCCATTTTAGTCTGTGATGGACTAGGATTGAGGGTTAGCAGCCCAAGGGGGCACTAACAAGGACAATTCGGGTACCTTTATTCTTAGATCTAAAACCCTGCATATAATGAACCCTAGAAATTCTCCTGATTTAAGACAGTACTGAACCTCTGTATGTAAGTGTACACAATGGAGAAATAAGCTTTAGCTTTTAATTTATTATTTTCCTATCTGAATAAATGCATGCGAACTAGAAATCATGCAGTTAGGTTTCTTTTTCCTGAATAAATGCATGGAACTAGAAAGCATGAGGTTAAGATTTATACCTTGATAGATATATTTTTTTCCATTAGTTGGTACTAACTATTCTATTTTTTCTTATTTTTTCATGCATGTTACATTGCTCTAATTTGTTCATATTGATTTTCTTTTGTTTACATTGCATGATCATGGCATAACAAAAAGGTGTTTACTTGAAAGGCTGTTCATCATATTGGAAAGAAATCGTAAATGGACAAAAAGTTTTATGATCAAACAAAATATGATGCGGCCAAGAAAAGACATCCTGAGGGAACTCTGAAGATAGAGGAGAGCTATGCACCCAAAGATCGTATGCCCATTAAGAAGCAAAATGAGATACGAGAAATAAGAGAGCAGATGTCCAAGATGATGGATAGAATATCTGTTTTGGCCAAAAGAGAAGAGATTCCTGCACAGAAAGAGAGAAAGCTTAATGAACTTAACACTGCAATATCAGATACGCAAGGGACTTCGGATCTTAATCAACTTGAGAAATTACAGACAGTCATCATTCCTATTCACAAGTCATCTGGAGATACCAAAGAAATAATGACAACTGTAAAAACTCCAAGAGAAGAGAAGAAATCATGTAACTTGAAATCATCGAAGTTTAGTCTGCTCCCGGCATCTAAAACTCAGGTTCAATCCAAGACAAAAGTTGGTTCTCATTTTGATGTTATCCCCATATCATATAAAGAATTATATGAGAAACTACTTGAAGCACGAGAAGTGACCCCGTACTACATAAAACCATTCCAACCTCCGTATCCAAATTGGTATGACATCAACTTCATTGTGAATATCATGCCGGAGCTCAAGGACATACCATTGAGAATTGTCTTGCCTTTAAACGTCGAGTCCAAAGTCTTTTGGATCATGGAACCTTACAATTTATGGTAAATGATTGACCTAGTTTGGTAACCGAAGGTCCCGCCAGATCAACACCAAATGTATTCAAAGGTAATAGCATCAGTAGGGACGTCCAGAAGGAAGAAGATTTACTGAGATTCGAAGCCCAAATATGTCATTTGAATGATCAAAACGATAAATTGAGCACCGAAATGGAAAGCATACAAGAAGATTTCCAAAAGGTCTGTCAAGCCTTTCAAAATGCTGGTATAGGGAACACCCCATAAGAGTGGATAACAGGGGTCACCAAACTGAAGAAGAACTGTAACATACATGAAGGTCGAGCCAAGAAGTTTTATCATAATTCACGAGTTGTAGAAGAAAGACGCAATGCATCTATCAGTGAATTGAAAAGATGTCAAGTCAAAAATCAAGTGTTGAATAGTGCTATGACCAACATGGAAGCTTCATATCAGATCCATCAACATGAGATTGATACTGAATTAGAAGCCACTATAGACAAGAACAAGACATTGAAGAAATGTTTAGATGATTATGGAGATCTTGTATGAGAACTTTTTGAACACAAAGATTCTCTCACAAGAAAAAATGAACAACATTGTTTACAACTTCGAGAATTGACACAAAGGATGAAGGAAAAAGACAATGTCATGAATGAAGCTACTGCTCAAGCAAATAATGTGGCTCATAAGCTGGTGGACTTAGCTGGTTTCACGAGAGAGTTAAGGCAGATTGATAACTCCACACCTGAGTATAAGTGGAAGTTAGTTTGGCTTTTAAGGCAAATAGAGATGTTAGGAGTAAAAGTTGTCCCTTACATGTAAAAGTTTTGTTTGATGTACCAAAAATTTTGTGTTCAATGAAATCTGTTCTAAGATGATCACTCTTGAGTAACACCTTTTCATACATGCATTTACATTTTGTATCTGTGCATTTCCATTTTGTATTCTTACTTTTTACATCTTTGCATTACACAGTTTGCATTCTTATTTTTGCATTTATGCATTTTAGCATTTACATTACATTTTTTTTAGTATTGTTATATACATTAATTATAAAAACATGTTAATAATTAATGAAAGGTTTTGTAACAGTAAAACCAAGGTCATTCATTCATTTTACTTGACCATCATCATGAAAACAATGGAGCAATCTTATGAGGGACTACAAGATCAGTGGCTAGAATAATTGACAGGGTTACCTCAGGATATAAGGAAAGAAACATCAGATTCAGTTCCAGATGGATCAAATCAAATTATTCAGTGTATGGAATCTGATAAAGAAGAGATAATTGATAAAGAGCAACCATGCTATCAGATTGAAGAGTCGAGAAAGATAACATACTCTGGGGCATCCCAATTGAACCCAAAGAATAGCCTTGTTCATTATTCACAATATGAGGAAAGATTCAAGAGGATGGATGAAGCAATCAGAAATATGAAATGTGTTGATACTTTCCACAAAGAACTAGAAGCAAGAGAACTCAGCTTGGTTCCAGATTTGATTATTCCCCATGAATTCAAAATGCCTGATTTTGAGAAATATGACGGCACCAGTTGTCCCTTAATCCATTTGAGAATGTTTTGCAGAAAAATGGAAGGATATTTAAGTTTTGATGATATGTTAAATCACTATTTCCATGATAGCCTCGTTGGCCCAGCAGTAATATGGTACAATCAGTTGACCCAATAACAGATCAAGAGATGGGTTGATCTAGCTGATGCATTTTTGGGACAATATCGGTATGTTAAAGGCTTAGCTCCAACACGTATGGATCTTCGAAGAGTAAAGAAGAAAACCAATGAAAGATTTCAAGAATATGCCTTAAGATGGAGAGGAGTGGCAACACAAGTTCAACCTCCCATATTAGAAGAAGAAATATCACGTATGTTTCGTGATTCCCTTCCAGCGCCTTTCTTCAAGTTAATGCAGGCAAATCCGACAAAGGAATTCGAGAATCTTGTGACAAGTGGAGATTTAATTGAGAATGTAATCAGTGAAGAAAACTCAAAACTCACATTCAAGAGACGGATCAAAAAGCGAAAGATGATGATGTAAATGAGTGTCGTATCCAGAGTCCTTGCAATTACAAAAGAAAAAGAGCGAGTAACTGTTCGGATCGACCAAAGAAAGTCATGCGATCAAGAAAAACTTTGGAAGTGTTCCAAACTTCCATTTCAGACTTGTATCCTCATTTGGTTAAAGGTCAATACATCACACCAAGACCAACTAAAGTGACATCAAACCCTTCTGCTCATAGCTATGATCAAGATAGTGTTTGTAATTTCCACCTGGGGGTAAAGGGGCATTCTACAGGCAATTGTAGGCCACTGTTAAAAGAAGTGAGATGCTTGTTGACAAAGGGGTTTTGACACAAAAGATGATCAAGAAATGGGGGGCAAATGAGGAAAAAAAACCTTAGTCCTATTACACACCTAACATTATAATGAGGCATGATAGATAAACAAGTGGAAGTGTTATCTACCACTGTAGTACTTTCTATTTTCAGCATCTTGTTTGAACATGTTTTTTGTTCATTTCTCTGCCTTTTGTGCAATAAATAAATATGTGTTTCTTTTATGGTTATGAGCAACGAGTCAAATTTTAATCTTGAGATTATTGAGTATCAAGTAGATTAAATATTCTTTTAATTTTTCAAGAGTTATAGATCTATTGGCAAGTGGTAAAATTATATCTTCAATATCCCATCCAATGCCAATTACTCGACCCTTACCAAAACCAAATCTTGACACTACATTTATCTGAGACTCTGAAGAAATGTCTCTACCTGTTTTTGAGACACCAACTCTAGATGTTTACCTTATCGGATAGAGTTGATTCATGATACTACCTTCCACCATATACATGACTTTAAAAGTCACACATTTGTCCTTCCAAACACAAAACCATCATAAACCAAAAGACCTCAAAAGAACCAAACTTTCAATTATCCGTGAATCTTACTACAAGAAGAGACGAGATGAGGCATCATGGACCAACTCATTGAAGATAATTTCGAGTGATTAGGGCATACTCAAGAAGAAGGAAAAAGTGATTAATTGAAATAAATATATCATGCATTAATTACATTTTTCATGTAAGTAAAGTTAATCTCGAATATTCATCCCCCTAGAGATATCTCTTTTTACAAGGACTTCTATGTATGAGATGACTAAACTTCGCGCACAGATCAAGCACACCAACTCGGTGTCATATCACCGAAAGATGAATGGGGCATTTGCAGGAGCAAATAAGAACCTTAAGAGGATCATTACAAAGACCACTGAAGCTTACAAAGATTGGCACGAGAAGCTAACTTTTGCCTTATATGCATATTGAATTACTGTGCGAACATTTACTGGGGCAACACCTTATTGTTTAGTCTATGGCATGGAAGCAATATTACCAATTAAAGTTGAGATCCCATCATTTTGTATCCTAAAGGAGGAAAAATTAGAGAAGACTGAATGTATCCAAGCTCGATTTGATCAATTAAAACCTTATTGATGAGAATATTGAAAGCTATTTGCCATGGACAGATGTATCAAAAACGGATGATGAAGTCTCATGACAAAAAAAAATACATCCAAGAGAATTCCAAGAGGGTGATCTAGTACTAAAAAAGATCTTGCCTATACAAAAAGATTTCCGTGGGAAATGGATGCCTAATTGGGAAGGGCCATACGTTGTAAAAAAGGCCTTTTCTGGAGGAGCGTTGATTTTGGAAGAAATGAATGGGAAAGTTATGAGAAACCAAATAAACTCAGATTCTGTCAAGAAATATTATACTTGAAAAAAAAAACAAAAGAAAAAAAGGAAAAAAATTGAACCAAGATGGGTGACTCATGGAACTTCAAGTTACAAAGTTGATCAAGTATAATTAATTCAGATATTCATATTCAATAAGAAGAGCAATATGAAGATATGAGAAAATATGAATGGATAAAAATTTTTTGGCAGTCTAGAGGGATCCAGATGATAGAAAAATCCCCAACAAAGCAGATCCAAGTCAAGCAAAGCAAGATTGAAGGCATCTAAAGAGAATATCTTCAGAATTCATTCCGCCTCTCAAGATTGATTTTTATTTGCAAAAATTAGTTTTTAAAATCCTTAATGCATGATATAAAAAATGATAAAAGGGGATTCAAGATGTAAATTTTTAAAAAACATTTTTTGAAACCAAAGGAGGATTCGAGTTGAAAACCTGAAAAGGTGGCTCGAATATTAAATGGTGCAACAACGACATAAGAGACGATCTTAAGCTCTTAATGAAGCACTACACATCCCAAAGACGTTCCTGAGATTCTAGAATCAAGAAGTATCTCTACAAGATGAGCATAACAACCATTTCTTCAAGTTAGTGGAAGCCTGAAGCGACATACTGAACCAACTTGAAAGAACCTACTTTACCATAACTAACCTACACCTCAAATCAGTCAATAATTTTGACACTTGCCATATGACTATGATTTTTGAATGATTTAAAAGTATAGTTGATTTATTTGATATTCATTAAACTCAAGGTTTATGATTTGATTATATTGTGAACCTGAAAGGGGTAATACTTTACAAAATTCTTTCATTCTTCAATAAAGAAAGGAGAAAAAACATTTTCAAATAGGACAGTCTCAAATGAGGAAGGTCCTTGAAGCAATTGTTGCTTATTCTACCTCTGTTGTAGAAAAAGAATGAACGAGGCCAGAATAATGAAGCACTTCACATTTTTTAAGGCAAGTGGTCCAAGAAGCCAGAAAGTCTAGAGAATTGAACTTGTGACACTCTCCTATGACATTATTAACGGCTCATCAAGAAAGATTATCGTTTATCTCATGCTGAGGTCGATAAACATCACCGGACAAATTATTTTCCCCAACCATCAATTCATGTTCTCTAGAAGATTACATCATAGAGCCATGAACAAGTCACTACCTGCATTCTGGTTATACCGTGATGCTGGCTCAAGTCTTGATACATCATTGTTACCTTTTCCATGCTGATCAATTTTCTTGACAAGATTATATCCATTATGTCCTTCAGAAGATTGCTGAATTCGAATTTGAGAACATATGGCACAGAATAAGACATTGAAACAAATTCTACATTTGTATGCCGTACAGGATTCCAAAAGTTGAGATAACCAGTTTTACCATCAACTAAACCTTTCCATGGTTAGGGAAGAGTGGGATATGGCAGTGTGTATTTTTGAGCAGCAGAAGAGACAGTCACTGTAGCAGTCATTGCAAGAAAATGCAACAACAAAAATCTTCTAGTTCATTCTGATGATGTTTTTTTTCTTCCAGTAAGGTTGTTACGCTGGATGCCACCGAAAACAAGGTCGAATTCGACAAATCTACTCATCAATTGCTCCAACTGATTATCATTCAGTTCTTACACATCTGTTTTCAAAGATATGCCAAGATAATAGAAGGCAATCTCTGCATCACTGATTCCAGAGAAAAGAGACAGGACATTGATATCACTGGGGAACTTGTCTCTAGCAGCTCCTCGTATATGGTTTTTAGGGAAACCTAGAAGCATTTCCACCTCATCAGGTTCAAGTGGAGCAACTTTATTCCTTCCAAACCATACTAGATTCCATTGTCGGCATTCATCAAGAATATACTTATGGACACTCGAAGATGGCTCATCATCACAAGCTTCAAGAACCTTGCGGATCCTTTCTATCAATTTGGCACTTCCTGTACATGTTTGTAAATAGTTCAACTTTGTTCTTGGATCCCAGGAAGGCCATCATTTCTTTGTCAATGGAAAAATATCATGTATAGTGCGTGGAGAAAACAATATAAGAGGAAATCTGTTCTCAATTGGCAGATTATGAATATAGCCTATTTTCAGTGTAACAATATGAAAATGCTTCGAATCTACAAATTCTGGCTCTACATCGAATAAGTACTGTGATATCCCAGTCCAAACATTAACTGGAGCAAGTGCCACGTTCTCGTAGTAGAAATAAGGAGACCCAATAGCATCTTCTGGAAGTGTTCTTTGAGTTATCTAATCTGGTTCGGTAGGAACCCCAGAACCAATCATTGGAATTGAAAGATGAACTGCATGATCGTCTTCATTAAGAAGCTTCTTTTCAAGCTTCCTCTGCTTCTTCCTTTTCAAAAATCATAGCCCAAGTTTCGCCTTTGCTTGTAATTGAGATCATTGCATAATGGCTTCCTATCTTCTACCATAAGAAGTGCGTCAGTAGCCTTAGCCATTTGAGCATCACATATAAAATCTGTCAATTCTGCAATTGATGAATCTGGACCACATATCTCCATGGTTATAGAAGCCTCAACCTCTGAATATCCTATTTTTATCAAGTATAACAGTTTATTTTCCTCATCAGAATCAGAATTCAGGATTTCCTCGGTATCAGAAGAACTATCAAATATCTGTGAAATCATCCTGAAAGATTGCTTCATAATCAGATGAGTTGTTATCAGAATCAACATATGTTACATGGGTGTGGATTTTTCAAGAGCATGTACCATTGTATATGTAGTCTTGCCAGTGCATCAGATTACTGTTCGCATAAATTGGTTTCTCTCCCACAGAAAAGTATATTTCAGAGATGGCCTTCACTGAAAGATGATAAGCCACTGTGTCAGCCTGGAATGGATTACCAAGCAATTTATACTGCTCTGTCTGACTAAATCCCTCCAGATACAGAAAATGGTTACCTCATTCAGAAGACACATATCTCAGACGTTTCTGTCAGAATGATTGAATACTTCTTAAGTTTGTGACAACATGAAGAGAATTCCTCCATTTACTGCTGTTCAGCAACACCAGAATGAGAGTATTCAAGATAAATAGATTTAGGGAACGAATAAAGCCACAAATACCCATAACAGTACATTGTCAAAATTGGACCTCATGAGGATCATGATATTCCAGTCAAACAAACATTGAGAGTGAATCAGAAGCAGAATATTGAGGCATCTCAAAAGCCCAATTCAGACAGATCCAGAGGGACATCTTGAGGGCCCATTTCAACCAGAAATAGAATATTAGGGCATTTTGAAGGCTCACAGCAATATGAATATTTGGGCATTTTGAAGGCTCATCTCAACAAGAAGTAATATTGAGCACACTTTTAACATCTGTATCAGCAAATGTTGGGGCATTTTGAAGGTTCAAATTAACAAGAATCAAATGTTGGGGCATGCTAAAAACCTTTTTTCAATCATGAATCAGGAATGTTGATGTATCTTGAAAGTTTATATCAGCAAAATGCTGGGGCATGCTGAAATGCCTTTTTCAATCAGAATGAAGAAGGTTGATGTATTTTGAACATTCGTATCAGCAATTGTTGGGGCATGCTGAAGGCCCACATCATCATGTGTCAAGATCATTGACTTGAACAAAATATTTCCAATGAGACAGAAAGGTATGAAAAATGAAAATGGTGAAACAATGGGAGTGAAGTTGACTATACATAATTGCTTCGTTCATCAGGCAGTTACATTATGATCATGTTGTTGAACAAATATCTACTCAGCAAGTATGTTTTCAAATACCCAATCTTCTTAATCGTGTTTCACATGACATCGTGTTCTTTGTTAAACTACATCACGGTTGCATGAACAAAGATGGTCCCCAGGTAGACTACTCGATCCAGGGTTCAATTCCTCAAGATCTCAGCTTTGAATTTTGCATTCTCTGTATTAGTGATGATTGAAAATATTTCTTTGAGATTCCTAGCAGTTAGTTTCAACCATACTTTTGGGATTACGAAGTTGTTTTTCACAATAGTTTTCGCTTAATCGATGACATTGGAAAGGGAGACTCAACTCACTTACATTACTGTTATTCCCACTATTACTGGGGTTATCATTACCAGCCAGGCTGAACTGAATTTTTATCTATTTAGGGTTTTATCATGTGTGTTTCATCCCCAACAGCAAGAATTTCAAGGATATCTTTCTATACATGGATCCTATAGCTGAAGTGTTTCTACTCTCTACAATGGTCATTACAGAATAAAACGTGATCAGTATTACACTTGCCCTTGCCCGAGATGATATCAAGATCAATTAGTGTCTCCTGTTCAATTCGACACCAGCACATTTTGTGAATTTGACCAACTTTTTTGGTCATACCAGTATTTCACTTGTATTCCCTTGAGTTTTGTTCTCAAGTGGTTTTGTGACATCATACAAAAACTTTGAACACCATGCAAAGAGCTTTATTGACCAGCAATTCGAGCAGAAGCCTCAGGGAGATGAGAATGTTGTCAATGTTTTATGAACCAGTGATTATGGTGTTGAACCAATGTTGTTATCATATGGTTTTCCTTTATTGATACAAGATGAAGATTTCTTTCCACAGAAGGAGAACTGAAATTTTAAACTAGTGGTACCAACTAAGGTTGAACTACAGGTTGTTGTTAAGCATCTCGACATGATATGGTCCAAGTTGCCTTATTCGAGATCTGATTTAAATATGAGGACATGAAAAGAATTGAGATAAATTCTCCTTATGATGTGTTTCAAGAGTCAAATCAGAACAGACTCTACTCCCCTAATTAATCCCCGTTGAGTTAGACATATCTACATCTACACTCTTCAAAGATGATAGATTCTCTTTTTAAAGATGATAGATTCTCTTTTCAAAGATGAAAGCTTTATGGAATTTCTACACAATTCCAAGCAAATAAAGTTGGTTTTATCCAAGACAAAATGGGGCATCAGGGTCATAATTTTGACTACAGCAAGAGTTCCGCAAATGAAACATTTCTTCTGAGACTTTCATGAAACAAAGAAGACACCAAGATACAAGTTGATCAGATGATTCTATAGAAATGCAAGCTGGATATCATAAGTTTCTACACTGATATCCAGAGGTAACCCTGACAATAAATTATGAAGTGAAGGAAGACCAAGTTAACCACTTTGAAGTCAAATGAAGATTGCATCAACATTCATGTATTCATAAGAATATCATTTACACAATAGACAGTGCATTACATTGATACATCTAAGTGCATTCAAACATGAAATTTTACAGATCTTCGGAAGAACAAGAAGATTCATGGTAAAAAAATACCTTACAAGAAGAAGGTATGCAAAACTGAAAATACAAGAATCATGCAAACATCTGAAGAAGAGATGAAAGCAATCCACAAAAATTAACATTATCTTGAGATTGGGGCATGTTACCCAATCAACATGTTATTTCAAAAAACAGAATGAGAAAATGATTTTCATAGTTTCTCATTTTATCTTTTCTAAAATGAAATTGTTGAAAAGTAAGAAAATGATTTTCATAGTTTTTTTACATAGTAAACTATTTCCAACAGCCTTATCTTGAGATTGGGGCATGTTACCTAATCAACATGTTATTTTGAAAAATAATGAGAAAACGATTTCCATAGTTTCTCATTCAACCTTTTCTAAAAATGAAATTGTTGAAAAGTAAGAAAACGATTTCCTTAGTTTTTTTACTTAATAAACTATTTCCCACATCTGTAAGTCCTACAGTGCATGATGTTTCCAAAAAGCCTTCGGGAGCTTTTTGATGTTTTCAAAACCTTAGGGTCATCTGTAAGTCCTGCAGTGCATGATGTTTCCAAAAAGCCTTCGGGAGCTTTTTGATGTTTTCAAAACCTTAGGGTCATCTGTAAGTCCTGCAGTGCATGATGTTTCCAAAAAGCCTTCGGGAGCTTTTGATGTTTTCAAAACCTTAGGGTCATCTGTAAGTCCTGCAGTGCATGATGTTTCCAAAAAGCCTTCGGGAACTTTTTGATGTTTTCAAAACCTTAGGGTCATCTGTAAGTCCTGCAGTGCATGATGTTTCCAAAAAGCCTTCGGGAGCTTTTTGATGTTTTCAAAACATTAGGGTCATCTGTAAGTCCTGCAGTGCATGATGTTTCCAAAAGCCTTCGGGAGCTTTTTGATGTTTTCAAAACCTTAGGGTCATCTGTAAGTCCTGCAGTGCATGATGTTTCCAAAAAGCCTTCGGGAGCTTTTTGATGTTTTCAAAACCTTAGGGTCATTTGTAAGTCCTGCAGTGCATGATGTTTCCAAAAAGCCTTCGGGAGCTTTTTGATGTTTTCAAAACCTTAGGGTCATTTGTAAGTCCTGCAGTGCATGATGTTTCCAAAAGCCTTCGGGAGCTTTTGATGTTTTCAAAGCCTTAGGGTCATCTGTAAGTCCTGTAGTGCATGATGTTTCCAAAAAGCCTTCGGGAGCTTTTTGATGTTTTTAAAGCCTTAGGGTAATCTGTAAGTCCTACAGTGCATGATGTTTCCAAAAAGCCTTAGGGAGCTTTTTGATGTTTTAAAAGCCTTAGGGTCATCTGTAAGTCCTACAATGCATGATGTTTCCAAAAAGCCTTCGGGAGCTTTTTTATGTTTTCAAACATTTTCATCATACTCAATAGAGGCCAAATGAAAAAATTATTGTCTTTTTCGTCTTTACTCTATTTTTGTTAACACAAGAATGAGCAAAGAGGGGCAGCTGTAGACATTAATTTTTTTCATAATAATAGTAATAATTATAATTATTATTAATATAATATATTATTATTATTATTTATTATATATATATATATATTACAAATTACATCAGAGGCCCAATCCCGTTTACAAGCCCAAATCCCAGGCCCAACCAGAACCGGCCCAGACCAAAAAAAACCCTAAATATTTAGGGTTTCAACTAGGGTTTCTAAACCCTAGCACTGCTGCTGCTACCGCCACCTCCAGAAGTCCTCAGCCGCCACCGTTGATTCTAGAAGGCCACACGTCCGCTGCCGACGCTTCAGTACTGCCACGACGCCTCTGATGAACATTCTAGAAGCCTTGCTGCCATGACACCGACCGTCCACGTCGCCTCTATGGTGAGTCACCAGCATAGCTTTGGTGACTCACCGAGCCTTTCATCCTTTAAACCGGTCCAACGAGAGCCTCGGTGGTGGCTATAAAAGCAACCCCACCTGTAGGGCCACAACAAGCACACACAGCCACGGAGAGCAAGAAAAAACCAGAGAGGAAGAACCGGAGATAACCAAAATAGAAAGAAGGCAACCGGGACAATAACACACAACCACGAAAAGAGACGGCGAACAACAAACAAAGAAAAAAAAAGGAAAAGAGACTCACCATAGCCTCCACCCACCGCCGTAGAACCAAGAGTTCAAAGGTAAAAAATGTAGATCTACGGGAATCTAAGGGGTTTTAGGGAAAACAAAGACCGAAATCGGCCTTAGGATGTTCTGATATGTATTTTAGGTAAATTTAGGAATTTTCGACCACCGAAGGCGGTGACCGGCAGCGGAGTTAACGACGACATACGGTGATCATTGGCTGTCGGATTTCTCTCTAACGAGAGAAACATAGAGAGAAGCGGGAGAGGTTCTCTCGTTAGAGAGAGAACCAGAAGAGAGAAAATGAGAAGCTGGCCCTTAAGGGCCGGCCTTTTGGGGATTTTAAACCCCTCCCCAAACGATGCCGTTTTGGGGGAGGGGTATATCTGTAATTTCTAGCGTGGGTAAACTATACCTGCTGGCACCACAGTTTTGTAACTTTTCATTTTGATCACTGAAAACAAATATTAAACTTTTTAATTCGGTCTTTCGATTTTATTTAGTTTATAATTTAGTCCTAGCCTGTATACTTATATATATTTAGGGTAAATACCGTATTTAGTCCTTATAACTTTAATAACTTTTATTTTGACCTCTAATTAATTAATTAAGGATTAATTACATTAGTAACACTTAGTTTTCATAATATTTGAAACTAGAGCATTTAATCTTGGTATGTCATAATTTAGTCACTAATTTTAATTATAAGTTTTATTACTTTTTATATTTAATTTCAATTTTATTTATTTTACTCATTGTTTATTTATATTTTAATTTTATATGTTTAAATTATTATTTTCATAATTATTTTATTATTATTATCTTATTCATATAAATATATACCTATATTCTTTTAAATAATAATGTTTATTTATTTTTAATATCAAAGAAAATGACAGTCTTAAAACAACTGGATGTCCTATTCTGGTATTTTAAATAATTAAACATTATAAAAATTATAATTTAGTTTTATTAAAATTATTAAAATTTAAATATTTATTTTTATTTTTTAATATCGAAGAAAAGAGCTGTCTTAAGGCACCTAGAAGTCCTTTTCTGATATTTCTAAATAAATAAATATTTTTATAAATATATTTAAATTAATATATTTTCTTAAAAATTATAGTAATAAAATTTGAAATAACATAATTATAAATTAAATATATTTGAATTCTTAAAATTCTATTATTAGAGACAATTTATAATTAAAAAGTACCAATTTTGGGCATTGTAGGGGTGCTAATCATTCCCTAAACGTAACCGACCACGAATCCCTTTTTATTAATAAGAAGAACGAATTTTTGGTTATAAAACGCAGATCAGTTCATCTTTTAACTGATGTTTTCTTAAAAACTCTTTTAAAAGATAATTTTTAGGTATTCGACCTACCTGACCGAAAAGGCCGATGGTGACTCCCAAATTATTTATTATTCACATTATTTTTCCCGCCAAGTATAAAAAAATTCGTGCCCGGACGAAAATCGGTTACGACAAAGAACATAAATAAAGGATAAAAAAGAATAAAAATACCCATGTTGATAATCCCTTTATTGATATTCTTATTCTTAAACCTCGTCATAGCATTTGTAGTAATATGACATATGCAATATGTCGAGAATGCATGAAGATACGACCATATACTTTTCGGTCTTTCAATCATGGCCAAAATCCCTGGTGAGCAGTCAGAGATCATATAAACCCCATCTTGAGTGACAACATGAGAGCACAAGTTTGATAGAAAGAAATTTCTTGTTTCTTCTGACTCATTTTTAAAAATGGTAAAGATAATGGGGACAATGTTACTGTCACCATCTTGTGCAACACCTATCATCAGGGCGTGTTTGTATACGCCATACAAAAAAGACCATCCACTTGAACCATTTGTTTACAGTAAAAAAACCTTCAATGGATGACTTAAAAGCCCATAAAAAGCCTCTGAAAATTCTCTTCCCTGGGATAACATGTTTATCAAACATGGTCGTAGGATAAGAGTGAACAATGCTTCATGGGATGAATAATTATATTACTTGCAACAGATGTGGAAGCTCATTGTATGACTGATCCCAATCATCATACAATAGTTCCATAGCTTTCTTTTTATCAATCTTTAACTTGTACCAAATATAATCAAATGTATTCCGAATAGATGCCACTATCATTGAAACTAGGATCCTTGCATTTTTGTCCATCAAAAGCTTAACGTGTGCATACATGCCATTAAAATCTAAGTGTGTGGTCTTGTGTTAAGGATGTCAATGCACAACTGTGCTGGTTATAGAACCTTGTGACTTTCCACAATATCTTTCTTTATAGGTATGACACATGTATCCTCTATTTACATTTGACATTGTTGTTTATACACTTGATAAGGCATGTCTTCTGATCTGACTTAGTAAGAGTGAGTTCCATATAAGTGTTTAGACAAAACTCCTTAACTACTAGTTGGGCATCCTTCTTAGTTTTAAACTGCGACCCAACTGCCAACTATGTTGATCCTTCTTTCGATATACCCTAGTGGGTTGGGCAAATCCTCAGCATATCAGGAATCTTAGAATTCTTCATGGCATCGTAGCTTATATCATGCATTGTAACTGGATGATTATAGTGAGGCATTTGGGATTGCGACATCTTGGGACTGGGTGTTCCTGAATGTGCCCAACCTCACTGAGGATTCAAGTGTACATGACCATGAGAAATTGTTACCTCCCAGACATCATCTTCTATATCAAAACCTTGGCCCTCCAAAGCAGCCTCGACGATATCAAAATCATCAATTATTGGTGTGTCATTGTCTAGCATCAGTGGAACAAATAACGATTTTCTAATTTTAATTTGTTTGTAGAGTTCTATGATCTCGACCTTGCTCGTAAGGTTGAGGATGTTGTTTCCAGCTCAAATATCCCAACAAATTAGAAAAATGATGATGTAACAAACATAGATGATGGATACACAAAAGCATTGTTCTAATTCGTACATGAACGACAACAACAAAAAAGCATGGAGAATTGAAGACCTTAATATTATTTCTGACGAGTCTATTGATTACGAAGAGTAGAACATCATAATGAATAATGCAACTGTTGTTTATGAATTTATAATTTGATTGACTGTTTACTGTGTGTTAGGTTTGTCCTATTTACGTCCTTAAGGTAATGTATTAACTGTGTTGTAATATTACTTATTAATGTGCATTTCTCATGGTTCGGTGTTTTTCCATATATCAGTATGACCGTTCGAACTCCTCATATTTAAAAAACAATTGAATATGACCACTCAAATTACGTAACCTCAACATTACGACTTTCTTATTTAAATATAATATTAAACAAAAAACACAAAAAAACTTAAAAAAAAAAAATAAAGTAATCAGTAATAACTTCAATGAACTCGTCACCTTGAGGTGAAGAGTTTCTTAAAAAATAAAATAATATATATGTAATAAAAAATAATATCCAATGGTGAATAGTTTTTCTCGTACTGTAACAAATTTTGTAGATTCCTCATTAAAAGTCAATGTGCCCTAAAATTCAAATTTTGTATTTTAGTTACGATAATGTGCCAAAACGACATTCAAATTATTTTAATTTTTTATTGATCAAATCACTTTAATTTGATATTATTTTATACTCTATTTTTCATGATTACACTAAACATAAATCTAACATTTTAAAAAAAAAATGGAAGATCACGTCAAATCAATGATTTATATACGAATAGTTCTATAATATGAAGGTCTTAATATATCTTTTGAAACAAGCGAATGGATGTTAGACGATAAAAAGTCAAATAATGAAACTTGATAATGATCAAGAATGGACATCTTCGGTAATTTGTCAGCCACCATGTTGCATTCTCCTTGGATCCAAAGAAGCTCCATAAACCATATTAGATTTTGGATAGAAGATATAACTTTTACCAGTGGGAGATGGTTGAGGTATATGCTCGAGGCAAAGACTAACTTCACAGCTTTTGCACAGTCTGATTGCCCTAGGTGTTGTTCAAAATCTTGGGTCCATGACACTTGAAAACCAATGTAGAGGCTCCACAGGTTGGCTTGAAGAGGCGTGGCTATGCCGAGAGCTTTTTAAAGTCCAACGATCCAGCCATCGCTATAGCGGAACACACCTTTATTAGAGTCAAAATCAGTGGTAGATCACACTAAGGTATCAATGTTCAAGAAGATCTAGTTTTATGAAGGTAGATTCCATACAAAGGACTCAAGCAGTGTTGATGAGAAGAAATAACCTTGGAGGGGAGGATTGCGAAGGGGAAAGCTAATAAAAAACTAAGGTAGAGGATGTCGAATGGAGGTAAGCAATAGTATGCGAAGAAAAACTCATTGTGTCGCTTCATAATCTATTATTACTAGAGTATAATTTGATAGTTATGATCATTTTAAGATTCATATTCAAGGTTTGTTTTAGTCTCTCATAATAATAGTCTCCAAAGTTTGAACATAGAGTTTCTGGTCAAATATAATGTATTTTTTTTATTAATCTAGGGTGATTATAAGTGATTGAATATACTCTAAAAACTTTCAACTATTTGATAATAAACACTCAAATACCCTAAATTAAAATACTGTAATACCGAAGATTACCTAACGGTGATAGTTGAAGGTGGAAGATGAACCAGTCACTATAGTTTGTGAAGATAATAAATAAAAGGAAATAGGATTTTCTACTAAATTAGAGAAAAATAATTACAAAATCTTAGTTTTAACCCAACACTTCAATAGGATTATATATTCCTTAATAATATGCTAACAAACTAATTAAATATACTCTATCTGCCCCATTAAAAGTGTATTTTTTAGTTTTTAAAATTGTCCTATTCAAAATGTCATATTAAAAAAGTCAACAAACAACAACACATATATTTCCTTTTTTACCCTTATATTATATGTCTTACTTTTTTACACCTATCAAATAAATTAGTTAAATCTATCAATCATTTTTTGGAGATAATTTTGCCATTTCCTTGATCAAACATATCTCTTAAAACTATGTGTATAGTCAATATAAGACTCAAATGATGGGATGGGAGAACTAACTAGTTAACAAAATTAGTGTTCACAATGTTTATACTCTAACATTTACCTTACTTTCTTGAATTCCTCCTTCTTCATGCTTCAAATTTCTCTAATGAGTTGACATTACAAGTTGATTAAATAAGTTAAAACTTTAAATTGGTGGTAACAAATGTGAATTAGCTTTCTTCTATGTTATTTAACTCCATTCATGCATACTTCTTCAACTTTCTCTTTCAATTTCTTCCTCGTCATCTTTCTTCCTCAACAGTTATTATAACACCCATCTCGCGTATACCTTTCCGTACACGAGATACATATGTCACATCACTTTTAAAATATTTCCTCAATTGGAAACCCGTAAAATTTTATTTCCAAATTTCTTCAAACATAACATTTGTTTTATATACCAAAAAACATTAATTAGAATTTGTTCTGAGGTTCTACTTAAGTACAATTCAGAGCATTTTTCATACTTTAATTACATGCCAACTAAGTTTTTCAAAATAAACCGGATTGTCCTATTGTTACTGATGAGTCAACCTTAATTGATGATAGCTGCTGTTACTGCTGCACTCCTTACTCATCTATTCTCTACCTTCACCTACACGTGAAATCAACACATGTTAAATATTTACTTAGTGAAACATAATATTGTAAAGAAACATTAATGTAAACATAAGTATATCATGATTATTTGGTTACGAAATAATTCATATCATCCATAAGGATTATATAAGTCCCTATTAACTAAACCATATTTCTTTCATACTATCATCATCAACATTCTGAGTATGTCCAACATGCCTTTCTTTACGTACATTTTTCCCATTACTCTTTAGTAATTATTTATTATTTTCATTTATGGCATCCTTTCATGCCATTAATGCATCGTTATGCATTTTATTTATGGCATCTTTTCATACCTGTAAAGCACCGTTATGCATTTCATTTATGGCATCCTTTCATGCCTTTAATGCACCGTTATGCATTTCATTTATGGCATCCTTTCATGCCTTTAATGCACTGTTATGCATTTTATTTATGGAATCCTTTCATGCCTTTAATGTACTGTTATGCATTTTATTTATGGCATCCTTTCATGCCTTTAATGCATCGTTATGCATTTCATTTATGGTATCTTTTCATACCTTTAATGCCCTATTTATATTCATCGAAAATATATTAAATACCATTAACATACATTAAATTGAAACCTTATAATTGAACTCATTTCAAAACTTATTCCTCTCAAATAAACATAATAAATGTACTCACATGATAATCCTTGCTAAAAATGTAATGAGGTCTGGCTACTCAACAACTATATCTTTGCCTTTGATCTTGCTAGATTCAGAAGGTTGGTTATGATCTACACAAGCATCCATTAAAGACACATATCATACCAAATATTAGTATTTTCCCTAACATTTAACTTTAATAATACTCACAAGTACTGTTATTTATATTTCTATAACAAATTTCAACCTATATTTAAATTCTTGGCTCAATAGTATCGGTACCAATACCATGGTATCGATACTTTTATACTATGGTATCGATACTACCTTTCAGTATCGATACCATTTCGACATTTTGTAAATTAATGGTATCGATACCTTCCTCTCAGTACCGATACTTCTGTATTATGGTATCGATACTCTATTATGGTATTGATACCATTTCTACATTTTGTAAATCAATGGTATCGACACCTTCCTCATGGTATCGATACCCACCTAAGTATCGATATTAAATGCATCAGTATCAATATTGTTCAATTGATTTCTTCCAATTAAAGCCTATAGTATCGGTATTGTTCTTTTGATACCGATACCCCTACCCATATTTACCATATTTTAGCCCGATATTTACTAATTGTTCCCTTTATATCTCTTACTTTTTCCTCTAATAGTACTATTAAACACTTCTTTACTTAACCTAACTAAGTTTCCTTCATTTAACCTCTTATAACTCCTAAAATTTCCAAAGATCATCTCAACTCAAGAATCTTACTACTTTTTCTAACATGTTTTTAATCATATCCAATGCTTCTAATCTCTTATTCATTCATTTGACAAGTCAAATATACTAATAAACCTCAATAAAAACTAATATATCAACATATCATTCAAAAACCCATATCCCTAAATCTCAAATAAAACTTCCATATCTTAGTTTTCATCTTCTTTAACCCTTGCTTAGGCTTACTTATCACTTAAGGTTACAAAAGCTAACAAAAATCGGAAGGAAAAACTAGTTGAATGAAGTTTACCTTATTTCTATGGAGGAGAGCACAACCCACAGGAGGAGGAAGAAGAGGAATAAGTTACTTAGCTAAAATTTTAACTTTCCTCTTTTTCTTAAATCTCTAATCATAAAAAATAATTTTTAATTTCATTTCATTCCAAAAGACCAAAATACCCTTTCAATTATCCTTTTCTTACTAATTGGTCCTACTCAAATCATTCCTTATACTTTAACATTTATTAAATTAAAAATTAAAATTTTTAAATTCTTTCAAAATAGCCACTTAACTACATTTTGGGGTATTGCAATTCTTTCCCTTAACAAAATTCGTCCTCAAATTTTAAAGAAGTACCTAAAACAAAGAGATGTGGAAATTGCTTCCTCATGTCCTTCTCTCTTTCACAAGTAGCCTCTTCTACCTTATCATTCTACCAGAGCACTTTAACTAACAGAGGATTTTTATTGTGCAATTTCTTGTTTTCCTTTTCCAAGATCCGTACTGGTTCCTCCTCATAAGTTAAATCTGGTCAGATTTCTATCTCTTCAGGCATGAGGATATGGGATGGATCTGATCTGTACCTTCTAAGCATCGATACGTGGAAAACATTTTGGATCTTGTCCATATCTAGAGGCAACGCTAATTGATAAGCTATGGGTCCAACCCTTTTCAAGATCTCATAAGGTCCAATGAATCTCGGACTCAACTTTCCTTTTCTCCCAAATCGTAATACCTTCTTCCAGGGTGACACTTTCAGAAACACCTTATCTCCCACTTGAAATTCAATTTCTTTTCTTTTTAGATTGGCATAAGACTTTTGTGGATCAGAGGCTATTTTTAGATTGCCCTGGTTAATTTTCACTTTCTCCTCCATTTCTTTAATCAACTTCGGCCCAATTAGATTTCAGTTTTTTAGTTCAAACCAATTTAATGGAGTTCGGCAGTTTCTCCCATACAAAGCTTCATAAGGGGCTATCTTAATACTTGATTGGTAACTGTTGTTATACACAAATTCTGGTAAAGGCAAATACCTTTCTCATCATCCTTTAAAATCAATCACATATGCCCTTAGCATATCTTCTAGTATCTGGATAGCTCTTTCTGACTGCCCATTTTCCTGCGGATAAAAAGTTGTGCTGAAGTTCAATCAAGTACCCAATGCCTCATGTAACGACTTCCAGAATCTTGAAGTAAACCTTGGGTCTCGATCGGACACTATTGATATATGCACTCCATGCAGTTTGACTATCTCTTTTATATATATCTCCGCATACTTATCCATCAAGTAATCTACTCGAAATGGAATAAAATGAGATGCCTTGGTCAATCAATCTACAATTTTTGAACCTTCTGCATCTTTTAGAAACAATCGTTTCTTGCGAAAATCGACCCATCCATAGTGTGAAGACAACCAATCCATCCCCAAAATAATTTTAAATTCATTGAAAGGAAACTTCATCAAGTTTTCCACGAACACAATCCCTTGGATCTTTATTAGGCAATTTCTACATACCTAAGTTATTCTCGCACTGTGACCCATAAGGTTTGTTGCTATAATCTCACTAACAATTGGTTCTAAAGGAATTCCTTTAGCTCTAAACAACTTTGTACTAATGTATAAGTTTGTAGAACCCGAGTCAACTAAAACAAATACAGGCTCATCGAAAAGATGGAAAATACCTTTATGATTTTGGGGTCATTCCGATTCTCATTAGACTCGATGTTGTAAATTTTAGCGACTCCTTGAGTTTCTTGTCTTTGTATTTAATCAGATTGACCCCTAGATCTACCCTTTGCTCTTCTTATATTAGAGGCTGCCACCGATCTTTTCGATTGTGCTGAATTGTCCCCATATTTCTTAGGACAATTTCAGGCAAAGTGATCCATCTCGCCACATTGGAAACAAGCTCTACTGAGAAGTCTGCATGCTCCATGATGTAATTTACCATATGTTTGACGTGGAGTCCTTTCCCTCAATGCTCTACCCGAGCTAACAGCAAAAGACTGGATTGTTTATTTTTTATGTAAAGCTTTCGCATAACTATCTCTATCAATATATCTAGAACTCGAGCCCTTGCCTATTTTAACATAATAGGGAGTTGAAGGTATTCCCACTCTTTTTTCTGTCTGAAAACCCTGTTTCATAGCTAAAGTCTCTTATTGAGCTCTTTCAATAGCATTGGCTTGATTTATGACCTGTTGCAAACTTGGCAAGTTCAAATCCAACATCATCTCTTCTAACTTTGGCCGTAAACCCTCTATAAACCAATCACGCTGTGCTTTATCATTTGGAACCACTTCAGTAGAAAAATGGCTCAACATCTTGTACTCAACCTCGAACTCATATACGACTCGATCACCTTATTTCCAGTTAAGGAATTTTAACAGCATTGACCGTCTGAACTGCTCACCCATATACTTGTTCTTGAATTCTTCTAGGAAGAATTGCCAGGTCACTTGCTCCGGTGTTGCATACATCATAGTATTTGACTACCATACTCGAGCTGATCATCTAAGTAAAAATACAACTCCTCCTAACATTATTATAACATCATTTAACCATAATACAACTCCTCCTCGGAACTCTAGAGCTCCCAAGTTTTTTAGCTATTTTGGAATCAACATCCTCGGTGTTGTAGGAGCAAGGGGAGGTTAAAATCGAGTCAGTATGGCATCAAGAGCTTGCATAAAAGTTCCAAACTTAGGCACCGAAATCCCTTGATGTGCAGTCGCACTAGCATTTTCAGATAGGATCGGCTGTTAACTATTAGCCTTGTAACTTTTGTTATTAGTTCCTTCTCTCATCTCTTGTTCCCCCGCTCTTCGCGAGTTTGAAGATTCTGACATCTATTAAAACATACATAATAATAACACTACAATTAGTAAGGAGTGTTATCAATCATACTCTAATGACACCATATCAGTAACATTGACAATCTTAATAGTATGTAATCTCTTTTCTATTTTCAAATAAAATCAGTTTCTATCGAGAATCGGCTAAACCTGTAGCTCTGATACCAATAAATATAACACACATCTCACGTATACCTTTCCGTACACGAGATACAGATGTCAAATCACTTTTAAAATATTTCCTCAAATTAAAACCCGTGAAATTTTATTTCCAAATTTCTTAAAACATAACATTTATTTTATATACCACAAAACATTAATTAGAATATATTACGAGGTTTTAATTAAGTACAATTTTGAGCATTTTTCATACTTTAATTACATTCCAACTAAGTTTTTCAAAATAAATCGGATTGTCCTATTATTATTGACGAGTCAACCTTAATTAATGATAGTTGATGCTACTGTTGCACTCCTTACACGTATATTCTCTACCTTCACCTACACGTGAAATCAACACACGTTAAATATTTACTTAGTGAGACATAATATTGTAAAGAAACATTAATGTAAACATAAGTATATCATGGTTATTTGGTTATGAAACAATTCGTATCATCCATAAGGATTAGATAAGTCTATATTATCTAAACCATATTTCTTTCATACTATCATCATCAACATTCTGAGTATGTCCAACATACCTTTCTTTACGTACATTTTCCCATTATTCTCTAGTAATTATTCATTATTTTTATTTATGGAATTCTTTCATGCCATTAATGCACCGTTATGCATTTTATTTATGTCATCCTTTCATGCATGTAATGCACCGTTATGTATTTCATTTATGGCATCCATTCATGCCTTTAATGCAACATTATGCATTTTATTTATGGCATCCTTTCATTCCTTTAATGCACCATTATGCATTTCATTTATGGCATCATTTCATGCCTTTAATACACCGTTATGCATTTTATTTATGGCATCCTTTCATGCCTTTAATGCACTGTTATGCATTTCATTTATGTCATTCTTTCATGCCTTTAATGCACCGTTATGCATTTTATTTATGACATCCTTTCATGCCTTTAATGCACCGTTATGCATTTCATTTATGGCATCCTTTCATGCCTTTAATGCTCTATTTATATGCCTTGAAAATATATTAAATAACATTAACATACATTAAATTGAAACCTTATAATTGAACTCAATTCAAAAATTATTCCTCTCAAATAAACACAATAAATGTACTCACCTGATAATTCTCGTAAAAAATGTAATGAGGTCTGGCTACTTAGCAACTTTATCTTTGCCCTTGATCTTGCTAGATTCAGGAGCTTGTTTATGATCTACACAAGCATCCATTAAATGCACATACCATACCAAATGTTAGTATATTCCCTAACATTTATAATTTAATAATACTCACAAGTACTATTATTTATATTTCTATAACAAATTTCAACATATCTTTAAATTTTAGGCTCAATAGTATCGGTACCAATACCATGGTATCGATACTTTTATATTATGGTACCGATACTACCTTTAAGTATCGATACCATTTTGGTATTCTGTAAATTAATGGTATTGATACATTCCTCTCAGTATTGATACTTCTATATTATGGTATCGATACTCTATTACGGTATCGATACCATTTCTGCATTCTATAAATCAATGGTATCGATACCTTCATCATGGTATCGATACCCACCTATGTATCGATACTAATTGCATCAGTATCGATATTGTTCAACTGATTTCTTCCGATTTAAGCCTATAGTATCGGTATTGTTCTTCAAGTACCAATACCCCTACCTAGATTCACCATTTTTCAGCCCGATTTTAAATAATTTTTAACTTTAAATCTCTTACATTTTTCTCTTACAATACTATTAAAATCTTCTTTACTTAACCCAACTAACTTTCCTTCATTTAACCTCTTATAACTCCTAAAATTTCCAAAGAACATCTCAACTCAAGAATCTTACTACTTTTTCTAACATGTTTTTAATCATATCCAATGCTTCTAATCTCTTATTCACTTATTTGACAAATCAAATATACTAATAAACCTCAATAAAAACTAATATATCAACATATCATTTAAAAATTCATATCATTTAATCTCAAATAAAACTTCCACCTCTTAGTTTTAATATTCTTTAACCTTCCTTATGCTTACTTATCACTTAAGGTTATAAAAGCCAACCAAAATCGAAAGGAAAAACTAGCTGAATGAAGTTTACCTTGTTTCTATGGAGGAGAGCACAACCCACGGGAGGAACAAGAATAAGAATAAGTTACTAAGCTAAACTTTTAACTTTCCCCTTCTTCTTAAATCTCGAATCTTTAAAAAATAATTTTTAATTTTATTTCATTCTAAATGACCAAGATACCCTTTCAATTATATTTTTCTTACTAATTGGCCCTACTCAAATCATTCCTTATACTTTAACAATTATTAAATTAAACCTTCAAATTTTTAAATTCTTTCAAAATAGCCACTGACCTACCATATAGGGTATTACAGTTATTATTCAAACTTTTTTTGGTGGAAGCAAGGAAGTCAAGTTACAAGCACTCATGTGCAATTTGAAGTCTCTCTTAGGCAAGAAAACACCATATTTTGTCTATTTCATGAGGAGTTAGGCTGTTAAATACTATATTCTTCCTAAAGAATATTTTCTTTAGATTTGTAACATTGTTTGTGTACACATAATTGACGTTTGAGAAACAAGGCTTGGAAGATCTAAGACTTTAATTTGACACAAAAAATCGATGAAAATGATACAAATGACATTTACGCAAGAGATAATACAATTCCAAACAGCAAAATTAGATCAACCTGTTGAACAACGTTGAAAACAATAACTCAACAAAGGGAAACGAGAAGTACAAAACGAACGAGAGGAGTTCATCATCATGATATATGCATCAACAACCAAATTAAAATAGACAAACAAAACTTCAATCTCCAACAACTGGGCATCAATAAACCACTCTCAAAAGACAAATCATAAATATGAAGGGCAGTGACTATCCGATTGAAGGAGTAACAACGACTGAACTGATTTATATCGAAGAAAAATAAAAATAGTGGTGGCAGGTGAAGAAAATATTCGATTGAGAAAACAATAGTTGCATCGGTGAAGGTGATGAGAATAAAGATATACGAAAGAAAAAAATGGTGTCAGGATCTTTGATCAATGATACAATGTTAACATATTGTAACTCCGATACAATGGCCTAAGACTACTAAATGATGACAATTGAAGGTGAAAGAGGAACCTGTAATACCCCAAATATCAGGTCAGTGACGTTATTGAAAAGATTTAAAATTTGAGGATTTATTTGAATAAATGATAAAAGATGAGAAAATGATTTAGAATAGTATTTTAGACTAAATTGTAACAATATATGATTAAAGAGGGCATTTTGCTCCTTTAAGATAAAAGAATTTAAAATTCATTTTTATTAGGGTATTAAAGTATAGGGAAAAGGGGGAAAATGAAAAACACTAAGTATCTCTTCTTCTTATTCTTCTTCCCCGTGTAAAGGCTCTCCTCCATTGCCAAAGGTAAGGTTTTATTTAGCTAACTTTTTCTTTCGTTTTTTGTTGGTTTTTGAATCATTGAAGATTATAGAGGCTTAAGGAAGGGTTAAATAAGATTAAAACTAAGAGATTGATGAAATGTTTAAGATTTAAGAAAATGGGTTTTTGAATGATATGTTAAGCTATGAGTTTTTATTGATGTTTACTAGTATATTTGACTTGTCAAATAAGTAAATAAGAGATTAAAAACATTGAATAGGTTTAAAAATAGGTTAGAAAAAGTAGTATGATTCTTGGATTGAAATGTTATTTAGCGATTGTAAATGTTTTAAGGGACTAAATGAAGGGATGTTAGTTGGGATAAGTATAGAAGAGTTTAATAGTATTGTTGGGAGTAAACATAAGGAAATTTGACCAAATTTGGGCAAGAATTGGGCTGAAAAATGGAAAATATGGGTAAGGGTATCGGTACTAGAAGGACATTATCGATACTATAGGTTTAAATTTAGGGAAATCAGAAGAACAGTATCGATACTAAAGTGAGTATCTATACTAAGAGAGAGGTATCAATACCTTGGGATCCAGAATGTAGAAATGGTATCGATACTGAAAGGGAGTATCGGTACCATAGTATAGAAGTATCGGTACTAGGAGAGTAGTATCGATACCATGGATCCAGAATGTAGAAATGGTATCAATACTGAAAGGGAGAATCAGTACTATAGTATAGAAGTATCGATACCATGGTAGGGGTACCGATACTATTGAGCCAGAAATTTTAAGATATGTTGAGATTGTTATAGAAAATTTAATAATAGTGCTTTTAAGTATTGTTAAAGTATAAATGTTAGGGAATATACTAACATTAAATGTTAGGGAATATACTAACATTGGTATAGTATATGTCTTTAATGGATGTTTGAATAGATCCTAATCAAGCTCCCGAGTCAAGCAAACCGAAAGGCAAAGATAAAGTCCCTGAGTAGTCGGATATGCATTTTTGGATATAATAGCGAGGCAACCATGTGAGTGCATTTATTATGTATTTATATGCTATGATAGTCATAAATGCATTTTTGCTTAATGTATGTATTGGCAGTGTGTGTGCAACCTAAGAAATTCATAATAAGTTTATGAATTTTCGTATTGGTACTGTGTGTACAACCTAAGAAATTCATTATAAGTTTATGAATTTTCGTATTGGCACTGTGTGTGCAACCTAAGAAATTCATAATAAGTTTATGAATTTACGTATTGGCACTATGTGTGCAACCTAAGAAATTCATAATAAGTTTATGAATTTCCCTATTGGCACTATGTGTGCAACCTAAGAAATTATAATGAGTTTATGAATTTCTCTATTGGCAGTAGATGTGTATCCCCACGTAATTCTTAATGAGGTGGTGAATTAGTGTATTGGCACTACGGGTGCAAACTGTAGAATTTATAATGAAATTAAATAGTTAATTGATATTCGAATTGTTATAATATACTCATATTTAGAATTTACCTTATGATTATTATGCCTCAGTAAGTAATTACTTAGCGTGTGTTCATGCGTAGGTTTTAATACGAGCAGAGTAAGGAGTTCATCTGACATCACAAATCAAGGATTGCCTCATCAGTAAATGTACGACAACCATGTCTACTTTTGATGTATTTAGTTGGCATGTAATAGACCTAGGAATAACGCTCTGAAAAGTATTTGATTTACAATGATGTAAAAATATAAAATGATTGAACATAACTTTTTGTTCACCTAAGTAAGTTTAATGGATGTTTTATTATCATTAAATTAAAATGTTTTATAAAAAGAAACAAAATTTTACGGGTTTTCATAAGGAGGAAATGTTTTAAAAGTTATGTGATATCTGTATCTCGCGTACGGAAAGGTATACGAGATATGAGTGTTACAGAACTTGTCACTATAGTTTGTGAACATAATAAATAAAAGGGAAATATGACCTTTTTTTTACTAAATTTGAGAGAAATAATTACTGTGGAGTTAATCGATCAGATGAATCGGCCAAGAGGGGTGAATTAACTGTTAAAATTTCGGTGGAAGCTTTTACAGAAAATTGAAAAGATTTGCACAACAATTTAGAGTGGTTCGACTTTCTCAAATAAAGTCTATGTCCACTACCTTAGCTATCCACACTAAGGATTTTCCACAAATTCACTCATTTGCCTTTTTTTTAGGAAAAAGAGTAACCTTACTACTCCTTCAAGAATTATACCCCAAATTCTTGAGAGCGCTCTCTCCCAAAGAGAAAATTACAAATTCGCAAACTTTACAGAAAAACCTCATAAGGTAGATTGTTTGCAAAATTCTAGAACAAGAAAAGAACACTCAAAGATGAATACAATTGACCACTAAGTGTGTTCTTGAAAGCAAAATGAATATTGAAAGGAATTTGGCTTGGATTGCACAAACTTGATGTTTGAAGCTTTCTCTCTTGATTCTTTCTCAATTCTTATTTATCAATGGCTTCAGAACTTGTTTAAATACACCTTGGATCAATTCTGAACGTTGGGGATCATTGGTGAAGTCAATAGAGTCATTGTTTTAGTTTTTCCAATTTTAAAAATTTTGTTGGGAGCATAGGGGTATCGATACACCTGCAAAGGGTATCGGTACACCCAGTGTAAAATTCAAATATTTCGACCGTTATTTGACCAAGTGTATCAGTACCTCCTAGGGGTATCGGTACACTAATTGCATTCAAAGTTTATCAGAGCCAGAGGGGTATCGGTACATTCGGATGTGTATTGGTACCCTTATTACATTCAAAATTTAGGGGTATCAGTACATCCAAAGAGTGTATCGGTACACCCTTTCTTAAAAATTATTTTTGGCTCGATTAAGGTTCGAAATACTTTGTAAAATTTGTTTCAAAAATATTTTAATATTAAAACACAATTTTACATTTAAGTAAGGATTAAAATTGACATTTGAAAACTTGGAGTAATATTTTTTATATTCGATTATTTTAATCGAATATTATTTTTGAAATCAAATATAAAATCTTAAAATTCATTTACACTTTATTTGTTATATCGAAACATCAAAATGTTTTCATCAATCTCTCCCTTTTTGATATAACAAAACATTTTAGTAATTTTAAGATTTTCTTTTTGAAAATCATTTTTGAAATCGATTTTGAAAAATTAATCCCCTTACTTTATTCTCCCCCTTTTTGTTAAATAAAAAAGACACTATGAAAATCGTTTAAACAAGTTTTTAAGGAAAATAACCAATTGATTTATATAGATATAGCAATAGTTGCTAAGATCTCAATCAAGAAAATTGTTAGCCATTAGTCCATAAACAATATTCATAAGTGTGTAATGGTAATTGGTCATAATTTAACTAAGATGTAAATGATGTAAAAATTAATGAAACTAATATAAACATGATTTAAACAAACCAATCAAAGAAATATATCCAAATTCCAAAATACACAAATCCAAAAAATTCAAAATGTTTTAACAATAAGTTCAAATTCAACCAATGAAAACTAAGCAAGGCAAGGTTTAGTCAACAATTGGTGGGTCGGGAGGAGGAAAATGTGCTCGTAGAGCAACCATACATATCGAGTGTGAGTGCATTGAGTCTGTAGTCCATAAAAATGAGTCGATGATTCATTGCTTCATTGTTAGCTTGCATCTCCCATTGATTCTCCAATTGTTAAGCCCCCATTGATGCAAGCACGTTTTCAACTATAAAGGGAGTACTCTTGAACATCCTTTTAATGCATTTATTTTATAATAACCTTATAATATATACTATTATATTACATATCATTCTAAGGATATTAGTTATGAAGTTAAAGAATAACTTAGTATGAATACATCTTACACATTGTTATTTTAATATGTTATGCATGTTAGGATAACTATATAATTATATTATGCATGATTATAACATATACATCAAGGCAACATACTTATAATGCATTTCATTAGTTCATTTTGCATTCATATTAGCTCTTAGGCTTTTTACCTTACCTTACACATATTAGGAGATGATATAATTAGCTCATGACATTCAAACTTAGCTCACATTACCATAATCAAACATGGCAGCAAGGTAATTAGCTCATATTAGCTCAATACCATGGAATTACCTTGTTTCCTTGCACATGTAGGTACATTGGAGCATAATAAACGTTGAGGTAGCTTGGTAAATGATTTGGACGTCATATGCAGCTCACAAACAACTTACAAAGTAAAAGGCAGCTCATGGAACACTAAGGGAATCTCGATTCAGCTGAGGAGCTTAAGGCTAGCTAAACTTAGATAGTTGGACTATTTGGGGCTGAGTTGCAAAAAGTGATGTCAAAGGTAGTTGAATGTAGCTGAACATAATGTTAAGGAGCTCACAAGGACTTAAGCTTGTTCACAAACAGTCCATGTTTGCTAGCTAGCTTGGAGGAGACACATGCACGCCCAAGAGAGAGAACATGACCAACCATCATCCCATGCACAAGGCTGCACCACAAGGCTCCCTAGAACACCCATGTGCGTGCCATATGACCAGCCCTCATGTGTCGTGCATATGATCTCATTTAGGCGCCAAGATGAAGAGCCATTTAACCATTCGGCCAAGCATCATCTCCTCTCCCATTTGGCGCCAATTTGAAGGGATACAAGTGTTATTCGGCCAAGGATCATTTCCCTCCATCAAGGGTCGAACCATCATCTCTTTTAGCATTTAAATTATGTCTTTATAGGGAGATACATGGGATGGCCGAACCATTATGTCTCTATTCGTCTATGCCCCTCTATTTCCTATAAAGAGGAAAGCATTCATCATTTGTAATCAGACCTTTTATTTTAATTGAAGTGAGATTTTTCTCTTTCTTAAGTCTTGGTGACTTTTTATCGACTTATCAAGTATTTTATACTTGTGGCGTCAACCCTCTTCTTTCATTTTGATACTTCTGGTTCCTAGTTCATATAACTAATGGTTCAAAGTACTTATCACCACCCCTTGAAGAAACAATATAAAGATTGGGTCTTTGCTCTCTATAGCATTGGTTCTTCTTTGAGCGTTCTTCAAGATACTATCCTCACAACCATCCTTTTGTTTCATCGTCATAACCATAACCATTTCAATCATCTTCCGCTTCCATCTCTCATTTATTAAATAGCCTACCTATTAAACAATACGTTTACCACCCTTATCCATTCTGTTTTGAGCCATTCACTTGTGCAGGTTGTTTTGCTTCCTTCCTAGATCCACAATCAAACGAGAAGTTAGAATTACCTTACATCAAGCGGTAATCAGAGCTTTGGTGGAAGAAAGCAACATGCAACAACAACAACAAAAAATACAAAAAGAAGTGCAAGTGAAGTGCAAAGTGAAAGAAATCAAGAAAAATCCAGCAAAGAAAATCAAAGCACTCAAAAGAAGAAATTGAAAGCACTCAAAAAGAAGAAAAAGAAAGAAAGAAAAGTTGGAAGCACTCATCAATAATTCTCATCACCAAGCCATTCAAGTAAGCCTTTGATTATGGTGATAGAAGGTTGTGAAGTGACTTGTGTAAGTAACCCTTTTGTTTCTCTTCTTTCTATTTCTAAGCCACCCTTTCATTATAATTTTTTTCCCTTCCTACTAACCTTTTTGCAGCCGACGTCAAACAAGTAAAATTTACTTGATATAGTATTGAGTAAAAGTTTTCTAGAATTTGAGACAAGAGAATCGAGAGGGAAAAGGCTGGATCGTGTGTGAGATTAGAAGAGGACAAGTAAAAGCCATTAAAGTCTTAGAGTGCAAACACGAGCGGATTGAGTGACATCAAGTTTCCTTGGAGTGACTCGTGAGGCTTTGTGAGAGTATATTCTGGTAAGGTCTTTTACACATCTTATTCTTTTCTTATTTCACTAACCATGTCTCGAAGTTCAGGATGATCCCCAGAAAGAGAAAACCCTAACTTGCAGACACAAGCTATTATGCACGAAATTGCAAGATTGTTGAAATTAGAATTGGAGCCTTTGCAAAATCGTATGGATCAATTAGAAGCATCTTTAGGCAACCGGAGAGTAAACTGCCATAGAATGGAAGAAGACTTAGAAGAGGAAGAGGCTGAAGTAACATCAGTAGCAAGGAGAGATGTTCATCGAAATCAAATTGACAACTTCAGCAACATCAAAGTGACTATTCCTCCATTTCAAGGACGAACTGATCCAGAAGCCTATCTTGATTGGGTAATCAAAATTGAACACATTTTTGAATGCCAAAACTATACGGAGCAAAAGAAGGTTAGGCTTGCTGCTATGGAATTCGTGGACTATGCCTTAGTTTGGTGGGACCAATTGGTGAGTTCAAGAAGATGAAATGGTGAACACCCCATCACAACATGGGATGAAATGAAGGCCATTATGAGGAAAAGGTTTGTTCCTACTCACTATCACCGAGATCTTTATCATAAATTACAAAATTTCAAACAAGGAAGCAAGAACGTTGAAGATTATTTCAAAGAAATGGAGATTGCCATGATCCGAGCCAATGAGGATGAAGATAGAGAAGCAACAATGGCAAGATTCTTATCTGGCCTAAATCTTGATATTGCTAACCTTGTTGAACTTCAGCATTATGTAGAGATTGAAGAAATGGTGCATGTGGCCATGAAAATTGAAAGACAACTCAAAAGGAAATCCTACACTAGGAGCAGTCCAAACTCAGCCACAAAATGGAAGCAGGAACCTATTACTTTCCAAAAGCAAACTCCAGTCCAAACAAAGGATCGTGCAGAGGTACCTAAAACTACACAAGTGGGCGAATCTAGCAAGGGTAAAGAAAAGCAAACCATCACTTTTGAGAGATCAAGAGACATCAAATGTTTCAAGTGTTTTGGAAAAGGACATATTGCTAGTCAATGTCCCAACCGAAATACCATGATGATGCTTGACAATGGAGATATTGTATCAGATTCTGATGAGCCTATTTTTGACGAGGAACCTGAAACAATACAAGAAGATGAAACAGAAGAAAATGCAGATCATGGTGAGATGCTTGTTTCAAAGATGTGCCTACAATCACAAACATCCCAAGATGATATTCAGAGAAACAATATCTTTCATACAAGATGCCATGTCAAGGATAAGGTTTGCACAATGATCATCGATGGAGGAAGTTGCACAAACGTAGCCAGTACTCATATGGTTGAAAAACTTGGATTGGCAACGTCAAAACATCCTACTCCATATAAGCTCCAATGGCTCAATGAAGGAGGTGAGTTAAATGTTACAAAATAGGTTCTAATTCCTTTCTCAGTTTGTAGGTACAAGGACGAGGTACTTTGTGACATTATCCCTATGCATGCTAGCCACATCTTACTTGGGAGACCATGGCAGTATGACAAAAGGGCCATTCATGATTTGTTTCACAATCAATACACTTTTAAGCATGATGGACGCAAGGTGACCTTGATGTCTTTAACGCCAAAAGAAGTATAACAAGATCAATTGCATATGCGAAAGAGTGTACAAGCATGGCGCAAAGACAAAACTCTGACGAAAAATGAAGAGGAACTAAACAAGAAACCAAACTTCTTAATAGAGATACATGATGGTTCAATGCTAGAAAATGAAGGGTCACCTACGAAAAGTGGTGATGTTTGGGACTTAAAGTCACAACTCTTCGCCAATGATTTTAATCTACAAAAGGTAAGTACCCCTTCATATGATACCTTTTCTCTCTTCACTTTTCAGGACAATTCACGTGAAAGGTCACTTCCAAAAGGGATATCCCTAGATAAAGATCATTCCTAAAAGGTACCTGTTGGTAAATCATATTCTAAAGAAAGGTTTAAAGGGAAATCTTACAAAAGGGTATATAATAGAAGAACACAAACGTTCAAAGGATACTTTCTTTTAGCAAAGAGGCGTGAAGCTATGCAAGGACATAATGGACTCGATTTGAGGACAAATCGCCCTAAAGAAGGGGGGATGATGCAAGCACGTTTTCAACTATAAAGGGAGTACTCTTGAACATCCTTTTAATGCATTTACTTTATAATAACCTTATAATATATACTATTATATTACATATCATTCTAAGGATATTAGTTATGAAGTTAAAGAATAACTTAGTATGAAAACATCTTACACATTGTTATTTTAATATGTTAAGCATGTTAGGATAGCTATATAATTATACTATGCATGATTATAACATATACATCAAGGCAGCATACTTATAATACATTTCATTAGTTCATTTTGAATTTATATTAGCTCTTAGGCTTTATACCTTACCTTACACATATTAGGAGATGATATAATTAGCTCATGACATTCAAACTTAGCTCACATTACCATAATCATACATGGCAGCAAGGTAATTAGCTCATATTAGCTCAATACCATGGAATTACCTTGTTTCCTTGCACATGTAGGTACATTGGAGCATAATAAACGTTGCGGTAGCTTGGTGAATGATTTGGACGTCATATGCAGCTCACAAACAACTTACAAAGTAAAAGGCAGCTCATGGAACATTAAGGGAAGCTCGATTCAGCTGGAGGAGCTTAAGGCTAGTTAAACTTAGCTAGTTGGACTATTTGGAGCTGAGTTGCCAAAAGTGATGTCAAAGGTAGCTAAATGTAGCTGAACATAATGTTAAGGAGCTCACAAGGACTTAGCTAGAAAGCTTGTTCACAAACAGCCCATGTTTGCTAGCTAGCTCCACAACTCAAGCTAGCTTGGAGGAGACACGTGCACGCCAAAGAGAGAGAACATGACCAGCCATCATCCCATGCACAAGGCTGCACCACAAGGCTCCCTAGAACACCCATGTGCGTGCCATATGACCAGCCCCCATGTGCCGTGCATATGATCTCATTTAGGCGCCAAGATGAAGAGCCATTTAACCATTCAGCCAAGCATCATCTCTTCTCCCATTTGGCGCCAATTTGAAGGGATACAAGTGTTATTCGGCCAAGGATCATTTCCCTCCATCAAGGGCTAAACCATCATCTCTTTTAGTATTTAAATTATGTCTTTATAGGGAGATACATGGGCTGGCCGAACCATTATGTCTCTATTCGGCTATGCCCCTCTATTTCCTATAAATAGGAAAGCATTCATCATTTGTAATCAGACATTTTATTTTAATTGAAGTGAGATTTTTCTCTTTCTTAAGTCCTGGTGACTTTTTATCGACTTATCAAGTATTTTATACTTGTGGCGTCAACCCTCTTCTTTCATTTTGATACTTCTGGTTCCTAGTTCATATAACTAGTGGGTCAAAGTACTTATCACCACCCCTTAAAGAAACAATATAAAGATTGGGTCTTTGCTCTCTATAGCATTGGTTCTTCTTTGAGCGTTCTTCAAGATACTATCCTCACAACCATCATTTTGTTTCATCGCCATAACCATAACCATTTCAATCATCTTCCGCTTCCATCACTCATTTATTAAATAGCCTACCTATTAAACCATACGTTTACCACCCTTATCCATTTTGTTTTGAGCCATTCACTTGTGCATGTTGTTTTGCTTCCTTCCTAGATCCACAATCAAACGAGAAGGTAGAATTACCTTACATCACCCGTAGTGGTTAAATGGGACTCTATGGATGCAAACCTCATATCAAATGTCTCCATGAACGATCAAAAATATGGAGGCATCTGACTTTCTTAATGGAACGACTTATCCTTGGCTACATTAATGGGATCGTTGATATCCCATACAATTTCTTCAAGTTCTAGATCATCAGCAGCTAGTGCAGGTGCTGGAGCAGCTCGTGAAGAGCTAGCGCTCGGTGTTTTCTGGGTTGATCAAACCTATTGATCTTTATCCCCGAACCATCCCGATTTGTGCAAAGATGTTAGATTTATTTGGTTTTTAAAAGGGATGGCTACATCAAGCTGAACCCTAAGCTTGGCTTTGATAAACAGATTACTAAGAAGACAACCGTAAACTAAAGTTTCTACGTGTTTAGAGGGAACGTTGTTTATAGTTTCAATTAGTTCAGCAAAAATATTTTGTGGCAAGTTTATTTTCTTATTATATTGAATACAATGTATCCAAAAAAGGTCAAGTGCTCTAAGAGTAGAATATTTACCTCCGAATGGTCTAAACCACGAAGAGATGATCAAGTGAAGAAAACGATCGTGGTGATTTGACAACGTACTCGCACTAGCCTTGGCTCTATAAGGAGTAGCCACAAGTTTTCTCTTATTATCTAAACCGTCATTATCTAAACCAAAGACATTAACGATTGAGTCGAAGTCAATATGAATATATTAACCTAGGAGATAACACCGAATACTAACGGTGGCAATTTGAGACTCATTTTGGACACAAAACGCATTAGAATAGAAAATGCAGACTGGTTGGTGATAAACGACAGGTTCTAGCTGAAATAGTTTATCAAAATTCCCAGATTTAAGGGTAGGAATATATCTAAATTTCATATCAATCATGGCTTGAATAGAAGGGATATGTTCTTCCCGAATATTATAAGACTCAAATAGGTCAAAAAACCTAGTATAGAGATTTTCCCGACAGCCAGGTTCGTTAAAAAAAGAATTTATGATAGTCATTTCGGGTACATTTGGGTTTGGATTGGGAGGTGGAATAAGAGGTCGGTTTGGAGGTTGGTTTGATCGACTAGACGATGACCTAGGGCCTTTAAACATGATTTTAAATCGAAATGGGATAAGGATACTTGCAATTTAAAAACACATGTATGTAACAATATCAATCCCAAAACTAAATATGAGTCCTCAATATTTCAAGGTTCTCTAAAAATATCCTAATAGGCAATTTTGAAAACTATTTGAAAAACTAATTTTGAAAATCATTATATGTATAGTTTTCATTAAAAGCAACATAATTAAATAAAAAACAACAATTTAAAATAAAATCATTTTTTTAATATCAAAATTTTTTTAAATTGAAAAATCTTGTGTTTTGATAAAATTTATTGTAGATTCTAGTGTAAAATCATAATACAAGCAATGCCCGATTACTAATTCAAACTAGAACTAATTAAAACTAGTCATATGTTAAAAAATCACTAAAATAGTGTTTTAGAAAATATTGCCTTGAAGTTTGAAGATTAAGTGAGACGTGATGAAGTTTGCAGGATTTTGATGATCGTAATAGGATTTGGAGTTGAAAAACTAGTGATTTCCGACTTAAATCGTTGATTTTGAGCGAAAATGGAGATTGGGTGAGAGAGAGGGACGAACGACAAGGAGTGTTTTTGAGTTTGGGTGTTTGGTAAAATGATAATTTAGGGATTTAAAGCCTGTTGAAAACATTTTGATGTTTCGATATAACAAATTAAGTTAAATGAATTTTAAGATTTTACAAAAGATTTTCTAAGTATATTCGATGTAATTATTCGAATATCAAAATATTACTCCACGTCTTTCAAAGTTCATTTTAATCCTTACTAAAGTGTAAAATTGTGTTTTATACTTAAACTATTTTAAAACAATTTTACAAAGTATTTCGAGCCTTAATCGAGCCAAAAATAATTTTTTTTTGAAGGGTTTCAAGAAAAATCAGATTGCCCAGGGGGTATAGATTCCCCCAGGGGGTACAGATTCCCCCCCAGGGGGTACCGATTCCCCCCCAGGGGGAACAGATTCCCCCCAGGGGGTACCGATTCTCCCTGTCTAACGGTCGAAAATAGATTGCAGTTAGGGAACCGATTCCCCATGAGGGGGTACCGATTCCCCCCACGCTCCAAGCTGTCTTATTAATTGTTTCTCATCTTCAAATGGCTCCAAAACATCCATAACGGCTATATATGACTTCAAACACATTCCAAACTATAAATACAACCTAAGGACACTTGAAGAAGTAAGAGAACAATTATCCAAGCAATCAAACGCAAGACAAGAGTTTTTCATTCTTATTTCATCTTTCTCTTGTAAATATTTTGTTCTTGTGAGCTCAATCTTGTAAACACCTACCTTAGAGAGGTTTTCTTGTTTACATTTCTTATCCTTTTGTAAAGGGGAAAGGTTCTAGTTTAGCCTGGAAAAACTACGGAGTTGTAAGGTTATCTCTTTATCCTCAAAAGAAAGAACAAATTAGTGAATTTGTTGGAAAATCCTCGGTGTGGAGCTAAGGTAGTGGACGTAGACTTTGGTTGAGAAAGTTGAACCACTATAAATCATTTTGCAATTCTCTATCTTTTAATCTCCTTACTCCATAAACACAAAACCGTTCTGACCCTCTTTACAAACCGTCCCGGTTATCGATTCGAGCTTCCGAAAATCCTAACAATTGGCATCAGAGCCTAACTTGTTAAGAAGGTTTAACCACCTTGAGACGATCCTAGAAGAAGCTCTACCAATTCCCTTCACAACCGAGAAGATGGCTTCCATCTCCGGCTCGTTCCACATGGAAGACTCCCTACCAACGGACAAGCCTCCATACTTCAATGGAGACAACTATCATCATTGGAAGAAATTAATGAAGGTATTCATCCAATCCAATGATCTTGATGCATGGGAGATAATCGAGAATGGCTACTCTTCTCCAAAGAAGAAGGAGAAGAAGATGAGTGACAAAGAACGGAAGAAAGCTCAACTTAATGCCAAGGGCATGCACATGTTGTTTTGTGCATTTGGTCATGAAATCTATGAAGGGGTTTCTTCATGTTCAAGTGCCAAGGAGATTTGGAATAAGCTTGAGGAAATCCATGGAAACAAGAAAGAATAACCAATAAAGGTGGTGTCTCTAATGGCTCGTGAAGAGCCCGAGGCATCTTCTAACTCAAATGAATTTAATTCATATACGTTTGATGAGTTACAAGATGCTTTTAATAGGACATATTCGGCGTTTGAGACCATGAGCTCCAAATATAAGAAAATGATTTCAAAATTTAAAATCGAAAACGAATTTCTTTTGAAAACAAAAATAGATTTTGAAAGCCAAAATGAAATTTTGAAAAAGGATTTAGAGCTTTCAAAAATAAAAATTAAAAGTTTTGAAAAAGAAAATCTTGATTTAAAAGTTAAGCTTGAATGCTTAACAAAAGAAAAAGAAATCATTTTAAATAATTCATTTAGTTCAATAATGACAATATGCTCACATTGTCATTATCATGGTCATAAGGAACATACTTGTCCTTTGAAGAAAGGAAAACGTTTTAAAATTAGACAAGTATGGGTTCCTAAAGGAACACGGGGCATTGAAACTAACGTCCAAGGATCCAAAGCAATTTGGATACCAAAATCTACTTAAATGTCTCTTGTAGGTGTGTGGGAGTAATGATGATGAAAATGATGATATTCAAGATGCTCTAGCCACATATGAAAAAGGAATGGGTAACCTCTAAGCTTAATACTTTTAATTTTGGTTGTTTGGTTGCTCATTTGATTTTAAACATGCATGAGTTTTGGTTTTAAATGATTATGCATCATTGTTTTAATCTCATGTATGTTGAAAAGATGATTATAATGAACGTTTTAAAGATATATTAATTTTTAAGAATTTTTAGTTCATCATAATAAAATTTTGGTCAAATTGGTTTTTAATGCAAATGATATCTCTCTAACAATTGATATCAACTTTTCAAATGTTTTGATTTTATAAATTTTAAAATTTTTGACCGAAATTTAAATGTTTATGCATGTGGTTTAAATGAAAATGATATATCTCTAACAATTGATATCAAAATTTTCAAATGCATAACATTTTTGGAAAACTTTATGCATATGCACTTAATTTCAGTAATTGATATTGCATAAAGTATTTTAGACTTGGATGTATTGAATTTCATGTTCTACTAACATGTTTGTTATTCTTTGTTGAAATTCAATTTTGTGTCAAGATCCTAAAAGCATAATTTTATTTGGAATGCATTTATTGAGGGGGAGCTTTGATTTTTTTTCAAATGATTTTTAAAATGTCAAATTTACTAGTTACTCTCCAAAGTTATTGTGAACTTCAAAGATTAGAGTCTTTTTGATTTAACAAAAAGGGGGAGAAGTGTTAAGGTGTTAAGGGGGAGAAGTGTTAAGGTGTTAAAGGGGAGAAGTGTTAAAGTAAGGGGGAGTAATTTCAAACTTACTTTCAAAATCTTAAAATTACTCAAATGTTTTGTTATATCAAAAAGGGGGAGATTGTTAAAAACATTTTGATGTTTTGATATAACGAATTAAGTTAAATGAATTTTAAGATTTTACAAAAGATTTTCTAAGTATATTCGATGCAATTATTCGAATATCAAAATATTACTCCAAGTCTTTCAAAGTTCATTTTAATCCTTACTAAAGTGTAAAATTGTTTTTTATACTTAAACTATTTTAAAACAATTTTACAAAGTATTTCGAGCCTTAATCGAGCCAAAAATATTTTCTTTTTAAAGGGTTTCAAGAAAAATCAGATTGCCCAGGGGGTACAGATTCCCCCCCAGGGGGTACCGATTCCCCCTGTCTAACGGTCGAAAACAGATTGCACTTAGGGAACCGATTCCCCCCACGCTCCAAGATGTTTTATTAATTGTTTTTCATCTCCAAACGGCTCCACAACATACCTAACGGCTATATACGACTTCAAACACATTCCAAGCTATAAATACAACCTAAGGACACTTGAAGAAGTAAGAGAACAACTATCCAAGCAATCAAACACAAGAGAAGAGTTTTTCATTCTTATTTCATCTTTCTCTTGTAAATATTTTGTTCTTGTGAGCTCAATCTTGTAAACACCTACCTTAGAGAGGTTTTCTTGTTTACATTTCTTATCCTTTTGTAAAGGGGAAAGGTTCTAGCTTATCCCATGTAAAAGCTAGGGAAAGGTTCTAGTTTAGCCCGGAAAAACTAGGGAGTTGTAAGGTTATCTCTTTGTCCTCAATAGAAAGAACAAATTAGTGAATTTGTTGGAAAATCCTTGGTGATGAGCTAAGGTAGTGGACGTAGACTTTGGTTGAGAAAGTCGAGCCACTATAAATCGCTGTGCAATTCTCTATCTTTCAATCTCCTTACTCCCTAAACACAAAATTGTTCCGACCCCTCTTTACAAACCGTTCTGGTTATCGATTCGAGCTTTCAAAAATCCTAACAAAGCCTAAACCCGACAGGGGGTATCGGTAACTCAAATTTCAAAAATTAACCATGTTCAATCAATCAAATCTACCTTTAAATTTTATTTGAACATATTATTAATTTTCACTAAAGATCATAAACTCCCCCTAACTATTAGCATAGAATGCATTCAAAATGTTATTATTATAAGCATTTTTTATTTTCTAATTAAAAGTGCTAAAATTATTTTAAACACTAAATCAAGGTAGGTTAGTTAAACTTAATTCTCTCCTAAGTGTCCAAAATCTTTCTTTGTCTAAAGGTTTTGTAAAAATATCAGCTATTTGATGCAAAGTATCAACAAATTCTAGAGCTATATCTCCTTTAGTGACATGATCTCTAATGAAATGATGTCTAATTTCAATGTGCTTAGTTCTAGAGTGTTGGATGGGATTTTTAGTGAGATAAATAGCACTAGCATTGTCACACTTGATAGGTATGGTACCAACTTCAATTCCATAATCTAAAAGTTGTTGTTTCATCCATAAAACTTGTGCGCAACAACTACCGGCTAAAATGTATTCTGCTTCAGTGGTAGATAATGCAACACTGTTTTGTTTCTTTGAAAACCAAGAAATCAATATATTTCCTAGGAATTCACAAGTACCAAAGGTGTTTTCCTATCTATTTTGCATCCTCCATAATCCACATCAGAGAAGGCATGCAAGCTAAAGCTAGAGTCTCTAAGATACCAAAGTCCTAAAATAGGAGTGTCCTTAACGTATCTAAAGATTCTCTTAATGGCTTGTAGATGTGATTCCTTAGGGAATGATTGAAATCTAGCACATAAGCAAACACTAAACATAATGCCAGGTCTACTTGCGGTTAGATAAAGCAAAGAGCTAATCATACACCTATAAAGTTTAACATCTACACATTTACCTCTTTCATCTTTGTCAAGCTTTGTAGATGAGCTCGTTCGAGTGGCTTGGGATTTGACATTTTCCAAGTCGAACTTCTTGAGCATATCCTTGACGTATTTTGCTTGATTGATGAAGATGTCATCTTTTCTTTGCTTGATTCAGAGCCCCAAGAAAAATGAAAGCTCCCCCATCATGCTCATCTCAACTTCACTATGCATTAACTCAGAAAATTCTTGGCAAAGAGCATCATTAGTAGAACCAAATATTATATCATCAACATAAATTTGAACTACTAATAAATCTTTACCTTTCGCTTTAAAAACAATGTAGTGTCAACCTTCCCTTTTGAAAAACCCTTTTCTATTAAAAAATTTGACAATATTTCATACCAAGCTCTAGGAGCTTGTTTTAAACCATATAAAGCTTTTGTCAATTTAAAAACATAATTTGGAAATTTTGAATCTTCATAACTAGGAGGTTGTTCCACATACACTTCTTCTTTTATAAAACCATTTAAAAATGCACTTTTAACATCCATTTGATATAATTTAAATTCATTGAAACATGAAAATACTAATAACATTCTTATTTCTTCATCCTAGCTACGGGAGCATATGTTTCATTATAGTATGTTCCCTTTTCTTGAGTATAGCCTTGAGCAACAAGTCTAGCCTTGTTCCTCACTATATTACCAGTCTCGTCTAGTTTGTTCCTAAACACTAATTTAGTACCTACAATAGATTTATTACTAGGGCTTTCAACTAATGTTCATACTTTACTTCTCTCAAATTGATTTAACTCTTCTTGCATAGCCATAATCTAGTTATCATCATTTAATACTTCTTGGATATTCTTAGGCTCTATGCATGAGATAAATGCAACATAATTACATACGTTCCTAAGAGAAGATCGAGTACTTACCCTTTTGGATGGATCACCGAAAATCTCACCATCCTTGACATAGTTGAATTCTCTTGGGTATGTGATTTCCCTTTCTTCAATGGTTAGATTCTTGAAGGCATCTTGAGTTTCCTCATCCTTCACTTCTTCCTTTGATGATGGTTCTCCAACGTCATGTGTATTTAAAATACCTATGTCATCATCAATACAAGAATCCTTCCTCATAAGGGGATTATCATCGAAAACAACATGTATAGACTCTGCTACCACTAAAGTTATTTTATTAAATACCCAATAACCTTTAGAATTTAAAGAATAACCCAGAAAAATTCCTTCATCACTTTTAGCATCAAATTTGCCAAGATTGTCTTTACCGTTGTTTAAAACAAAACATTTACATCCAAATGGATGAAAATAACTAATGTTTGGCATTTTTATTTTTGAAAATTTCATATGGAGTTTTCTTCAAAATAGGCCTAATCATTACTCGATTAATTACATAACAAGCAGTATTTGTGGCTTCCGCCCAAAAATATTTTGGCAAATTGTTTTCACAAAGCATGGTTCTAGCCATTTCTTCTAAAGTTTGATTTTTCCTCTCAACAACTCCATTTTGTTGAGGGGTCCTAGGTGCTAAAAAATTATGGCTAATACCATTAGAATTACAAAACTTAGTAAATCCAAGATTTTCAAATTCAGTACCATGATAACTCCTAACACTAGAAATGGAGTAACATTTTTTGTTTTGGATTACTTTTGAAAACATGATGAAATTTTCTAATGCTTCATCTTTAGTACTTAAGAATAGAACTCAAGTATATCTAGAATGGTCATCTACCAATACAAAACCATATTATTTTCCACCCAAACTAGTAGTCCTAATTGGCCCAAAAAGATTTATATGGATCAATTGTAATACTCTACTAGTGGATACATCATTAATGGATTTAAAGGAAACTTTCTTTTGTTTTCCTTTTAAGCACGCATCACAGATTTTATCTTTATCAAATTTAAGATTTGGAAACCCTCTTACAAAATCTCCTTGAATTAGTCTTTGTAAAACACTCATGCTAGTGTGGCCTAGTCTTCTATACCATAACCAACTATCATGTTCATCCTTGGCATCTAGGCATAAATTAGTCATATTTAATGAATCTAAATGTACCATGTATATGTTTTCTATTCTATGACCAATAAGCATAATCCGATTAGATGCAATGTCTATAACTTTACAACCATTTGATTCAAATAAGACATTGCATCCTTTATCGCATAATTGACTAATACTCAATAGATTATGCTTTAACTCGTTAACATATAATACTATTTCTATTTGTATTGAAGAGGTATTACCTATAGTACCTATACCTTCAATGTAACCTTTTGAGTTGTCTCCAAAGGTTACCACTCCTTCATTTTTATCGTTAAGCTCTATAAACCGGCTCTTGTCTCCGGTCATGTGTCTTGAGCATCCACTATCAAGGAACCATGAGTTTGAACTTGTATTTCGTGCCTTGAAGCCATGCTCCTTTAGCTACAAACATAGATTAATTTCTAATTTTTGGTACCAAAATTCTTTTGGGTCCATATCCATTAGTCCCTAAAATTCTAGTCCCCTTGGGTATTCATTTATTTAGGATATCCTTATATTTAGTAGTATTGAGTCCTTTAGGGACCCATATACTTCTAACGATTTTTTTTCATTAGAGGTTATTTGGGAACGTCTATGATTGTAGTTTTTAAAACTCTTTCTAATATAGTTGGATTTTAAACCTTCTTCTTTTTCAAACTGTTTTGGTCCAACTTTATTGAAAGAATTTTAAGATCATCAATTTCTTTTTGATGATCAACATTGACTCTTGAAAGTAAATTATGCAAATCAGAATTTTTCTTTTCAAAATCTTTGATTTTGTTTTGCAATTCATCAATTTTACTTTCAAGATCATTGTTGGTCTTGGATATGAGATTATTTTCGTTTTCCAATTTTGAAATATTTTTCTTGTATTTCAAAAATAATTTCTCATAATCCGAAGCCAACCCAGTATATCCTCTACTAACTCATCAAAAAAATAATCTTCTAAATTAAATGAGTTAAAGGTTACTAGAGAATCTTCCTCGGTGGCCGTCAAGCATAGGTTCACTACTTCTTGTTCCTCTTCATTTGATGATTCATCATCACTCCAAGTAGCCACGTGTGCCTTGTGCTTATTCTTTGATTGACCCTTCTTCTTTAATTACGGGCAATCGTATTTGACATGCCCGGGCTTTTTGCATTCATAGCAAATGATAGGGTCCTTCTCATTTAGTTCATTTTTGAAGCCTTCATTTCTTTTGAATTTTCTTCTTCTGTTGGGCTTCATTAATTTTCTGAATCGTTTGACAAATAATGTCATTTCTTCATCATCGTCATCATCATCAGAATCACTCTCAGCTTTTGTGGATTTGAGAGCAACTCCAATATTCTTCTTTTTCTCATTCTCATTCTTTGTCTCGTCCTTCTTCTCGAGGTCTACCTCATCTTGAATCATCATTTCATGTGTAAGGAGAGAACCAATGAGCTCATCGAGAGTTAAAAATTTAGGTCTTTAGCTTCGATGATCGCTGTCTTCTTCGATTGCCAAGCTTTTGGAAGAGAATAATTTATCTTCCTCACAAGCTTTTCGTTTGGTATGGTTTCTCCATATGCTTTGAGACCATTGACAATCACGGAAAATATATTCAGTATAGCTTTGATATCTTCTCCTAGATTTATCCTGAAATTTTCATAGATATGAGTAAGAAGACTAATTTTTGATTCTTTTACCTCGTTGGTGCTTTCATGAGTGACTTGTAGTTTATCCCATATCTCATTGACGGTTGTACAAGATGAAACTCTCCCGTATTCATATGGTCCAAGTACATAGAAAAGAATATGGATAGCCTTTAAGTTGAGCTGGAACATTCTCGTCTCTTCTTCACTCCACATATTTGGATATGTGGATGGTTCAAAGTATTCATTCATTAAGATTTTCCATGCTCCCATGTAACTAGCTTGAATGAAGTACCTTATCATATTCTTCCGATAAGCATATTTAGTTCCATTGAAGAAAGGAGGCTTGTTGATGGGCAAGGACTCAAGAACGAAGTCGAAGTTTGATGTGGAGGCCATTGATGACTTGAATATCGATATAACTCTTCCCGAATCTACTCAAGAGGTGGTAAAACCTTCAAATGTGTGTATCTCTGATACCAATTGTTGAGTTAATCGATCAGATGAATCAGCCAAGAGGGAGTGAATTGGCAATTAAAATTTCGGTGGAAGCTTTTGCAGAAAATTGAAAAAATTTGCACAGCGATTTAGAGTTGTTCGACTTTCTCAAACAAAGTCTACGTCCACTACCTTAGCTATCCACATTAAGGATTTTCCACAAATTCACTAATTTGTCTTTATTTTGAGGACAAAGAGTAACCTTACAACTCCCTCAAGAATTATACCCCAAATTCTTGAGAACACTCTCTCCCAAAGAGAAAATTACAAATTCGCAAACTTTACAGAAAAACCTCACAAGGTAGATTGTTTGCACAATTCTAGAACAAGAAAGAAAAACTCAAAGATGAATACAATTAAGCATTAAGTGTGTTCTTGAAAGCAAAATGAATATTGAAAGGAATTTAGCTTGGATTGCACAAACTTGATGTTTTAAGCTTTCTCTCTTGATTCTTTCTCAATTCTTATTGATCAATGGCTTCAGAACTTGTTTAAATACCCCTTGGATCAATTCTAAACATGGGGGATCATTGGTGAAGTCAATAGAGCTGTTGTTGTTTGTTTTCCATTTAAAAATTTTGTTGGGAGCGTAGGGGTATCGGTACACCTGCAAAGGGTATCAGTACACCCAGTGTAAAATTTAAATATTTCGACCGTTATTTGACCAAGTGTATCGGTACACTAATTGCATTCGATGTTTCTCGGAGCCAGAAGGGTATCAGTACATTCGGTTGTGTATCGATACCCCTATTACATTCAAAATTCAGGGGTATCGGTACATCCAAAGAGTGTATCGGTACATTCAAAATTAAGGTTCGAAATACTTTGTAAAAATTGTTTCAAAAATATTTTAAAATTAAAACACAATTTTACACTTGAGTATGGATTAAAATTGACATTTGAAAACTTGGAGTAATATTTTTGATATTCGATTATTTTAATCGAATATTATTTTTGAAATCGAATATAAAATCTTAAAATTCATTTACACTTTATTTGTTATATCGAAACATCAAAATGTTTTCAACAATTACAAAAGCTTAGTCAACACTTCAATATGCTTATATAGCCCTTTATAATATACTAACAAACTAACTAAATTCTAACTAGTTAACAAAATTAGTTTTAATAACATTTTATACTCTAACTCTTAGAGTCGTTGGTGCTCAGACCTAAAACCCTTAGAGATACAAAATGTCTCTTTAGTCATTGAGGTCGTTTGATTTGTGCATCTAATATTTATTGATAATGATATTATTAATTTAATGTTGTGTTTCATTATATGATTTCCTAAAATATTTTAACATAAAATAATATAAATTTAAACTTAAAATTAGAAATATGACTAAAATTCATGAAAAAATAATATACTTCAACTAATTAATATTTATTCATTCTATTTATTTATGTTAAATCATATATATGATAAAATATTATGGAGTAAAATTAATTTCTTATTAAGTCATATGCTAAAACATGAAGAATTAATAATATAAATATATATGTTCTATTATATTAAAACAATAAAAAGAGTATTGTTTGCCTAAAATTTTAAGTTCGAGCAATTATATTTGTAAGATATATGCATTGTCAATGATTAAGAAAATGATAAAACATTATTTTGTAATCACTCTAAATTATGTTAAAAAATAAAAGAACTAAATTGTGTTAAAAAAAATAAAAGAGCTAAATTGTGTTAAAAAAATAAGTATTTAAATATTTAGTTTTAGCATGATATAAGAACTAAAACAAGAATTATACCATTTGTTATAGCTTTCTAATTCATCTCCTTCCCCCACCCACCACTGAAAGATGAATTAAAAGGAAAATTCAATTCAAATTCACTCCAAATAAATCCCTAGACGAAACCCCAAATGGATCCCAAGTAGTCTTCATTTCCCAGTCTCTATTTGCTTCCTCCTCTTCTTCGAAGCCACACAAAAATTAAGACGAAAGAGACAAAAATCTTGAGAAAACTTACGTAATGACGGAATATCAGTTACAGCCGACGGCGAATCTTTGGTCGGACGACAACGTGTCGGTTATGGACGCTTTCATGAGCTCCGACATCTCTTCTTTCTGGCCGCCGCCGCCGCCGCCGCAATCATCTGCGTCCACTTCCACGCCCGTCGCTGCTGTTGGAACCGACCCTTTCAAGTCCACCCTCGCGGGCCAATCCCATCCCTCCGTTTCTCCCCTCAATCAAGACTCTCTACAACAACGTCTCCAAGCCCTACTAGAATGCGCTCGCAATTGCTGGACTTACGCCATCTTTTGGCAGTCTTCGTATGATTCCTCCGGCACCGCCGCGCTTGGCTGGGGCGATGGGTATTACAAAGGCGAGGAAGATAAAGGGAAAGCAAAGCTGAGAGCTTCTTCATCTACAGTCGCGGAGCAAGAGCACCGTAAAAGAGTCCTTAGAGAACTTAACTCTTTGATTTCAGGGTCCACCGATGATGCCGTCGACGAAGAAGTAACGGATACCGAGTGGTTCTTTTTAGTTTCCATGACGCAGTCTTTCGTTAACGGCAGCGGCCTTCCGGGGCAGGCCTTTTTAAATTCAAGTCCGGTTTGGGTCGTCGGGTCGGACAGGTTAGCCGGTTCGATGTGCGAGAGAGCGCGGCAAGGGCAGACTTTCGGTTTGCAAACAATGGTTTGCATAGCGTTTGCAAATGGGGTTGTTGAATTGGGGTCAACGGAGCTTATAACCCAGAGTTCAGATCTCATGAATAAGGTTCAAGCTTTGTTTAACTTCAACAATGGAATTGAAACCGGTTACTGGTCAATCGGTACTAATACTGCCGACCCTACTTCGCTTTGGATTACTGATCCCCATATTGCACTCAAGCAAACCAATAACAACAATACTAGCAATCAGAATCCTAGTTCTAGCAGTCTAACTGAGAATCCGAGTTCTATTGATCTTGAAAATCATCAGCAGGGACCAAGTTTTTGCTTGAATTTCTCCAATAATGGCTTTGATGGGAGTAATAGTGTGAAGATTGGGAATTCCCCTTCCCATTTGTTGAGAACAGAATCTGAGGAGATACTAAATTTTGGTGAGAGTGAGGGAATCGGAAACTGTAATTTGTTTTCAGGGAACTCTACGAAGAAGAGGTCGCCTACTCCGAGAGGGAGTGATGAAGAAGGAATGGTTTCGTTTACTTCTGGTGTAATTCTTCCTCCTCATGTGGTGAAATCAAGTGGTGAGGGGACTCCGATCACTCTGATCTCGAAGCTTCGGTCGCGAAAGAAACTGATTGTAGAAGTGTTGTTGTGGAGCCTGAAAGGAGGCCTCGAAAACGGGGACGAAAACCGGCTAATGGGAGAGAGGAGCCTCTGAATCACGTTGAAGCAGAGCGACAACGACGAGAGAAACTTAACCAGAAGTTTTATGCTCTGCGTGCAGTGGTTCCAAATGTATCGAAGATGGACAAAGCATCGCTCCTCGGTGATGCTATTTCATATATTAACGAGCTTAGGAGAAAGCTAAACAATGCGGATTCACAGAAAGAGGAGTTTCAGAAGCAATTAGAGGATATGAAGAGAGAACTTGCAAGTAAAGACCAAAACTGCACGACGTCGAACCACCTCAGCTACAAATTGGCAGAATTAGATATTGATGTTAAGGTTATTGGATTGGATGCAATGATTCGAATCCAGTCCAATAAAGAGAACCACCCAGCAGCAAAGTTAATGTCTGTCTTGGAGGAGCTAGACCTCGATGTGCAGCATGCTAGCGTGTCGGTCGTTAATCAATTGATGATACAGCAAGTGAATATCAAGATGGAGAGCCGGTTTTACACACAGGAGCAGCTCAGGACAGCTTTAACATCTAAAGTTGGCGATGCAAGGTAGTGAGCATTGAGCATAGCTTGATCTGTTTCGAACGAGTGGGATTAATCGGATTCCGAGTTTCATCGGAATCGGTAGCACAAGCAATGTAAAGTATTATTCTATTTTGTTGTTAGTAGTGTTTAGCATAGTTAATAGTTGGAGTTATGATGGTGAGAAGTAGCCTTTCTTTTTTGTGTTGAATCTTGTAGTATGTGTATATATGTGATTTGTTTTAAATTAGACGGTGAATGAAGTTCTGGGTTGGTTAGTATGTATATGTATATATATCCTGGGTGTATGCATGTTAGAAAATAAAATCTAATTGGATAGTTTTTCAGATAACAAATTTTCGGTGTTTTGAGATTATGTGAGCAAGAATCAAGGGGACATTGGAACTCTTGCCTGAATTTTTTTTCTTAAATTGTTTGTATCCATTTGTTACTTCCCTCACGTGCCTTTCCTGGTTATTAGGGGACAACGTTCGATTGAGTGGAATAATTTTTTTTTGAGTTATTTGTGTTTACGAGTCTTATTTTATAATTTAAATTTTATTAAAAAAATTAAGTTGATTTAAATTGTTAAATTTTATATTTAAATTTAATTGTAAATATTTATAATATTAGGATATTATTTAATTCTAGTTTAGACAATTATATATATATATATTGATAGATTCAATTCGAACTTGAAAATCAATCCAATTATTATTAAAAAATTTAACTTATTTGAGTTGAATTTATAAAATTGAATCAAGTCAATTCAAATAAAATATTTTCTAATCAAGTCAATTTATAAAAATTAAACTTTCGAGTAGAATCGAAATTTGCTCATCTACTTGGTATTGTCGTTGGCAAATGGCAATGATGTTTGTTCTTTCGCTCATCTACCAATTACGGAATTGCTTTTCGCTGAAATCTCGTGTTTGTTTCACGTAATTTGTTTTTCGGAAAATATTTTCACATGTTTATTTCACGTAATTCGTTTTCCAGAAAATGTTTTTCAATGTTTGGTTGGAGGAAAACTGGCTGGTCAACGTAAAACATTTTCTTGGTCAACAGAATTTCCTTTGTATTTTCTAGAAAATGACTTACCTATGATTTTCCGTAAGTCATTTTCCGAACTTTTCACTTCAAAGAATAAATACTCAAAATATTTAATATTATTTTAATCAAAATATTAATTATTAAAATATTTAAAATATATTTATTAATAGTTATAATAATATAATATTATATTTTTAATATTATGATAAAATAATCAATTATGTTATAATAATATAAGATATTATATTGTTATTTTAATAATATATAATAAATTATTAATAAAATTTATATTATTTATTAATTTCATAGAGATAGTATTATTAAATTATTAATAATGAAAAATATTATTTATATATTTAATATTAATATAATATTCTAATAATATTTTAATAAAGATATTTAAAATATATTAATTAATATTTTTAAAATATAATATAACACTATTACTTTAATAAATAATTAATATAATTTATAATATTTTTATTTCAATAAAATATACCAATATTAATATATTTATAATAAAATTCTAAAAATAATATTTAATAATAAATATATTATTTTAATATTTTAAAAATAATAATATTAAGTTTTATGATAAATAATATTATTTATTGTATTTAATATTTGTAATAAATATTTTTTTAAAAATTCATCAACTAGTGGAAAAAGGTTTAAACAATATCTTCCAAACATCATAAAACGTTTTCCATATATTTTTCAGAAAAATATAATTGGTTTTACGGAAAACATTTTCCGTAAAACATTTTCCAGAAATGTAATTCATTTTCCATAATTCAATTTTCAGTAATTAATTTTCCAGAATTCAATTTCCAGAAAACCAATTACATCCAAACAAACAAAGATTTTTTTTATATAAATTAGGGTAAAGAACATAAATGATCGTATAAAATGTTATTTTAATGAGTCCTTTGACTATTAGAAGTTATAAATTGGTTCCCCGGCTATAGGATTTGTTTTGTTGAGTCTCTCAACTATAGGATGTTAATTTGTTGAGTCCATCAACTATAGGATGTTGCTTTGTTGAGTCGTCCAACTATTAAAAGTTACAAAATAGTCACCCGACTATTGATTATGTTATAAACTCATTATTTTCTGTTAAAATATGAACGATAGTCTGAGCTTAATGTTAATTTGTTGTTTGAGATATGATAGTCGTTTGAGATTCCGAATAAGATTTTATCATATCTCAAACATCAAATTAACATCTATCTTAGACTACTATCAAATTTTAATAGAAAAGTATGAATTTGGAACATAATAAATAGTAGTGTGACCATTTTGTATTTTTTTAAAGGTTGTGAGACTCAACAAAGCAACATTCTATAATTAGAGGATCATTTTGTAACTTTTGATAGTTGAAGGACTCAAAAAAATAAAACCATATAGTCTGGGATCTTTTGTATGCTTTACTCTAAAAATTATAACACGAAATTAATGCATTCACAACAAGAATGTCATTCAAGGTGAGTATGGATATTCAATTCTTGTGGTATTGATATCTATATTGATACTTATTTTTGTGATATCGATACAAAGTTATATTAGATAACAATATCCGAGGAAAGTATTATTGACGAATCTAGAAATATTTTTTAAGATAGACACACATATGTTAACAATATAAAATTTTTAAATGGGACAAGTACTAATTAAATTTCAGAATGGGCACTATCCGTAAAATAAGTAACTAATGCAAGGATACTCATATTTCAAGGAGGGTGGACACTATCAATAAATTAAATAACTAATTGAAAAAATTCGGATTTCAGTATCCACCCTCACCAAGCTATGGCTCCGCCACTGGAAAATATCAATAACATGAGTAATATTGGGATATCAATACCAGTTAATATATGAAAACATCATAACTTAATCCGATACCAATAATCAAAGAGAGTTTCAATTTCATTGGAATAATACAATTATACAAAGGTGAATATTAATACCATCTATAATTAATTGAACGTTGAACCTTGATCTGATATTAGTATTCGAGAGTAGTGTCAATACTCATACCAAAATATTGATATCATCAGTGTATTATAAGATATTATTACATGAGTCTTAGATTAGTTTAAAATCTTTATAGAGTAAACAAAATGTATACACCTGAGCATAAAAAGGGTTTGAATGATTCTTAATGACTTGTTTATCTTATTGTGCATAATTTTTTTTATAAGTGTCTTGTTTGTGACTAAAATTATAAGATGGGTCAATTCAACCAAGTTGTACGTGTATAAGGTGAATTGAAATGTCGATTAAATTGGACCAAAATTCATGAGTCTTGATTCAAGTATAGTAGTGTAACATCATTGATTAAAGTTTGACTTCTAAATCAAATTGACAATATTATACGTTGACATCTAAAGCAATCATTTCAAGTATAATTATACGTCATTCAAAATAAGCTAATGCATTAAAAAATAGGGACACTTCATTTAAGAATGAAAAGGAAGTGCAAGAAGACGACGACGCGAGTATGTACAAATATATTTATTTTTTCAAAAAATATTAGGTTGGTTAAAATCACTTTTAGTAGTCAAATCCAAAATAAAAATATTAACTCATTTAGACACGATTTTGTGTCTTAAAAATCGGATCAGAATTAAATAGATATGGATGATGCAAGTAGATATATTTGATAAGATAAATATTAATATAAAGAGCGATGACTTAATAGAAATAAGCAGTGGCAAACCAAAACTTGGTATAACATAGTAGACTAAAAGTCATCCTCTCTTGGATCATAAAACCTGAAGAAGAAAAAAAGATGTTTCTTTCTACCAATTTTGTGAGTTGTAAAAAAAAATTGTGGTTTAAAAAAATTCATGTCACCGTTTGAATAATAATTAATAGTATTGTCAATCTAAACTTAATTAATGATGTTGTATTATCATGTTTAACCCATTTAATTAAAATGTAAGGTTGTGATGTTTGGTTCGTGAAATAGAAGATAGTATATATATATATATTGAAGATGTGTTTTTAGAGTAGTTTAATTTTTAATATTAGATTAAAAATTATTGATATCAAAATTCATAAAAATTAATTTTATTTTACTCTAGCTTAATTTTGTATTTAATATATTATTAATGTCAGATAATTGAGAATAACCTTTGAACATATATCGTTTTATATTTACTACAAATTAATAAAAAAATATATTATTAATATAATAAATATATTAAATAATATTTTTATGCATACAATAATTATATACTAATATAATTTTCACGTCTAATATTATCAAATCTATTAAAAATATTACAAAATAATTATCACTATGAATAAATTATTCGAACCAATTGACATGAAGCAACTATCTTGGTCTTGAGGCTTCAAATAGAAAAAAACCGGATAAAGTACATAAGTGGCCCCTGATTATTAGAGATTGTTTTGCTGAGTCACTTAACTACTAAAATCAAAAAACGGTCTCTTAGTTATATAGCTCTATTTTTTTGAACCCTCTACTATTTAAAGCTACAAAATGATCATCAGATTATTCATATGTTATAAAATTACCATTCTTTTGTTAAAAAGTAATGATCATTTGAGTTGGACGTTAACTTATTAACTAAGATATGATAAAATCATATTTTAATGATTTCTACTGGCACCACTATTGCTTTCAAGCATTGTCATGTTTAGTATTTGGTCACTCTACGATTTATGGAGGATTTTGTTTTTATTTTGGATTGAATTGGTATGGAATTGATTTGAATTGCTTGGAAATGATGTTGAGAAGTTGAATTCATGCTTGAATCAAGTTGGAAAATCATTGAATCCCTATTTTGAAGTTCTTGACCATGATGAAATAAAGTTAGAAAAATTATGGAAAAAATCTAAAAGATTTAGAAATGATATAAGGATGATTTTACATGCTTTAGAAAGTTGTTTGGACCAATTTAGAGCTTGGTAAAAGTGCAAGGACTATTTTGCATATTTTGAGAACTTTAGGGATGGAAGTACGATTGTTTAATGGTTGATGTACTATGCTAAAATTTAATGTTGGAATGTTGATTTTAAGGTTATAATGTTGATTTGGATCAAATTACAAGTTTGCTTAAGTTTGAGGACTAATTTGTTAATATTGGAAAGTATGGGAGTTAAATGGAAAATTTGCAAGTGTGAAGGTATAGTTTTAATAAAAGGGTGGAATGTTGGGAATTTTATGTTTTTGAATTAAATTAGAGTGAAATGACAAAGGATCATTTTGAATAAATTTGAAAAGTTAAGATGGATTCTAAAAGAATTCATAAACTGTACTTGAAATATAAGTTGTGAAACTTAAGTAGATTAGTGATGAATATGTATATTAAATGAATTGGAGTGTCATTTTGGAATGTTGTTGAGTTAATCGATCGAAGAAATCGGCCAAGAGGGGGGTGAATTGGCAATAAAAATTTCGGTGGAAGCTTTTGCAGAAAATTGAAAAGATTTGCACAGCGATTTAGAGTGGTTCGACTTTCTCAACCAAAGTTTACGTCCACTACCTTAGCTATCCACATTAAGGATTTTCCACAAATTCACTAATTTGTCTTTCTTTTGAGGACAAAGAGTAACCTTACAAAACCTCAAGAATTATACCCCAAATTCTTGAGAAAACTCTCTCCCAAAGAGAACAATACAAATTTGCAAACTTACAGGGAAATCCACACAAGGTAGATTGTTTGCACAATTCTAGAACAAAGAAAAGAACACTCAAGAATGAATACAATTGAGTACAAAAGTGTTCTTGAAAGAAAAATGAATATTGAATGAAAAATAGGCTTGAAATGCTCAAACTTGAGGTTTGATGCTTTCTCATTGATTATCTCTTTATTCTAGTTGCTTGATGTTTCTTGTTATTGATCAATGGCTTCTAAGCTTGTTTAAATACACCTTAAATCACTTCTGAATGTTGGGGATGATTAGAGGAGTCAATAGAGTCGTTTAAGTGTGAAAACAATTAATTAATACAGTTGGGAGCGTCAGTGCATCGATGCATACCCATGGTGCATCGGTGCATCAGTGTAAAATTCAAATATTTTGACCGTTTGAACCTTAGTGCATCGATGCATCAAGTGCATTCGATGTTTTAAAATATCCCGAGTGCATCGATGCATCAAATGCATTCGATGTTCTTATAAAATCCTCAGTGCATCGGTGCATGGTGTGCATCGATGCATGGAATGCATTCGATGTTCAATTTAATTCATGGTGCATCGATGCATGGATTGGTGCATCGGTGCATCACTCTGAAAATTTGATTTTAGGCTTGATTTTGGTTCAAAATACTTTGTGAAAATTGTTTCAAAAATAGTTTAAGTATAAATCACAATTTTACACATTTAGTAAGGATTAAAATTGTTTTTGAAAGACTTGGAGTAATAGTTTGACATTTGATTAATTTGAATTGAATATACTTAGAAAATCATTTGTAAAATCTTAAAATTCATTTAAACTTAATTTGTTATATCGAAATATCAAAATGTTTTCAACAATCTCCCCCTTTTTGATATAACAAAACATTTGTGTTATTTTAAGATTTTCTAAATTTGAAATCAGTTTTGAAAGATTACTCCCCCTTGCTAAAACACTTTTTCCCTTTTTAAAAAACATTTCAACACTTAACATTTATTTCAAAACTTAACATTTCTCCCCCTTTTTGTTAAATAAAAAAGCTTCAAAACGTTTTAAACAAGTTAGTGAAAAACATAGCCAATTGATATTATATTTATATTAGGTTGCTAAGATCACAATCAAAAGAGAGATTAGCCATTAGTTTCATAATCAATATTTATAATCATAAATGGATAATCGGTCATAATGCTACTATGATGATGCAAAAATTAATAACCATTAAGCTCAAAAAGAAATTTCAAACCAAACTAATATATATTAAGTAAAATTCATAAAACAACCAAATCATATATCCAAACAAAGTCAAACAAGGTAAACAAAGTTTAACAATAAACGTTCAAGACGATCCTAAAACAAGATCTACTCATCCATAGAAGGATCGGGAGGAGGCAGAAGAAAACAGGCTTGCATCTCAAGCGAGATATTATTCATGCGTGCAAGCATCTCCCGTTGAAACTCTATCTGTCGAGCTTTCAAAGTGTCTAAATGTTGATTTACTGCTTCGTGAGTAGCAGTCAAGTGTGATTCAATGGAAGCATATCGTAAATCAAATGTCTCCAAGAACGATCAAAAATATGGAGGCATTTGATCCTCTTGTGGAGCTGGTTCCGGTGCAGGCTCATCATCTGGTACGTGATCATCTATGTCTTGCATAAGATGTTGGAATTCAGGATCATCGTCATCAGCCGGAGCCGAAGAAGGAGGAGGAGAAGCACGAGAGGAGCTAAGAGCAGCTCGAGAGGAACTAGCTCCCAGAGTTTGCTTGCCGGGTCTAAAAACCCATTGACCGGTTACATCATCTTGTTTCCAATCCGCTTTCTTCAAGGATGTGAGATTTATTTGATTTTGGAGTGGGATAGGATTGTCGAGAGAGACGTCTAGACCAAGTTTGATAAAGAGATTACTAAGAAGACAACCATAAATCAATGTTTCAACATGTTTTGAAGGAACAATGTTTATGATGTCCACTAGTTGACTGAAAATAATGTGGGGCAGCTTTATTTTGATTTTATTTTTGATACAATACATCCACCATAAATCCCTGGCACGAAGTGTGGAGTACCTACCTCCGGATGGTCTAAACCACCAAGAGATCATCAAATGGAGAAAACGATCGTGATGAGATTGTAGAGTACTAACACTTGAGTTTGGAACATAGGGATATTCCACATTTTCACTCTCATTATAAACACCACTATCATCTAACCCAAAACGGAAAGCTATAGTCTCGGGGTCAATATTAATATATTAGCCTAAGAGATAGGATCTAATGGCTATAGTTCCACATTGGGTTTCATTTTGAATACACACCGCATTGGAATAGAAAATGCGGACCAATTGTTGATAGACTATGGGTTTAAGCTGAAACAATTTATCAAACTTCCAAGTTTTAAGAATTGGAAGGTATTCGAAGTCAATGTCAACCATGGCTTGAAGCGAAGGAATACATTCTTCACGAATTCTAGAAGTCTGGAAAGAATTTCTGTACCTAGAGTACAGTTCGTCTCTACGACGCTCAGGCATGTTAAAACAAGAACCTAATAGACTAGTAGGTGATGGAGGAACGGGATTTGGCGGTTGGTTTGAACGAGAACGACTAGACGAAGTTCTAGGACGTTTGGGATTAGACATGACTAAAGGAAACGTAATAAGGAATATTACCTGCAATTTGAAACACATTTATGCACAATCAATCCCAAAACTCAAATGAGTCCTCAATAATTCAAGGTTCTCTAAACTATATCCTAATGGGCATGTTTTGAAAACTATTAAAATATTTGATAATCATAATAATATAGTTTTCATGAAAACAAAAACAATTAAATCAAAAATCTTACTAATTTTTTTTTAAGTTTCGAAATCCAAAATTTTTTGAAAAAATGTTTGTTTTGGACGAAATTGGTAGTAAAATCTAGTTTAGAACCAACAAACAATCAATGCCCGATATAATGTACATCCTAGAACTAATTAAAACTAGTTCTAAAATCATAAATTTGTAAAATAGAGGGTTTTTTAGAAAAATACCTAGAAAATTCAGATTGAGAGGGATGAGGAGTTGTTTTGCACGATTTAATGATTGAAGCAGGTTTGAGAGTTGAAAAGCTTCAAGATTCTGACGAAAAATCGTTGATTTTGAGTAAGAATGGAGATTTTAGAGAGAGAGAGACAAACGAATTTGAGAGAGGGGTTTTTAGGTTTTGAGAAAATGAAGAAAATGAGGCATTTTAACCCAAAACCCGACGGATGCATCGATGCATGACCCCGTGCATCGATGCACATTCAAGGCGTGCATCGGTGAATCAACATGATGAATCGATGCATATTCAAAGGTATGCATCGATGCATTAAATGCATCGGTGCATGAGGCACAAAAATGTTCAAAAATCTATTTTAAAAACTCAAAATGCTAAATTAATTAGCTCTAGTGGTCTTGGCAACTCATATATTGAAAATTAACCATGTTCAATCAATCAAGTTAATCTCTTAAATAATATTTGAACATAAAATTAATTTTCACCAAATAACATAAACTCCCCCTAACTAATAGCAAAGAATGCAATCAAAAATTATCATTATAAGCATTTTTCATTTATTCTTAAAAGTGCTAAAAACTATTTTAAAAACTAAGTGAAGATAGGTCAGTTAAACCTAATTCTCTCCTAAGTGACCAAAATCTTTCTTTGTCTAAAGGTTTTGTAAAGATATCAGCTAATTGGTGCAAAGTATCAACAAATTCTAGAACTACATCTTCCTTAGTGACATGGTCTCTAATGAAGTGATGTCTTATTTCAATGTGCTTAGTTCTAGAGTGTTGGATGGGATTTTTAGTGAGACAAATAGCACTAGTATTGTCGCACTTGATAGGAATGGTACCTACTTTAATTCCATAATCAAAAAGTTGTTGTTTCATCCATAAAACTTGTTCACAACAACTACCCGCTGAAATGTATTCTGCTTCAGTGGTAGATAATGCAACACAATTTTGTTTCTTTGAAAACCAAGAAATCAGCATATTTCCAAGGAATTGGCAAGTACCGGAGGTGCTTTTCCTATCTAATTTGCATCATCCATAATCCACATCAGAAAAAGCATGCAAGCTAAAGCTAGAGTCTCTAGGATACCAAAGTCTTAAACTAGGAGTGTCTTTAAGGTATCTAAAGATTCTCTTAGCAGCTAGTAAATGTGATTCCTTAGGGCATGATTGAAATCTAGCACATAAGCAAACACTCAACATAATGCCTGGTCTACTTGCAGTTAGATAAAGTAGAGATCCAATCATTGACCTATATAATTTAACATCTACACATTTACCTCCTTCATCTAAGTCAAGCTTTGTTGAAGAGCTCATTGGAGTGTCATAAGGTTTGCCATTTTCCAGTCCAAACTTCTTGAGCATATCTTTGACGTATTTAGCTTGATTGATGAAGATGCCATCTTTTCTTTGCTTGATTTGGAGTCCCAAGAAAAATGAGAGCTCCCCATCATGCTCATTTCGAATTCACTTTGCATTAGCTTGGAAAATTCTTGGCAAGGAACATCATTAGTAGAACCAAATATTATATCATCAACATAAATTTGAACTACTAATAAATCTTTACCTTTATGCTTTAAAAACAATGTAGTGTCAACCTTCCCTTTTGAAAAACCTTTTTCAATTAAAAAATTTGACAATCTTTCATACCAAGCTCTTGGAGCTTGTTTTAAACCATAAAGTGCTTTTGTCAATTTAAGAACATGATCCGAAAATTTTGAATCTTCAAAACCTGGAGGTTGTTCCACATATACTTCTTCTTTTATAAAACCATTTAAAAATGCACTTTTAATATCCATTTGATAAATTTAAATTCATGAAAACATGCAAATGCTAGTAACATTCTAATTGCTTCTATCCTAGCTACGGGAGCGTATGTTTCATCATAGTCTATGCCTTCTTCTTGAGTATAGCCTTGAGCAACAAGTCTAACCTTGTTCCTCACTATATTACCACTTTCATCAAGCTTATTTCTAAATACCCATCTAGTACCTACAATAGTTTTATTACTAGGCTTTTCAACTAATGTCTATACTTTACTTCTCTCAAATTGATTTAATTCTTCTTGCATAGCCATAATCCAATGTTCATCTTTTAATGCTTCTTTGATGTTCTTAGGCTCTATGCATGAAATAAATGCAACATAATTACAAATATTTCTAAAAGAAGATCGAGTAGTTACCACTTTAGATGGATCACCTATAATTTCACTATCCTTGACATAGTTGTACTCTCTTGGATAAGATACTTCACTTTCTTCAATGGTTGGATTCTCGAGGGGATCATGAGTTTCCTCATCCTTTGTTTCTTTCTTTGATGATGATTCTCCAACGTCATATCTAACGTCATTTGTATGTACAATGCCTACATCATCATTAACACAAGAATCCTTCCTCGGAAGGGGATTATCATCGAAAACAACATGTATAGACTCTTCTACAACTAAAGTTCTTTTATTAAATACACGATAAGCTTTAGAATTTAAGGAATAACCCAGAAAAATTCCTTATCACTTTTAGCATCAAATTTGCCAAGGTTTTCTTTGTCGTTGTTTAAAACAAAACATTTACATCCAAAAGGATGAAAATAACTAATGTTAGGCTTTTTGCTTTTGAAAATTTCATATGGAGTTTTCTTTAAAATTGGCCTAATCATTAATCGATTTACAACATAACAAGTGGTATTTGTGGCTTCCGCCCAAAAATATTTTGGCAAATTATTTTCACAAAGCATGGTTCTAGCCATTTCTTCTAAAGTTCGATTTTTCCTCTTAACAACTCCATTTTGTTGAGGGGTTCTAGGTGGTGAAAAATTATGGCTAATACCATTAGAATTACAAAACTCAATAAATCCAAGATTTTCAAATTCAGTTCCATGATCACTTCTAACACTAGTGATAGAGTAACCTTTTTCGTTTTGGATTATTTTTGAAAATGTGATGAAATGTTCTAATGCTTCATCTTTTATACTTAAGAATAGAACCCAAGTATATCTAGGTAGTCATCTACCAAGATAAATGCATATTGTTTTCCACCCAAGCTAGTAGTTCTAGTTGGCCCAAAGAGATCTAAATGGATCAATTGTAAAACTCTACTAGTTGATACATCATTAATGGATTTAAAAGAAACTCGCTTTTGTTTTCCTTTAGCACAAGCATCACAGATTTTATCATTATCAAATTTAAGCTTAGGCAACCCTCGAACTAAATCACCTTGAATTAGCCGTTGCAAAACACTCATACTAGCATGTCCTAGTCTCCTATGCCATAACTAACTATCATGTTCATCCTTAGCAACTAGGCATAAATTAGTCATATCAAAAGAATCTAAATGCACCATGTATATGTTTCCTATTCTATGACCAACAAGCATAATCCGATTAGATGCAATGTCAATGACTTTACAACCATTAATTTCAAATAAAACATTGAATCCTTTATCGCATAATTGACTAATACTCAATAGATTATGCTTTAATCCATTCACATATAGAACATTTTTAATTTGTATGGAAGAGGTATTACCTATTGTACCAATACCTTCAATGTGACCTTTTGAATTGTCTCCAAAAGTCACATCTCCTCCATTTTTGGCGTTAAGCTCAATGAATCAGCTTTTGTCTCCGGTCATGTATCTTGAGCATTCACTATCAAGGTACCATGATTTTGAATTTGTTTCCCGTGCCTTGTAGCAATGCTCCTTTCCCTACAAACATAGATTGATTTTTTATTTTTGGTACCCAAATTCTTTTGGGTCCATATTCATTAGTTTCCAAAATCCTAGTCCCCTTAGGTATCCATTTGTGTAGGATATCTTTATCTTTAGAAGTAATGAGTTCTTTAGGAACCCACATACTTCTAATAATTTTTCCATTAGAGGTTCTTTGGGGACCTCTATGATTGTAGTTTCTAAAACTTTTTCTAACAAAGTTGGATTTTGAATTTTCACCTTTTTCAAAATGTTTTGTTCCAACTTTATCAAAAGAAGTTTTAAGATCATCAATTTTATTTTGATGATCATCATTGATCTTTGAAAGTAAATTTTGCAAATCTAAATTTTTCTTTTCAAACTCTTCTAGTTTGATTTGCAAATCTTTGATTTTACTTTCAAGATCGTTGTTGGTTTTGGATATCAGTTTGTTTTCATTTTTCAATTTTGAAACTTCATTTTTATATTTTAAAAACAATTTCTCATAATCCGAAGCCAACCCATTATATTCCTCTAATAACTCATCATAGGATAAATCATCAAACTCGGATGAGTTAGAGGTTACCTTAGAATCTTCCTCGAATGCCATCAAGCACAAGTTAGCTACTTCTTGTTCCTCTTCATCTAAACTTTCTTCATCGCTCCATGTAGCCACATGAGCCTTGTGCTTATTCTTTGATTGACCCTTCCTCTTCAATTGTGGGCAATCATATTTGACATGCCCTGGCTTTTTGCATTTATAGCAAATGATCGGGTCCTTCTCTTTTAGTTCATTTTTGAGGCCTTCATTTCGTTTGAATTTTCTTCCTCGGTAAGGTTTCATCATTTTTCTGAACCGTTTGGCAAACAATGAAATTTCCTTGTCATCTTCATCCAAATCACTCTCATCTTTTATGGATTTGAGAGCAACTCTAATATTTTTCTTTTTCTCCTTCTCCTTTGGTGTCTCTTCAATTTTATCAAGGTCCACCTCATCTTCAAGCATCATTTCATGAGTGAGGAGTGAACCGATTAGCTCTTCAAGAGTTAAGGACGTTAGGTCCTTAGACTCGATGATTGCCGTCTTATTTGATTGCCATGATTTTGGGAGGGAGTAGACTAACTTCCTCACAAGCTTTTCATTTGAAATGATCTCTCCATATGATTTGAGACCATTGACAATCGTTGAAAATCTATCCGTCATAGCTTTGATATCTTCATTTGGTTTCATCCTGAAATTTTCATAGCTATGCGTTAGAATACTAATTTTAGATTTCTTTACCTCATCGGTACCTTCATGAGTGACTTGAAGTTTGTCCCATATTTCTTTGGCGGTTTTACATGATGAAAATCTTCCGTATTCATCTGGTCCAAGAGCATAAAAAATGATATGGATGGCTTTGGAGTTGAGCTGGAACATTTTTGTCTCTCATTCACTCCACAATCTTGGATGAGTGAGAGGCTTGATGTATCCTTCTACTACGAAATTCCATGCTCTCATGTCACTTGCTTGAATGAAGTACATCATCATATTCTTCCAATAGGCATAATTAGCTCCATTGAAGAAAGGAGGCTTGTTGACGAGCATCGAATCAAGACCGGAGTCGAAATTTGAAGCGGAGGCCATTGATGACTTGATAATCGATGTAACTCTTCCCGAATCAACTCAAGAGGTGATTAAACCTTCAAATGAGTGAGGCTCTGATACCAATTATTGAGTTAATCGATCGACGGAATTGGCCAAGAGGGGGTGAATTGACAATAAAAATTTCGGTGGAAGCTTTTGCAGAAAATTGAAAAGATTTGCACAGTGATTTAGAGTGGTTTGACTTTCTCAACCAAAGTCTACGTCCACTACCTTAGCTATCCACACTAAGGATTTTCCACAAATTCACTAATTTGTGTTTCTTTTGAGGAAAAAGAGTAACCTTACAAACCCTCAAGAATTATACCCAAATTCTTGAGAAAACTCTCTCCCAAAGAGAACAATACAAATTTGAAAACTTACAAGGAAATCCTCGCAAGGTAGATTGTTTGCACAATTCTAGAACAAAGAAAAGAATACTCAATAATGAATACAATTGAGTACAAAAGTGTTCTTGAAAGCAAAATGAATATTGAATGAAAAATAGGCTTAAAATGCTCAAACTTGAGGTTTGATGCTTTCTCTTTGATTCTCTCTTGATTCTAGTTGCTTGATATTTCTTGTTATTGATCAATGGCTTCTAAGCTTGTTTAAATACACCTTGAATCACTTCTGAACGTTGGGGATGATTAGAGGAGTCAATAGAGCCGTTTAAGTGTGAAAACAATTAATTAATACAGTTGGGAGCGTCAGTGCATCGATGCATACCCATGGTGCATCGGTGCATCAGTGTAAAATTCAAATATTTTGACCGTTGGAACCTTAGTGCATCGGTGCACTAAGAGTGCACCGATGCATCAAGTGCATTCGATGTTTTAAAATAGCCCAAGTGCATCGATGCATCAAATGCATTCGATGTTCTTATAAAATCCTCAGTGCATCGGTGCATGGTGTGCATAGATGCATGGAATGCATTCGATGTTCAATTTAATTCATGGTGCATCGATGCATGGATTGGTGCATCGATGCATCACTCTGAAATTTTAGACTTGATTTTGGTTCAAAATACTTTGTGCAAATTGTTTCAAAAATAGTTTAAGTATAAATCACAATTTTACACATTTAGTAAGGATTAAAATTGTTTTTGAAAGACTTGGAGTAATAGTTTGACATTCGATTAATTTGAATCGAATATACTTAGAAAATCATTTTTAAAATCTTAAAATTCATTTAAACTTAATTTGTTATATCGAAATATCAAAATGTTTTCAACAAATGTTATGGTTGATATTAAGCCATGAAATTATATTTTTATCAAATAAGTATCAAATGAATTTTATGGATTTTATGATTAGATTTTGCATATGTTAGTACAATACTAACATACACTTTGAATAAATGTGTTGTGTATATGATTTTATATAGAGATCAACCAAAGCTGAAATCAAACTAGCAACAAAGGAAAGGAAAAGGATCAAGCTTAAAGCTTAGTGAGGTTTATATTTTGACTTGTATAAAAGGTGTCAAGGTGAGTGCAATGCATACAAAAAATGATACATGGATGTTTCATGCATCATTAAGAAGACTTGCGATAAGTATACCTTGTTTATATTGGCATGATGTTTATGTCATTTATAATATATTTGACATATTCTAAATATGTCAAAAATTAATATAAAAATGCTTGATCACTATTTTGTATATGATGTTATACCATGAATGTTATTTCGGGTATGAAATGCCCAATGTTAAATTATATTGATATACATTGCCATGGATGGAATAAAGATTGACTATATGGTCGAGTATGTCATTAAGGGACAGTGGTATAGTTGTCATGCCATAGCGTCTAGCAGCATGTTGCATATTCAATTTAGCACTATAGTGTATATAAATGATACTTAGTGCATATGGTAGGTATGACCTTATGTATATATGGTGGGCAAGACCTTATGTGTATTAACACTTCAATGTATATTTGACTCGTATACCCAGGGTCCTGATAAGTTATATTTTGGCTATGATTAATTGGTTAATACATGATAAACAAGTGAATTAGCTTATGAGCTTAAGGAATGAATGGCAATTTATCAGTAAGAAATTATGTAAAGTGATCATAGTCAGTGAATAATGTTATTTAATTATATTTATGTGTTGTATTGCATTGATTATTACTATTACTGTCTCACTAAGTATATACTTAGCGTGTGATGATTTTCATGCGTAGGTAAAAAGCAAGAATCAGAGTAAGGAGTATTTGTATCCCGTTTATTGATGAGTATATCTATAGTATCAATAAGACATCATTTGATGTTATTTTGGCTAGTTTAGTGGCATGTATATTATAAATGTTTTAGTTGCTCTGATAGATTAGTTATAAATCGATTTTGTAATAATAAATTAGTATTGCTTTAATATGGTTAACATTAAATACAATTAGTAGTATGAATGAATAGTATTTTATTAAATTAACTTTTAACAAGTGTAATGGTCAAGAATTTTTCACTAATATTTTCTTTTTGGTCGTGAGTTCCGTAGCTAAGGTAAGAAAATATTCAATTTCTTTTTAAGCTTATTTAGTTGATTTTTTTATTAAGGTTTGACATAGAAAAATTATCTACATCAAATTCTCTACAATTTGTGTAAATATTTTACACTTTCATTCTTGGAATGATGATTTCATGAATATGGTGAATGAAAAACAAGTTAATTTTAATGATTTAAAGTTGGATTTTGTTGTTAGTGATGTTATGGAGTTGTTTCCAAGCATGTATGATGATTAAAACTAAGTAGAAATGCATGTTTAGTATTCGGTCACTATAGGGTTTATGGAGGAATTTTTTTTTTTATTTTGAATTGAATTGGTATGAAATTGATTTGAATTGCTTGGAAATGATGTTGAGAAGTTGAATTCGTGCTTGAATCAAATTGGAAAATCATTTAATCCTTACTTTGAAGTTCCTGACCATGATCAAATATAGTTAGAAAAATTATGGAAAAAATCTAAAAGAGCTAGAAATGATCTAAGGATGATTTTACATGTTTTGGAAAGTTAGTTGGACCAATTTAGAATTTCATGAAAGTGTAAGGACTATTTTGCATGTTTTGAGAATTTCAGGGATAGAAGTGTAATTGTTTAATAGTTGATGTACTATGATGAAATTTAATGTTGGAATGCTAATTTTAAGGTTATAAGGTTGATTTGGATCAATTGTAAGTTTGCTTAAGTTTGATGACTAATTCAGAATATTGGAAAGTATGAAAGTTAATTGGAAATTTTGCAAGTGTGAAGGTACTAGTGTGAATACAAGGGCGGAAACCTGGAAATTTTGTGTTAGGAATTAAAATAGAGTGAAATGGAGAAGAATCATTTTGAATACATTGGAAAAGTTAAGACGAGTTCTAAAAGAATTCATAAATTGTAGTTGAAATGTAAAGTTGTGAAAATTAAGTGGATTAGTGATGAATATGTATATTAAAGGAATTGGAGTGTTATTTTGGTATGTTTAGGTTGATATTGAGCCATGAAATGATATTTGTATCAAATTAGTATTGAATGAATTTTATGGATTTTATGATTAAATTTTGTTTATGTTAGTACGATACTAACAAATGCTTTGAATATATGTGTTATGAATATGATTTTGTATAGACATCAATCAAAACCAAGATCAAATTAGTAACAAACGAAGTGAAAAGGATCAAGCTTAAGCTTAAAGTGTCAAGGTGAGTACAATGTAAACATAACATGAGACATGGATGTTTCATACATCATTAGAAAAACTTGCGATGAGTTTACCTTTTTTATATTGGCATGATATTTATGTTATTTATCATGTATTTGACATATTCTAAATATGTCAAAAGTTAATAAAAAATGCATTGATCATTAGTTTGTATATGATGTTATACCATGAATATTATTTCAGGTATGAACTGCCCAATGTTAAATTATATTGATATACATTGCCATGGATGTAATAAAGATGGACTATATGCCCAAGTATGACATTGAGGGACAATGGTATAGTTGGCATGCTATAGAGTCTAGAAGTAGGTTGCATATTCGATTTAGCACTATAATGTATATAAATGAAACTTAGTGCATATGGTGGGCACGACCTTATATGTATTAACACTTCGGTGGATATTTGACTCGTACACCCAGGATCCTCATAAGTTATATTTGGGCTATGATTAATTGGTTAATACATGATAAACGTGTGAATAAGCTTACTAGCTTAAGGATGAATGACAATTTATCAATAAGAAATTTTATGTGTGGTTTATATCATGTTAATATATATTAACATGATTGAAATATAGGTAAATTGATCATAGTGCATCGAGTAGAGTTATTTAATTATATTTATGTGTTATATTGCACTGATTATTACTATTACTATCTCACTAAGTATATACTTAGCGTTTGATGAATTTCATGCATAGGTAAAAAAGCAAGAATCAATGTAATGAGTATTTGCATCCTTTTTTTTTCTGCTCGGCAATATGAACTTTATTAATAAAACAAACCTAATTAAGAGTCTCGTTAAAAACCTCCCTAAACTTAGATGGAGGAAAAGAGTACTCATAACAAGGTACGCAGTACAAGACCACAGACGTTAACAAAACGAAAACATCAAAGCGGCATGTATAGTATATCTACATTATCAATAAGACATCCTTTGATGTTATTTTGGCTAGTTTAGTGGCATGTATATTCTAAATATTTTAGTTGCTCTGATAGATTAGTTATAAATCAATTTTGTAATAGTAAATTAGTATTGATTTAATATGGTTAGCATTAAGTACAATTACTAGTATGAATGAATAGTATTTTATTAAAATATGTTTTAAAAATTAGTTGATTTGGTTTTTAAATTAGGAAGTTTTAGTTATTATATGAAACAAAATTTTGCATCTTGATTTTATGTGATTAATTAGTTTGTGATAAATGTTATACTTGAAATTTTTAAAAATAACAAATTTTTGCTGAGATTCGGTTAGGAAATGTTTAAATGATTAATGTGACATTTTAACTCGTAATAGAGTACATATACGGGTTAAGAGTGTTATATTTATTGGTATCAGAGTTGCAGGCTTAGCCGATTCTTGCCCTAAACCGAAGCTAATTTGAGTAGAAAAGTGTATACATGCTACTAGGATGTCATTGTTATTGGTCTGGTGTTTATAAGATTGGTGTCACTCCTTACGAACATAAGTTGATGTTTGGTTAAGTTTGATGTCTTAAATTGAAGGATTGTGATTAATGAATGAATGAGAGGTTCTGGAAGGGATTGTTAGTGAAAGTAAAAATCATTATCTTCATGTTCAATATGCTCAAGGTATTTCACTGGCACGATAGGGGAATGCAAATGCAAGATTAGGGGACTCTTTATTTATACATAAGTACTGAGTTGAGTTTCTAGCGAATCTGATGAAATTTCCCTTTGAAGAAATAGAGATAATTATGAGTATGGGTTGGTTATTTCCTCTACCTTGTCATAGTAAATTGTCATTTAAAGTGATTGATTCTGAAAGACTCACAAGGTTATGAGATCATAATGATTTGTGAAAAATTAAATTCGTTGTATAATATAATCTTAACAGCAGCTGCTAAAAGTTATTATTTTAGGTTGATAAGCTTTTGTAAGCTAATTGAAGGATACTCGAGCTTCAAAAGTTAAGTTAAGTTGGAAGAATATAATCCAATAATTCTAGAGTATTCAGATGAATTACCTAGATTACAGACAGATTAAAAAAATAGAGTTTAAGATAAAAGTACTACTGTGTACTATGCTCATATTTATGATTTTAGTTAGAATGTCCCAGACCGAGCTAAAAAAATTTAATGTGCAATTACAAGAACTGCTAGATTAAGTTTTATAAGATTAAGCGTGTCGCCTTGGGGTGCCCTAATATTATTTGTGAATAAGAAAGATAATTTTATGTAGTTATACATCGATTATCATCAGTTAAATGAAGTGATAACAAAACAATAAGTGTATTTTCCTAAGGATTGATAAACTCATTGATCAATTTAAATAGCACCTCAGTGTTTCCTAAGTTTGATTTTTATTTGGTTATCATCACTTAAAGATCAAAGAGAAATATATTTCTGAAATGGATTATCATGATCCAAGGTGACTAATATGAGTTTGTGGAAATGCCATTTGGTTGACTAATGCTTTTGTAGCATTTATGTAATTGATGAATTAAGTTTTTCAACCATACTTGGATCAGTTGTGGTAGTACTACCTAATGATATTCTGGTATATTTAAAGACGAAGGAAGATCTTGATGCAAATCTTTGTATAGTTTGTAGACTCTCCTAGAGGAAATAAGAGTAGATCTCTATAAAGTACAAGCTATTATTGAATAGAAAACTCCAAAGAATGTTTCTAAGACCCGAAAGTTCTTGGAATTTGCTTGTTATTATGAAAGGTTTGTAAAGAACTTCTTGATGATCATCTCTCCACTTACCAAATTATTGAGGAAAAAGGATATTGATAGAAGTTGTAGTACTGGTGTAATCAGAATCGAAGTTACTATGGTTAGAAGTTACTCCTAAATGTTGTGACTTTATGAATAAGCTAAGTATACAGAGTAGTAAGATTTGCCAAGATACTATGATTATGATAGTAACTTTGGAAAATAGCCATAAATTCAATAAAAGGTATTAGAAGGTGATTCTTGTACCATTGGATTTATATGTCAATCTAGTTTCGTGTAAAGTAAATGGAAACTGATTCTGATATGTATGTTAGAAGATAAGGAATTTTAATCAATGATAGATCATAAACCAGGGCATCATATTATGCTCAAAATAGATTTTGTAAGTTGGATTAGAAAATTCACCATACATTGTATAAGTTGAATTATATGAGTAATTTATATGGTTAGATTTGTATTTGCGTCTAGTTTCTAATGATATAAATGGAATAATTTTTAAGTGTGTAGTTTTATACAAAATATTAGTTCTTTACAGGTAGCGCAACTACCACAAATAAGGAATTATGATAAATCATAGAATTTGTAAGGATTATGTGTTTTTTTAGTGAAGCGTCTCATAATGGTTTGGGTTACGTATTAATGCATGAAGTGAAAGTCATGGCTTATGCGTTGAGATAAATTAAGAATCATGAAGGAAATTACTGACTTAAGATCGAGAGTTAGCAGTTATTGTGCTTTCTTTGAAGATATATTATCACTATATTTATGGTAAATGATGATTCAACTATACTTATCATAAATAAATGAAATTTTGAAGTTTTTGGTGAATGAAAAGAAGTTGAACTAGAGACAAAGGAGATATATCAAACTTCCTAAGGATTATAAATTAGTTATCAATTATCATTTGGGAAAGGCTAACGTGGAAGTTGACGTGTTAAGCCGAAAGACCTTTTCTACATTGAAAGTTTTGGAATGCTCAATTATCAATGAAAGAAGATGGCGTATTAATTTTAGAATTAAGTTTAAAGCTTACTTTGTTAGATCAAATAAAGGATCTTCAAGGAAAGAAAGATAAATGCATATAAGGATGGAACAAGGGGACAAAGATGGAACTAAAGACTTTAAAGTTAAGTCGGAGGGATATTTATACTATAAAGATATAGTATATACAAAATAAAAAGGAATTGAAGAAAGAACTTCTATCCGAGGTGCAGGGTAGTTCTTTGACTACGTATCTTAGAAGAACTAAGATGTACATGGATTAAAAAAATTAGTATAGGTGGTCAAGCATAACAAGAGTTACAATTGAATTTGTTACTAAATTACTTAATATGTCATCAAGCTAAAGTAGAATAACAAGTTCCTTCAGGATTATTGTAATTGATTTCCATTCCTCAATGGAAATGAAAGAGAATTAGACAACAAGGATTGAATTTTATTGATTGTTGATAAATTAAGTGCGCACTTCATATTATTCCTTATTGATTACTCTATGGATAAGTATGATGAATGATATAGAAATTAAATTACTCAATTACATGAAGTGCTTGTCTCAATAGTATCTGATAAGGATCCAAGGTTCACTTAGAGAATTTGTGGAAGTCTTTATAATAAGCATTGGGAATTCAACTTAATTTTCAACATTGTTTTTCATCCTTGGATGGATGGATAGTTTGAGTGAACTATAATTGAATTCAAATTATTATGAGAAAAGTATTTGCCATTAGGGAATCTTGTATGTAATGATAGTTATCAGACGGATATCAAGATGACCCTTATGAAGTTTCATATAGAAAGAAATAATGAATGTAGTTGAATTTCTGTGAACTTAGATATCAAATATATACAATAGGTTCTAAGATAGACAAGAAAGTTGAACATAAGGTAAAGATTATTCGGAATAATTTTACGATAACTATCGATCGACAGAAGTTTTAATTAGATTTAAAAGGAAAAAAGATTAAATATTAAATTATGGATATAATATTTCTCAAAGTATTATCGTGGGGAAATGTACTACGATTTAGATAAGAAGGGAAGTTAAGATCGAGAATTTATTAGTTTGTATGAAGTTATTTAAAGAATTGGCACAATAGCTTATTGGTTATCTTTTTTCTCTGGAAAGGAATAAAATTCATAATGTATTTTATATACTGATTCTTCGAAGGTATCGTTTGGATCTTTCACATTTTGTCACATCGAAGAATATTGAGATTCAATAGAAATTGACTACGAAGAAGAATTTATAAAAAATATTCGAGTAAGAAGTCAAAGTATTGAAAAAAAACTCAAGTGATGTTATTTTTTAAAGTTCTAGGAGGAATCATAAGGTTAAAAGAAAGCTATTCAGGAAAGAGGAAGATAAGATGAATAAGTGGTACTCTTATCTTTTGAATCAAGTACATGTTGAAAATTCGAGGATGAATTTTCTTAAGGGGAGAATTGTAATACCCCAAAATTTTGGCAAGTAACCAAAATGTAAATTTTGAAAGTTTATGGCCAAAGTAGAAACTTAGGAAAAGTTTAAAGACCAAAGTGATATTTTTCACAAAAAGAATTTTTATTATGAAAATGAATAGTTCACCCGTAAGAATGAAATTTTTGTGGAAATCAAATTTTTGATATGGGGTTTGTATTAAAAGCTATTAAGCAATACGATTCGGTAAAATATTCGAATAATTTGATCGAATAAAAAAATTTGGAAAATTCGAAGGATGATTGTATAAGGTTAATTATGTAATTTCCATATTTTAATTTGGTAGAATTTAACATGGGTCATTGCATTTAAGTTGATTTTCCATATTAAATCGGGACCTTTGGATTAAAGTGACTAGATTGGAATTTATGGAAAAGCGTAAGGACCAAGGTGAAAAGTAATAAAATATTAGTTCATAATTGTTATGATGATGTAAGAATGGTGATGGAAGCATGATGTAAGAATGGTGATGGAAGCATGATGTAGAATGGAATGGTGTAATTACCATGATTCATTAAGGGTAAAAAGGTCTTTTTGTATAAAATGAATTTTATATTCATTTTAATTAACTTTTAACAAGTGTAATGCTTAATAAATGATGGAAGAATCAAGAAGTTTTCACTCATATTGTTCATTTGGCCGTGAGTTCCATAGCTAAGGTAAGAAGAATTTTCAATTTCATTTTAAGGTTATTTAGTTGACTTTTGGATTAAGGTATGAAATAGAAAAAATTATCAACATCAAATTTCCTACAAGATGGTGTAAATATTTTACGTTTTCATGCTTGGAGTGATGATTTCATGAATATGGTGAATGAAGAACAAGTTGAATTTTAATTATTTAAAGTTGGATTTTGTTGTTTGTGATGTTATGGAGTTGTTTCCAGGCATATATGATGATTAAAACTAAGTCGAAATGCTTGTTTAGTATTCAGTCACGATAGGGTTTATGGAGGAATTTTTTTATTTTGGATTGAATTGATACGGAGGAAATTTTAGTTATTATATGAGATAGTATTGAGTTGCCTAGTTTCTGTTTGAAACCAGATTTGAGTTGAAAGACAAAATTTTGCATTTTGATTTTTTGTGATTAATTAGTTTGTGATAATTATTATATTTGGAATTTTTAAAAGTAGTAAATTTTTACTGAGTTTCGGTTAGAAAATGTTTTAAATGGTTAACATGACATCTTTAACTCGTAATAGAGTACATATATGGGTTAAGGGTGTTACCAGTACTTTGCATTACTCTTGTTTCATTGCGATCTTTATTCTAAAGCTCAGTCCATGTTAAGGTTCAACACACAATGTTTGATGATTATTCTTTCCTTACAGAATACGTTTCCAGAACAGTGGGTGCACGAATCTCTTTTTAGGTTTACAACTTAGTGAATATTTAGTTCAGTGGGGGTGTTTTGTACCTATATTGGATCTTCGACTCTTATGCTCTTTTTAGATTGATGCCAAGGATTAGATTTATTTGGATCAGTACATTTTGGTACTTTCAAGAACATTTCTTACCCGAGTTATATTTGCTTTTGTTCTTTCCAGGCTTCATGATATGAATATTTTATTTGTCTCGTTTTTCTATGAAATATCGTTGTTTTGTCGTGTTAGTGGTATTATCCCTACTCAATGCGATGGGTGGTTTTACCCTAACTGAGATGGGATATGTAACCACGACTACGGGATGCATCGTAGAAGTTTATACTGGATCACGTTTTCAGATTTGGAAAATGAATTTGCAACGAAACGATCTGACATGGCGGCGCGTACCTAGGTACGCGTGGTATGGAGTCGTGTTGAACAGGGTAACTCACCTCCCTTGAAACCATGGCCGGTCCTGACTATTTTGTGGCCCGGGTTGAAACAAAAGAAATTGACTTTAATTTAGAAAAAAAATATAAAAAAATATAGTATAAAATTGATATTAATTTTTTATTAAAATAAACAAATAGTAATTAATTATCATCTCAAAAATATCAAACAAAAATTTAAGCACACAAAAATTTATAAAAAACATTGTCTTCGAACATTTTTTGATTAAAAATCATTGATGATAGTGTCAACATCAATATTTTCCAATATATTTTTTTCAGCACATAACATAGCTAGCTCATTCAATGTTTCTTGTGACATTGTTGACCTAAAGTAATTTTTCAACAATTTCAGCTTAGAAAAACTTCTTTCCACGGATGCTACCATCGCCAACATTGTAATATGATTCGATAAGCAATTGAAACATTATGATAACAATCTGCAGCTTTAACAAACTCAAGAATTTCAAGCGCTGACATGAACACATTTGGTAAAATCAATTGCAACACTTTCATTCCAGAAAAGAAAAATCAACTGTATCAACATCCGAAAAATATTATGAGGAAAAAAAATCTTAAAATTATTACAACATTCTCTTAATTTATTATCATCAGTGACTTCAATCTTATTGAATCAATTAAAAATCCAAAAACAAATTCAAAAAATCTTTAACTAACTTTTTTGTTTTTAAATTTAAAAAGGTAAAATTTAAAAATGGTTAATAAAAATTGAAAAAAAATGAACAGTTATAATAAATTTCTAAAAAAATTATAATCAAATCAAATTCTACAAAGGAATGAACAATTGTTCGTACAATAACTAAAGTTTTTATTTTTAAATTAAAAAAGGTAAAATTTAAAAATGGTTAATAAAATTTTAAAAAAATGAATAATTATAATAAATTCTAAACAAATATAGAAATTGAAAAATAATTAAGGTCTATTGGATTCCCAAAAAAAATTAACGTTTATTGCATTTAATTAAAGAAAAAATTTAATAAATTTGTGACCCCTGCCTAACCGGTGAAACCATTCTCTATACATTGAAAAATAAAAATTTTATGGGCTGTGGGCGGGTGCCCCCTCTGCTTGAAATTAGGAAATCTTGTTGTCTCCTTTTGGGAGACATTGTTAGGAAACAGAAATCTCAGAGTTTGAAATCTTCCAAATTTTAGGGCCATGACATCGTACCTGTAACGTTTACTATTGGGTTACTCAATACTCAATCATTGGCCTCATGTGAGGTATCCACTTAGGATTTTTCCTTGTTTTACAAAACTCCAGGAATATTTTTATCATTGCACCATCATATTCTATTACTGGCAGCCATTTTTGTTACATTTGACATACTTTTAAAGTTTAATGGCTGGCGGTTTAATTTTGGGCAGCCACTTTAGGTGTAAACCATGCAACCCATGCACTAATAAGTTCTTTTTGGACCATATATATTTTTGGCATGACTACTTCTAAATATCTACATAAAAACCAAAAGTAATAATACCACGCTGAAGAGACTGAGTTGGAAAGATATTTGAAACTATTCCAGGGTGAGAATAAGTGTTTTAGTTGGCCATGTTGGCTTTCAGCAACTTACAATATGTTTACAATCTATGCTAACCCTTTTATAGGTTTTTTTACAATTGGCTCCTGAGTGCATGGATGACGCCATGCAATCCATGCAAACCTATGCGTACTCCTGGGCTCTTCTTAGATCTGTGGCACTTATGGGATTATTTACCCTGTCCATGCATAACGCACCGCTTAATTTTTACCATTATACAAGATGAAACCCTAATGTACTGTGGTAATATTCTAAATGAAGCATATCTGCAGTTGGAACTGAAGAGGAGTCCTTATCGTTCTATAACTCTATCTAGCTATTGTTTGGATACTATAACAATTGGAATTCCAACAAACTGCGGTCTTATCTATGACATGGTGACAATGCAATTTGAATTGTATAAGAGTCCTTGTCGCTCCACAACTATAGCTCATTATTAATTGGATAATATAATAAATGGAACCCTAACAAACCGCTACCTTTTCTATATAACGATAGAACCACAATTTGAATTTTATAAGAGTCCTTGCTGAGGTACACCTGCACACCCCTATACTTCTGGTATACTCGTTTCTTCCAACCAAACCTATTTATACTGTCGCTTTTAGTTCACTAGAACTATATTTAGTAGAGGTACCTACTATACGACACTACTCTTTGCAATCTCTTTACTTCTTTGGCGATATATGACATATCGTATCCTTAAGAAAATGGAAGATCTCTCTTTTATTGATAGAGATGGGCAAAGAATGAATGTTGCTCTTGTGGAAAAATCAAACCTAGAAAGCTCTAGAATCGATCAAAGAACGAGAGGGATAAAGAGAGATGATGTTGGCTACGAGAAGGAGAAGAGATGTAAGAATTAGGGTTACTGAACATTGAAACAAATAGAAGATTAAGACGAAAGAAAATAAAGGTAATAAAAGATAAATGATAACCAAAGACAATGGATAACATATAGGAATGACTTAGCCAATTTGGGTTTTCGGCCAAATTGATCTTGGCAAAGAACAAACAAGTCAATAGGCGTTAGATAGATATTTAAATAAGGAATATGGACATGCGAACGGAATTGAAAAAGGATAAACGAATTAAGAGAAAACAGAGTTTGAAATTTTTCTTTGGTATGTAGATGATAACGCAAACTTGTGGATAAGGTGATGATGGACATGTAGATGATGATGCAGATAATGGAAATAAATGGATAAGTATCTTACGGACCTTCCTAGTTGCAATTATCTAGGCAAACTCTATAATTGACTCTAACCAACCCTCTTAATCATAATGAAGAGGCAAACCAGAGTGTGAAGATTTCTCTTACAAAGAACATGAAAAGAAGTTTCGAAGGCAAGTAATCAACACCTTCAACGATAAACTCAAAATGTATTATATTCAAGAAAAGATGTGTTTACAATGGTGGGAGCATCTTTATATAGGTTTAGAAGAGTCATTCTTGTAACATGACTAAGTAATAAAATAAAAATAAAATAAAATCTATCTTAATCTAAATGGTATGAGAGGCCCAATATGAGCCATTGATGTAGTGTTTGATCCAATGGTGATGATGAAAACAAGAAGTTTGAAAGCTTGATTAAGTCCTTTAGCTTGTAGGATGAGATGAACGACCAGGATAGAGCTTCTGGAAGGTGATAGGTGGCATGACATGTGATAAGTTATCATGATTTTATCATTACAAGCAAATTACCTATCTATCATAAGATGAAAATATTAAAATTTCTTAATAAATTACAAAATCTTATATTAATCATGTATAGGGATTTCTGAACACATTGTCTTTACTAAAATAGGCATATCTTGAGTTCTCGATATCGGATTGATGCGATTCAATAACTGTTAAAAAGATAAGAGACAACCAATCGTTTCTCTAGAGACCTGTAGACCAAATAACATCAGGATCCCATTAAAAAAGCAGTTACAAGTCTGCTGCTATTTTGTTCTTTTTTTTCAAGGCTTGGTCGCGTGAATTAATTGTAAACATTAGTCTATCTTCCTTTAACATGAGCCTTGTGATGCATGTATCAATTACTGCCTTGGAAGCTAGTGAAATTTAACCTTAAGATTCCTTGACGATGAGGAAGTGATCGATATATGACATTACTTGATTGGGAAAGTTATCTCGCCTAAGGCAGTAGATGTCAGTGCTTTAAATAATGTTTTTTGTAATGTTTTGTGTCTTAACAAGGTTGATGACATATTGGGTCTTCGTGAATGTTTCTTCCAGGTTAAGTTTAGCAAGGTTGAGATTTAGGGTTATACAATGTATTATGAAACATTTTTTATGTAGTATTACATAAATGTTTTATTAGTTACTCTGATTGTCTCACTAAGTGAAAACTTTGCATGTGATTGTTGAACATGTAGGTACGAGCAAGTGAGAAGAGTACAGAGAATGTCTGCATCATTTTTTAGTAATCAAATCTACCTCCAGAATCTATAAGGAGATCGGACATCATACAATGTTACTTTTTAATTAATAGTGGCATGTATATTATAGAATTTTTAATTGCTCTGATATGAAATTATTTAGGTTGAAAATATTTTAACTATATAAATTTAAAGTATAACAAGTAGTATAAATGAATATTATTTTAATAAAATATGTTTTAAATATTATTCTATTGATTTTTAAATAAGACATTTTTTAGGCATTTTATTTATGGTATGAAACAATATTGAACTATCTATTTTTTTTATTGAACGTAGGTGTCACGTTCGTGATTTTTTTTTAAATTTCACACAACTTATCCTAAAACATAATAATTTCACAAAACTTTCTTTAAGCCACAATTAAATATAATTAAAATAAAAGTGTGAAATTTAAAGAACACAAAATGACTAAATTAAATATAACTAAACAACTAAACATGAAAATTAGGGACTAAATTAGATATTTGGAAAACTAAAAGGCAGCAAATCTATAATTACCCCAATAATTATTATAACATTTCTTATATTTTCTTTTCCTTTTTTATTCTCTTTCTCCCAAAAACTCTCTTTATTATCTCAGAAACCCATTTTCACCGCCGAGTAGCAAACCGTCACAACAAGCACCATGTTGGACGTTTCCGACCACCGTACTAAATTTAAAATGCAGAAACATATTCTCTTTGGTCTCCTAAGTACAAATCCAGCCTTGGTATCAACGACAAACATCTCAAATTTCTAAATCAGTCGTAAGTCTTTCGAGTTTATTTTTGCCCTCCGAACTCCATCGTTCATCATCGGATCTAGCCCCTTTTCATATATGTTGGCCATTTCACTGAATGAAAATTCTCCATTATTGGGATATGTTGTTCATTGCTTTGATCACCCAGAAATGGAAAGGACCAGAGGTAAGCATTCTTTCCTTCAATTTCTTCCTTTTTTTTCACTGTTTTTTTATCTTTAATTTTGTATTTGACCGTTCTTCTTTTTCTTTCTTCTTGTTACAAATTTGGATTCTTAAACGTTTCATGCTTTTGTCCTTCATTGCTTCTCTTACTGATCTCTCCTTTATTTTTTTTATTTTTTGTTTCACTGTAGCGGTCGGAAACGGTAATAGCGTCCCGTTATCGGTGCTATTCACCGTTACCCGTTAAATTGTAGGCGCAACGAGCTGCTATTGGCGTGAATCGGCCACCCACCGCTAATTTTATCAATCTCGGTTTCGGACGGCGACGCTACTGCTAAATAACGCCCGCGATAGCGTTTTCGGTCCGCTATTTGATTCCCTGAATTTGACCCCTTAGCATACGCAATATGATTTATAGTGTCTAAGGTTTTGGTGAAAAGATTAAAAGCTACAATATCTGTGTGTATCAGTGACAATCAGGTTGCTTTTCTTCCAAGTCGTCAGATCGCAGATAAATACTAGTGGCACATGATCTAAACTCGTCTAAAAATGGGACTAAGAAGGGTGCATCTCTTAAACTGGATATAGATAAAGTTTATAACGGAGTCGAACATAAATTTCTTAGGGTCATTATGTTAAAGCTTTGTTTTTTGCTTGTTTTTGTAGACACCATCATGTGATGCGTGATCTCTATCACTTTCTTGGCCCGTGTTAATGGATCACTTACGAGAGAGTTCTCTCCTTAAAGGGGACTTCGTCAAAAAGATCCATTATCGCCTTTCATGTTCCTATTTGTAACACAAGGTATATTTTCCTTATTTAACAAGGCCCAAAGGGAAGGTGTGATAAAAGGCATTCGTGAAAGCCAAGCTGGCCCAAGATTTTCTCATCTACTTTTTACCAATGATAGCCTGGTATTCTTGAAAAACACTATGAGTGAAGCGGCTCAAATTAAGGAAATTCTCAATATATACGCTACATCCTCGGTTCAATGAGTGGATCTTAATAAATCCGTCATCAATTTTAGTCCAAATATAATCGTTGTTTATCGTCAACCGATCACAAATGTTTTCGGCATTCAAGCAGTTGATTCGTTAGGGTACTATCTTGGGTTCCCTTTACATATTGGTAAGAATAAAATGTGCACTTTCGGGTTTTTGAGGGATAAAGTAGACATTATGATTACACGCTGGACTAAACGACTACCGTCTTATGGAGGCTGAGAGGTCTTCCTTAAGTCAATCGCCCAAGCATTACCCCAGTATACGATGTCTTGTTATCTCCTCCCTGAACAGCTTCTTAATGAGATGACTTCAGTTATGTGATGTTTTTGGTGGATTGGGAAGATTTTAGAACGGGGTGGCCCCTTATTGATTGGTCAACCATCTGTAAACCAAAGAGAATATACGAATAGGACTATTTGATCTTCACTCTTTTAATTTGACTATGCTAGATAAACAAGTGTGGCATCTTATTAAATCTCCCAACTGTTTATTATCTCGAGTTCTTAGGGATAAATACTTTCCTAATGGAGATCTCCTTAATACACCCTTTCGCAATAGGAGCTCGTACGCTTGGAAAGGCATCTATAAGGCAATACAAGCATTTTTCAGTGCTTTTTACTAGCATATTGGAATGGCCAGTAAGTTAAATTTTATTTAAGATAAATGGAGTGGAACTAAGTTAGTAACTGTAACAGGAGACTACTCTGTGAGTTCAATGTAGCCCTTTATTACCTCATTGTTCATGAGCGTAGGGAATAATTGTTGGAATGAGGATTGGATATGAGAGACCTTTGATAGTGTTGACGTGAAATCGTTCCTCTTTACTTCCATTTTGCAATGTTAGGAGGATGTCTTTGTTTAGGGCTACCACGATTCTGGTACCTATTCCTTACGGTCATGATATTGCTTGTTACAACGCCCGACGTACTCTTCAGAACCCATTTCTAAGGTGTAGAAATCTCTAGCTAAATTTCAGGTTGTAGAGATCTATTCGTCCGGCCAAGTTTTTTCCAAGGCTAAAAAATTTTAGTGAAGCTGATTTTGAAACATGAAATACATTTCAACTTGAAGCAAATTTTCAAGCATTTTTTATGCATTTTCAAGGCATGATGTCTTCTTCAAATATGTCCGTATTTCAGTTAGCTTTCCAAAGCATCTTGAAACACCTCCATCGGATGTCATGAACTTAAGATATACTTAATTTAGTGAAGACAACGCGTGTAGAAAATTAGATACGGACTCAATACGAGAATTTTAATTTATTACGAATATTCAATATTTTTATTGAATATTTATAATTAAATTAAACGTTAGAATTTCCATAATGTATTTAGGGTAATTTATTATTTTTTTAGAGTTTTTGGGAGCCTATAAATAGACTTATCATATGTAAAGGGGACATGATTTTTTTTAAGAAAAAAAAGCGCCACCCAAACATTGTAATTTTAGATTACTAGCAATAAAAGATAACTTCTTTGTTAAAGGTTATTCTTTTTATTTATTTTTCTTTACATTTTTATTTTGATCTTATTTTTTTAGTCCATTTTGACTTTTTTTCTTTTTTCTTTTTTAAAACTCTATCCGAGGAGAGAAAACTCAGGAACAAAGAAAATGCCATTAAATGGATTTTAAATCTGAGCATTCATTGAGGTTTCTCAATGAAAATCAATATTTTTTTATTTCTCTTCTTACTTGTTATTGCTTCGGTTAGTTACAGTTTTACTTTTTTTTGAAAATCTTGTTGGATGAGAGAAAAAAACGATGAATGAAGAAAATGGTTTTTAATTAAATCTTTATGGATTTATCTTTTCTTGAGTTTTCTCGATGAAAACCGACAATCAGTTTTGAATGAAGAAATATTTTTCTTAAAATAGATTTACTATTCAACTATATGACCCAATGATCCGCCTTAGATTCTTATATAATCCACATGTTTTCACAAGGGTAAGAGATAACTATTTTTTAATTCCTTCTTCTTATTTGAAAATTTGTTTTATTTTTTAACTTTTTTTTCTTAAATTTCTTTTTTTCTTTATTTTTTTAAATTCCACATTTTTTAAAGATTTTATTTCTTAAATTTTCCTTATTTGTTATTTATTTATTTAGTTCCTAATTTGTTTTCTTATTTTTTTTATGATTGATTTATTGATTAAAATATTAGGATGATTTAGTTGTTTTTTGTTGTTGTTAACATAACATTTTAAATCTTTCCTTTTTATTTTAAAATTATTTTTTTACTTCCTTGAATGTATGTGTATTTTTTTCCATATTAGTTTTATGTGATATTCATTCATCACTTGTATTATTTGTTTAATTTTGATGTTAATTTAATTTATCTTTTTGTGTATATTTCATATTTCATATTTTATATAGTGTATAATGTTTCCTTTAATGGTATTGCCCGTGACTTTATTTGCTTATCTTGCAGATTATACTAAATTTATTTTTTGATCTTTTTACCATAACCCTAATTCATTTTTTTTGCAATAAGATATTCTTAAAGGTAAGTAATTTTAATCTTCTCTTTAATTCGCCCCAAACTTTATTTTTAATACAGTTTATTCAGTCTTTACGTTAGATTGTTCATAGTGTCTTTTATTTTGCACATGTATCTTTTAATTTTTTTCATTATAATCTTAACAAGCTAATTAATTTGTTTCTTTGATTTGATTCTCTAAATTTGTGAATAAATTTCATTGAAGTTTATTGATTGATTGCATGACATCTTTATTTATTTTGATAAGGATGATAACCTCATCCACATCACTCAACCTTTTCAATAATGAATTAAATGGCAACACAGATTTAATTTAAATTATTGAAGAGAGTTATCTTAATCCACATGGGTAGTTTAATTCGGTAATTTAAAGTGAGTGAACATCATCCAGCGAAACCATTAAAAGAATGACATCTTAAAATTAATAAGAAGGGTAGAAAGAGAAATGCTCTCATATTTAGATTTACCAAAAAGGAACATCTAGACCATATTCGGGGTTTAGTTTCAGTACTTATTAATATTTGAAAATTTCTCTATCTATCTTAAAGGCTCGGTAATTTTCTTTAATAAGACTTTTGCTTGTTGCATAACCTTAGATAAATTACCATTCTACTTATATTAGGTGGTGTTTCCCTTTAGTTTGAAACATTGAAATGTTAACAATTTGACTTTAAAATTTTTTAGAAGAAAATTAGTGATTCACCACTTTAGTTGGAAATGAGAGGAATGCCACTCTACCTTATAATAGGTGGTTAGCTTTATCCAGTTAAATGCATGAATCGTTAGTTTTCTCTCTTTAATTATAATAGGTTAAATAACATTGTATTTATTTAACTAAAAAGGGATCATTAATTAAATTTAAATATTAATTTGTAAATTCCATTACAAGACAATAATTAATCGACTAGGTACTGATTTTCAAGCGTTGTGGGGGTGTTAATCCTTCCCCACACGTAATTACTCTGGGATTAATTTCTCTGAAAAGTAGACCAAAACATAATTTTAATAATTTTTAAAATTAAATTTTTATTAAAATGACAACATTTTTGGGTAATCCAATCACACCCTAAATAAAGATTGGCGACGACTCCCTCAAACCACATTTTTATTTTAAAACCCAATTTTAGTCGACACGAAACCCCTAAAATTAATCCCTCAATTTTTCGGGACGTTACGAAAGCTTGACGACTCTACTGGGGACTTTAGAGTATCAGGTCGTTAGTTGATTAATTATTGTCTTTGCAATGGAAATTATGAATTCAACTTAATTTACTTTTTGATCCCTTTTGTTGTTCTTGTTTGTTTGCATTCTTTAAACCTTAATGGCATATGCATGCTTGTGATTGTTCGAACTTATATGTGTATTTGTGAATTTCAGACTCTTAGATTGAATGGGTTGAATTAAAAAAAATATGAGTTAGTTTGGTAAGGAGGTTTATCCTTACAAATTCACCGCATTTTCATAACACATGACCTATACACGGGTTTTCCTTTTAAGTGGGGGTGAAAGCTACACCTTTGTAGGATATGTTTCCTTGTGTAGGCCCAGCGATTAGCCTTTGGGGTCCCCACCTTATGCTTTCATGATGTTTCTTCGTGTAGGCATAAGGAGGTATATCCTCTTGAATTTAACTTGATCTATATGAGCATGTGGTGGGTTTAGGATCGAGGGTCTAACAAGTCCAATGGGGTACCGACAAGGATAATTTGAGTACATTTTATCCTAGAGCCGGAACCATACATGTAAGTGAACCATAAAAATCTATCCAGATCGAAACCATGCCAAACCCATAGGGAATTCCCGAACAAGTGTACACAAAGGATAAATCAACATTTTTACAAGCAAAAAGCATGCATATTAGAAGTCATACGATTAAGATTAATTTTCTTTCCAAATAAATCATGAGGCTAGAAATCATATGTGGGTAGGATTTTTTATCTTTACCATAAAACTTGTGGGGTAAGATTTATTGCCTTAATTTTTATTTTACAAACTTGTTTTTACTTTATTTGATTTGTTACCATATTGCATTACATTATCATTCTATAAGAGCTATTGATCCTTGGGTGTTCCATCAAATTAGAAAAATTACATGAATGAATTAAGAATCCCAAAAAGCATTTTTCTTACTTTTTAGAAATACATACGTGGTTAGAAGCAACACGACGTGAACATGAAGATAGTCCATCATTAAGTCTCATGTCAAATTTGTCAAACAAGACACATTTTAGCAGTATGTAGATTAATTCAAAGGAGTTCCTCCTACAAAAGTAAGCTCAATGGCGACCAATAGAATCAAAAGCTATTCACAAAGATAACGAGACCTCGCACGATAAGATGAAGCCATGAAAAACTTGATAGAAGGGCTACGTTGTATCATAATCGAACTATTTATAATATTTGAAATCCTTCTTTTGCATGAAATTTATTCTATGATAGGATAATATTGGGATCAGTGCCTTTTTCCTGCATTGCATATTGTCTCATCTCATAAATGCATTGCATTACTTATTTATATTTTTTTCACCCCTAGCATGCATACACATTAAAGAGATAAATTAATAATGAACATAAGGTTATGTAACAGAAAAGATACTATCTTATACTATTACTCATTCTCACAATACATGATTCCAAACAAAGAAGATGGAAACTATAATGAACTTTAAGATAACTTTGCCAGGCTACAACAAGATCTAGAAAATAAGCTGAGTCAGAATCTTAAGACTACCTTGGATTCCATCACCCAAAACCAGAGTTCTTTGGTTGACCAACCTATGACAAGAATGACAGTAGAAAAATTCACTAATGCCTCAAGGATAGGAGCTATTGAGGAAATGATGACAGCACTGCCCAAAATGATAATCACACCAGGGTATCAGGTGGATTATTCTACCACCAAGGGGAGAGCTTGGGTAATCAATCCCTACGATAATCCTGAAGACTATCTTATTTCAGATCTTGACGGATAGGATAAGTCCAAAAGGATGGAAACTAAAATAAAACAGTTGGAAGATCATATGAAGATCGTTAAATGAGAGGAACATTCTTACGAGATCGAGGACTCAAAGATAAGTTTAGTCCCAGACCTTATACTTCCCCCTAAGTTTAAAGTCTCATACTTTGAAAAGTTTGATTGGAATAACTGTCCCACTACTCATAGCATAATGTTTTGTTGGAAAATGGCAGAACATGTGGGAAACGATAAACTCCTGAGTCACTGCTTCCAGGAAAGTTTGACGGGATCAATAATTTGTTTGTACAATCAACTGAACTGAGCCCACATCGGGTCATGGAGGGATCTCGCCAAGTCATTCATAGAACATTATAAGAATGTGAATGAGATAAGGCCATATCGTATAATGCTGCAAGGGATGGAGAAGAAGACTAGTGAGAGTTTCTGACAATATGCACAGCGGTGGAAAGATATAGCCGTATAGATTCACCTACCATTTGATGAAAAGGAACCCATGAAAATTTTCGTAAATAGTCTCAAAGCTCATTTCTTTGGACACTTGGTGGCCATAACTTCTAGGAGCTTCGCTGATATTGTAATGGTCAGTGAAATGGTAGAGACAACCATCCAACAAGGGAAGATCAAGAGAGGGGAGTCTCATAGAAGACCACTCTCAAAGAAAAAAAAAGAGAGATTAACAATATGACCGCCATTAGTTGTGGAAAGGGAATTACAGTCTCACGACCAAAGTCAACAGCACCATTAGGTCAGATTGACCCGATTCTGATGACGTATTTGGAACTATTTCAACAACTTCATGATACACATGTGGTATCACCTTATCTAGTGGATCCTCTTAAACCACCATATCCTAGGTGGTACGAAGAGAACACACATTGTGAATATCACAGTGGTGATGTAATGCCCCAAATATTTAATAAGGGACTTTATTGAAATGATTTCAAATTTGGGGATTGATTTGAATAAATGCTAAAAGATGAGAAAATGATTTGGAATAGTGTTTTGAACTAAATTGTATAGAAAGATGAATAAAGAGGGCATTTTGGTCCTTTAAGGGGAAAATGAATTTAAAATTCATTTGTCATAAGATATTAAAGAAAAAGGGGGGAAAGGGGAAAAATTACCAAAATTTCTCTATTTTCTTCTTCTTCCTCGTGGAAATAGCTCTTCCTATAGCAAAGGTAAGATTTCAATTTGATGGTTCATCCTTTTATTTTTGGTTAGTTATTGAACCCTTGAGCATGATAGAAGCTTAAGGAAGGATTAGATGGGATTAAAACTATGATATAAGAGAAATAATGGAGATTATACAAAATGGGTTTTGAAATGATATGTTAATATGTGAGTGTTTATTAATGTTTATTGGAGATTTGACTTGTTAAAAAGGTAAATAAGAGATTAGAAGCATTGGATGGGAATAAGATCATGTTAGAAAAAGGGGTGTGATTTTTAGATTTACATGATCTTGGAAGAGGTTAGATGTTATAAATAGCTAATTGAAGGAAAATTAGTGGGATTAAGTAAATAAGAGTTTGATTGTATTGTGGGAGGTAAGCACAACGAAATTTGACCCCATTTGTATAATAATCATGTTAAAAACTAGAAAATCTGAGCACGGGTATCGGTGCTGATAGAACAATATCGATACTATAGGCTTAAAATCAATAGAATTCGCTGGGTAGTATCGATACCGATTCAAGTGGTATCGATACCAAGAGGGGAGTATCGATACTATGAAGATGGTATCTATACCATTGTTAACATAATACATAAATGGTATCAGTACCATAATAGAGTATCAATACCATTGTTAAATTCGAGGATGAATTTTCTTAAGGGGTGAGAATTGTAATGTCCTAAATATTGGATAAGGGACTTTATTGAAAAGATTTTAAATTTGGGATTGATTTGAATAAATATTAAAAGATGAGAAAATGATTTGGAATAGTGTTTTGAACTAAATTGTATAGAAAAAAGAATAAAGAGGGCATTTTGGTCCTTTAAGGGAAAAATGAATTTAAAATTTATTTGTAATAAGATATTAAAGAAAAAAGGGGAAAGGGGAAAAGAAATTACCAAAAGCCATCTCTCTCTTTTCTTCTTCTTCCCAATAGAAATATCTCTTCCCCATAGCAAAAGAGAGATTTCAATTTGATGGGTTATCCTTTTATTTTTGGTTAGTTATTGAAGCCTTGAACATGATAGAAGCTTAAGGAATGATTGGATGGAATTAAAACTATGAGATAAGAGAAATAATGAAGATTATAGAAAATGGGTTTTGAAATGATATATTAATATGTGAGTGTTTATTGATGTTTATTTGTAGAATTGAATTTTTAAAGAGGTAAATAAGAGATTAGAAGCATTGGATGAGAATAAGAACATGTTAGAAAAGGGGGTATGATTTTTAGATTTACACGATCTTGGAAGAGGTTAGATGTTATAAGTAGCTAATTGAAGGAAAATTAGTGGGATTAAGTAAAGAAGAGTTTGGTAGTATTGTGGGAGGTAAGCATAATGAAATTTGTCCCCATTTGTATAATAATTGGGTTAAATACTAGAAAATCTAGGCACGGGTATCAATACTGATAGAATAGTACAAATACTATAGGCTTAAAATTAATAGAATTCACTGCGTAGTATCAATATTGATTCAAGTGGTATCGATACCAAGAGGGGAGTATCGATACTATAAAGATGGTATCGATACCATTGATAACAGAATACAGAAATGGTATCAGTACCGTAATACAATATCGGTACCATAGTATAGTAATATCGATACCAGGATAAGGGTGTCGATATTATTGAGCCAGAAATGTGGAGATAAGCTAAGATTGATATAGAAAATATAATAATATGTACTCTTGAGTAATGTTTAAGTATAATTGTTAGGAAACATACTAACAATTAATATTGTACATGTCTTTGGTGGATGCTTGAGTAGATCAAAATCAAGCTCCCTAATCAAGCATAACAAATGATAAAGATAAAGTAGTTGAGTAGTCAGAATTGCGTTTTGAATATAATAGCGAGACAAGCCAGGTGAGTGAAATTAAATGTGTAACTATATGTTGTACTAATCATATATGTATGATTTCTTAATATGAATGTGGTGATGACCAAATAGGCATTAAATGTGCATTTCACGGAATTCATCCTATGTGGATGAATAATCGTTTCGACACTACGTGTGCATTTCACGGAATTCATCCTATATGGATGAATAACCATTTCGATACTACGTGCATTTAACAGAGTTCATCCTAGGTGGATGAAAAATCGATTCGGCACTACGTGTGCATTTCACAAAATTAATCATAGGTGGATGAATAACCATTTCAGCACTAAGTGTGCATTTCACGGAATTCATCCTATGTGGATGAATAACCGTTTCGGAACTACGTGTGCATTTCACGGAATTCATCCTATGTGGATGAATAACAGTTTCGGCACTAAGTGTGCATTTCACGGAATTCATCCTATGTGGATGAATAACCGTTTCGGAACTACGTGTGCATTTCACGGAATTCATCCTGTGGATGAATAACTGTTTCAGCACTAAGTGTGCATTTCACGTAATTCATCCTATGTGGATGAATAAGCATTTCAGCACTAAGTGTGCATTTCACGGAATTCATCCTAGGTGGATGAATAACCATTTCAGAACTAAGTGTGCATTTCACGGAATTCATCCTAGGTGGATGAATAACCATTTCCACACTAAGTGTGCATTTCACGGAATTCATTCTAGGTTGATGAATAACCGTTTCGGCACTAAGTGTGCATTTCACAGAATTCATCCTATGTAGATGAATAACCATTTCAGCACTAAGTGTGCATTTCACGGAATTCATCCTAGGTGGATGAATAACCGTTTCCGCACTAAGTGTGCATTTCACAGAATTCATTCTAGGTTGATGAATAACCATTTCGGCACTAAGTGTGCATTTCACAGAATTCATCCTATGTGGATGAATAATTGTACATGCACTATGTGTGGAAATCCACGGAATTCATCATGAGTTGATGAATAATCGTACGGGCACTGTGTGTGTAAATCCATGGAATTCATCATGAGTTGATGAGTAATCGTACAAGCAGTATGTGTGCAAATCCACAGAATTCATCATGAGTTGATGAATAATCGTACAGGCACTATGTGTGCAAATCCACGGAATTCATCATAAGTTGATGAATAACCGTACAAGCACGATGTGTGCTACCCACAAAATTTATCATGAGTTAATGGACTACCATATAGGCACTACGTGTGCATGTTAATAAATGAACATGAATAGGAAGTTGATAAATTACCATGTTAGCACTAAGGGTGAAAATGTATAAGGTTTATAATAAATTAAAAAGAGTTAATTTCAGTATTAGTAGTGGGTGTGCAACCCACGTAACTTATAATAGGTTATGAATTACCATATTGGCACTACATGTGCAAACTATAGAATTTATAATAAATTGAAAGAGTTAAGTGATATTATGAATAATTATTATAGTAAAAATAGTTCAAAATTAAAAGATTAATGGCCTAGCAGTGCATTTGACAGAAAGGTGTCAATTATGTTAGTTAGATGAAAGGCTAAATGCCTTTGACTAAAGGACTAGAGGTGTGACAATGTATAACGTTGTATAAAAAGCATGAAATGATGCCATAAATGAAATGTATAATAGTGTATAGAAGGGCATGAAAGGATGCCATAAATGAAAAGTATAATAGCGTATAGAAGGTATGAAAGGATGTCATAAATGAATGTAAAATAGCGTATAGATGGGCATGAAAGGATGTCATAAATAAGTGTATAATAGCGTATAGAAGGGCATGAAAGAATGCCGTAAATAAAATGTATAATAGCTTATAAAAGGGTATGAAAAGATTTCATAAATAAAATGCATGGGTGCATTATTGACATGAAAGGATACCATAATTAAAATGGATATTAGTGCATTATTGGAATGAAAGAATACCATATATAAAAATTCATAATGGTGTATTATAAGTATGAATAGATGCTCTCAATGAAAATAAAGATTAATGATTAAAGAGATAAATGGAAAAGGAAAAATATAAAGAAAGATGGGTATGCTAGGCATACTAAAAATAATTAAGATAATTGGGAATGAAATACGGTTTAATTGAGGAGGATTATAGGATCCTTAAAGAATATACGATTTAGTACGAATTAAATAAATATGGCATACTTATGTATACATAAAGATTTATTTACAATATTATGTCTCACTAAGTAAATACTTAACGTGTGTTGCTTCCACGTGTAGGTAAAAGAAGAGACAAATCAAATAAGGAGTGCAGCCGTAGCAACTGATGTCATCAATTAAGGTTAACTCGTCAGTAACTATAAGACAATCTGGTTTATTTTGAAAAAAATTTAGTTGGTATATAATTAAAGTATGAAAATGCTCTGAATTGTATTTAAACGGAATCTCTTATCATATTTCAATTAATGTTTTGCTTTATATTAAAAATGTTATGTTTTAAGAAAAATAAAAAACAAAATTTTACAGGTTTTGAAAAAGAGGAAATATTTTAAAAGTGATGTGACATATATATTTCGTGTACGAAAAGGTATACGAGATATGGGTGTTACAGGTGTCCCGGGCATTCCATCGAAAATTGTCATGTATTTAAGAGGGTCATCGAAGGACTACGAGATAAAAAATCACATTCATTTCAACGATTCCAAAATGGCGTGTCAAGGAGAAATTAGCTCCATAATGGAGGGGTGATAGGTCCAGATTTGTCCATGAGGTTGTGTTGCCTAGTAATAATAATATGTCATTTGTCTTGTTTTTATGCGGAAACTATTTCCATTGAATGAATGTCATTAGTTTTCCCTATTATGAGTAATTGAACATTTTTTTTGAAATTTAGTGAATATCAAATGTAACCAAACGTGCATTTTGATAAATAAGGTTATAGCCTTTTGATTTATAAAGATATCAAATTCCAAAAACAATAGTCATTTACCATTGACCCAAAGAACATTTCTCCCATGCAATAAAGCCATCAAATACTCAGGTAAGTGTGGAAGCGGACAAAATGGGTCATATTTGTTGCATGACAATGCAAGACCGATTAGTTTGCACAAATGGAATGGTGGAACAAATGAATTTTGCTTAGATTAGTTGCTTGAAAATTGGACTATAAGGATGAAATTTCCTGATTTTTACTGACACTTGAACTATAACAAATTCTTCTTGACGAGCTTAAAAAATCTTAAAATTAAAAACTCAAGGAAGTAATGCGATACTAATGAGATAATTGGTTGGGGGCACCCGCTAAAAGTAGTAAGTTGTTAATCTTAATATGTAATGTCTGAAGTAGCTATGGAGGTAATGTCCAAGCTTTATGAAGTGAATTATGTTTGAGTTGTCAAGTCGAAGACTTTCTAACACTTGAATGCTCTAATTAGAGGTATTCCGTTGAAGTAATGGGCTATGTCAAGGTCCCTAACTTTATGAATAGGAATACATTCAAATAATGACACTAGCTTCTATGTGTTGAGATGAATCTCCCAACAAAATAAAAAAAAAGGAACATCAAATTTATTGAATTAAAGTTTAAGGAAAGATTGTAAGGTCTGAAATTAAATGTGAATTGAGAATGAGTTTCGATTAAAGGTTAACTAAGGGAGTTAAGAAACATCTTTTATAAACGACTAAACAAAAACACTCAAAAATTCTATTTTTAGTTCGATATTTCTTCACTATCTTTGCTTAAGGCCTCTAAGAAACTTAAAATGGAAAATTCTTGAGAACTAAAACAAAAATATTCTCTAAAAGGTCTAACAATGCCATGTACCAGTTATGCTATTTTGTATGCATCCTATTTGAAGATCATGCCAGAATTGTGGGCATTCTAAAAACATTCACAAAAATCATGAATCCCTGACGAAGAAAACTAAAAAAAAAAAATCCAAATCACATTTCCTTCCCATATCACCCATTGATCCTGACACTTGTTAAAGGACTATAATTTTTGAAATAAACCTGTTTAATTTATTTATTTGATATTAAGTGAACTGATATTTTGCTTTAAATAATTGGACATCATTTTTACACTAAACTTTTCAATCCTTTGGAAGAAGTTCAACCTTTTAAAAAAGACATATATTTCATAAAAATCAATTGAAGAGCTAAAAAATAAGGGGACATTTCCAACATCTCCTCTCTCCTTGTCAATGTGTCTCCTAATATATTTCCTGGCCAGAGCCGAGCCTGAAGAAAAAGTGTCCCTTTAGCATAAAAATGGCCATCCAGTAAGGAGCAAGAGACCTACAACAATGAGTTGGTTAGGAATAATTTTACCTATGATGGCGAGAAAAGTTTGTTCACTATAGGATCCCTTCCAAATAAAAAAAACTTGAGTTTACTATTATACTTGACTATGTTGAACATAAACAATGGAAATGCAAGTCCTAATGGTAACGACAACCCAAATGAGCGCGAAAGGAAGAAAACAAGACACTCTTATAATTAAAAGATATTTAAAGTGGTGATAAGCTTTGCTGCCAAGATTCTCATGCAAGCAATTTAAAGTGCTCTGCAAGGACATGAGTTTGTGAGTTCACAAGAAACATTTAGGGTGTTTGATATATTTTTAAGGAGTAATGCTTTCTCATTCGCCAATCTTTCTTCCTCGATAATCAAAACAATTTTACAAACATTGAATAAGGTATAATTCGAGCTTCCAAGGCATGCAAAAAAACCTTTCATGGAATATTGATAGTTCAACAAGTTCCAGTAGTTAATCGCCAATCAAAATGCAAGAGAGCCTTACTACCCTAAATAAACCAAGGAAAAAAGGGCATTTAAAGATCTCAGGATTAAAATTAATCCATACGACCAAAAGTACAAGATCACTGGATTAAGTGAGCAAATGTGCAAAGATTAAATGTTCTATATGAAGTCATCAACGTTGGGACAGGATCGATTCCAAAACTGAGGCAATAGACAAAAAATGAGACTCTGGCCAAGAAATAAAACAAAATAATACATCTTTACATACATCTTAGGCATACCTATGAACATCACGTTCATCATTTTACACACAAGTGCATAATTTTTGTAGTTTTAGGGTCAAGTTTCAACTTGACGGTGAAGGATACTTGAACCTATTTAGAATCGACTGTAATCTGACTAAACTCAGCAATGAAGAGCTAGCTTGTGTTAAGAATTTTTCAACACCAATTTCAACTCCATACTGGAGGATATTGGATATAGAAGAAAAGTCAAATCAATTGCATTCTAGTTTAACTTAGTAGCGAGGAACTAGTCTCTATTCAAGATTTCCGAGATCAGTTTCAACTTCACGATGAAGGATACTCAACTCAAGAGAATACTCAGAATGGATTGCAATTTGGTTTAACTCAACAAGTAATGAGCAATCTTTCAGTCGAGTTTTTCGAAGTCAATTTCAACTTTATAGCGAAGGATATAAGGTTTAAGATCTTTTCTAAATCGACTTAACTCGTGATGGAGGAGTCATCTGCATTCTAGCTTAGCGCTACAGCGAGGAGCTAGTTTCTAGTTAAAACTTTCGAGCCAACTTTCAACTTTACGATGAAGGATACTCAACTCAAGAGCATATTGACCATATTTTAGTTTAACTCAGTGGCGAGGAACTATCTTTTGGTTAATATTTTTGAATTTAATTTCAACTCCATGATGGAAGATGTTAGGTTTGAAAACAAATTTTGTAACACCCCCAACCCGTGTCCAACCCGTATACGAGTCAGAGATATTACATTGACTTTTAAAACACAAATCATTACAAATAATAGTAAAATACTTGAACTTATATTACGAAAAATAAAATAATATACATATGGTAATATAAGTTTACCAAAATATTCAGAGTATACACAACTTAACTCTTTAATTACATGCCAACATCCATTTTCATAACAAAATGACCTACTAATTAAGATGCTTCTGATCTGATAGTTGCAGGAGTAATGTTGTCCAGCTGCTTAACCTCGATCGTCTACTTTATCAGATCCTACGTGTGAAACATTCACACTCTAAGTCATCGACTTAGTGAGGCAATATAATAATAATATCAATAAATATAAAGTAATTGCCAAAATGAGATGAGTTGCAATAATAAGATGTATGTAAACAATGCAATAACCAAAACCATGTTTCTTACACATATACTTATCAAATTCACATTCATAAGTTCGCCTTAGTAAGTTCATTAGCCCATGGTACCATACAGAGAACCTAAGGTATGCGAGTATTGTGAGGTTAGGCACTATGCTGTCACCACAGCTCATATAATTGCACCTAAGTGCCACGTAGAATTGCACCTGAGTGCCGCATAGAATTGCACCGTAGTGCCATATAATAATGTCCATAAGGACCACATATCATTCCTTAAGAATCATATACATATGCCAAGGATCAAGTATGTGTCTCACCAGACATCACACCTGTTCCAAAGAATACATTTATGTCCCGAAGGACCACATAAACCCTCTACCCTTGGCATGCCAACTATACCTATAGTTCTCATTTACATAACATGGGCTTTCACAATTTATCTTATTTGTATCACGTAGACATATTATTTTCATACCTTTATCACATAACTCATATAACATTTTCTTACATATTCATGTCCCATAATGCATATAGTATGGATTCATGTCAAATATCATAATATGAAATACTATCATGTATCAAAATATTGAATTTAGACTTATCACAAGTCTAGAACTGAATAAAATACATATTCATGCTATGCATATGTACTCACCTAGATTTCTTTGTCTTTCCTTCGATTGATCCTACTTGTTGATGGTTCCGGAACTCGTTTAGGCTTGATATCTACATAGTAATTCGTTGATACTTATCAGTATACTAATTAATATATTATAAACTATTATTTCTTAGGCTAAAAGAAAAGCCATTTTCATCTTTTAATGGAGGTATGCATCGATGCACTACACCATGCATCGATGCATAAATCCTATTCGATGTTTGTATTTAATGGGGATGCATCGATGCACTCCTTATGCATCGATGCATAAATCCTATTCGATGTTTGTATTTAATGGGGATACATCGATGCACTCCTTATGCATCGATGCATAAATCCTATTCAATGTTTTCTTTTTAAATTAATGCATCGATGCACTGCATGTGCATCGATGCACCTTAAACAATTTCTGGGATTTATCATCGATGCATCGGTGCACAATGAATGTGCATCGATGCACATTGCCCAGAATTGTCATTTTAGCACGAAAATCTCTTCTTAGTCTACTTAACACTTTATATTTCCCCTCTTTATATATCCTTAACTTGCATACTCTTACTTAAACTAATTATTATCCATTCCATACTTTTGAAACTTAAAAATCCAATTCTCCAAGTAGAATTTAAGAATCTAACCCAAATTCCAACATGTTCTAATTTGAATTCTAACACCTCATACTTCTTAGTTAGCTTTATGACAAGTCAAATTCCACTTCTATTTCTTATTAGGAACTCTAATCCAAGATTTCACTTTTCTACTTCCTTTCTTTGATTCTTCATATTCTCCTCATCTTATGGTTTTAAGACAATCTAAGCTTTCCTTAAGCTTAGTTATCAACTAAGGATCAATAAGAAACCTTAAATTCATCAAGAATTTAATCAACAAGAAAACTCACCTTTAACTTGGATTCACGGTAGAGAAGGAGAAGGAAGAAGAAAGAAATATCCAGAACCTTGTTTCTCTCATTAGCTTTCCACGTGGTTTATTCAATATCCTTAAGAAATATTTAATTATTTCCCTTATCAAAAGACTCATTTGCCCTTTAGTTCCCCATGCTTTGCTAATTGATCCTACACCAAATATTTCAATCAATTCCCTTAACTTTCAATTTATCAACTTTGATCGCTAAATTCTAAAATTTCACATTTTGATCACTAACCCGGTATGGAGGATGTTACAAATCTCCCTCCCTAAAACAAATTCATCCTCGAATTTTCATTGTACGAACAGATGGGGATATTGAAGTCGCATATCTTCTTCACGTTCCCACGTAGCTTCTTCTACTTTGTGATTTCTCCAAAGAACCTTGACCAACGGAACTGTCTTACTTCTTAACTGTTTGACTTCAAAAGCCAATATTCTCGCTGGTTCTTCTTCATATGTCAGATCCGATTGGACCTGTACTTGTTCTGGTGCAATGATGTGAGAGGGATCAGACCTATATCTTCGTAACATGGATACATGGAAGAAGTTATGGATCTTCTCCATTTCCGGTGGCAAGGATAACTGATATGCCACGGGTCCTATTCTCTTAACAACTTCATATGGCCCAATGAATCTAGGACTTAACTTTCCTTTCCGACCAAAACGTAATACTTTCTTCTAAGGAGATACTTTAAGGAAAACTTTATCTCCAACCTCGAACTCAATCTCTTTTCTTTTAAGATCAGAATAGGACTTTTGCCGATCAGAGGCCACTTTGAGGTTATGCTGGATTTCTTGAACTTTTTGTTCTACATCTTGAATTAAATCCGGACCAAGAACACTTCGATCTTTGAGTTCATACCAATTTAATGGAGTACAACATTTCCTCCCATATAATGCCTCATATGGGGCCATCTTTATACTAGACTGATAACTATTGTTGTAAGAGAACTGTGTCAGCGGCAAATACTTTTCCCATGATGCTTTGAATTCCATTACGCATGCTCTCAAAATGTCTTCCAATATCTGAATAGTTCTCTCTGATTGCCCGTCAGTCTGAGGATGAAAAGTCGTACTAAAGTTTAAACGAGTCCCTAATGCTCCATGCAAAGATTTCCAGAATCTAGAAGTAAATTGAGGGTCTCGATCAGAGACTATGGAAACAGGCACTCCATGCAATCTAATAACTTCTCTAATATACAGCTCTGCATATTTTTCCATAGAGAAATCCGTTCTAACCGGAAGAAAATGCGCTGACTTAGTTAATCGATCAATAATTACCCAGATTGATTCTCTTTTGTTCGGAGTCAACCGAAACAAAATCCATCGTAACATTTTCCCATTTCCATTGTGGAATGAAAAGCGGTTGCAATAATCCTGACGGAACTTGATGCTCAGCTTTGACTTGTTGACATATCAAACACTTAGACACAAATTTGGGGATGCTTCGTTTCATCCCTGACCACCAAAATCGATCCTTCAAATCCATATACATCTTGGTTCCACCGGGTGCATCGTTAACGGACTGCAATGAGCCTCTGTTAATATTTCTTTCTTCAAGTCGTCATTGTCGGGTATTACAATTCTTCCTTTACAATATAGATTTCCATCTGACTCAATCTCAAAGTCTTTATTCTCTTTGCTCTTTACTTGCTCAATTCTTTTCAAACACGTTTCATCTTTAATTTACAATTCTCCTATTCGTTCCAACCATGCTGGTTTAAGGGTTAACTCTACACAAAGACCACCGTCTCCCGTTAAAGAGAATCTTACATCCATAGCTCATAAAGCTGCAAACGTCTTTCTACTCAAAGCATCTGCTACCACGTTAGCCTTTCCGGGATGATAGTCAATTATCACATCATAATCTTTTAAGAACTCTACCCATCTATGTTGCCTCAAATTCAACTCTTTTTGAGTCATCAGGTACTTCAGGCTCTTATGATCCGTATATAAGTAACAACGCTCCCCATAAAGATAATGACGCCAAATCTTGAGAGCGAAGACTACAACAGCCATTTCTAAATCATGAGTGGGGTAATTCTTTTCATGTGGTTTCAACTGTCTTGATGCATACGCTACCACCTTCCCTTCTTGCATTAATACACACCCCAACCCGTTATGGGATGCGTCACTATATATCACAAAATTCTTGCCAGATTCCGGTTGAATCAATATTGGAGTTTCCGTCGGAATTCTCTTTAAAGCTTCAAAACTTTCTTGACATTCAGAAGTCCAAACAAATGGTACATTCTTTCTGATCATCTTTGTTAAAGGCAGCACTATCATCGAAAAATTCTTAACGAATCTTTGATAATAACCGACAAGTCCAAGGAAACTCCGAACTTCAGATACATTCTTTGGAACTTCCCAGTCCATTATAGCTTTAACCTTCTGAGGGTCTACTCTAATCCCAACTGCCGAGATCTCATGTCCTAAGAAAATTACTTCGTTTAGTCAAAATTCACATTTGGACAATTTCGCATAGAGATTTTTATCCCTGAGAATTTGTAAAACTAGCCTCAGATGTGCGCTGTTCTCTTCAATGGACTTTGAGTAAACCAGTATGTCATCAATAAAGACAACAACAAACTGGTCCAAATAGTGCTGAAAAATCCTGTTCATGAGATCCATGAAAGCAGCTGGTGCATTCTTTACTCCAGATGGCATTACGATGAATTCATAATGACCATATCTCATTCTAAAAGCCGTCTTCGGAATATCTTTCTCCTGAATCTTCAATTGATGATAACCCGAACGTAGATCGATCTCCGAAAATACCGAAGCTCCTTTTAGTTGATCAAATAAGTCATCAATGCGCGGAAGGGGATACTTGTTCTTGATGGTCACCTTATTAAGCTGTCGATAATCAATACAAAGACGCATTGATCCATCATTCTTCTTAACAAATAACACCGGAGCTCCCCAAGGTGACACACTTTGTTGAATAAATCCCTTTCCTAACAACTCTTGCAATTGATTCTTTAACTCTTGTAATTTTTCGGAGCCATCCGATAAGGTGCCATTACAATTGGAGCGGTTCCTGTCATTACTTCAATTTGACATTCTACCTCTCTATCTGGAGGAAATCCTGGCAACTCAGCTGGGAAAACTTCAGGGAATTCTTGAACTATTGGAATCTCCTCTAGCCCTTTCTCTATAGCTCTTAAATCTATCACATTTGCAAGAAATCCTTGACATCCCTATAACAATAGCTTCTTAGCTGACATTACTGACATTACATTTGCTAAGGGATTAAACTTTTCACTGCTCACACATATCTCTGTTCTTCCTAGACTTTTCAGGGTTACCTTTTTCAATCTGCAATTAACATCTCCATAGTAACGGAACAACCAATCCATTCCCAGAATCACTTCAAACTCTTCAAAGGGTAATTCCATCAGATTAGCAGGGAATTCAATTCCCTGAACCTTTATGGGACACCCCTTACAGACTTTATTCACCCGAGCACTATGGCCTAACGGAGTTGTTACTATAATCTCATTACTCGTAGCTTCTTAGGGAATCCTCAATTACTTTACTAACTTACTTGTAATATAAGAATAATTAGAACCCGGATCAATCAGTACCAATACTAATTTATCGTACAACTGAAAAGTATCTGCTATAATATCAGGGTCATCACGGTCTTCACTTGTCTTTAGATTGTACACCCGTGTGGTTGATCAAACTTCAGGTTGAGCAGAGAATTCAGACGGGTTCCTTCCTCTGCCTCTTCCTCGTCCTCTTTGTGAGGAAGAACCAACTCTTTCAGATGGTGCAGGCTCACCAACCATCAATGGACAATCCTGGATAAAATGTCTAGCATCTCCACATCGAAAACAAGTCCCAACAGCCATCCGACAAGCCCCAAAATAGTTTTTCCCACAGTGTTGACACTGTCTCGCTTGACTCAGAGTAGATCTCCTAACACCAGATCCCACTGACTGTGTCTGTCTATGTCTTACCTGACTTGCTCCCCTAGCAGACGATGCAGCTGATTCTGATCTAGCTTGTGATCGAAATCCTGAGTCTCTTCCCCTTTTTGATGGTGTTGAGCTAGAGGAAGCACCCGTTCTCTTTGATGTCTGAACTCTAAAATCCCCGAATCTCTCATTCTGAGCTCTTTCAAGAGCCTTGGCACGATTGATCACCTCTTGGAACGAGGAAAAATTCAATACTATCAATATCTCTTTCAATCTAGGGCGTAAACCCTCCACAAACCATTCACAAGCCTCTTTTTCAGTAGGCACAATCTCTGATGCAAACCTACTCAACTTGTTGAACTCACATTCATACTCATATACAGAGCGGTTCATCTGTTTCAAATTCAAAAACTCCTGCTTCATCTGTCGAATAAATTGATCTCCAATGTACTTGTTTTTAAATTCATTTAAGAATAAAGACCAAGTCAATTGGTCACTGGGCATCCTCATGGTGACGTTCGTCCACCATATTCTCGCCTGACCCCTCAACAACGAGACAACTCCATCTAACTTCTCCACTTCAGAATAGTGGAGACCATCCAACATGATTTTTAAATCATTTAACCAAAGATCTACCGCAACCGGACCTTCTTCGGTTTCTCCCTTAAATTCGGGAGCTCCTAAACCTCTCAAATCTTTTGCTACATTCATCCTTTGCGTTAGTGGAACAGGAGGTTGAAGACGCGTTAGAATAGCGTCTAACGTTCTGAAGAACATATCTTGATCTTGCACAGGCACTCCTTGAGATGCCTGTTCTTCACCTTGCCTGGCCAGGGCAGGTGAATTAATGCTTTCAGCAGGCCTATCTTCTCCCGCTTCACTTCGGGAGCTATTATGTCCGGACATCTAATAAGAATAAACACATTGGTCTATTAGCAAAACAACATACTCATACTATACCAGATCAGAAGTTCTCACTATTTGTTGGCATGTATTCCATTTAAAGACTCTATAGACTCTGGTTTATGCCTAGAATCGGCTAAAGCATGGCTCTGATACCATTAAATGTAACACCCCCAACCCGTATCCAACCCGTATACGAGTCAGAGATATTACTTTGACTTTTAAAACACAACTCATTACAAATAATAGTAAAATACCAGAACTTATATTACGAAAAATACAATAATATACATATGGTAATATAAGTTTACCAAAATATTCAGAGCATACACAACTTAACTCTTTAATTACATGCCAACATCCATTTTCATAACAAAATGACCTACTGATTAAGTTGCTTCTGATCTGATAGTTACAGGAGTAATGTTTTCCAACTGCTTAACCTCGATCGTCTACTTTATCGGATCCTACGTGTGAAATACTCACACGCTAATTCATCGACTTAGAGAGGCAATATAATAATAATATCAATAAATATAAAGTAATTGACAAAATGAGATGAGTTGCAATAATAAGATGTATGTAAACAATGCAATAACCAAAACCATGTTTCTTACACGTATACTTATCAAATTCACATTTATAAGTTCGCCTTAGTAAGTTCATTAGCCCATGGTACAATACATAGAACCTAAGGTATGTGAGTATTGTGAGGTTATGCACTATGCTGTCACCACAACTCATATAATTGCACCTAAGTGCCACGTAGAATTACACCTGAGTGCCGCGTAGAATTGCACCGTAGTGCCATATAATAATGTCCATAAGGATCACATATCATTCCTTAAGAATCATATACATATGCCAAGGATCAAGTATGTGTCTCACCAGTCCTCACACATGTTCCAAAGAATACATATATGTCCCGAAGGACCACATAGACCCTCTACCCTTGGCATGCCAACTATACCTATAGTTCTCATTTACATAACATGGGCTTTCACAATTTATCTTATTTGTATCACGTATACATATTATTTTCATACCTTTATCACATAACTCATATAACTTTTTCTTGCATATTCATGTCCCATAATGCATATGGTATGGATTCATGTCAGATATCATAATATGAAATACTATCATGTATCAAAATATTGAATCTAGATTTATCACAAGTCTAGAACTGAATAAAATACATATTCATGCTATGCATATGCACTCGCCTAGATTTCTTTGTCTTTCCCTCGATTGATCCTACTTGTTGATGGTTCCGGAAATCGTTTAGGCTCGATATCTACATAGTAATTCATTGATACTTATCAGTATACTAATTAATTTATTATAAACTATTATTTCTTAGGCTAAAAGAAAAGCCATTTTCATCTTTTAATGGAGGTATGCATCGATGCACTACACCATGCATCGATGCATAAATCCTATTCGATGTTTGTATTTAATGGGGATGCATCGATGCACTCCTTATGCATCGATGCATAAATCCTATTCGATGTTTGTATTTAATGGGGATGCATCGATGCACTCCTTATGCATCGATGCATAAATCCTATTCGATGTTTTCTTTTTAAATTAATGCATCGATGCACTGCATGTGCATCGATGCACCTTAAACAATTTCTGGGATTTATCATTGAAGCATCGGTGCACAATGAATGTGCATCGATGCACATTGCCCAGAATTGTCATTTTAGCACGAAAATCTCTTCTTAGTCTACTTAACACTTTATATTTCCCCTATTTATATATCCTTAACTTGCATACTCTTACTTAAACTAATTATTATCCATTCCATACTTTTGAAACTTAAAAATACAATTCTCCAAGTAGAATTTAAGAATCTAACCCAAATTCCAACATGTTATAATTTGAATTCTAACACCTCATACTTCTTAGTTAGCTTTATGACAAGTCAAATTCCACTTCTAATTCATGTTAGGAACTCTAATCCAATATTTCACTTTTCTACTTCATTTCTTTGATTCTTCATATTCTCCTCATCTTATGGTTTTAAGATAATCTAAGCTTTCCTTAAGCTTAGTTATCAACTAAGGATCAATAAGAAACCTTAAATTCATCAAGAATTTAATCAACAAGAAAACTCACCTTTAGCTTGGCTTCACGGCAGAGAAGGGAAGGAAGAAGAAAGAAATATCCAGAACCTTGTTTCTCTCATTAGCTTTCCACGCGGTTTATTAAATATCCTTAAGAAACATTTAATTATTTCCCTTGTCAAAAGACTCATTTGCCCCTTTAGTTCCCCATGCTTTGCTAATTGATCCTACACCAAATATTTCAATCAATTCTCTTAACTTTCAATTTATCAACTTTGATCGCTAAATTGTAAAATTTCACAATTTGATCACTAACCCGGTATGAAGGATGTTACAAATTTAGAATTGAATGCAATTTAGCTAAACTCAACAGTGGGGAGCTAGTTTCTAGTTAAAATCTTCAAACCAGATTTCAACTCCACGACAGAGGATATCCGGCCCGAAGAACACTTCACATGGCTTAAACCTGCAAAGGGGAGTTATCTGAAAAGTCAAGATTGACTTAAACCCACGAAGATGAGTCATCCAAGATCTTTTCATCCAACTTAGACAAGCGAAGGAGCGTCATTGATTTCATTTTGGCTTAACTCAGCGGCGAGGAGCCATTTTTTTGGTTAAATCTTTCGAAGCCAATTTCAACTCCATGATGGAGAATATTGGGTTCGAAAGTCAATTTAGAATCGAATGCAGTCTAATTTAACTCAGTGATGAGGAGCTAGTTTCCATTTGAAGTTTCTGGGCCATATTTTAACTTCATAGCGAAAGATACTTGACCAAGAAGCGCATCAAGAACTGACTGCAATTTAGTTTAACTCAACAGTGATAAGCTATTTTACAATCAAATCTTTCTAAAGTCAGTTTTCAACTATGTGAAAGAGGATATCTGATTTGAAGAATGATCATCCACAATATCGACTCATATTTCAACATCTAATGAAGGATATTTAGTTTAAAGAAAGTCTAATGTCTCAACGTCAAAGGGACAAGTTTTCAGAATTTATCCATTCCAGAAATAAAAAAAATTGTGTCTTTTGTCATTTTTTTAATGTTCTTAACAGACCATTGGACAAAGAGGGGCAGTTGTAGACACCTATTTTTGTCTGACCTAGTTTTTCCAAGGCTCAAACATTTTAGTGAAGCTGATTTTGAAGCATGAAATATCTACCAACTTGAAGAAAATTTTCAAGCATGATTAATGCATTTTCAAGGCATGATATCTTCTTGAAATATTATCGTATTTTAGTTATCTTTCCAAAGCATCTTGAAATGCATCAATCGGACATCGAGAGGTCAATATATACTTATTTTAGTGAAGACAACACTGACAGAAAATTAGATACGGGCCCAATATGAAAATTTTAATTTACTACGAATATTCAATATTTTTATTGAATAATTGTAATTAAATTAAACTTTAGACTTTCCATAATGTATTTAGGGTAATTTATTATTTTAGGATTTTGTTATTAATGAAAAGATGCTAGGGTATTCTCTTTTGGGATCCTATAAATAGACACTTATCTTTTGCAAAGGGCACATGATATTTTTGAGAAAAAGAGAGCCACCCAAACATTATAATTTGAGATTATCAGCAATAAAAGATAACTTCTTTGTTAAAGGTGATTATTTTTATTTTATTTTTTTATATATTTTTATTTTGATCTTATATTTTTAGTCGATTTCGATTTCGACTTTGTTTTTTATTTTTTTTTATTTTTTAAAACCTCTATTAGAAGAGAGAAAATCGAAGAATAAGGAAAATGTAATTGAATAGATTTTTAAATCCAAGCATTCCTTGAGGTTTCTCAATGAAAATTGACATTTTTTTATTTCTTTTCTTACTTTATTTGTTATTGTTTCGGTTAATTACAATATTATTTTTGTTTGAAAATCTTGTCGGATGAGAGACAAATCGATGAACGGGGAAAATAGTTTTTAATTAAATCTTTATGGATTTATCTTTTCGTGTTTTCTTGATGAAAACGACAATCAGTTTTGAATGAAGAAGTATTTTTCTTAAAATAAATTTACTATTCAATTATATGACCTAATGACCTGTCTTAGATTCGTATGAAATCCACGCGTTTTCACAAGGGTAGGAGATAACTATTTGTTTTTAATTCTTTCGTTTTATTTGAAAGTTTATTTTATTTTTTTCATTTTTTGAATTAAATTTCTAATTTCACATTTATTTATCTTGACCTTTTATTTTTTTAAGTTTACATTCTTTTTTAACTTTATTTTTAAAATGTTGTTTTCTTCTTTATTTTTTAATTTGCACATTTTTTAAAATTTTATTGCTTAATTTTTCCTTATTCCTTATTTATTTATTTGTTTCCTAACTTGTTTTCTTATTTTTGTTATGATTGATTTATTGATTAAAATATTAGGTTGATTTAATTTTTTTTGTTAACATAACATTTATATCTTTCATTTTTAATTTAAATTAATTTTTTTACTTTCTTGAATGTATTTGTATTTTTTATTCTTTTCCATATTATTTTTATGTGATATCCATTCATGTATTTTATTATTTGCTTAACTTTGAAGTTAATTTAATTGATCTTTTTGGGTATATTTCATATTTTATATATTTTATAATGTTGTCTTTAATGGTGGTGCCCGTAACTCTATTTTTTTATATTGCAGATTATGCAGAATTTTTTGACCTTTTTATCATAACCCTAATTCATTTTGTTTTGCAGTCACTACAACAAAACTGTTCTATAGCGGCATTTTGAGAGTAAACGCCACTAACTTCAAACATATAGCGGCGTTTACATTCCAAACGTCACAAAATTGTAACTTTAGCGGCGTTTTTATACAAAACGTCGTGACAGAGTAGTACTTTAGCGGCGATTTTATACAAATTTTGTAATAGGGTCATCTATAGTTTCAACAAACTCGATAACATAGTAGTACCTTAGCTGTATTTTTATTCAAATGCCGCAAAAGGGTTAATCTATAGTGGCATTTTTTCAACAAATGCCACAATAGAGTAGTACTTTAGCAGTGTTTTTATACAAATACCATAATAGGGTTCATCTATAATGGTTTTTTTCCAACAAACGCCACAATTTATCAGTACATGTGGTGTTTGTATACAAACGCCACTAAAGACTGATACTTTAGTGGCGTTTCTATACAAACGCCGCTATAGACTTGTACTTTAGTGACGTTTGTATTTACAAACACCACAAATTTTCAGTTTCTAAGTCCCGTGCCCTTTAACCATTTTTCATTTTTTCCCTTCTCTTATTTTCTTTCTTTCTTGTCGTTTACCCAAACCCATTTGCTGCTGCTTCTCTAATGGAGGGCTCTTGTTCTCAGCCATTCGAATAACATTTATGATTACAACAAACAACTTCTCCCTCATCAATAAGGAACCTCGTCGTCTTCTTGGCATCTCAAGCTCGACAATTTTTGCCTTCCCCAGCAGTAACGCCTAAACTCCGATCACGACTCTTTCTCATCTCCTTTTTTCCCCTAGTAAGTTTTGCTTCCACTTTAAGTTTCTACTTTCCTTTTTCTATTTTGTAGATTTCTATTTTTCCATTCTTATCAAGAAAAAGTCGGTTGTATCCAGTTTTCTACTTTTGTTTTCCTTTTAGGAGGAAAAACGAGAACATTGTTTGGACAAAAATGAGTTATGAATACGTGAGATTTTATGGAGTTTTCTAGCAGACTAAAACTGGTTTATGGAATAGATAAGATTTACCGATCGGAATCAAAACCTCAGGAACTGGAGCCAAGTTGACTGACAGTAGCATCAACTGCTGATGGCGGTGAAATTGAGATTTCTGAAGGGTTAGACACCTTGTTATTGTTTAGTTTTTGACACTGTAATTGTTGTTGGCTTCGAGAAAATCTATCACTAGTGACTTGTTTTCTTTTTTTGAATGTAAAACTGTAGGTATGCAAAGCCTTCAAAGAGCTTTGCCGAGCGATTTCCTGCACTTATCACGGGTTTCTTCTTCTTATGTGGTAAGCTATCCTAGATATATCTACCCTTGTTCTTATATGTATCTAAATGTAAATTAAAATTCAGGTACCAAAATATGGGATTTTATTTATTTTGAGTTCATACAAGAACGAACCATCATTTTAGTTTTTACTGCAATGAATTATCTCCTTTCCCTGTCACCTATATCCCAAATCAATATGATAAAATGCTTCAACAAATGACACTGATACCATGTTTTTCAGTTTTCTTTTTCTGGCTAAAATGATGATCTGTAATTGATTTTCATGGTTCTCTCAATCTATATATACATGTACTTTTCAAATGTAATCTTCAACATTCTCAACAAGAAGGTCTACAATTACTTCCCATATCCATAGTATGTGTAAATTATGCATCATTATACTTAAGGATTTATCGCAGTATTACGTTATGTTGATCTGACTATTCATATTTCTTGAATCCAATATGTGATCCTCCTAGTATAGTCCAAATACTTGAACAAACTAAAAGAAAAATTGAACATAGTTGTGTCAGAGGTTTACTACTATCCGATGCTAACATCTGAGTTCAAGTTACATTTATATGGTTTTTCCGATATGTAGATTTATTTCGTTTTCTCCATTATGTAGATTTGTTTCAGTTAAACATGTGGTAGTTGGAGTGGCTTACTGCCTGGTTTCTTGGGGTGTTGGCCTGCCAAAACGAGCAGTAATGATGTAATCACAACTACACAAATAGATCATGAAGTCATGCCCATTGGACCTATCACTCGTGCAAAGGCAAAACAATTCAGGGAAGTACTTTCTCATAAGTGCCTTAATGTTTTTAAATCTTTTAATGAGAAAGAACCATCAGATAATAGGTTGTTTAATATGTTACATATTGAATATTAAATAACCTATAGTCCACATTATTATATAATACATTGTATAAGTTCATTTACTTAGTTTATTTCTTTATATTATGCATGTAGGCACATTCGGCCAATACTTGGGAGCTACATTGGAGCTAAATGGAGCACGCAAAAGCAAGGATACTTACATGGGAACGATCAGGGGAGCTTAAGGAGCAATTTGGTGAAAAGTTGTTTTGAGGCCGTGAGCTCATAGCTGGATTGAGCTGAAGATTTGAGCTACAAGATGAATTTATTTCAGCTGGGAGTTGCACCATCATCATCACCACTTAGGACACTTCAAATATGTCCTAAGTCAAAATTTGTGAAATCGTACCTTTTCGCGAATAGTTGCCATCTCAAGAGGTACCTTTTCACAAGGAGCTGCCCAAACGTTCATCATGTTACAAGTCATCTAAGGTCAGCTCACCACCAGCTCATTCACACCCGAAGTACATCAAACATGAAGGGTTACCTTTCTCAAACATTGTCACCTTTCATGAATGATGCTGCCCATGAAGATGCATTTTCAACAAGGAACACATCGGTGAAGAGATCACGCCTATTGGATGCTTAAATCATCAAGAAACATGAGCTAGAGGCTCCATGCCTATTCGGCCACATCACATGCCATACACATGAGAGCCTTTGGCGCCAAGCATGAAGAGACACACCACCATTCGGCCAAAGGGAGAAAATGGCGCCAAGATGAACCAACATACATATTCGGCCAAGGGAGATGTCTTCCCATCCTTAGCCGAATCATTAAGGCCTTTCATGAAGAGTTAGCCGAACCATCACAAGCCCAAAGGACTTATTCATTCATCTCAAGCATTATGTATTTTCCTAGAGACATGTATCTAGCCGAAACAACTTGTAATCATTCGGCCAAGCCCTCTCATTTCCTATAAATAGAGTGGCTTGGCATCATTTGTAATCATCTCATATCTTATATAAAAATATACTCTTGTGAGTTATTTCTCTTCAAAGTTCTTTGTGAACTTTATCGATTAAACAAGTGTAGTTCCTATACTTGTGGCGTCATTCCTTCCATTTTGATTCCTAAATTCCTAGATTGTTATCTAGTGGGTTGAAGACACGATCACCACCCCTCAAGCAAGTTTGTAAAGACCGGGATTGTGCTACATAGCATAGTTTCCTCTTTGGTGTGTTTGGGATACTATCACCACCATCTCCATTTCGTCATTTCCATCATCAACAACACCCATCAATCCATCAATTCCGCAACCATCTCTATTCTTATTCTTTCATTCCATTACTTATATTATTATTCATTTCTTAAACCCATTATTAATCATATTTCTGTCTTATTATTTTGCAGCCCAAGCTTATTAATTCAAGGACATCAGTACTTGTCAATCCTAGATCGGGACACAATAAGGCTATCTACTCTTCTCACCAAAGTGTGTAGATTTGCCTTACATCAAGCGGTAATCAGAGCATAGTTGGATTGACAACAAAAGTGTCATTGGCGTACAAAGCAAAAAGAAATTCAAAAGAGAAAAAAAGACTCATTCAACAAAATTGGAGTGCAAAAAGAAAGAAAAAGACAAAAAGAAGAAGAAAAGAAGAAAAGAAAAGAAAAAGAATTCAAAAAGAAAGCAAAGCCAAGGAAAGTGCTCTACCATAGCAAAGTACATCAAAGAGGCCATCTATATTTAAAGAAGATAACCTTATTGTTTCTTGAGAAAGGTTGCAGTAAGTGTTGTTTCTTGAATTGTAAGTCACCTCTTCTTTTTCTATCCTTTCATTTTCCTTGTCTTCAACCATTTCTTTCTTTAAAAGACCTTTGAATCCTTTCTTCTACTTTTCCATTTATATTCCTTTTCTATCCTAACCTATTTGCAGCCGACGCACACAAAGGAAGGAATTAACTTGTTATAATCTTGAGTAAGTTCTTTGAAGGACTTAGCAAGATAAATTTGAGTGGAAAAATCCTATTGAGATAGTGAGATCAGAAGGGGAATTGTTAAAAGCCAAATATATATTCTAGAGAGTAAATACGAGTGTTGAGTTGAGTGATCTTATCTTTTCTTTGGAGTGAATTTGTGAGACTTTGTGAGTGTGCTGGTAAGGTTTAATTTGTTTTATTTATCTACTAACAATGTCTCAAGTTTTAGGACAAGTTTTTGTAGTGAAAAGAGCCTTGAATATTCAGTCCATGGAGAATAATCAAAGAGAGAACATTTTTCACACTAGATGTCATGTAAACAACAAGGTTTGTTTCATGATTATTGATGGAGGAAGTTGTACCAATGTTGCAAGCACTTTAATGGTGGCTAAACTCGGACTCAAGATAATTAAACATCCTACACCATACAAGCTACAATGGCTAAATGATGGAGGAGAAGTTAAAGTCACCAAACAAGTCAATATTTCCTTTTCAATTGGGAAATACCAAGATCAAGTCCTTTGTGATGTCATTCCAATGAATGCGTGCCATATACTTCTAGGGAGGCCTTGGCAATTTGATAAGAAGGCTATCCATGATGGTTTCACAAACTGGTACTCTTTCTATCACAATGAAAAGAAATTCATTTTGACTCCTCTTTTACCAAATCAAGTGTCTGAAGATCAAGATGCTTTGAAGAAAAGCATTGAAGCTTTCAAATCTATCAAGGAGGAGGAACCAACGAAGATGAACATATATGCTGGAGGAAAAGACATTAGGAAACATTTGTTATCCTACAAAGCTCTAATTGTACTTAGGTACAAGGAAAGCTTAATTTTGACTAACATTCCAGAAGGTTTGCCTTCTTCTATTTCATCTTTGTTGCAGGAATTTGAAGAGTTATTCCCAGAAGATATTCCTAGTGGATTGCCACCTATTAGAGGGATCGAACATCAAATTGACTTCATACCAGGTGCATCCATTCCAAACCGTCCAGCATATAGAAGTAACCCTGAAGAAACTAAGGAGCTTCAGAAACAAGTTGAAGAATTGATGGACAAAGGATACATACGAGAGAGTTTGAGTCCATGTGCTGTTCCGGTGTTACTTGTACCCAAAAAGGATGGTTCATGGAGAATGTGTGTAGACTGTCGTGCTATCAATCAAATTACCATCAAATACCGACATCCTATACCAAGACTTGATGATATGTTGGATGAATTGAGTGGAGCCACTATGTTCTCTAAAATTGATTTAAAAAGTGGATATCATCAAATCAGAATGCGAGAAGGAGACGAGTGGAAGACCGCATTCAAAACAAAGCAAGGATTGTATGAATGGATGGTAATGCCTTTCGGATTAACAAACGCTTCAAGCACCTTCATGAGGTTAATGAATCATGTACTCAGACCATTCATCGGTAAGTTTTGTGTGGTTTATTTTGATGATATTCTGATTTATAGTCATGACATGGAATCACATGTACAACACTTGAGGTATGTTCTTGAAACCCTTCAAAAGGAAAAGCTTTATGCAAATATGAAGAAATGTGTCTTTTGCACTAACAGTTTAACCTTCTTAGGCTTTATTGTAAGTTCACATGGACTTGAAGTTGATCCTAAAAAGATCAAAGCCATTCAAGAGTGGCCTACGCCTACTTCAATTAGTCAAGTCCGAAGTTTTCATGGTCTTGCAAGTTTTTACAGAAGGTTTGTGCCTAATTTTAGTTCTATTGCCACCCCTTTAACAGGGATCATTAAAAAGAATTCTATCTTTTCATGGGGCAAAGAACAAGAAGATGCCTTTAATGAAATGAAGGAATGTCTAACCAAGGCACCTTTACTTGCATTACCTAACTTTGATAAGACTTTTGAAGTGGAATGTGATGCTTCTGGAATCGGGATTGGGGCTGTTTTGACTCAAGAAGGACGACCCATTGCATATTTTAGTGAAAAGTTGAATGGTGCTTTGCTAAACTATCCAACTTATGATAAAGAGATGTATTCTCTCATAAGGGCATTTGAAGTTTGGCAGCATTATCTTCTAACAAAGGAATTCGTCTTACAAACCGACCATGAAGCCTTAAAACATATCAAGGGCCAACATAAGTTAAATAAGCGACATGCCAAATGGGTGGAGTTTTTGGAGTCATTCCCTTACGTCATTCATTACAAGAAAGGTAAAGAAAACATTGTAGCCGATGCTCTCTCTCGAAGGTATGTTCTCCTTAATGCTCTTGATTCAAAGTTAATTGGGTTTTCATATATTAAAGATTGCTATGCTACTGACCATGACTTTGAAGAGAAGTATAAGGCTTGTGAGAAAGGTGCATATGAAAAGTTTTATAGGCACGAAGGGTATCTATTCAAAGAAGGGCGTCTATGCATTCCTCAAGGATCCCTTAGAGAAGTGCTTGTTCGAGAAGCACATGAGGGAGGTCTCATGGGTCATTTTGGAGTAAGTAAAACATTGGAGATTTTGAAACAACACCTCTATTGGCCTAAGATGAAGAGAGATGTTGAAAGGGTATGTGAACGATGTGTCACTTGCAAAAGGGCGAAATCAAAGGTTATGCCTCATGGACTTTACATGCCTCTACCTATTCCTCAAGCACCATGGGTTGACATATCAATGGATTTTGTAATGGGACTACCAAGGACCAAGATGGGGCGAGATTCAATATTTGTTGTTGTAGATCGTTTTTCCAAGATGGCACATTTCATACCATGCCACAAGACAGACGATGCAACACATGTGGCCAATTTGTTCTTCAAAGAAATTGTGAGATTACATGGCGTTCCAAGAACCATAGTTTCTGATAGAGATGTCAAATTTCTTAGCCATTTTTGGAGGACATTATGGAGTAAGATTGGGACCAAGTTGCTATTCTCTACAACGTGTCACCCTCAAACCGATGGGCAAACCGAAGTGGTGAATCGAGTACTATCAACATTGTTGAGATCTATCATCAAAAAGAACATCAAAGCTTGGGAGGAATGCTTACCACACGTTGAATTTGCATATAATCGGGCAGTCCATTCAACAACTAAGATGTCACCATTTGAGGTAGTATATGGATTTAACCCCTTAACACCTTTAGATCTTCTTCCTTTGCCTCAGGAACAAATGATCAACAAAGATGGCAAGAGCAAGGCTGAGTTCGTTAAGAAACTTCATCAGCAAGTTCGAGACAATATAGAAAAACGGACAAGACAATATGAACAACAAGCAAATAAGGGATGTAAGCCACTAAAATTGGAAGAAGGTGATTGGGTATGGGTACATTTCAGAAAAGAACGTTTCCCTTCCCAAAGGAAATCCAAATTATTACCAAGAGGAGATGGACCATTCCAAATCATTAAGAAGATCAATGATAATGCATACAAATTGGATCTACCTGGTGAATACAATGTAAGTGCAACTTTTAATATTTCAGATCTTTCTCCATTTCAAGACAACGACGATTTGAGGACAAATCGCTCAAAAGAAGGGGAGGATGATGTAATCACAACTACACAAATAGATCATGAAGTCATGCCCATTGGACCTATCACTCGTGCAAAGGCAAAACAATTCAGGGAAGTACTTTCTCATAAGTGCCTTAATGTTTTTAAATCTTTTAATGAGAAAGAACCATCAGATAATAGGTTGTTTAATATGTTACATATTGAATATTAAATAACCTATAGTCCACATTATTATATAATACATTGTATAAGTTCATTTACTTAGTTTATTTCTTTATATTATGCATGTAGGCACATTCGGTCAATACTTGGGAGCTACATTGGAGCTAAATGGAGCATGCAAAAGCAAGGATACTTACATGGGAACGATCAGGGGAGCTTAAGGAGCAATTTGGTGAAAAGTTGTTTTGAGGCCGTGAGCTCATAGCTGGATTGAGCTGAAGATTTGAGCTACAAGATGAATTTATTTCAGCTGGGAGTTGCACCATCATCATCACCACTTAGGACACTTCAAATATGTCCTAAGTCAAAATTTGTGAAATCGTACCTTTTCGCGAATAGTTGCCATCTCAAGAGATACCTTTTCACAAGGAGCTGCCCAAACGTTCATCATGTTACAAGTCATCTAAGGTCAGCTCACCACCAGCTCATTCACACCCGAAGTACATCAAACATGAAGGGTTACCTTTCTCAAACATTGTGACCTTTCATGAATGATGCTGCCCATGAAGATGCCTTTTCAACAAGGAACACATCGGTGAAGAGATCACGCCTATTGGATGCTTAAATCATCAAGAAACATGAGCTAGAGGCTCCATGCCTATTCGACCACATCACATGCCATACACATGAGAGCCTTTGGCGCCAAGCATGAAGAGACACACCACCATTCGGCCAAAGGGAGAAAATGGCGCCAAGATGAACCAACATACATATTCGGCCAAGGGAGATGTCTTCCCATCCTTAGCCGAATCATTAAGGCCTTTCATGAAGAGTTAGCCGAACCATCACAAGCCCAAAGGACTTATTCATTCATCTCAAGCATTATGTATTTTCCTAGAGACATGTATCTAATCGAAACAACTTGTAATCATTCGGCCAAGCCCTCTCATTTCCTATAAATAGAGTGGCTTGCCATCATTTGTAATCATCTCATCTCTTATATAAAAATATACTCTTGTGAGTTATTTCTCTTCAAAGTTCTTTGTGAACTTTATTGATTAAACAAGTGTAGTTCCTATACTTGTGGCGTCATTCCTTCCATTTTGATTCCTAAATTCCTAGATTGTTATCTAGTGGGTTGAAGACACGATCACCACCCCTCAAGCAAGTTTGTAAAGACCGGGATTGTGCTACATAACATAGTTTCCTCTTTGGCGTGTTTGGGATACTATCACCACCATCTCCATTTCGTCATTTCCATCATCAACAACACCCATCAATCCATCAATTCCGCAGCCATCTCTATTCTTATTCTTTCATTCCATTACTTATATTATTATTCATTTCTTAAACCCATTATTAATCATATTTCTGTCTTATTATTTTGCAGCCCAAGCTTATTAATTCAAGGACATCAGTACTTGTCAATCCTAGATCGGGACACAATAAGGCTATCTACTCTTCTCACCAAAGTGTGTAGATTCGCCTTACATCAAGTAAGCTTTGTTTTCTCAATTTTTTGTTGTTCAATATCAAATTATATGATGGATTTCCTCTAAAGAAAACACAATTTCTTCCTATTTTACCAGCCAATTGATAATGAGCTCTTGGTTCTATTGACCCCTGTTGCTTTCTGCCATGCTCTTGGACATGTCATGTCTAATGTATCATTTGCTGCTGTTGCAGTGTCCTTCACGCACACTATTAAAGGTAAATTCATCTTTGAAAATGGAAAAAGTTTTCAAACTTTTTGGAACACCTCCAATTGTAATCTAAATTTATGTCTTTTTTCCACAGCCCTGGACCGTTCTTCAATGTTGTCGCTTCTCATTTTGTTTTGGGCCATCAGATTCCACTTTCCTTGTGGCTTTCATTAGCTTCGGTTGTTATTGGTAAACTCTTTTTTTTCGCTTCTCAGCTTATATCGCATTTACTTACAGAAGCATATGCTCAAAGAAAACAATGGTAAGAGAAGGAATCTTCACTTCATTTTCTTTCACAAATTTCGATTTGAATCGATTACGCAACCGTATTTGACATCCGCCCCTGACACATTTTTTACTTTTATATTTGACAGAAAGGGATGGATAGCACAAATATTTTTTAGGAATGGCAACAAGGCGGGTTTTGCTCCCCGCCCTCGAAATGAATCTTCGTCCTCATTTTCCGTCGGATTTTTTATCGGGGTGTCCCGTCAGAGATTTTTTTGCCCCGTCCCCAAAACTGATCCGAAATGTTGTACCCGAACCCGACCCGATCCCAAGAAAAACCAAGCAGTCGTAGTTTTCATAAACAAAATAAAAAAACGATCACAAAAAACTGGAAAATTAGTCTACATGATTTACAATTCAAACTACAGTCACTGATTCAAAACCAATTCTAAATAATTGTCTAAACTCCAAAATAATATAAAAAATAAAAAATATTATATATATATAATAGGGGCGGGGCGGGGATACCTTGCCCCGATACCGAACCCGAACATGAAAAAATCCCCGAATTTTATCCCGATACCCGACCCGACCCGATATTATTCAAACCTGACCCAATCCGAACTTAGCCGGGCTTCGGGTTTCTCCGTCGGATTCGGGTCGTTCTGCCATTCCTAATATTTATGCATATATTTCTATAATTACCCTATTGTTCTGTCTCCCACCTGCAATTTTTTTAAGTAAAATCTAAAAACGAAAGGGGATCTTCACCTTGCCTATTCACTTTCATTAAACTACTTATATAACTAATGATTTACTAATATTGTTGTGATTTGAATCCAGATCGAAGGCCCTCAGCTGATGCAATATGGTTTCAGAGATGCTATTGCCAAAGTTGGTCTAACCAAATTCTTGTCCGACTTATTTTGGATTGAAATGTTTTATCACCTTTACAATCAGGTATCTATTGCACAAAAAATCTTGCTGTAAGTTTTTTGAATGTCATTTGTGATTGTCACTATCCGAGAATCAAGGAAATGGTTGGCAGGTAATGTCGAGATTCGAATCTTAAATTTGTTCAATGTCATATTTTTTAGAATTGTTGCATTAGTGAATTGAATTCAAGGTTCATTTACTGAACTAACACATTGAGGTGATGAATTGCAGCTGGCTACTAATACCTTGGAAATGGTTGCACCACTTACACTTGCAGTCAGAGACAATATTGTCTCTGAATCCATTGTTTTTATTGTTTTTTTTGGATTGAAGGTACATTCATGATGGAAAGAATCAAATGAAGTTGCAGATCAATACAAAGTGAAAGAACCTAGACTAAATTCTAGCGAACAATGTTGAACTATGTTACATTTTAATTTAATTTTATAAATTTTGATTTATTTTTCTACATAAGTTGTGTAGTAATTAAATTTTAAGTTTATTGTTATTAGATAATGCTATAGAATATTAAATTTGTGTAATATAAAGTAGAAAATGATATATGTGAAATCAATTAACTATAGTAGTGTTTGTAAATAAAAGGCCCAGAAGTCAGGTTCTTTTGCTCCGTTCTGTGAAGGAAACATCACTAATGACCACACATTTGCGGCGTCTGTAAAAAAGCCACTATATACATAGTTAATAGTGGCGTTTTTACCACAAACGCCGCTAAATACCATAACATGTATCGGCGTTTTAGAAAACAAACACCACTAAAGAAAAGGTAATTAGCGACGTTTTTCTTAAAAATGTCGCTATAGATCTATAGGTTGGGAAAAATTTTGGAAAATTTTCCATGGCTTAGAAATGATATTTGGAAGGCTCTACAAGCATTGGAAAATTTTTGGGTCATTTGGTAATTTTTCAAAAGTTGAAGGACCTATTTAGTAATTTTGAAAAGTCATAGGCTGAATGTGTAGTTACTCAATAATTGATGTACATTGTTGGAAACTACTGTTGATGGATGAAATGGAAGTTAGAATGTGAAAGTTAGGCATTTTGGAAATTTGGCAAAGTTTAAGTATAAAAAGGCAAATATTAGAAAAGTTAATGACTTAAGTGGTATGGTATTGTTGAGATATTGGGTTGGAAATTAAATGCTAGGAAATTATTGGGCTTATTTGGGCTTGAATTGAAGAATTTACGACAAGGGATCATTATAAATAAAAAGGAAAGTTAAGATAAAAATTTAAAAAAATTCAAAAATAATAGTACTTTTGAGTATTATTATTTTGTAAAATGTTAGTAAGGATACTAACATTGTATTTTATCTTTGTATAAGTGATTATGGATTTTTGTGTATATAGTAATCAAATTCGTGATACAAGCAAATCAAAAGGCAACGAAAAAGTTCAAGAATAGTAGGACTTCGTCAGTAAGGCGTAATAGTGAGGCATACCAGGTCACTGCATTTATTATGTACTTATATGATATGAGGACGACTTACGATGAGTCAACCTCAAATGTTATTATAAAAGCATATTTTACCGTATTTTGAAATATTTTCATAAAGTTTATGAAAATGATTTTTACTAATGATTTTAGGGTATGAACTGCCCTAAAACGAATGGATGTATTTCATACAAATTTTTATTTATTAATGGTTTGGAATAAATGTTTAACATGTGATTTGGATTTTAAAGCCTATTTTATGCACATGGAGAGTCATAGGTGCAATAATAATACCATAAATAAGGTGGTATTATAGTAGTATTTTGTGTACTGCATCACTATGTATGTAATTGTCATACTTGGTGTGAGATGGATATCTATCAATTTTTTTAAGAAAATGAATTATTACATTTTTGTGAGTGTACTTTGTGCACTCGGAGTAGTACTTTGTGTACTATGGTATTTTGTGTGCAAGGATGGTTAGAATTATGTAATTGTGTACCTTGCATTCTCATTTGTCATACATTGGGATGTGAAATGATATTTTGGAATATACTTATTTATAAGTATACTAGGCATACGAAATACTATTTCACAGGTTATTTGATGAAAAATTTGCCTATCAAGTCAGTTTTATGCGTTAATATATTCTATACGATTAAACTCATATTATGATCTTTTATGAAATACTTATGTTTTAATATGCCTCATTTATTATATTATGCCTGACTAAGTGAATACTTAGCGTGTGATGATTTTTCATGCGTAGGTAATAGTGTACGGTCGAAGTGAGGAGTGCAGATGACATCGTAAATCAAGGTTGCCTCATCAGTAACTGTATGACATCTTTAGATGTTTATTTTTTATATTACTAGTTGGCATGTATTAGTTATATGATGATGTTCTGGTATGTATTTGACATGTCGGTTGTAGTATTATATTATATTCGAACTTAAACTACAGTTTGATCGATTTCAAACATTATTTTATATATATATATTTGAAGGACATTTTATAAACTATATTATTAAACTGTTTATTTAAAGAAACAAAATTTTACTGGTTTTCAAGTACGAAATTGTTTTAAAAGTCATGTGACATATGTGACTCATGTACGGGGATGTACATGCGAAATGGGTATTACGTTTCCAAATACTCTCCACCACACATTTGGGCGCTAAGTATGAAGAGAAACACACCCATTCGGCCAAGGCTTCATATACCACTTAATTGAATGATTTAAGGGTCAAAACAACATAACCATTCGGCCAAAATAATGACAAGCTTAGCTGAATAATTACCATTACTTTTCAATATACTAACATTGTATTTTTTTTTCATTTCAAACATTGTATTCCATTCAAAGAAGTGCTTAGCTGAATCACTACTTGGTTATTCAACCTAGTCTCTTCATTTCATATAAATTGCCAATGCCTTGACATTTGTAAGGCATCTCTCTTTTGCTTATATAAAATAATTGTGAGGATTTCCCCTTTTCTTAAGTTTTGTTAAACTTTTATTGACTTACCAAGTACCTTTGGATCTTGTGGCATCAAAACCCTTCTTCCATTGATACTCTTGGTTGTTTTGATATAAAATACCAAAGTAGTTAGAGTCCTACATTACCACCCTTGTTCAATTTATAAGGATTGATGTTAGGCTTTCATATAACCTAGTTTCTTCCTTAATTGTTCCAGATATTTTCTAACCCTTCCATTTTCATTCATAAGTCCATCACCATGCCCAAACACTTACGGAACCAAACTCTTTAATATTCACCACAAACATCCACTATTTCACCTTTACATCAACTACCAAGCCCTCCATTTGAGCCTATCTTCTTGTAAGTACTTGCTCTCTCACTAGATCCAAAATCAGAGGTAAAAGTGCCATACATCAAAAAGGCGTGCCTAGGAATGAGTACTGTATTTTTTTTATAAGTATATATGTAAAGGTAACGAGGTTAGGTTGGCATGTTGAGCTTTTCTCCTAGAATAAATATGAGGTACGATTAGTGCTTGAAGCTTTGCTCTAAAATGTGGAAGTTGTGACTTATGTGAGTCCAAAATAAATGGAGTTTTATGGAGTCCGTTTGTCCAATGAGTAGTTGTGTTTCGAACAAATGCCATTAATCTTATTTGGAATCAAATGTGTGCATTGTGTGTTGACATTGCATGTAACGTAATTGTGTACGATTGTATGTGATTGGCGGCAGTGAATATATTGTATTTAATCATGTTTATATACTATAAATTGTGTGGGATTATGGTGCATTAAATGAGCATTGAAGCATGACATTATGGCATGATCATCGAGGTAAAATCAAATGAGTTTCCATGCCATGTAGGTTGTTTTCCTTTAGCCTTAGCATATTCATCATACTTGAATGTTTATCTATCACTGAGCTTTCTAGCTCACACTCATTGTTTAACATTTTTCATAATATTACTTATTGATTTGGAAACTTGAGAGGTAAGAAACGTGGTGGTGATCAAAGCAATGAGGCATTTGTAAAGTTATTTTGAACCTTGATTTTATTTTGAGGTAATATGGGATTTGTAATTAGCATATGTGTTCACTAGTACATTTACTACTTGTTAGGGCTTAAGTGACCTCTAATGACCTTAATTGAACTTTTATTATGGAATAAATAATGATATGATGAATGTTGATGTTATATTATATGTTATGCAATATGTTTAAGTATGCTTTGAGTGACTAAAAGATGTTAATTATATGCCTTTAACAAGTGTTTTAACCATTTAGAAAAGTGACAATAAATGAACATAACATGTTAAGCCTTTACGATACTTGAAACAACAATAACTCACAGAATGGTTTGGTGAAATGTGTTTAAGTTGACTTTCCATGTAAAATGGTTAGGTGACTAGTATGCTACATATGTATATTAACATGTTCTAAGTGATTTAAGTGTGTGCAAGCATGTTCATAGACCCTAGGATCGACTGCATGGCCAATTGGATGCATGTTCTTGCACATTCATATGCATTTTCCAGAAAAAGGATCGACCCTTCCTGAAAAGGGTCTATCTCTTCCCTATATAACCGATCCCTAGCTCAAATTTTAGCTATTGTTTTACAAATGATCGATCCCCTATGAAAAGGGATCAATCTCTATTTTTATTTGCTTGATACAAATTGTTCAAATTGCATTCATTAAAGTACTAAAGTGTTCTCTAAGTCCTTATATAGTACCTAAACTTTAAAATGTATTTAATTTGGTCCATAACATAATTTTACGATTAATGATTAGTTTTAAGTCAAATTTGGTTGAAATTTATTTTATCACTATATAATAACACTAGTTTCATAATGGAACCTTTAATTTCATGTTTTTGCTTTATTTTTTTATATTTTAAAATGCTTACGTTTTAGGCTTTGAACTAATCATGTTTAATTATATCCCTAAATGATATCCGATTAAGATAAGATTTTGTATGTGACTAAATTAAATTATAATAATTCATATTGATAATTTTAAATTTATATTATTTCATAAACTTGGTAATGACATATGAAAGGACTATTTTACTCCTACATACTTAATAGCATTTATCTTGCGATGCATGCTCTTATGATTATCGTAAGCATGATTATGTTATATATCATTTTTATTACATGATGCATGTTTAATTTTAATTTCTTCTGATTAGTTCACATGATTAGGGTTTTTTATTTGTCCGACTTGATCGGAATCTAATGTGCACTCAGTACGCCCATGTCATTATTCGTGGCCAAGTGTGAGATGTTACATTTGGTGGTATTAGAGCTATGGTTAATGTATGTATGAATGTGTGTTAGGGTTTAATTTGGGAACCATATTTCCTTGTAACTTTTTTTATTTTTTCAGGAACTTGCCTTAATCTTCCTATGTCTCTCTCACTCCAGGTTTGGTTATATGCTTGTTTTGACTATTGAATTTGATATTTTGTAAATTGAATTCTTTTCCATATATATTCATATGAGTTAATTGATTCATTTTCCTTAAAAAATATTCTTCTAAATATATTGAGTTATTAGATTCACCATATTTGAGATTATGATTATATGTATAACTAGTGATGCTATACGATTTACTACACTCATATGGTATGATTGGATTGATTTTTTATGGTTTAACACTTTTGCATGATATGAATGTGGTAATTGTTTGATTATAAAGTCCAGTTAAGTCCTATGATGTCACTATGGTTGTGTTAGTGTATTGGTTGTTAAGGTAAATAAGAGACCTTAATATGCGTTCCTAAGTGTTGCAACTTAGATCACTTTCCAGAATTGTCATTACAAGGTTATGAAATATTTTGTGTGTGAAATAATAAATGTGTTTATTAAGTTCATATGAATTTCGGAATGTTGTTTGTGATTACATTGATTTGCATCGATTTTTAGTTTTGTGCTTATCTATAGATTGTTCAAATTATTTTCATATGTTGATTTTGCATTAGAGACGAGTAAGTTGATTGGTTGTGATTGTGAGTGTACTTGGTTTTATTGTTTAATTTTTGTTGATTCTAAGTAACGTGTAAAAGATATTCAAATCGTTATAAAGTTTCTAGGGGTGGTTTTAGAAGGGCCTTTAGATATTTATTGGACCGTAAAGTTGAGTATCACACTAAGAGTTATTGATTTGGCTTTTAGCGTCTTTTGATTTTCATAGTGTGGCATCGAAGGAATTAGAAGAAATTTAGTTTAGGTTGTAAAATTAATTGGATCATGGTTTTCTTTAGGCAAGTGTTTCCTGAATTGTGTGCTCAGTTGAAGGTTAGTGGTTAGTTCTTGGTTAGCGACGTCTCTCATGTTAATTATAAAGGAGGATGGTGTAATGCGTAAGTACGTTGAATATCGTTAGTGGAACAAGTTTGTGATTTTGAATCGATACTCTCACTAAGGATTGATGTCTTATTTGGTTAAGTTTCGAGGAGCTAAGGTTTTGTCAAAGATTAATATGTGGTCGGGTTGTTAGCAGTTGATGGTTTGTGGGTCTGATGTGAAGAAATTATCTTTTAGACGCACTAAGTTTGTTATGAGTTCTTCGTAATGTCGTTCAATTTGGTGAATGTTCCTATTATTTCGGGAGTTTGATGAGTTGAGTTTTTCGTTTGTAAATTTGTCTAGTTCATGTTGGGTCGTTAATGTTCATCTCATGTACTTCCATGCCGAAAAAGAACATGATCATGTTTCTGAGATTTTATTCGGGTTCATTCTAAAATTAGTCATATATGATTTTTTTACTATGAGTTTAGGTCTCGAGGAATGTCGTTTATGGATCATAATGCTATAAGCGAAGTTAATCATGTTAGTTTGATTGAGGTTTAAGTTATTGTGAATTGAAAATTGCTAAGGAGTGCTACTGAGGTTCGTTGTTGTTGGGTTTGGTCAGTTTCATCATTACGTTGTTGAAGAATTTTATGTTCTTATTACATCTTTTTTGAATTTGCTTTCGAAGATTTGCTTAGTTGAGTGAATTGAATCTTGTTATTGTTTCAGTTGAATGTAAGGAAGTTTTGTGATTTTAGTGCTGTCTAATTTTGGGTTTTGTTGCGTATTAATTTTAGATGGTAAGGTGCTTTTATGTTTTTGAGACATATGAGGTTATATAAGTATAATTATTCGATGTATAGTGTTGGGTTAGTTGTTGAAGGATTATGAATGTTCGACTACGTATTATTTGGAAAATTTGCGATTGTTGCTAATTTTATGAGGTAAATTCAATGTGTGAGTTTTGTCCTTCTTTGTTTGATTAAGTATTTAGCTGGTTGTGTATGGTTCGTTAAGTGTAGGTTTGACTAGATTGGTCGTACTACTTTATGTGTTTGGGATAGAGATTTGTTTTTATGTTGGTGGTGTTTATGTTTCTGCGTAAATTGCGTGTGAAGAAAATTCTAATCATGGTGCTTGTAGTTTGTGTTGCAAAGGTATATTTCTGGGAGTTCATGAGATTTTCAGAGTGGCGCAGTGAAAGCATGGTAGTTTGAGTTAGTTGTATGTCATTGAGATCGACTGTATGCATGGGGTTTAATTTTGATTGTTCTTGATAGTAATTTTTGTTGCTGACGAGATTCTGGTAATAGTTTTATGAAGCTTTGGGTTTGAAAAAATGCTTGATATTGTTTATGTCTCATCGATTAGTGGTTTGTTCGAGGACTTATATGGCTAAAGGTGTCGTATTATGTTGTGTTGGTTCAAAACTTAGTGGGTGAAGTGTTGTTGGTGCGTGTAATTTGGTTCGCAAGATTGATGTTAAGTAAATTCGTTTCTTAGGCTAGTTAAGGTTGTGCTTGATAGTCGACAATCATATGTTAATTTGTATTGTGGTGAGATTTCATGTTGGTTTAGTAGCTTTGTTTTCATAAGGTTTTGTTGTGGAAGAAGGTCTTGAGATGGAAATTGGCGACATAGAATATAGTTAGTGATTTAGTAGTTTTATGAGATTGATGTGTGTATTGATTTTGGTTACTCATTGTCTTTGTCGGTCTTTGTATTTGGATATTTTTATGGTATTTCTACATGTTGATGATTAGTAAGACTTATTTTTATTACTCCTGTGATTGTTTCTTTGAATGTGATTGAAGTTTGTGTTTATATTCCCTTGATAGATAGTTTATTAAGATTCAACTCGTCTAGAGCAATCTTTCAGATAAGGAGCTTCTTTCAATGTGTTATAGTGGTGTTACTACATATTAGTTATTTGTAAGTGTGTTAAGGAGTCATAGCTTTAATCTTCGTATTTGATTCTTAAGTTAATTTCGAGGACAAATTTATTTTTAGGGGGAGAGTTGTAACATCACGTAATACGGGTCAATAGTTTCAGGTTGGTAATTAGTCATTTTCGTGATTTTTGAAAAGATTTTGTTTTAAATATTTACAAATATGGTGTAGTCAAATATTTTATAAGTGTTAGTAGAAATATTAAATATGTTTTCAAAGGATAACTAAATTGATTTCCAATTATGTGGTTGACTAAATTGTGTTATATTAAAAATAAGAAATTTGAGTGACTAAATCGAATGATATCAAAATCTTAAAAATCTATAATGCAATTTCACCAAGGTTGTGACTGTTCTCTTTTTTTCTCTCGATTGCACTGTATTTTCTTTCATCCTTGTCTATGATTTTTATTATTTGTCCTATTAATCAAAAATAAATTTTAAGTTCCACATTCCATCATTCGCGTTTTAGTGCAATACAAAATACTCTCCGCTTTACTTCATTTTTCTTCTCATGGCTAAGAACTTCCGTTTTTCCAAATGCTTATCTTCTTTGCTGATTTTTTACTCACCCTTGATCATCTCTTTTTTAATTTTATCATTTCTCCATCTCCCTTAATAATCCTTTTTGGTTGATTTTTCCTAGAGGTCTTATAGAATTCTTCTTCAACTTCATGTTTCATCTTTTCCATCTTATTTCCTTCTATTTCGAACAAGGTAAGCTTATTACCTTGGCTTTCTGTAAGCTTTGTTGATTGAAAGATTTTTTTTTATATCAATGGGTAATACATGATTACATAAGTGATTTGGTAATATTTCGTTTTGGGCTGATTTTCGTAATAAATAAAAGAGATATTTTCTTGATCCTATTTCTAATAATTCTTGATAGGTTTAAGATTTTTAAAGGTTTATTATAATGATGTTAAAATAGTTTTTCAATTGTCTTTGGTTTTCATTTTTATTTGAGCAAGAAATGATGATTTTAATATTTTGTGAAAATCCGGGAGTGCTTGTGTTGGCAGCTAATCTTTGGTGGTTTCCTTGGTTATAAATCATGTTTATGATTTTTTTAGGATCAGATTAAGTGTGAGGAAACAAGGATTCTCAAGTTAGAATGTTTAGATCGCATGGATGGTAGGTTTTCAATTCTCTGTTTGATTTTTGTTATGTTTTAGAAGGATAATTTTTTGCTCTACTTTGGAGGTCTTTTTGACATGTTGAATTGATTTCTAAGGTACCTAACGTGTGTATGTTTTAAAAAAGAATAGTGCATCAATTTTTTGTGGTTAATTGTTTAGCAGTTAGGGTCGGATAGTATGGTTTAGTATGTATAAACTTTAAAACTAAGATTCTAAATTGGTTTACTTGTTGTTGTTAATTCGTGATATGAATTTATGATGTGTTAATTAAATTAAGTACTTATAGTGAGCATGTATTTTGTGACATGATTCGTGCATTGAAAGAATATGATTAAAGCAAACATGTCTAATATGATAAGTTGATCATGAGTTGTGGTGTATTAGGATTAAGTGATCTTTGCAAGCATTCATATATACTTGTTCTTTTTATAAATCATGATGCGAATCCATGATGTTTGATTTATGTAAGTGATTATAAAGATCGTGTATTTTATGATATGATTTATGGTATTGAAAGAATATGATTAATTCAAGCATGTGTAATATGATAAGTTGATCATGAGTTCTGGTGTATTGGAATTAAGTGATCTTTGCAAGCATGTATGTTTTAGTATGTTAATTATGAGCTACGATGAATTGAAGGTGAGTGATTATTGCAAGCATGTACATTGAAGCATGATTGATTATGAGTGATGAAATATGAGATATATGTGATCATTGTGAATGTATAGTTATCATGATAAGTTGGTTATGAATTGTGATTCATTGGAAGAATGTGATTTATGGAAGGTGAATTGGATTTGTAATATGATTTATGATATGTGGATTGCAGAAGTTGCATTTGATGCATAATCAATTTAGAAAAACTATGTTTCAAGCCTATGTGATATTTAGCATATGGATGAGAGAGACAATCTACTATCCATGGACTAGTGGAGACACGTCGCTGTCCAAGAATGAATGGAGACACTTTACTATTCTATTTGGGTTAATCATGACAATTATCCTTAGTTGTAAAACTATGTTTAAGAATATATATATATATATATATATTTATGTTATGCATCGGTTGTTAACTACTCTTGATGAACTTGGATTGGTTATAAATTTGTTCTTAATGGGACCTTTGGATATGAAAGGCATGCCTAGGAAAGAGAACTCTATGTTTTTATAGGTATATGTGTAAGGGTAACATGGTTAGGTTGGTACATTGAGCTTTGCACCGAAAATAAATACATAATAAGGTTGGTGCGTTAAGCTTTGCTCTGAAATGTGGAAGTTGGGACATAGGTGATTCTAAAATAAAAGCGTTTTATGGATTTCGTTTGTCCAATGAGTAGTGTTTCGAACAAATGCCATTGATCTCATGTGGAAACAAATATGTGTATTGTGTGTGGAGATTGCAAGCAAGATAATTGTGCATGAGTGTATGTGATTGGCGGCAGTGAATATATTATATTTAAGCTTGTTTATATTATGTAACTTGTGTGGGATTATGGTGCATTAAATGAGAATTGAAGCATGATATTATGGTATGATCATTGAGGTAAAAGAACAATGAGGTTCCATATGGAATATAGGTTGTTTTCCTTTAGCATTAGCATGTGCATCATACTTGAATTCATTGAGCTTTCTAGCTCACACTCTTTGTTTAACATTTTTTTAGGTTATTACTTGCTAATTTCAGAACTTGAGAGGTAAGACACTTGGTGGCGATCAAACCAAGGAGGAATTTGTAATGTTGTTTTGAACCTTGATTTTATTTTTTAAGGCAATATGGGATCCTTAATTGGGATATTTGTTCACTTGTAAATTTACCATTTGTTAGTGCATAAGTGACCTCTAATCACCTATGTTGAACTTTTGTTCTTGAATAAATAATGATATGATGAATACTGATGTCAGATTATATGTTTTGAAATATATTTAAGTATTCATTGAGTGACCAAAATATGTTATATACCTTTAACAAGTGTTTTGACCATTTAGACATGTGACAATAAGATAACATAACATGTTAGGCCTTTAGGATGCATGAAACTAACAATAATGCCAAAAATAGTTAGGTAACGTGTTTAAGTTGTATTTATATGCAAAATTTGACTTTGGATGCTAAATTCTTTTATGATATGTTAAAAGATGTTATGAAGCATACTACATATGTGTTTTGACATATTTTAAGTGGTTTAAGTGTGTCCATGCATGTTCGTAAACCCTAGGATCAATTTCTTAGCCAATTTGATTCATGTTCTTGGAAATTTATATGCATTTTCTATTTTTTTTATAAAAACGATCGATCCCTTGGTAAAAAGGATAGTTCCCTTCAAGCAAAGGATCGACCCCTCCCCTAAAAGATCGATCCCTAGCTCAAATTTTAGCTAATGTTTTGCAAATGAATGATCCCCGTGAAAAGGGATTGATCCCTTAGATGTTTTCTTAATAATAATAGGTCAAAATTGAATTCATTAAATTCCTAAAATGTTCCCTAAGTCATTGGATATTACCTAAACTTTAAAATGTATTCAATTTGGTCTAGAACTTGAATTCGGGATTAAAGATTCGTGTTAAATCAGATTTGGTTGAAATTTGTTCTATCACTCTACAATAACACTAATTTCACAATGGAACCTTCAATTTAATTTTTTTACTTTATTTTTATATTTCAAAAGTTTACGTTTTAGTCCCTAAACTAAGCATGTTCAATGTCCCTATATGATATTTGATTAAGTTGAAATTTTGCATGTGTGACTAATTAAATTATAATAATTCATTTTGGTAATTTTAATTTTTTTAATTCTTCCATAAAATTGATAATGACATGTGAAAGGACTATTTTACCCCTAAATAATTAATAGTATTTATCTTACGATGCATGTTTGTATGATTGTTGTAACCATGATTTTGTTATATATCATTGTTTTGTAATGCATGATAAAATTTTAATAATAATTTATTCTGCTTAGTTCCCATGATTAGGGATTTTGATCTGTCCGACTTGACCGAAATCTAATGCGCACTTAGTACGCCTGGGTCATTATTTTTAGCTGGGCATGGGGTGTTACATTGCGTATACCCTTAAAGTGACCACCATAAAGCGTATTATGAAAATGTTTTAGACTAATTTGATGCACATATTCAGGAGTACATCATCTTAGAATTTGATCATTACATTGCTTGAATATATACGACTCCTCCCAATGATAGGCTCTAACATCTCTTAAGAATTTCCTTTTTCCTTTGTGATTTAAATTAGGTGGAATCAATCCAATCACAAGATAATTCACAAAATCATCGTCCCAAGGTAATTCATTAATAGCAAGAAGCCTTTCATCAGGGAAATTATCAGGAATCACTTGTATATTTCCATCTTCACTATTAGATTCCAAATTAGATAAATGATCAACTACTTGATTTTGAAGCCCTTCTTATCCTTATCTTAATATCAAACTCTTGTAGTAACAACACCCATCGTATTAACATTGGCTTCGATTCTTTCTTGCTGAAATCTTAATGTTCAATGGTCATTGTAGACAATTACTTTTGTCCCAACTATGTACTACATAAATTTTCAAAGGCAAACACAACTGAGAACATTTCCTTCTTGGTGGTCATGTAAATGACTTAAGCATCATTTATTGTTATTCTGACATAATGTACAACATGAAGACTTTATTCTTTCATTGGTACAACAGTGAACTAACCGCTTAGTCACTAGCATCACACATTAATTGAAACAGAAGAGTTCAATTAGGTGCAACAACTATATGAGCATTTATCAGCTTTAATTTTATTATTTCAAAGGAATAGATAACTTCATCATTAATAGCTAATTTCTTACTTTGCTCCAACAAACAACAATCAGGACGAGCAATTTAGAAAATTCCTTGATGAATATTTGATAGAACCCAGTATGTCCTAAGAAACCCCTAACTCATTTAACATTAATGGGAAGTGGTAACTTGTCAATAACTTCCACTTTATATTTATCCACTTCAATGCCACGACTATAAATACCTTCGGTTACCATAAAGTGGTATTTTTCTCAATTTAACACCACATTGGTTTCGTCGTATGTTTTTAGGATGTTAGAGAGATTATCAAGACATTGATCAAAGGTTTGACCAAAAAACGAAAAATCATCCATGAATACCTCAAGAAACTCCTCAACCATCTTAGAGAATATGGTCATCATGCAGCATTGAAAAGTTATCAGACATTACACATACCAAAAGTCATTCTTTGGAAAGGAAATGTTCAATAAGGGCAAGTGAAACTATTATTCGCTTGGTCTTCAGGTTCAATTTCTATTTGATTGTAGCCACTATAACTATCGAGAAAATTATAAAAAGCTTTGCCTGCAAGCCTATCCAACATTTGATCAATAAACGATAAAAAAGGAAATGATAATTTCTTGTGGATTTTTTTAGCTTCTTATAGTCAATAAAAATACGCCAGTTAGTTGTTGTATGTGTATGAACTAACTCATTCTTCTCATTAAACACAACTGTGATGTCGGCCTCCTTTGGAATGCATTGAACATGACTTACCCAATTGTTGTTAGAAATAGGGTAGATGATTCCAACATCCATCCACTTTATAACTTTTTTTCTAACCACTTCCTTGATGAAAGGCTTTAGTATTATTTACGGCTCAATGGAACTGTTGTTGAGATCCTATAGCAATATTTTATGCATACAACAGTCTGGACTAATGCCTTTAATATTAGCAATGCTCTAAGAAATAACTTGCTTTTGTTGCTTAAAAAACACAATCAAATTTTCTTCATGTGATTCCTCAAGCTTTGCCTCATATTCAACTCTTTTTGAGTTAACAGATACATTAGACTTTATGATCAATGTAAATGTAGCATTGCTCACCATACAAATAGTGGCGTCATATCTTCAAAGTAATCACCATTGCTTTTAACTATAGATCATAAGTCTGATAATTTATTTCATGAGTCTTAAGTAGTCCAAAACTTTTCCTTCTTACATAAGCATGTATCCCAAACCATTACGAGAGGCGTCGCTATAAATCACATAATATTGCTTGATTCTGGTTGTACTAGCATCGGGAATTAAGTTATCTCAAAGCTTTCTTGGCACTTATCATTCCAAATTAATGTCATATCCTTTCTTAATAACATGGTAAGTATGGAAGCAATCATTGAGAATTTCTTTATGGACCTTTGATAATAATTAGCAAGTCTGAAGAAACTTCGAAACTCAGAAACATTCTTTGGAGTTTTCCATTCAACAATGCCTTGTATTTTCTTGGGATCCACTTTAATCTCCTCTAGAAAAACTTTATGTCCAATAAATATAACTTCAGACAACCAAAATTCATACTTTAACAATTTAGCATATAACTTTTTCTCTCGTAAAGTTTAAAGAACAATGTGAAATGTGCCCTATGTTCTTTCTTAGTCTTAGAAAATACCAAAATGTCATCAATAAATACTACCATGAATTGATCCAAATATATTTAAAACACTCGATTCATTAAATCCATGAATGCCACAGGAGCATTAATTAACCCAAATGGAATCCTTGCAAACTCATAGTGCCCATATCAAGTAATATAAGTAGTCTTAGAAATATATTCTTCTTTGATCTTTAAGTAATGATATACAAATTTAAGACCAATCTTAAAAAATATTGAGGTTCCTTTAACAGATCAAATAATTCATTGATCCTTGGGAGATTATACTTATTCTTTACTATCACTTCATTTAACTGGTAATAATCTATGTATAATCACATAGACCCTTGTTTCTTTTCCACAAACAATACCGGTGTTCCTTAAGATGAGACTCTCGATCTTATAAAACCCCGATCTAATAATTCTTGTAATTGTACTTTTAATTATCGAAGCTCATTTAAAACCATTCTAAACATGGCCATAGATATAGGTGCAATACCATATAACAAGATAGAAGCTCTATTTTCAATTCTAACTCTGAATTTGGAGGTAATATAGGTAATTCATCTAAAAATACATATTAATACTCTCAAACCATTGGAACATATTCCAACTTAATTTATAAAACCAAAGTATCCACTACATTAACTAAGAAATCTTAACAACCTTTTAGTAATAACTTATTTGTAGTTATTACTAAAATCACAATAGAAGATGGATTTACCCTTTTATCGCCTACTATAATCTCATAACATTTTGGGTCTTTCAGAAATAATCGCTTTAAGGAACAGTTCACTATGACATGGTAAGGGAGTAACCAACCCATACCCATAATTACTTATATTTTTTCATAGGGAAATTGTAACACCCATATACCGATGCGACTGACATGATCCCATCCGGGGTGTCACATTAGGCCATCGGAGCAACCCACCGTAAAAATCCCATAAAAATTAATTTTTTTTGTTAAAGCGCATAAAATCATAAAACATTTTATATTTTAAAAGTAGAATTTAACAATATCCAGAAATAAAACAAGTTCAGACCTGGATGTAAACAAAAATCAACCTACATGCCCCCTAGTCACATGCACCGTACTCCGCAAGCAACGCCGGTGGAACTCCTTAACTGATATCGATCGTTACACTGGTTCAATCCTTAAGTGATGCTAAAGGACATGCAGATAAAAGGAAAATAATAAATTTATTTGTTGATTTCAGACATCTACAGGTTTTCAGGATGAGCTGAGGTTTAACTGTTATTTGTTTCCCTAGAAAAAGACATGCAAATTTCAGTTCATAGGTAACATTCAGATGACCAAGTTTTCAGGAGACCAGAATAGGATGTCTAGTGTGTTCCAACCAAAACTAGTGAAAAGATATTTATCTTTTTAAAACAGTAGCAAAACCCCCAACCGAACACCTTTATGTAGTTCCCCATAACTGCATCCATAAGGACTTGCCCTAAGCACAAAGCAAAGGAGCCACGCTAAGGGAGTACCTTGGGGCCTATGGGCCTACCCAAGGGTCTCCATAGGTCCATAAGGATTTACCAGCTTGATCATATTTGAACCTCCATACACAATAATCCTACCCATACAGTATCCAATATAAATCAAATTTAACAGTAAATTGTAATATCATGATCATGATCCAGTAAAATCTCATAAGAGTGACAATGAAATAAACCATATATCTGCCCTCTACCTGTGAACTATATGCAGTCCAATGATTAACCCAAGGGAAGTGCCTTGGGGCCCGAGAGCCTACCCAAGAAAGTTTCTTGGGGCCTCAGAGCCTACCCAAGGGCCACTGTAGGTCTGTAAGGATTTACCAGCTTGATCAGAGCTAAACCTTCATACTCCAACCTACAAGATAATGTCCTAATAAAACAGTTCAAGTAGTAACCAGTAGGTTCCATGTTCCATAAATCGAGAACAATCACACTTTCTAATGAAAACAAGAAACAATATAACACATTTAAGGTAATCATAGTTCATAAACTAGTAGATTCCATGATCCTTAAAGTAGGAGTTATTATATTTTCAAGTTAAAACATGTAACCAGAGAACATATACCATGTAGCCATATTTCATAAGCCAATAAATTAGTAAATAAGTGATTTCAAAAATTCACTATTAAAATAGGTAAAACATCTACAGGTCACATAAGGAACACATTAAAAGATCTAGATATTCTTCGGTGGTACTTTGTATTTATCATGTAGGGACCAAGAAACTTTTATAATTTAATAGGATTTCAAAATCAATATCTGTATAAAAGGGGTTTGATAGCTAACAGAGTCATTAGTCATTCAGGAAATGATTTATCAATATCATATAGTATAGGGTATTTTTCAGAGACACTAAGTAATCGAGAGGGTACTCTAAATCTTTTGCATCGGAGTTAGTTGAGATTTCAGGTATGATAGGAGTGATTCCATTATTTAGGAAATCAGGAGCATTTTGGACATTTAGTTTTTGGATAATTCTTAGTAATTTAATCTAAAATGAGTTAAACGATGATTCATGATAACTAGGATTCACATTGATTTATCAGGATAACTAGTTAACTAAAACTGAACAAATCCCAACATTGATACATGTCAACTGGTTAAATTGATGCAGCTCAATTGTATTCATATTTTAATACTAACAACTCTTCTCCAACTGATCATCTTTCGAATCATCGTTGAATGGATATTGAGGAGATGAATATGTATTCCAATGGTATATATTTCATTTCTATAATGCAACGATATCAAGAAATGTCGACGTGCTTGATTTTTTTGTTCAACACCCTTGTGGACAATACAACATATAGGTTCATCAGTGTTTCCAGACTTATCTAAGGCATTCCCTTAATTCTATGTCTTTGAGGGTACTTAGGTCATTTATTAGTTAAGTCTATCACGATCACTTCAGAGTTTCTATAATAATTCGGTCGTTTCTGCAAATTTGGATACACACAAAACTTCCATTCAGTTCAACTTTATCATATAATATAGTTATTTTGGTATTAGATGTTGATTTATTCTTTTAAGAGCTGAGGGTATTTAGTTATTCAGACCTTGGACATACTTTAAATCATTTTACACTTCAGGGGCATTCCAAATAGATAAGGAATTTAATCAGTGATTACAATATTCAAGTGGATCAAAATATAATTTCTCAGGTCATCTCCATTATCATAGCCATCCATAATCCTTTTTACACTTTAAGGGTATTATCATCATTTCATTTAATTATGTCAGTGGCATTAGTTTTGATAACTTAGGCTTCAAGTGTTTATTCAATAATCAGAGTTTATAGGCCTTGTGCTTTCTCTGAGGTTTAAAACTGATTAAATATATTTTCCAGATAAATTAGGAGTTAACATGTGCGTAAGAAATTTTATCTGGTAAAAATATAGATTCTCTGGGTAATTCCACTATTAGGATCAATACATACCATTTCTAAAACTTAAGGGTATTTTCATAATTTCTTAATAAAGTATTCCTCACATTTAACCTTTAAAGAAATTAATCAAAATTTTATTTCTGAGATCAATTTATTACTACATAATCCATGAACTTAGAATTATTACCGATTGGTCTACTAATTTCTTTTGCGAGCAGTCTGAGTTTTCTACAGTGTTATGCCTTTATTTCGTATTCATTTTAAGTCCAATGATAGTCAAATACACCTAATTAACCAACCATTTTCATTCATGCATTTACCAATTATCAATGTGTTCCGAAAAGCATACAAAAGGTAGTAGTGTATTACCTCAATTTATGAACTATATCGATCAAATATTTAAACTCCATTCGATCGCCCTCAATCATTAATTCAACGTCCAATCATTATTTGGATACAAAGCAAAAAAAATATATGTTAGAAACTGAATTTAATCGAAAAACCAAAATGAATCTGAAGATAAAACATCGAAAAATGGCTTACAGAGTGTGAATTTGGCATATTGGACTTCGAATTCAAACTCAGGGCATCCAAAAACATAAAATGAATTTTTAAAAAATTTAACTTTTTGGTCAAAGTCAACAGGTTGACTCGGATGAGTTGACTCAGATGAGTTGACTAGGACGAGTTTACTCAATATGGGTTTGCTCGATCGGATCAAACAGACCTGATTCAAACTAGTTTGACTAGACTGATTCGGTCTTCCTGTACCGGTTCCAGAAGCTTCCTGGACCGATAGATAAATTAACGTGCACTACCGGTGCCTGGTGGCGTGTGCGGCAGCAACAAGGGACGTTAAGGCTGGTTGATTATTCCAAAAGCATCCATACATCCAAAACAACTAAATTAATTCCAAACCAAGCCCAAATCATGATTGAAATTACCATAAAAGTTATCGATAACTTACCCATGGTGGCCGAACGGAGCAACGACGATCCTTATTGGGTTTTGATTGGACTCATCTATTGAAAGCAATAGTGAGGGTGGTGAGGTGAGACGGCCACCAGATCGATCAAAAAATATGAAAAATTAAGGCGACGTGAGTGAAAGCTTTGCGATGAACGTTTACGACAAACGACGCCAAGGTTCAATGTGAAGAGGCTCAGGTTTTGATCATCGGTCGACGTCGAGTCAATTAAGGGTGGTGGTGCGCTCAACGGCAGGTTGAAGCTAAGGTTTGGAAAATTGGGGATTTTGCTTGCTCGACCGGGGGTTTATTTCTCAGTAACATGTAAAAGGGTATAATTCCATGTTTAACCCCTAAACTCCCTAAAACTTCAAATCTATACTACAAGGTTCTGAATCTTTCATATTAGTCCTTAATTTCATTAAAAGTGGGGTGTTACAATTCTTCCCTCCTTAAAAGAAATTTTGTCCTCAAAATTTATTAAATTCGTTGAAATGTAATAACTAAGTTTTCATCCATTCTTCATTCTCTTAGCTATCCTTTACATGTGTATGATTCCTCTACTAGACTTTAACCAATTGAATAAGAGTTATAGGTAAAACTTTTCCTTATCAAAATTTGAACCGAATTCTCCTCATAGAACCAAACTTACCTTAATTTCCAATCCTTAGTCAGAATAACACTTGCTTACTCTCAGTGCAACATTCAGACATAACTGTTTTCTTTTAAGTGAGCAATATCACCTCGAGATTTACACTTTCACCAAGTATTTGAACATTTACTTTAATCTCATACAAGTCAAATCATTGAAGCACATGGCTCAGCACCTATTGGGTTCCAAACTCATAAAATTGGAACATGCATGATTGCATAATTCTCCAATTCTCCAATCTACTAGGGTAGCATATCTTAATATCAACATTTTTACTTATAAAGGTGGATTATGAGATTATCATCATAGAGCGTTTGGGGGTAACAACTCAATTTCAGGTCGGGAGTCAGGTAAAAATTCTCAAACAAATACTGACATTATTCCCTTTTTGTACAAATTGAGTCATAATATATATGATATTTTAGTATACTTATTACAGAATGATTACTTGACATCAAAGTTTCGACTCATAGAGTAAGATCATAATCTATGGGCATGTATAGACTAGACATCCTATGACAGTCGATCAACCGATCTACCCAAAAGATTTGACTCAACCTGAGCTCTGATTACACTAAATGTAACACTCACAGACCAATGTGGGTGACCCGATCCGATCCCTGGTGTCACATTAGTGCAATCGAAGGACCCACTTCAAAAATCCTTAAAAATTAAAAATTTCTTTTAAAGAGCATAAAATCGTAAAACAATTTATATTTTAAAAGTATAATTTAAAAATATCCAGAAATAAAATAGGTTTCAGAACCGGATGTAAAAACAAAATACAACCTACATGCCCCTAGTCACATGCACCGTACTCCGTAAGTCACGCCGGTGGAACTCCTTAATTGACGTCGATGGCTGTACTGTTCAATCCTTTCTAACCTGAATTGATGAGTAAACGATAGAGCTTTGGAAAGCTCAGTAATACATAACTACCAAGTGATAGTGAAGGACATGTATATAAAATGAAAGCAATAAATTTACTTGTTGATTTCAGACGTCTACATGTTTTCGGGATGAATTGAGGTTTAACTGTTATTTTTTCTACTAAAAGACATGAAAATTTCAGTTCAGAGGAAACATTCAGATGACCAATTTTTTAAGAGATCGGAATAGGATATCTAATGTGTTTCAACCAAAACCATTGAAAATGTGATGATCTTTTTAAAACAATAACAATTTAAAACATGTTTTATAACCATAGTAAAACCTTCCAACCAAACATCTTTATGCAGTTCCAAGGAACTGCATCCATAAGGACTTACCCTAAGAAAGTACCTTGAGGCTTATAGGCCTACTCAAGGGTCTCTTAGGTTCATAAAGATTTAGCAACATGATCAGAGTTGAACCTCCATACTCCATAATCATACCCATACAATATCCAATATAAATCAGTTTTAACAATAAACTGTAATATCATAATCGTGATTCAGTAAAATCTTATAAGAGTGACAATGAAATAAACCACGTAATTACCCTTTACTCATACACCATATGCATTCCCATGATTAACCCAAGGGAAGTGCCTTAGGGCCTAAGAGCCACCCAAGAAAGATTTTTGGGGCCTCGGAGCCAACCAAGGGGATACCTTAGGTCTTTAAGGATTTACTAGCTTGATCATAGCTAAACCTCCATACTCTAACCTACCTAGATAATGTCTCAATAAAATAGTTCAAGTAGTAACCAGTAGGTTCTATTCCATAAATTAGGAACAATCATATTTTCCAATAAAAACAGGAATCTAGATAACACATTTCAAGTAACTATAGTTCATAAATTGTTAGATTCCATGATCCTTAAAGAATGAATTATTATATTTTCCAGTAAAAATAGGTAAAAAGAGAACATATACCATATAGCCATAGTTCATAAGCCAATAAATCAGTGATTTTGGAAAATCACATTTAAAACATGTAAAACATTTACATGTCACATAAGGAATACACTAGAAGATCGAGATATTCTCATGAGGTACTTGGTATTTATCATGTAGGGGACCATGAAACTTTTGTAATTTAATAGGATTTCAAAATCAAGATCCCTATAAAAAAGGGTTTGATAGATAACATAATCATCAGTAATTCAAGAAATGATTTATCAAGGTCATATAATATTGGGTATTTTTCGGAGACACTAAGTAATCGAGAGGGTACTCAGAATCTTTTGCATCAAAGTTACTTGAGATTTCAGGTATGACAAGAGTGATTCCATTATTCTGGATATCAGGAGCATTTTGAAGATTTGGTTCTTGGAGAATTCATAGTAATTTAATATAAAATGAGTGAGACGATGATTCATGATAACAAAGGTTCATATCGATTTATAAGGATACCGAGTTAACTCGAACTGAACAAATCCCACCACTGATACCTATCAACTGGTCAAATAGATGTAGCTCAATGGTATTCATATTTTAATACTGACTACTCTTGTCGAACTGGTCATCTTTAGAATCATCGTTGAATGGATATTGAGGAGACGAACATGTATTCGAATGGTATTTATTTCATTTTTGTAATGCAACGATATCAAGAAATGTCGACGTGCTTGATTTTTGGTTCAACACCCTTGTGGACAATACAACGTGTATGTTCATCAGCGTTTCCATACTTATCTAAGACATTCCCTTAATTCTAGGTCTTTGAGGTTAATTAGGTCATTTATTAGTTAAGTCTATCCCGGTCACTTTAGAGTTTCCAGAGTAATTCAGTCATTTTCGTAAATTCAGATACATACAAAACTTACATTCAATTCAACTTTTCATATAATATAGTTATTTTGGTATTTAAGGTTGATTTATTCATTTCAGAAACTGAGGGTATTTAGTTATTCTAGATCTTGGGCGTACTTTGGATCATTTTACACTTTAGGGGCATTCCAAATATATTAGAAATTTAATTAGTGATTCCAAGATTGACGTGGATTAAAATATAAGTTCTCAGGTCGTCTCCATTGTCATAGCCACTCATATTAATTTTTACACTTTAATGGTATTATCGTTATTTCATTCAATTCTATTAGTCGCATTACTTCTAATAACTTAGGCTTCAATTGTTTATTCAAGAATCAAATTTTATAGGCCTTGTGCTTTCTCTGAGGTTTAAAACTGATTAAAATATATTTTTCAGATAAATTAGGAGTTAACAGATGCGTCATAAAATTTATCGGGTCAAAATATAGATTCTTAAGGTAATTCCACTATCAGGATCAATACATACAATTTTTAAAACTTAAGGGTATTTTCATAATTTCTTAATCAAGTATCTCCCATATTTAACCTTTACATAAATTAATCAAAATATTGGTTAAATGACAAAAACTTGGAATTATTTTTAATTGGTCTACCAATTTCTTTTACGAGCAGTCTGAGTCTTCTACAATGTTTTGCCTTTATTCCGTATTCAGTTTAAGTTAAATGATAGTCAAATACACCTAATTGACCAATCATTTTCATTCATGAATTTACCAATTATCAATGTTCTCCAAAAATAATATAAAACGTAGTAGAGTATTACATCAATTTACGAGCCATATTGATCAAACATTTAAACTCCATTCGATTACCCTCGAACCTTAATTCAACGTCCAATCATTCATCGGATACAAAGAAAACGAATTTACGTCAGAAACTAAATTTAATCGAAAAACCAAAATGAATTCGAGGATGAAACAACGAAAAACGGCTTATCGAGTTCAAATTTGGCAAAACGAACTTCGGATTTGAACTCAAGACGTCGAAAAACATAACATATGTTTTTCAAAAATTTTAACTTTTTGCTCAAAGTCAACGAGTTACTCGGACGAGTTGACTATAAGAGTTGACTCGGATGAGTTGGCTCAGTCCAGTTGACTCGATCAGGTCAAACAGACTAGGTTCGATCCACCTAGACCGGTTCCATAAGATTCTTGGACCGGAAGATGAATCTCACGTGCACTGTCCGTTTGTGGCGGCGCGTGCGATAGTGACACGGGTCGTTGAGGCAGCTTGAATACTCCAAAAGCATCCATACATCCAAAACAACCAAATTAATTCCAAACCAAGCCAAAATCTTGATTGAAATGACCATAAATGTGATCGATGACTTACCCACAGTTGTCGAACAGAGCAGTGTGGTGAGGCGATGATCCTTACCGAGTTTTGATCAGACTCACCTATGGAAAGCAACAGTGAAGGTAGTGACGTGAGACGACCATCAGATCGACCAAAAAATGTGATAAATTGATGTGACAGGGATGGGTTTCGGTGAAGCTTTGCGATGAACTTTTACGGTGAACAACACCAAGGTTCAGTGTAAAGAGGCCCATGTTTTGATGTCGATCGACAATGTAACTCCCATTTTCTGTATACATTTACCGTACAACAGTCACATGTGTCACATTACTTTTAAAAACATTTACTTGATTATTAAACCAATAAAAAATTTGTTTCAAAAAATAAAACAAAACGTTTAAATACACTAATAAAACAATCATTTTAACATATTACAAAAATTATCACTTTAATACATTCCAGAGCCTTTTTCTTAATTTCAAATACATGCCAGCTAATTTTCAAAATAAGCATGATTGTCCTACTGTTACTGATGAGTCAACCTTAGATGATGATAGTTGTTGTAGCTACTAAACTCCTTACTCGACTAGTTTTTGCTCTTACCTACACGTGAAATCAACACACGCTAAGTATTTACTTAGTGAGGCATAATAATGTAAAGGAATTACAATTCATACATAAGTATATCATAGCTATTGAAATACGAACGAAATCATATACTTCATAAGAATAAGTTAAAACCATTTTAGTTAAACCAAATTTCTTTCATACAATCATCAAAACTATTCTTGGTATGTCTAGCATACCCATTCTTTCTGTATATTTTTTCCCAATTATCCTTTATTTTTCCTAATGTATGTCGAATGAGAATGTAAGATACATGCATTGAATTGAAGTGTCGAAATGGTTATTAACCTTTTATGAATACCATGAGTGGCACCTTTTATGTCGAAAATGCACTGGTATGCATTTAACTTTCATTAGTGGCACCTTTTATGCCGAAATGCACCGTTATGCATTTAACTTTCATTAGTGGCACCTTTTATGCTAAAATGCACCGTTATGCATTTAACTTTCATTAGTGGCACTTTTTGTGTCGAAATACACAATTATGCATTTAACTTTCATTAGTGGCATCTTTTTATGCCGAAATGCACCGCTATGCATTTAACTTTCATTAGTGGCACCTTTTACTCTCAATATACATACAATGGGCTTTTAAGTTAAATCCGCAGATTTAATCATTTATTTTAGCAACCTCGATAACCATTCAACAACATCAATATTCATCCATTCATTTCAGAGCAATTCATATTCTAAAACTTATTCATAATATCATTTCCATACACATTATGAAAATATATCAAATACTGTATAACATACATTAAATCAAAACATTCGAGGTTGACTCATTACGAGTCATCCTCATCTCATATAATTACAATAAATGCACTCACCTGATAACCCTCGCTAGTATGTTGTAATAATGTCCGACTATTCGACAACTTTATCTTTGCCCTTTTTCTTATCTAACTCAAGAGCTTGGTTATGATCTACACAAGCATCCATTAAGCTCACATACCATACAATGTTAGTATACTGTCTAACATTTATACTTTTAATAATACCCAAAAGTACTATTATATTCAATTTCTATCCAAATTCATCCTATCTTAAATTTTCCAGGCTCAATAGTATCGGTACCCCTACCATGGTATTGATACTTTTATACTATGGTATCGATACTCCCTTTCAGTATCGATACCATTTATGCATTCTAGAATTCATTGTATTGATACCTTTTTCTGAGTGTCGATACCCATATCAGTATTTGATACTAATTGCATCAGTATCGACACTGTTTATTGTATTTCTTCAAATTTAAACCTATATTATCAGTATTGTTCTTCCAGTAACGATTCCATTACCAGATTTTCCATTTTTCAGCTCGATTTTTACCCAGTTTTCGTTTAAATCTCTTACTTTTACCTCCAACAATACCATTAAACTCACCATTACTAAACCCAACTAACTTTCCTCCATTTAGATTCTTATAAAACCCAAATTCTCTAAAGAACACTTTAAACCAATAATCATACTACTTTTTCTCACATGATTTTAATCACATCCAAGGCTTCTAATCTCTTATTTACTTCTTTAACAAGTCAAATATATTTGTAACATCCATAAATACTCATATTTCAATAAATCACTCAAAAACTCATTTTCTTCCATCTCAAATAACTTATATGTTTCTTAGTTTGAATCCTCTTTAACCATTCTTTAAGATTACACATTTCTTAAGGTGTCAAAACCATCCATTAAACTAAAGTAAAAACCAATTTGGAGGAAACTCACCTGTGTCTATGGAGAGAACGGGAACACGGGAAGAAGGACAAGAGAAGATGACTTAGCTTCTTCTCAACTTTCCCCTTTTTCCTCATCTTAAATATCCCTAAAAATAACTTTTAATCCATTTCCCTCTAAAGGACCAGAATGCCCTTTCATTCTTCCATTCTTACTAATTGGTGTTAAACACAATTCCTAAATTATTTGTTATACTTTACTATTTATTCAAATTAAATCCTTCAAATTTAAATCCTTTCAATATAGCCACTATCCAGATTTTTGGGGTATTACAGACAACGATTCGAATGGGGTGATGTTGCGCTCAACGGCGGTCAGACACGATGATGGATTTGGTGGAGGCGGAGAGCGGCGGGTTGAAGCTAGGGTTTGAGAAATTGGGGATTTTGCTTTCTCGACCGGGGGTTTATTTTTCACTAACTAGTAAAAATGTTACAATTCAAAGTTTAACCCCTAAACTCCCTAAAAGTTCAAATCTAGACTACAAGGTTTTAAATCTTTCATTTTAGTCCCTAATTTCATTAAAAATGGGGTGTTACAACAATTCCATCATATTTGATAGAAATTCAACTCCTTAAATCTTTATCGGACAGTCTTTAGCAATACAACTCACGCTCTAACCTATAAGGTTAGTCCCTACTATATCACTTGTGATCAGTTCTAACTAAATATCTCATCTCTTTATCCTTGAACTGGCACTCCTATTGTTTAGGTGCACTACTTATATCATATTGAACAGGAGGATTTGAATTAACTTCATCACTTCCACTAATTGTTTATTTTCATACTTCTTTTTTGATCGCTTGTCTCAAATCCTCTAATTCAGACATGTATTTCAAATACATATCTATTTATATATGTAAGGAGTGGCATTAGTCAATCATGTAAACACCAAATCAATAACACTGACACCCTAGTGGTATGTATACACTTTTCAACTCAAATCAGACTCGGTTTTAGCCTAGAATCGGCTAAACCTGTAGATGTGTTACCAATAAATGTAATGCCTCTTTCCTGTATTTATCCCCAAACACGATTTAAAAATGTCACATGAACATATAAGACAACTCTTATACGAAAATTGGTAAAATGTTATTTCTTTTAAAAGCATCAAATATAACAACAATCATTAAAAAATATTAATCGCATAAAATCAAAATCTAATATTATAAAATTCAAATCAAGTTTGATTTAGATAGTAGCATGGCATTTTGATATTGTTTCATGTAAAGAGTGAAACTGCCTAAAAATTGCTTAAATAAAAATTCATCTTCATGCTAATAAAATATAATTTTATCAAAATATAAAACCAAAATTCATGTTCATGATTATAAACCATTTAAACATTATAAACATATTAGAACATTTTTGTCCCAATTAAATCTAGCCATATAAAACATTACTAACACTTATACTAGTATAAATACCAACTAGAAAATAAAAAAGTAGGATGTCATTACTGATACCGATAAGTAGTCCTTGATAGGTGATGTTAAGCTAAGCTCCTTACTCCACTTTATCTCCTTTTCCTATGCGTGAAAATCATCACACGCTAAGTATACACTTAGTGAATCATTATCATAAATAAAGTAAGCATATAGATATATAAAATATCGTATAAATCATAATATTGTAAGTATCATATAATAACGTATAAACATGTAAAAAAGACTTGTCAACGTCTTTTTCTTATCAAATAACATGTAAAACAAAAGATCATATAGATATCACATGTAACCAAATTAGAAGACTCAATGAAGATTTATTTTTCTTTGAACCAATCAACATGTACTTTTCAATTTTATATAAACCATAGCCCAATGTATTATAAATGAGAATGCATGGTATGTATTCTATATTGAGTATACACATGTTTCACATTTTAGTGCCATATAATCTTATTGTAGAACATATCATCACCGTATTAATAATAAGGAATGGATTGCACCATGTACTATATTGTGTAGGCACCTTGTACTAATTGTGCCATATAAGGTATCCTAAAAGTACATTATGAACCATGTACTATATTGTGATACGTACTAATACTCCACTTCATGGCATGCCAATTATATAAAGTGTAAAATCCATTTCCCGTTTCCCGTATACACCCCTGTACACGAGTCACAAATATCACATGACTTTTAAAACATTTTCGTACTTAAAAATCAGTAAAATTTTGTTTATTTAAATAAATAAAGGTTATTCAAATACACACTCGCACATATATATAATAATGTTTAAATTCCATCAAGCAGTAGTTTAAGTCCGAATATAATATAATACTACAACTAAGTACCAAGTATCTTATCAGAACATCTCATTATGTCTAGGTATATGCCAACTAGTAATATCAAAATAAACATCTAGAGATGTCATACTGTTACTATGAGGCCATCATTGACAGATGATATCAGTTGTACTCCTCACTTCGATTAGTACAATAAACCTACGCGTGAAAATCATCACAGGCTAAGTATTCACTTAGTGAGACATAATAAACCAAAAAAGGCATTTTAAAAACATGAGTAAACAATTATAAGATCAAAATATGATTTATCGCATAAAATACATAAACGCATAAAAACTGACTTGATAAGACAAGTTTTTGTCAATAACCTACGAAACAATATTTAGTATGCCCATCATACCTATCAATCGATATATTTAAAATTACTCATTCATGGCCCAGTGTATGTCAAATGAGAATGTAAGGTACATGAGTTGCACATAAGTGCTAAATGAAAGTATATGTATTGTAGTAATAGCGACACTATACTAATATATCGAAATGGTAATTCACAAACTCATTACGAATACCATGCATGCATACATAGTGCCGAAAGTACACAAAGGTATTCATACAAATATGTAACGTATGCATTAAACAAAATTGATCGATAACTACACATAGTGTCAAAAATACATAAAGATATTGATATGAAAATGCATCATATACATTAAATAGAATCGATCGATTGATAACCATCTTACTCCAAGTATGTCAAAATGAACCTATGACTCAATAACTGTTAAAAAAAATGTCTGTTAAACAAAATGAACATACAATAGGCCTTTAAATCAAATTCGTATATTAAACATTTATTCTAAAACATCAATAACTGTTAAACAAAATAAAAGTTTATTCATCTATTTTAGGGCAGTTCATACCTAAAATCACCAAAAACCATTTTCATAAACCTTATGAAAATATTTCAAAATATGGTAAAACATGCTTTTATAAAAACATTCGAGGTTGAATCATTGGAAATCGTCCCCGTATCATATAAGTACATAATAATGCACTAACCTGGTATGCCTCACTATTATACCTTACTATCGAAATCCGATTATTCTTGAACTTTTTCCTTACCTTTCGTTTTGGTCGTATCACAAGTTCAATCATGATCTACACGAGCCCCCTTACAAAGCATATACAAATATAAAATACATGTTAGTATTCTTACTAAAATTTCATACTTAATAATAATATTCAAAAAGTACTATTATTTCCAATTCTTTTAAAAATTCATCTTAATTTTTCCTTTTTATTCATATTGGGTCTTTTCATTATTGTTCAATTTAAGGCCCAAATAAACCCAATAATTTCCAGCATTAAACTTTCAGCCCAAATACCTCATAAATGTCATATTTACCATTTAATCCACTTATTTTCTCAATGTTTACCATTTAGCTCTCAAACTTTGTCAACTTTCCAAAATGGCTAAATTTCACATTCTAACTTCAATTTCAGTCCTCAAAGAAAATTTTCCAGCATAGTACAATAATTATTGAACAAATATACAATAACCTATAACTTTTTCATAATTTCTAATTTGCTCCCCCAACTTCACAAAATTATAGATTGGCCCAAAATTTTTTCTAAGGCTTGTAAAACCTTTATAATATCATTTATAAGCCACATGAAATTCTTCACAATTTTTACCCACCATCTTCCTCAAGGTCGAATGGTTTATGTACCCAAGACTAGGGTTTTCATGGTTTTACACGATTTTGATTCGATTCAAGAATGAAATCAACCTTGATTCAACCTCGTACAATCTCTAAAATCAAATCACTAATCAAATTTCATCATAACATAAACTTTCTCTAGGATTAGGGTTAGGTTGAAATTACCCATAGCTTATATAGGCATATATAAATTGTTTTAATCATAAATCATGGTTGGAATTAATTCTACTGCCTCAAAAACATCAAAATCCTTAATTAATTCCATAAACCCTAATATGAACATAAACCCATAAATTTGGGATCTTTGAACACAAACCAAATTCGCAAGCAATAAAGGCACCAAATGATAGGGTTTATTGAATAGAACAATTTTCTATTTCACGACATGATCCAAAATCAAAAGGAAATTACTCAAAAATGAAAAATAAAGTTTCTCTTGCCTAGGTCACATGGGGCATGAAATATGCATGCAATTTCATGTTATTTTATCCTTTATTTAAGCTTAAATGAATAAGATATTCATTTAATGAGAAATGTCCATTTTGCTATTAATGAAACTTGATATTTACAATAATACCAAGACACATGACCTATCATATTTCCAAATTCAAAGATGAACAAAATATTTTAGCCATTTCCAATTTTACCAAGCAACTTTCCAAATATTGCAATCATGCTACTTTGATCCAACGGTCAAAATTAAACATGGAAATAAATCTTCAAATCCAATGATCCATATTATTTCCATCATTTTAACATGTGTTAATAATATTTTTTAATCCTAATTTATCATCCTTCAAATTTTCTCTAAATTTATATTTGATCTGATTTATCGATTTCTTACTGGACTTTATCTCTTTCTAGTTTTCGACTTAAATTCCGGATCAAGAATATGATTTCAATAAAACCACACTCTCAAAAGTAAACTATTTATTTATGGAATAAAATTATTTTTGGGAAAATTGCTAGTTAGGTCCCTAAACTTTTCAAATTTTATAGTTTACCACTAAACTTTCAAAACTTACATTTTGGTTACTATCCAAATTTTGGGGTATTACATAAAAACTCTCAATAAACATAAAATGGGCTTTTGAAAACATTTTCATATATTGTTCATTTATCAAAAATATCAACAAATACTAACATACAACATATCATTAAATATAACATATGCATTTCAAAGGTATTATTCATAAATCAAAACCATATGAAAATATATCATACTTGAATTTAAATTATTCAAATAAAACCATTTCAAAAATTATTCAAATGTGACTAAATAAAACCATATGAAAATATATCATAAGTATAAACATTGATACTTATATCAAAATCATAAATGATCTATTTATCAAATGTATCTATATATACATATATATATATATATATATATATATATATATATATATATATATATAATCATAATACAATTTAAATTCTTTTATTTTCAAATCATTCAAGGTTGACTCATCGGAAATCTTCCTCATATCATATGTACATGTATAAATAAATAAAATTCACACACCTGGTATACTTAGCTTGGAGACTTTATTTAACAATATAAGCCTCACTTTTGCACTTTTTCCTTAGTTTTTAGATTGTTTTGATTTTAATTTCGACCATGATCAATACGAATATCATTTACAATACATATAGATTTCAAAGAACATGTTAGTACCTTACTATCATAAGAGCACAATAGGAAATAAATTCCTAAAAAATATTTCGATACTATTCTATTTCATAACATCAATGATAACCTTAATACTTAAAAATGACATTTCAAGTCCTTTACTATTCATATTCATCACTAGTTTCCCATGACATTTTAAATTTTCACATTTCAACTATTAAAATGAATTTTTTTAGAATTCATCTCAATATTTCCAAAATATTTCAAAATGGTGCCTTTCCATTTGACTTCAATTCAAGCACCAAGCATCATATTTAAGCATTCCAACAATGCATTCAAGCTTAGTACATCAAAATTTGAAAAAGTTCCATTTGGTTTCCAAAATTCCTAAAATATACGAATAGGTTCATAAGTCGTACAAAATTCCAAATTGGTCCAAACAACATTCTAAAACTTGTATAATCATTCACATACCATTTCTAGCCTTAAGGAAAATTTTCCATAATTTTCTCTATTTTTCTTCTTATGGTCTAATATTGTAGGTGTTTCTATATATGACTTTCATCTTGATTCAAGCATGAATTCAACCTTTGTACATCATTTCCATTCTTCTACAATCATTCCCATATGAATTTCATTTCGACTTTCAATTTTTCCATCAAACCCTAGCTTGGCTGAATTCAATATAATCATTTGTAATTGTTTTTCTTCACTTTTCAAGCTTAGAAATGAATCAACTACATCATAACCCAACCTTAGAACATCAAAATCTAACCTCCCCTTCATTCACCCAATTCATGAAACTAAAGTTTCAAGCATGGAAAACATGAACAAATGATACCAAATCATAGAGAATTTCATATAGAACAAATTTCTATTTCATGCTTTCTTCCAAAATCCAAATAAATTGGCTTGAAAAATCAAAATAAAATATTTTCTGACCTTTGGAGAACCTCACGGCTTGGAGAAGAAAAATGAACAAAGTTCATGAATTGTCATGAAATTTCTAATTAAAATATTTAATACACTTGGCTTTAATATAATTAAAATGAATTAAAAATTCATTTTTAATGTCAAAAGACCTTTTTCCCTTGAAATATAATGTAATTTATCATGCCACTTGTCCATTTTATTCAACATAAGGTCAAAGATGAACCAACTCATTCATATATTCAAACTTTGCCCTTGTATTTTGTCAAAAATTACAATCTTGTCATTTTTATCTAACGATCCTGATTTAACATGGAAAATCAACTTAAATACAATGGTCCGTGTCAAATCCTTCCACATTAAGGCCTGTAAATGACATTATTAACCTTCTTCTATCATCTTTCAAAATATCTCAAATATTCGATTCGATCCGATTATTTGAATTTTTCTCATACTTCATTGCTTTATAACTTATACAAACTCCATAGGAAAAAAATTTAAGTGACACAAAAGTGTCATTCTTGGTGTTAAACAATTCATTTATGGGATAAATATCCTTTTCGAAAAAATTACCACTTTGGTCCATAAACTTTTCCAAAGTTTATACTTTGGCCATAAAAATTTCAAAATTTTCATTTTGGTTACTAGAAGAATTTGGGATATTACACTACATCCTTCGGTGAGGAAAATAGTCTTAAAATCTCCCAGCCTTCTTTTCTTTGAAAGAACTTCTCTCATAAATTTGATGTAATTCATATTTTGCTCTAAGGCATTAATCATCGGAATATTGATCCTCAATTGCTTAAGCACATCAATGTATGCTTCGTATTGTTGATCCATCTTGGTTTTCTTAAATCATTGACGAAATGGTGGCGGAGGCCTTATATTTGACTTTCTAAGGAATCAATAGTGGCATTACATGCAAAAGTGTCGTTGGCAATGTCCAAGAATTGTTTCACTATCTTGTATCCTTTGTTGTAACTTCTACAATAGTTACCTCAATATCCACCTTTGTATCATTAACTTTCTCTTTTTTCCATGCCTCTCGCCATCATGCTTCTTAGACTCTTCAGTTGGCTTCTCAACATGAAGACACTTCATGACGTAATGGCCTTGCAATGCTAAGCTTTCCCATCCAGCTTGTAACACCCCTTTCATGTATCCTTAACCGAATATGAGTCAGAGATATCATACAACACTTGTAAAACATTTCTTATTCGAAATAGGTAAAAGTTTTATTTCCTTTCAAAATAGTTAAATTTAACATTAATCATGGAAAATATTTAATCGTGTAAAACTGAAAATATAATATTTTAACATCCGGATCGAGTTGATTTTAGGAAGTAAAATATAACTTTATTACAACATAAATTAAAATATATAGATTTATAACCATATTTTACTTGATAAAATTTACATATGAAATTTTATCATAACATATATTCAAAACCACATTTATAACTGTATATGTACTACTTACTAAAACTCACAGATAAAATGTATAACAATTAATTTGAGCAATATAAATATTATAGAGCTTTTTTAACCCATTTAATAATATAACTATATTAATATATTGCATACACTTATTATAGTATACATGCCAACTGGAAATTGGATCAATAGTAGGATGTTATTATTATTATCAGTAAATAGTCTTTGATGATTGATGTCAAGATCAACTCCTTACTCCACTCGTTTTCATTTACCTAATCATGAAACCATCACATGCTAAGTATACACTTAGTGAGACATTATTAAAAAATAAAATAAAACATATCAGTATATAAAATGTCACATAAATCATAGTAAAGCAATTATCATATAATAATTTATGAACATGTAAAATATATTTTGAAACCTTTCTTTAAATTGAAATTGGAAAATAATCAGTTGAGAATCCATAAATCAAAATAAACAATTCATATATAAGCCGCTATATGCCAAATCAGAGTATTCGACGAAAGCTTTACTTTTAACAAAACATATAACCCTACACTTTTAACATTTATTTAACTAACAACCCAATGTATAAAAAATGAGAATGCATGATATGTGAGTCAGACAAGTGTGTACAATATGTAATCACAACTACCAGAAATAAATAACACTCTTATTGCCAGACAAAAATATAGGTGTTGTAGAACAGAACATCACTATATTAAATTAGAAATCAAACATGGTAGCTCACAATGTCAAAACATCGTGAAACCAAGAATGCACATATAGTGCCAAACATATGTACACAAATGTACCAAGATCTACAAATAGTGTCAGATACAAAATCATTCCACCTCATGGCATGTAAATTGTACCAACAATTTTCAATACACATACTATGGGCTTTTAAAACAAGATCATATATCATTCACTTCTTAGAAGTATCTAAAGATACTAACATATCCAAATATTATGGAAAAGTGCATTTAGCAATCCATACCCGAAATCATCCATAAAATCATTTATAAAAATTATCATATTAAATGTATTAGGTATTTTATACCCAAAATCATCTGAATACCTTTATGGTAAATCTGTATAAAAATATATAAAAATATGATTTAAATACTTTTCTTTCAAAATAATTCAAGGTTGACTCATCGAATGTCTTCCTCATATCGTTTACGTATATAATAGGTAAGATTGCAGTCTCCTGAAATGTCTCACTATCAACCTTTACTTTTTGATATAAACCTCACTCTTATAATTTTTCCTTTGCTTTAATCTTTCTTATATCTCGATCTTGATCATAATCTATACAAGCATCATTTACCAAAAATATAGCATTCAAATAATATGTTGGTTTCATTCTAACTTAAGCACATATTAGGAATAAAATTCCTAAAAATTCTTTCGATGCTAGTTCGATACTAACTTCACTTCATAACATAAAAATTGACCTTTCAAGTCCTTTACTATTCATATTCATTACTACTTTAACAACACAATTCCAATTTCATATTTTAACCATCAAAATGAATTCATTTAAAATTCATCCCAATAATTCCAAATTATTCAAAATGGCCTCTTACCATTTCACCTTAAATTCAAGCTTCCCAAAAGCATAATTAATCATTCCAACATTTAATTCAAACATAGTACATCAACTTTTACAGAATTGCCATTTAATTCCCTAATTTTCTCAATTTTTTGATTTGGTCGTGTTGAACTATGTTTTGATATAACAATTTAAGGCAAAATATTTTTGGACTTGAATTGAATTTGCAAAAAATTTTTGGATTTGAATTGAATTTATTCAAAGTTTTCAAAAGGTTTCAAAAATAATTCAAAGTCCATTAAATTCGAATTTGAGAAAAAATGCTAAAGGGTGTCAAAGTGCATCCATGCATCCCTGCAGTGCATCCAAACATCGAATGCAATTAGTGCATCGATGCAGCCTGCGATGCATCCATGCATCAAGGCTGCAACGGCTAGTAACGGCTAGTTTATTTGAATTTAATGAAGGGGTATCGATGCACCTTGATCATGCATCGATGCATCATGTTATGGGCAGCCTTTTTGAGTAGAAAAATCATCCACAAACCAAAACATCCCCAACGGCTATATACAACATCAAACACATTCCAAGCTATAAATACAAGCTGAGGACACTTGAAGAAGCAAGAGAACAACTATCCAAGCAATCAAACACAAGAGAAGAGTTTTTCATTCTTATTTCATCTTTCTCTTATAAATATTTTGTTCTTATGAGCTCAATCTTGTAAACACCTACTTTAGAGAGGTTTTCTTGTTTACATCTTTTATCCTTTTGTAAAGGGGAAAGGTTCTAGATTAGCCCGTGTAAAAGCTAGGGAAAGGTTCTAGTTTACCCCGGAAAAACTAGGGAGTTGTAAGGTTATCTCTTTGTCCTCAAAAGAAAGAACAAATTAGTGAATTTGTTGGAAAATCCTTGGTGAGGACCTAAGGTAGTGGAAGTAGACTTTGGTTGAGAAAGTCAAACCACTATAAATCGCTTTGCAATTCTCTATCTTTCAATCTCCTTACTCCCTAAACACAAAACCATTCCGACCCCTCTTTGCAATCCGATCCGGTTGTCGATTCGAGCTTCCAAAAATCCTAACAATTGGCATCAGAGCCTAACTTGTTAAGAAGGTTTAACCACCTTGAGACGATCCTAGAAGAAGCTCTACCAATTCCCTACACAACCGAGAAGTTGGCTTCCACCTCCGGCTCGTTCCACATGGAAGACTCCCTACCAACCGGCAAACCTCCATACTTCAATGGAGTCAACTATCATCATTGGAAGAAATTAATGAAGGTATCCATCCAATCCAATGATCTTGATGTATGGGAGATAATCGAGAATGGCTACTCTTCTCCAAAGAAGAAGGAGAAGAAGCGGAGTGACAAAGACGGAAGAAAGCTCAACTTAATGCCAAGGCCATGCACATGTTGTTTTGTGCATTTGGTCCTGAAATCTATAAAGGGGTTTCTTCATGTTCAAGTGTCAAGGAGCTTTGGAATAAGCTCGAGGAAATCCATGGAAACAAGAAAGAAGAACCAACAAAGGTGGTGTCTCTAATGGCTTATGAAGAGCCCGAGGTATCTTCTAACTCAAATGAATTTAATTCATATACGTTTGATGAGTTACAAGATGCTTTTAATAGGTTATATTCGGAGTTTGAGACCATGAACTCCAAATATAAGAAAATGATTTCAAAATTTAAAATTGAAAACGATTTTCTTTTGAAAACAAAAATAGATTTTGAAAGCCAAAATGAAATTTTGAAAAAGGATTTAGAGCTTTCAAAAATAAAAATTGATAGTTTTGAAAAACAAAATTTTGATTTAAAAGTTAAGCTTGAATACTTAACAAAAGAAAAAGAAATCATTTTAAATAATTCATTATTGTCATTATCATGGTCATTTGGAACATACTTGTCCTTTGAAGAAAGGAACACGTTTTAAAATTAGGCAAGTATGGGTTCCGAAAGAAACAAGGGGCATTGAAACTAACGTCCAAGGATCCAAAGCAATTTGGATACCAAAATCTACTTAAATGTCTCTTGTAGGTGTGTGGGAGCAATGGTGATGAGAGTGATGATATTCAAGATGCTCTAGCCACACATGAAAAAGGAATGGGTAACCTCTAAGCTTAATGCTTTTAATTTTGGTTATTTGGTTGCTCATTTGATTTTAAGCATGCATGAGTTTTGTTTTTAAATGATTATGCATCATTGTTTTAATCTCATGTATGTTGAAAAGATGATTATGATGAACATTTTAAAGTTATATTAATTTTTAAGAATTTTTAGTTCATCATAATAAAATTTTGGTCAAAATTGGTTTTAATGCAATTGATATCTCTCTAACAATTGATATCAATTTTTCAAATACTTTGATTTTATAAATTTTAATTTTTGGCCTAAATTTGATTGTTTATGCATGTGGTCTAAATGAAAATGATATCTCTCTAGCAATTGATATCAAATTTTTAAAATTGCATAACATTTTTGGAAAACTTTATGCAAATGCACTTAATTTTAACAATTGATATTGATATCAAATTTCAACAATTGGTATTGCATAAAGTATTTTAGTCTTGGATATATTGAATTTCATGTGCTACTAACATGTTTATTATTCTTTGTTGAAATTCAATTTTGTTTAAGTGTCAAGTTCTTAAAGCTAAATTTTATTTGGAATGCATTTATTGAGGGGGAGTTTTTGATTTTTCAAATAAATTTTTAAATGTTAAATTTACCACTTACTCTCCAATGTTATTTTAGAACTTTAAAAGATTGAATTATTTTTGATATAACAAAAAGGGGGAGAAGTTTGGTTGTTTTGAAAAATTCAATTTCTTAATGAAAAAGGGGGAGCTTAACATTTTCATATACTTTCCAACAATTGGTAACAATTGATATCTTTTTCAATAAACAATTTATTAAGGGGGAGTTTTGCCAAAAACAATTTTTCAAATGTTTTGTTATATCAAAAAGGGGGAGATTGTTGAACTATGTTTTGATATAACAATTTAAGGAAAAATGTTTTTGGACTTGAATTGAATTTGCAAAATGTTTTTGGATTTGAATTGAATTTATTCAAAGTTTTCAAAAGGTTTCAAAAATAATTCAAAGTCCATTAAATTTGGATTTGAGAAAAAATCCTAAAGGGTGTCAAAGTGCATCCATGCATCCCTGTAGTGCATCCATGCATCCCTGCAGTGCATCCATGCATCTGCACTAATGCATCGATGCATCAGGCAATGCATCCATGCATCCAAACATCGAATGCAATTAGTGCATCGATGCATCCTTGCCATGCATCGATGCAGCCTGCGATGCATCCATGCATCCTGCGATGCATCCATGCATCAAGGCTGCAACGGCTAGTAACGGCTAGTTTATTTGAATTTAATGAAGGGGTATCGATGCACCTTGATCATGCATCAATGCATCATGTTATGGGCAGCCTTTTTGAGTAGAAAAATCATCCACAAACGACTCCAAAACATCCCCAAAGGCTATATACAACATCAAACACATTCCAAGCTATAAATACAAGCTGAGGACACTTGAAGAAGCAAGAGAACAACTATCCAAGCAATCAAACACAAGAGAAGAGTTTTTCATTCTTATTTCATCTTTCTCTTGTAAATATTTTTTTCTTGTGAGCTCAATCTTGTAAACACCTACCTTAGAGAGGTTTTCTTGTTTACATCTTTTATCCTTTTGTAAAGGGGAAAGGTTCTAGCTTAGCCCGTGTAAAAGCTAGGGAAAGGTTCTAGTTTAGCTCGGAAAAACTAGGGAGTTGTAAGGTTATCTCTTTGTCCTCAAAAGAAAGAACAAATTAGTGAATTTGTTGGAAAATCCTTGGTGAGGACCTAAGGTAGTGGAAGTAGACTTTGGTTGAGAAAGTCGAACCACTATAAATCGCTTTGCAATTCTCTATCTTTCAATCTCCTTACTCCCTAAACACAAAACCGTTCCAACCCCTCTTTGCAATCCGTTCCGGTTGTCGATTCGAGCTTCCAAAAATATTAACAGGTCGTTATACTTATACAAACTTTCAAATTGGTCAAACAACATTTTAAGGATTTTAGAATCATTCAAATATCATTTTTGAGCTTAGGGAAAATTTTCAATATTTCCTCTTAGGTTGAATGATATATGGTATTTTATTCTTGATTTCCAACTTGATTCAAGCATAAATTCAACATTTAATCATTAGTTCCAAGCAAATTTCAATCAAATATAATTTAATTTCAATTCATCTTCAACTTTTCATAAGAACCTTGATTCAACCATTTTTAATTGTTTTTTATCATCATATAAGCTTGGGATTGATTCCATAACATTAACTGGATCAAAATCCATCCATAAATTATAAAATCTAGCATCCCCTTCATCTATCAATTTCATGAACTTGTGATTCAATCATGAAAGCATGAACAAATTATACCAAATGATAGAGAATTTAATGTAGATAAATTTTATATTTCATGTTTTCTTCCAAAAACCTAATAAATTGGCTTGAAAATAATATTCTTACCTTTCTAATGGAGTTCACGGCTAGGAGATTGAAGAAGAACAATTTTCATGAATTTTCTCACTAAAAATCTTAGTACACTTGGCTTATAACCATTTAAAATGAATTTAAAATTCATTTTATACTAAAAGACATTTTTATCCTTTAAAACCCAGGATAATTACAAAATTACCATGCCATATCATGCTTCCATCATCCTTACATCATCAAAGTTAAACATGGACAAAGAATTTCTCATCTTCCATCTTTGTTCTAGCATTTTTTAAATATTACAATCTTGTCACTTTAATCTAACGACCTCGATTTAAAATGGAAAGTAAATCTTAAATCCAATTATACCTATTAAAGTATACTAAAAGAAAATATGGAAATGGAATTATTAAGCTTTTAATTTTATCCTTCAAAATTTCATGAATTTATTATTCGATCTGATTATCCAAATATTTTACCAAACTTTATTGCTTTATAGTTTCAAATAAAATTTTTGGATAAAAAATGTGATTCCCACAAAAAAGTCATTATTGGGGTGAACTATTCATTTACTGGATAAAATTTATTTTTGAAAAATTACCACTTTGGTCCCTAAACTTTTCCAAAATTTATACCTTAACCATAAAATATTCAAAAATTACATTTTGGTCACTTGACAAAATATTGGGTATTACAATTCTTCCCCATAAGAAAAATCCTCCTCAAATTTTCAACACGTACTTTATCCAAAAGGTGAGAAAACTATGTTCTCATATCTTCTTGTTTTCAAATTACTTCATCAACTTTATAATTTCGCTAAAGAAATTTCACCAATGAGATAATCTTGTTCCTTAGTTCTTTGACTCCATATTATATTATCTTTATTGTTTATTCTTCATAAAACAAATCTGGTTGAATCTCGATCTCCTATGATGTAATAATATGTGAAGAATTTTAATGATACTTCTTGAGCATCGGAACATGAAATACATTGTGAATCGTAGTCATTTCTAGAGGTAAAGCTCGCTAATAAGTCACCTGACCAGCTTTGTTCTTAATACTTTCATATATAGTGATACTTTAAGGAATACTTTATTGTCCACTTGATATTCAATCTTTTTCCCTTTCAAATCTGAATACGATTTTTGTCAATCAGTAGCAATTTGAAGTTTATCTTGTAAATTCACTTTGTCTTCAACTTTATTTATTAAATCAAGACCCACTACATCCACATCTTTGAGTTCATAATAGTTCAATTACGTTCTTCATTTCCTTCTATATAAAATTTCATAGGGAATCATCCTAATATTCGGCTAATAGCTATCATTATAAACAAACTCTTATAAAGGAAAATACTTTTCCCGTGATTTTTCGAATCCAATTACATATGCGCTTAACATATCTTTTGGAACCTGACCAGTTCGACCAAACTGTTCATTCGTTTTAAGTTGAAAACAATATTAAAAATTAATTTCAATTCCCAAGGCTTAATAAAAAGATTTCCAAAATTCTCTAAGTAATGCTTGGACCCTTATCAAATACTATCGAGACAAACACTTCATTTAATTAAATAACTAACTTACTATACCATTCACCAAACATATCCATAGAAATATCAATTTGGACTGAGATGAAATGTGTTGACTTAGATAATTTACCAACAATCACCTAGATTAAATCCTTCTTGTTGGGTTTCAAATATATCTTGTAATAAAGTCCATCAAACTTAATTTTAAAGTATTTGGTTTTACCTTTTTCTACTTGTTCAATCCTTAACAGACATTTTTCATCTATTCTTTAATGATCTTATATTAGATCCAATAGTGTAGACTTTATTCTCAATTCTACAATCCATGCACCATTTTTTTTATTGGTAATTGAGCCTTCAAAGCTCTTAGAATAGAGAATGTCTTTCGACTTAACACATCAGACACTACGCTAGCCTTCCCTGGACTGTAGTTGATAACCAACTTATAATATTTAAGAAGTCTGATCCATCTCCTTCATCTCAAGTTTGAATCCTTTTAATTCAAAAAATACTTAAAATTTTTATTTCCTTATGATCGGTGTAGATGTATCATTGCTCACAAATATATATAGCGACACTATATCTTCAAAGCAAGCACAATAATTGCTAACTCTAGATCAGAAGTCAGATAATTTCCTTCAAGAGTCTTAAGTTTTCTCAAAACATAATCCATGAATTTTACTTCTTGCATTAATATGCATCCCAAAGCATCCATGAATTACGAAATGCATTGCTATAAAACACACTTAAAAATTATCTCGTTTATACCATTAGAAACTAGACTCCAATAAGGATCTAACCATATAAAATACTCATTTTAGTTCAACTTTTACAATTTATGGAGAATTTTATAATCCAACTTACATAATCTGTTTCGAGCAGAATATGCTGCCCCAGTTTCTAACCTATCATCGATTAAAAATTAATGTCTTATAGCATACATTTATGAATTAGTTTTCATCTATTTTACGCGAAACTAGATTGACATATAATTCCAACAGTATAAGAATCACCTTTTAATACCTTCTATATAATTTATGGCTATTTCCCAAAGTTACTGTCAAGATCATAGAATATTGGCAAATTTTACTATTATACATTCTTAGCTTATTCATAAAGTCGCATAACATTCAGGAGTCATTTCTTACCATAGTAAATCTGATTTATTACACTAGTACTGAAGCTTTTATCATATCCCCTTTACTCAATAATTTGGTAAGTGGAGAGATGATGATCAAGAAGTTCTTTATGAATTCTGATAATAACTACCAAGTTTCACGAAACTCCGAACTTCAAAAATATTAGTTTTATATTCATTAAAGCTTGTACTTTCTTGGAATCCATTCTTATTTCTTCTATTGAAATGACATAATCAATAAGAGCAATTTCCGATGACCCAAAATCCACACTTTAACATATTAACACATAGCTTTTTGTCTCACATAATTTGGAGTATTACGCGATGATGCATATTATGATCTTTCATAGACATCGAGTAAACTAAATTACCATCAATAGTAACTTGACACTTTGATCCTAATATGAATAAAACACTCGATTCATCAAATCCATGAGTGTTGTATAAGTGTTTATTAACGCCAAACAACATAACTACTAACTCTCAATGTCCATATGGCTGTCCCTTTTTCTCATATGTATGGGGTAAGGGGGAGGTAAGATAGTAGGCTACCCCCAACACCAGGTTGAGAGCAGCTTCCGTAAGAGACTCAAAGATTAATCTTAGAAAATACAAATATGCCTTTTAACTAATCAAAGAGTTCATCGATCCTCGGAAGAGGATATTCATTCTTCACTATCACTATATTTAACTAACAAAAATCGATGTATACCCACATAGAACCAACTTTCTTCTTCAAAAAAATTAATATTGTCGCGCCCCAAGGTGACATGCTCCATCTTATAAAACTTTAATCTAATAATTATTGTATTTGTGCTTTTAAATTTTCCTTAGCTCAGTTAGAGCTACTCTATATAGGATCATAGATATGGGTGCAATACACGATAGTACTTCTATCTTCAACTCTACCTCTCAATCTATAGGTAATCCAAGTAATTCATATGAAAATACATATAAATACTCTCAAGCCGTTGGAATATCTTCCAATTTAATTTTTAATACTTAAGTATTCACCACATTAGCCAAAGTCAAACTTACAACAACTACTTCTTAGCAGCTACTGCCAAAATCTCATCAGACAACGAATTTACTCTTTTTTCCTACCATTGTGATCTTGGAATTTTTCAAGTCCTTTAAAATCAATCGCTTTGAGAAATAATTAACTTTGAACTACTAGTATAACCAATCCATACCCATAATTATCTCAAATTCATCAAAATGTAACTCCATTAGATTCACTAAAAACTTAACTCTTTGTATCACTGTCGTACAGTCTTTACCAATACGACTCATCGTTACGCTCTAACCAAAAGGTTAGTTTCTACTATATCACTTTTGATTAATTCAAATAATATTGATCATCTCTTTATTCTTACACTGTCACTTTTATTATACCAGTGCACTACCCATATCAGATTGAACATGAGGCTCATGGTTTACCTCATTACTATCACTAGTGATTTATATTGGATCCTCATGTTCGGTCGCTCGTCTCAAGTTCTCTGTTTCAAACATCTAATTCATATACTTATTAACTTATGCTATTAAGGAGCATGAATCATTCATATAAACACCCGATCAATATCAATGATATCCTAGTGGTATGCATACACTTTTCTACTCAAAACAACTTTGGTTTAAGCCTAGAATCAGCTAAACTTGCAGCTCTGACACTAATAAATGCAACACCCCTTTCACATATCCATACATGAATATGAGTCAGATATATCACACAACACTTGTAAAACATTTCTTATTTGAAATCGGTAAAATTTTGTTTTTTTAATCGTTAAATTTAACATTAATCATGAAAAATATTTAATCACGTAAAAATAAAAATCTAATATTTTAACGTTCACGTCGAGTTCGATTTTAGGCAGCAACTTGGCAGTTCAACACTGTTTCATATTAAGAATGATACTGCCTGAAAAGTGCTTGAATCAAAATTCATCTTTTCGCTAATAAAATATAACTTTATTAAAACATAAAATAAAAATCTTGTTTTATAACCATATTTTACTTGATAAAATTCACATATGAAATTTTACCATAACATATATTCAAAACCCATTTTTATAATTGTATTACTTTCTAAAATTTACACATATAATCTTAATAATTCGTTTAAGCAATAGAAATATTAGAGCTTTTCTAACCCATTTTATAATATAACCATATTAAGATATTGCATAAACTTATAAGTATTCACGCTAACTATAAATCAGATCAATAGTAGGATGTCATTATTATTATCGTAGTATTCGATGATTGTTGTCAAGCTCAGCTCCTTACTCCACTCGCTTTCTTTTACCTATGCGTGAAACCATTACTCACTAAGTATACACTTAATGAGGTGTAATAAAATATAAAATAAAACATATCGATATATAAAATGTCACATAAATCACAGTACATAAATTATCATATAATAATCTATGAACATGTAAAACATATTTTGAAATTTTTCTTTAAACTAAAATAGAAAAATCATCAGTTTAGAATCCATAGGTTATAATAAACAATTCATATATAAGGCACTTTATGCCAAGTTAGAATATTTGATGAAAGATTTACTTTCAACGAATCAGATAACCCTACAATTTTCAAATTTATTTAACTGACAACCCAATGTATAACAAATGAGAAAGCATGGTACGTGAGTCAGACTAGTGTACACAATATGCACTCATAATTGCTAGAAATAAATTGCACTATTAGTGCTAGACAAAATATGGTGCTGTAAAACACATCACTATATTAAATCAGAAATCAGACATCAGACATCGTAGCTCATAACGTCAAAATATCATGAAACCTAGAATGCATATATAGTGCTAGAAATATGTACACAAATGTACTAGAAAACACTTATAGTGCCAGATACAAAATCACTCCACCTCATGGCATGCCAATTGTACCAACAATTCTCAATACACATATAATGGGCTTTTAGAATAAGATCATATATCATTTAATTATTAGGAGTATCCAAAGATACTAAGATATCCAAGTATTATAGAAAAAGAATTTGACAGTTCATACCCAAAAGCATCCATAAAATCATTTAATAAAAAGTATCATATTAAATGTATGGGCTAATTTCATTTCAAGTCGTCCTCATATCATATATATATAATAGGTAAGAATGTACTCACCTAAAATGCCTCACTATCAACCTTTACTTTTGATATTAACCTCACTCTTATACTTTTTCCGTTGCTTTAAACTTACTTATATCTTGATCTCAATCATAATCTATACAAGCATCATTTATCGAACATATATCATTCAAATAATATGTTAATATCATTATAACATAAGCATATAATGGAATAAAATTCCTAAAAATTCTTTCAATACTAGTTCGATACTAACTTCATTTCATAACATAAATATTAACTTTTCCAGTCCTTAACTATTCATATTCATCACTACTTTCACATGACAATTCTAATTTTATATTTCAATAATTAAAATGAATTCTTTTAGAATTCATCCCAATATTTCCAATATATTCAAAAGGACCACTTGCCATTTCACCTTAATTCAAGCTACCCAAAAGCATAATTGCATGTTCCAAAATTTAATTCAAACATAGTACATCAACTTTTTCATAATTGTCATTTAATTTCCCAGTTTCTCATAGGCATTCACACATTCATTCCTATTATAATTTTTCACAAAGCAGACAAATTCAAGGTTTTATCTACATTCTTCAAAATTATGATCATCACCACAATAAACACAAGAGATTAGAGATACAAATTTTACCTCATACAAACCCCCAGGTTTTTTTAATTATTTACCATCTCAATCAATGTTGTTAGCTATGAGGCCATTAAATTAAAAGCGTCAGTTTCTACTGTTGTATCATTGTGGCGTCCAAACATGTTCATTGTTTGGGATATTGTTAGTCATTGTTGGATATCCTATCCAAGATGTCATAAGCTTCGTTATATGTCATATCCAACAATGCTTTATTAGCAGAAACATCAACAACCAATCCCATTTGTATGTTTAACCCATTGTAGAACATTTCCATTTACGTCCAATCTGAAAAACCACACATAGAGCATTTTCGTAACAAATCTTTAAAACACTCATGTAATGCCCCAAATATTGAATAAGGGACTTTATTAAAAAGATTTAAAATCTGAGGATTGAAGTGATTAAATGGTAAAAGATGAGAAATTATTTATTTTGGTGGTTTTAGACTAAATTGTAACAAGGGATGATTAAAAAGGGCATTTTGGTCATTGGATTAGAATGAATTTAAATTCATTATTTATAAAGTATTAAAGTAAGAAATAAGGGGAAAAGTGAGAAAATTAGGTTAATCATTTTCTTCTTCTTCTTTTTTCACGTGGATAGCTCTCCTCCATAACTCAAAGGTCAGATTTCAAATGACTATTTTATCCTTTCGTTTTGGTTCGTTTTTGATGCATTGAGTATGATAAAAGCTTAAGGACGGATTAAATGGGATTAAAACTATGAGAGAGAGAAAATATTGGAGATTTTAGAAAATGGGTTTTGAAATGATATGATAGTATATTAGTGTTTATTGATGTTTACTGGTAGATTTGACTTGTCAAAGGTGTAAATAAGTGATTAGAAGCATTAAATGGGATTAAGAACATGTTAGAAAAAGGGTTGTGATTCTGATATTTACATGTTCTTGGAAGATTTGAGATATTTTAAGAAGCTAAATGAGGAAAAAATTAGCACAGATAGGAAAAAAAGAGTTTAACAGTTTTGTTGGGTGTAAGCATAAGGGAATTTGACTAAATTTGGGTAATAATCGGGTTAAAAACTAGAAAATTTGGGCACGAGTATTGGTACCGATAGAATAATACCGATACTATAGACTTAAAAAATGAAAGAAATTAGCTGAGTAGTATCATACTGATGCAATCAGTATCAATACTAAGAGAAGGGTTTCGATACTATGAGGAAGGTATTGATACCATTGATCACAGAGAGCAAAAACTGTATCAGTACCGTAATAGAGTATTGGTACCATAGTATAGTAGTATAGATACTAATGAGCCAGTACTGTGAAGATAGGCTGAGATTGTTGTTGAAAATATAATAATAGTACTCTCGAGTATTGTTTAAGTATAATTGTTAGGAAATATACTAACAATTGATATTGTACGTGTTTTTAATGGGTGATTGAGTAGATCGAAATCAAGTTAACGAATCCAACAAAACAAAGGGCAAGGGCAAAGTACCTGAGTAATCAGCTTTGCATTTTGGATACGAGAGCGAGGCAAGCCAAGTGAGTGCACTTAATCATGTAACTATATGTTATAATGGTTATAAAAGTATGATTGCTTAATATATGTGTGTAGTGATTACCAAATAGGCACTAAGTGTGCAATTCACGGAATTCATCATATGTTGATGAATAGATGTTTCGGCATTAAGTGTGCAATTCACAGAATTCATCATAACTTGATGAATAATCATTTTGATACTAAGTGTGCAATTCACAGAATTCATCATATGTTGATGAATAACCGTTTCGACACTAAGTGTGCAATTCATAAAATTCATTATATGTTGATGACTAATCGTTTCGGCACTAAGTGTGCAATTCACGAAATTCATCATATGTTGATGAATAATTATTTCAGCACAATTCACAGAATTCATCATATGTTGATGAATAACTGTTTCGTCACTAAGTGTGCAATTCATGGAATTCATCATATGTTGATGAATAACTATTTCAGAACTAGGTGTGCAATTCACTGAATTCATCATATGTTGATAAATAAATGTTTCGGCTCTAAGTGTGTAATTCACATAATTCATCATATGTTGATGAATAATCGTTTCAGAACTATGTGTGCAAACCATATAATTCATAATATGAATATGAATGACCGTATGGGCACTACGGAGGATATAATGATTTTATTGTATGATTAGTTTTTCGCTCACTAAGTAATACTTAAAGTGTGTTTATTTCACGCGTAGGGTTAATACATACTGAGTAACGACATCATCAGACATAAAAGCCAGTGTCGCCTTGTCATGTACAGTATGGCATACATGTCTACTTTTGATATATTTTAGTTAACATGTAATAGGTTTAGTAAAAATGCTCTGAAAAACATTTGAATTAAACTATTGTAAAACGGTGAAGTGTTTGAACATCTATTTTTGTTTGTCTATTTAAATTTAACGAATATTTTATTAAAAGTAAATTAAAATGTTTTATAAAAAGGAACAAAATTTTACAGGTTTTCAAATGAGGAACTGTTTTAAAAGTGATGTGACATCTGTATCTCGTATACGGAAAGGTATACGGGAGATGGGTGTTACATTTATTAGTATCAGAGCCACATGTTTAGTCGATTCTCGACCGAAATCAAGAGTATTTTGATGTAAAAAGAGTTTACATCCCACAAAGATGTCAAGTTACTGATAAGGTATAGGAAGAATATGTTAGATGTCTCTCCTTACTAACTTAAGTACTATTTTTATGCATGTCATACTAGATGTCAGATTCTATGAATTCTAGAAGAGCGGTAGGACGAGAGAGTAGAGATAGATCAGGTAGTGAAAGCTATACAGAGAATAGCGAACATTCGATTCCGTTTGAGAATGCCAGTGCACCAGCACCTTAAGGTATGCCCATTCTGGAGTTTAGAGCTTTTATGTAAGCTCTTGATGCTATCTTGACACGATTCCAACCTCCTCCCACTCCCCCTTCTCCTCTAGCACCACGAATGTTGATCCCTAAAGAAATAAGAAGTTTATGAGCTCTTGAGTTCTGGGGAGAAGAATGTGAAGGTTTAATGGATGTAGGTTTATGGTTGAATGATGTGATGGTAATGTGGGAGAGTTTACAGTGCTCCCATCATGAAAAACTTGGCAGAGTTGTATCGTTACTCCGAGGATATACTCGGGTGTGGTGGATAAATACAACGATGTATGCATTCCCCGAACAAGTGAATTAGCCATTATTCCAAGATGAGTTCAATAACAAGTATATCGTGGAACAATTTATGAGGTCAATGTTGTTGAAGTTTCTTAACTTGAAATAAGACGATTGAGAGGTGCATGAGTATGAGGTCGAATACAATAAGCTCATTCATTATGCTACTGAGATGGTTCTAAAGATAAAGCTCGACGAGATTGGTTTATCGGGGGCCTGAGGCCTAAGTTGAAAGAGATGAAGTTGGCCTTAAACTTGCCTAGCCTGCAAGAAGTTATTAACAGAGCTAAGGCTATTGAAGGAGAGGAAACTCTAGTAGTGGAGCAGAATATGCAGATGGGTAAAAGGATTGGACTGTCTTCATCTTCACACCATGCTAAGAGAGGTAAGGGCTCAGTTCTCGATACACTTATATAATTGATTCTTGTGTACCTTCACAGAAATCTAAGTAGTCCCATTCTTTTGCTGCTAGCTCTGGTAGAGCTTATGAGGAGAGAGGTAATCCATGTCAGTCATGTGGAAATTTTCATCAGGGAGTATATAGAGTGCTCTCTGGCGCTTTTTTTATTTGTGGAGAAATAGGTCATTATGCTAGGAGCTGTCCATAGTGATCCAGGGATAGATTAGTAGAAACCGAGAGATCAGTAGTAGCACTTAGTAGAAGTTGAGGAAGAGGAAGATCAGGTGGTCAATATGAGGTTGCTCAGAGACAGGATACTTGGGGAGTGGTATGAAATTATAATATAAAGACCAATGAGGATCGACATGATCCGAAGATCATAATAAGTACATTTCACCTTTTTGATGACCCATTTTTTGTTCTAGTTGATCTTGGTTCTACATACTCTTATATTAGTATAAAGTTGGTTAAAACTAGAGGAATTCCTTTAGAACCAATTTTTAGTGAAATGATAGTAGTAAACATTATGGGTGATAATGTAAGGGTAACTCGGGTATGTAGGAAATGTCTGATTAAGATACAAGGAGTTTTGTTTTCGGCAAACTTGATGGAGTTATCTTTTGAAGAATTTAAAATTATCTTGGGTATGGATTGGTTGTCTCCATATCATGGATGGGTTGATTATTGTAGGAAGAGATTATTTTTAAATGATTCGGAAGGCTCCGAAATAGTAGTGATTGGTGAAAAAACGAAATCACCCTCCAATGTGATATCAGCCTTGACTGCAAAGAAAATAATGTCAAAGGGAAGCATAGCTTTTCTAGCTAATGTGATAGACACTCGAGTGATGTAAGTGAAATTAAATGATATCCCCATAGTTAAGGAGTTTCAAGAGGTTTTTTCGGAAGAGTTAATGGGTTTACCTCCAGATCGTGAAGTAGAATTCAGGATTGAGGTTTATCCGGGTACTGAACCTATTTCTATGGCTCCGTATCGAATGACTCAAATAGAGTTAAAGAATTAAAAGCACAGTTGCAATAGCTACTTGATAAAGGATTTATCAGACCTAGTGTTTCTCCTTGGGGAGGTACTATGCTATTTGTGAAAAAAATGACGGGTGTGTGAGGTTATGTATTGACTATCGTCAATTAATCAAAGTAATGATAATCAAAGTAATGATAAAGAACAATTATCCTATTTTGAGGATTGATGAACTTCTTGATCAATTAAAAGTCATAATAGTATTCTCTAAGATAGATCTGAGGTTGGCGTACCATCAGTTAAAGATCGAGACAGATGATATTTTAAAGACAACTTTTCGGACTCGGTATGGACACTATAAATTTGTTGTAATGTTGTTTGGATTAACTAATGCTCCTGCAACATTATTGGACTTAATGAAAATAGTATTCCAACTGTACTTGGATCATTTTGTGGTAGTGTTTATAGATGATATCTTGGTATATTCTACGTCAAGAGAGGAACATGATGCTCATCTTCGAGTGGTTCGTCATATACTTCATGGTATGAACTTATATGCCAAATTGTCCAAATAGAAATTTTGGTTAACTGAGATTACTTTCCTTGGTCATATAGTCTCGGCATAAAGCATAAGAGTAGATCCTAAAAAGATTCAAGCCATAGTTGATTGGCAACTTCCAAAGAATGTTTCAAAAGTTTGAAGTTTCTTGGGGTTTGTTGGTTATTATAGGTGGTTTATGAAAAATTTCTCAATGTTAGCTCTGTCGCTAACTAAGTTGATATGAAAAGAGGTACCTTTTGTTTGGATGAAAAGATGCTAAGAAAGTTTCAAAATGCTAAACAGAATAGTAACAGAGGCTCCATTGCTTATGTAACCCGAGTTAGGTAAGGATTATGTTGTTTTTAGTGGTGCATCCCATAATGGATTGGGATGTGTGCTAATGAAAAAGGGGAAATTTGTGGCCTATGCCTCAAGATAGTTGAAGAATCATGAGAGGAATTACCCAACACATGATTTGGAATTGGCAGTTGTAGTGTTTGCTTTGAAAATTTGGCGCCATTATCTGTACGGTGAGCGTTGCCATGTTTACAAGATCGATAGAGTTTAAAATACTTGTTAACTCATAAAGAGCTAAATTTGAGACAGAGAAGATGGATTAAGCTCTTAAAAGATTATGATTTGGTTATTGACTATCATCTGGGAAAGGCTAATGTAGTAGTTGATTCGCTCACTAGAAAGACTTTTACAGCTTTAAGGGCTTTAGATGTACGTATGTCTTTAAAGGAAGATGGTGTTGTGATTGCTAAATTAAAGTTAAAGCCGATGTTATTGGATCGGGTAAAAGAGATGCAATGTCGAGATGAGAAATATTTGATGAGATTGGCGCAAGTCGAAAAACAAGAGGGCAGAAATTTTGAAATAAGGGATAACAAATGCTTATATTACCATGGAAGACTTTGCATTCCCGATGATGATGAATTGAAGAAAGATATTCTTTACAAAGCACATTATATCCCCTTTACGATGCAACCAGGCGGGAATAAGACGTATCAAGATTTGAAAAGTCGTTACTGGTGGCCTGGTATGAAAAGAGCTATAACGGAGTTTGTGTCAAAATGTTTAACTTGTTAACAAGTGAAAGATGAACATCAAGTGCCTTCTGGGTTGCTAACTCCGATAACCATACCTGAGTGGGAATGGGAGCGAGATACAATGGATTTTGTTTCAGGGCTACCTTTGTCACCAGGTAAAAAGGACTCGATATGGGAAATAGTAGACAGATTGACCAAGATGGCTCATTTTATTCCAGTTCGAGTAGATTATTCAATGGATAAGTATATGGCGCTGTATTTAAAAGAGATAGTTAGACTGCATAGAGTACTGATATTGATAGTGTTCAATCAACACCCAAGGTTTACTTCAAGATTTTGGAAGTCTTTGCATGAGGCATTGGGTACTCAATTTAACTTTAGTATAGCTTTTCATCCGCAGACAGATGGGCAGTCAGAGTGAGCTATTCAAATAATAGAGGATATGTAACAGATGGCAGTCAGAGCGAGCTATTCAAATAATAGAGGATATGTTAAAGGCATGTGTGATTGAGTTTAAGGGATCATGTGAAAGGTATTTTCCTTTAGCAGAATTTACTTATAATAATAATTATCAATCCAGTATTAATATGGCCCCATATGAAGCTTTGTATGGGAGGAAGTACAGGACACCATTAAATTGGTTTGAACTCAAAGATCGAGATCTAGTTGGGCCGGATTTGATGAAAGAAATGGAGGAAAAAGTGAAAATTATCTAGAACAATCTAAGATAGCCTCCGATCGCCAGATGTCCTATGCTGATTTGAAAAGAAAGGAAATTGAATTTCAAGTAGGGGATAAAGTACTTCTGAAGGTATCACCTTGGAAGAAGTATAACATGAGAAGTATTACGTGTTGAGTTATCAATTAGTTTTGCCTCCAGATTTGGACAAGATCCACAATGTGTTTCATGTATCAATGCTTAGGAGGTACAGATCAGATCCATCTCATGTTATCACTCTTGAAGAAATAGAGATCTGACCAGATTTAACTTATGAGGAGGAACCAAAGCAGATCTTGGCTAAGGAAACCAAGGAGTTTTGTAATAAGAAGATTCCTTTAGTTAAAGTGGTCTGGAAGAACCATAAGGTAGAAGAAGCTACTTGGGAAAGAGAGGATGACATGAGGAAACATTTTTCACACCTCTTCTTTTCAAGTACTTCTTTAAATTCGAGGAGGAATTTTCTTAAAGAGGAGAATTGTAATGCCCCAAATATTGAATTAGGGATTTATTGAAAATATTTAAAATTTTAGGATTGAAGTGATTAAATAGTAAAAGATGAGAAATGATTTGGTTTGATGGTTTAAACTAAATTGTAACAAGAGATGATTAAAAAGGGTATTTTGGTCATTGGATTAGAATGAATTTTAAATTCATTATTTATAAAGTATTAAAGTAAAGAAATAAGGGGAAAAGTGAGTAAATTAGGTCAACCATTTTCTTCTTCTTCTTCTTTCACGTGGACAACTCTCATCTATAGCTCAAAGGTGAGATTTCAAATGGCGGGTTTATCCTTTCGTTTTTTGTTGGTTTTTTAAGCCTTGAGTATGATAGAAGCTTAAGGAAGGATTAAATGGGATTAAAACTATGAGATACATAAAATATTGGAGATTTTAGAAAATGTGTTTTAGAATGATATGTTAGTATATTAGTGTTTACTGAAGTTTACTGGTAGATTTGACTTGTGAAAGATGTAAATAAGAGATTAGAAGCATTATATGGGATTAAGAAAATGTTAGAAAAAGGGTTGTGATTCTTATATTTACAAGTTCTTGGGAGATTTGAGTTATTTTAAAAAAGCTAAATGAGGGAAAATTTTAGAGATAAGTAAAGAAGAGTTTAATAGTATTATTGGGTGTAAGCATAAGGGAATTTGAGTAAATTTGGGTAATAATCAGGTTGAAAGCTGGAAAATCTGGGCACGGGTATCGCTACTGATAGAACAGTATTGATATTATAGGCTTAAAATTGGAAGAAGTTAGTTGAGTAGTATCGAATACTGATGTAATTAGTATCGATACTAAGAGAAGGGTATCGATACTATGAGGAAGGTATCGATACTATGAGGAAGGTATCAATACTATGAGGAAGGTATCGATACTATGAGGAAGGTATCGATACTATGAGGAAGGTATCAATACCATTGATCATAGAATGCAAAAATGGTATCGGCACCGTAATAGATATCGACACCATAGTATAACAGTATCGATATCATGGTATAGGTATCGATACTAATGAGCTAGTAATGTGAAATAGGATGAGATTGTTATAGAAAATAGAAAATATAATAATAGTTCTCTCGAGTATTGTTTAAGTATAATTGTTAGGAAACATACTAACAATTGATATTGTATGTGTTTTTAATAGGTGATTGAGTAGATCGAAATCAAGTTCCCGAGCCTAGCAAAATGAAGGGCTAGGGCAAAATACCTGAGTAATCAGCTTTCCATTTTGGATACGATAGCGAGACAAGCCAGGTAGTGCACTTAATCGTGTAACTATATGTTATAATAGTTATAAAAGTATTATTGCTTAATATATGTGTGTAGTGATTACCAACTACGCACTAAGTGTACAATTCACGGAATTCATCATATGTTGATGAATAACCGTTTTGGCACTAAGTGTGCAATTAAAGTAATTCATCATATGTTGATGAATAACCATTTCGGCACTAAGTGTGCAATTCATGGAATTCATCATATGTTGATGAATAATCGTTTCGACACTAAGTGTGCAGATCATGGAATTCATCATATGTTGATGAATAACTGTTTCAGCATGGAATTCATCATATTTCGACACTAAGTGTGCAGATCATGGAATTCATCATATGTTGATGAATAACCATTTCAGCACTAAGTGTGCAATTCACAGAATTCATCATATGTTTATGAATATCCGTTTCGACACTAAGTGTGCAATTCATGGAATTCATTATATGTTGATGAATAATCATTTCGATACTAAGTGTACAATTCACGGAATTCATCATATGTTGATGAATAACAGTTTAAGCACTAAGTGTGCAATTCACGGAATTCATCATATGTTAATGAATAACCGTTTCGGCACTATGTATGTAAACCATGGAATACATAATATGTTTACGAATGACCATATGGGCACTACGGGTCCATTACAAAGAAATGATAATGACTGGGAAAATAATAAATTGGTATTTAATCGATATGAACTAAGGATATTATGATTTTATTGTATGATTAGTTTTTGCCTCACTAAGTAATACTTAATTTGTGTTTATTTCACGCGTATGGTTAATATAAGCTGAGTAAAGAGATCATCGGACATCAAAGAAAGAGTCATTTCGTCAGTAACAATATGACATACATGTCTACTTTTGATGTATTTTAGTTGGCATGTAATGGGTTTAGTAAAAACGCTCTGAAAAGCGTTTGAATTAAACTGTTGTAAAATGGTGAATTGTTTTAACCTCTCTTTTTGTTTGTCTATTTAAATTTAATGCATGTTTAATTATTAGTAAATTAAAATGTTTTATAAAAAAGAACAAAATTTTACGGGTTTTCAAATGAGGAACTGTTTTAAAAGTGTTGTGATATCTGTATCTCATATACGAAAAGGTATAAGGGAGATGGTGTTACAACTCCCATGCTTCATATAAGTTTTCATCTTCCATTTTCTTGATGTGAGGTCATTCCTCAATTTTTTTTTCATACTGAGGGGATTAAAATGCAAAAAAATAAATTGTACTAAGTTATTCCACGGTGTTATAACACCTGGTGGCAACGAATTGAGCCATGCCCTAGCTTTTTCACGTATAGAATAAGGAAACAATTTCAACTTCAAAGCTTCTTCAAGGACTCCTTGTTGTACAAAAAAAATCACACACTTACATGAATGCTCTAAGGTGTGCTCTAGGATCATTGGTGAATGATCCACTATATTACCTCATTGACTGTAGGATTTTGAACATAAAATGTTTCAAGTCAAAATAGGTAGCATGGATGGCAGGTCTCGTGAGGCCAGGATTTAAACCATCTAGAGTCGACACCATATGCTATCGGATTGGTCAGTTTTGATCATTAATATTGTATTAATGTTACTGGTTTATTCCATTTCCAGCTAGTAATTCTTCCTGACCTTATAAAAGTGGTTCTAAAGCATTGTTACCACCAACATACATATTTTCTCAATTACGATTTTCTTCTCTACGACGACGATTTAAATAAATAGAATAAGTAAAAATAAGAAAATAACTCTAATAAATTGTCTTTGTTCTGTGGTAACAACGCCAAAATAATGATGCTATTGTATTTCTACAACATCCAACACAAGTATACCCATAATTTTCAAGTAATAAAGTGGAAATTACAAGAGTTTTGAGTGTCGAACCCACATGGAGCAAAATATAAAGAAAAAGAGTTGTGTGGAAAATGTTTGAAAATATGTGGTTTAAATGGTAAAATAATAAACAACTAGCAAAGTAGAGAAATCAGAGTAATGGAAGAAAATGAATGATATAACAAATAATAAATTAGTCAGACCGATGGACCTAAGGATGTTGTTGTTTGCAGTTGATAGAATAATAATATTGTGGCAATATAGTTTTGAGTTACGTAGCGATTAAAACATTAATTCTCTCTCAATAATTAAAAACTTAACCTAATAGAATTAAATCTAATTAATACCATATATTAAACAATTAACAAAGCATAACACTCGACATCATATATCTCTATATGATTAAGTTTACTCTCATAAACACTGATGTTGAAACTAAAGTAGCATGCAATCTCAATTATTCTTATCTCTAAAAATAATCAAGATTATCACATACAAGGATGCATTCATCTCTAGAAATGTCCAATAAAAACACATATCAGTGTTATATAGCTAAAAAAACCATAAGTCGAGCATTTCCTCGAACACATTATGTTCGAAACCCAATAAAAACATAAATGTATTTATTAATACTTAGCAAAGTGTCTCCTTTTCTCAAATAAATAACACTAAGGAAAGATTGAATCTCGATTAGTCACTGTTGGTACACCGCTGCTCCATAACTGCTAAAGCACTCTCTAACAATGGAGTTAGGCACCATGGCTTGGATAATTTTTTCATAAACATTTTGAGGAGGAAGAAGACTCCAAAAATGTGAATCCTTTTCCCATTTATAGGTGGATTTAATCAATCACCTAGTCAATCAGAATTCACCAAAAATATCCAGATATTTGGCAAATTGACAGTTGCCCAATCAACTGTCAGAGTTTTAGAGAATTTCGTAACCACTAGTGACTCAGCAATTGTTGTAGATTTGCACAACACTTTGGTACAATATCACTTCTCAGTGCTACCTACAACATACAACACTATCACAACATCATTGTACCAGATTTCAGTAAGAAACATCCAAATTAACCCAAAGTCCCACAACTAGTTCCCATTAGACTAACAATTTAAAAATATGTACAAATGATCCTATTATGCTCATAATTATGCTGAAGTCCAAGTTAAATCTAGGTAAAACAATAATAAATTATAACTCTTTTAGGGATTTATCAATCACACACTTCCATGAAGGGTATCAAATGTGCTCGTGGATCCTTGGTATACATCTCATTGTACTACATCATTGGTTGCAGTATTTGGAACATTACATGCTTCAACTCGAATTGAACAACATGGTTAGCATGCCCCACGATGCCAAAATTTAAGTCATCTAATGTTGGCTCAATATTCTCTCAGATTGGCCTATTGTGATCGTTAATATTGTAAAAGTTTGGCGAGTTTACTCCATTTTAGTCGGTAAATCATCTTCTCCATGTTACAATGGCGGTAAAGCAATGTTACCATCATCAATATTATCCATATTTGGTTTATTTTGGTTTACTTACTGATAACAATGATGAAGTGTTCGTTCAATTTCAAGATCAAAAGGTTCAAAGTCATGATTGTCATTGCGAGTCATGCACCCACCATTTTATGCTAACAGGGCACCTACAAACTGAAAATAAATTAAGTTAGTGAAAATAAGGGAAAACATCTAATATAATATTACTACTCTCTGAAAACGATGCTAAAAACTTGATGCTACAATTAATGCTACAACATACGTAAGTGCACTTTTGATGATCAAGTAGTAAAGTGGATGCACTTAATGCATCAAGTATCATATCCATAGGGAGAAAATGTTACAATAGAATTGTTTTAACTAATGTAAAAGGGGTTTATTGTGGTTTTGAGAAAGTAACCAAAAAGATAGTAAAATAGTAAAATTGGAATTATAATAATAAAGGATCTAACGACAATTCACGGAGCATTTAAACTGATGGACCTATAATGCTGCTTTCATTTGATAGCTGTCAACATTAGAATACTATGACAATGCAGTTATGCATCATGCAATTATTAACTAATTCTTTTCAAGAATTAAACACCTAACCCAACAAAATTAATTTTCACCAAATCCACTGATTAATCTGTTAACAAAACATGAACAATATGCAGCAAAAATTTCTTTATTCTAACATCATTCTCATAATAATCGATGATGAAAATAAAGTAGCATGCAATCTTAGTAATTTATATTTATAAATATAACCCATATTAAATAAACATAATAGCTATTTTCATTTCTAAAAATAACAATTAAATATCCAACAACATAAATGCATTGTTTAAACAAAAATCACAAAGAAAACATTTCATTGAAAATTTTAAGTTCAAATCCAAATAACACCATAGAAATTAAATCTTTCAAATGAACATGTAGTATCCTCATTTTTTTCAATTAAAGAAATGAAGGAAAGGTTAAATCCTGATTAATTACCATTGTTACGACGGCACTGCTCCCCGATTTTTACTATACCCCCGGTGAATTCAAGCCTCCACCACCAGTGGAGGAAAAAAGAAAATAAAATAGATATGAATAAAGGTTAAAGAAGTTTGTGAAAAGTGTGAAAAAGGGTCATTTTATAATCCCCAAAGGTCAAAGCATCCTTTAATAGAAAAAAATATTATTTTTCCTTTATTTTTCAACCATTTTATATTTGTAATGGACAATTGTCTGATTCCAAAAAAATTTGTAACTTCTTGTTGAGTCACCAGTTGTTGTAGAATCAGTACGGTAATCCAATATAGTATCAGTGCACATCATCGTCTATAACATCAATAATGTCAAAGCATTAGCATACTAAATTATAGCGAAATATCATAAAATAGTCCAAAATATATAAACTTGTTCCAAATGTGCAAATGTTGTAAAATATGATAAATATACCTAAAATGATCCTAATGTTGCTAAAGTTCAAGCTCAACCTATGTAAAAAGGTCCTAAAGAATATCTCTTTTGGAGAGTTAGTACATGACAATCATTCAATCCAAAGCATTTCATTTACAAGCATTTAGAAATTTATTCCATCTAAGTGAGGTTTTGAGTGCTTAGAAAACCATTGGTGGTTCAAGTTTTGTGCAGAAGAATTCAGAGTGATTAATTATGGTTCATGGTGGTTTGACGTATTTGGCGAGGTGTAACCATATCTCGAATTTTGACATATGTTGTAGGTAATGGTTAGGGGTATTAAAAAATGATTATTTTCTTATGTTTTTATGCTCGATGTATACTTTTCATTTAGTATCATGAGCATGGTTAAATCCCTACCTTGTCATTTTAAAGTTTTGATATTCTCAAAATATGAAGACATGTTTATTTTGATTTTAAGATTTTGAGATTTTGTGTTGCAAACTTGTTGCTAAAATCATTGAACTTTTTGTAAATGGTGATTTCTAAACTAATTATGTTTGAAATAATTTTATGAAAATTTTAGAGATATAAGATTATTTATAATGTGACTAAATTATGATTGAATGTTTATAAATTATATGATTATTAGTTACATACATTTTAAGTGCATGGAACTTTAGAATTATTGCGTAAAGTATTTAGCAATAAAACTTTAGGTTATATATCTAGATATCTAAATAATTTTATTTAATTAGAGAATTAGCCACATCAACTTTGGTTAAATAAAATTATTTATTTCGATAATGATATCATCTATAGACTTAAAATGTTGTATAATGAATTAGCAATAATTTTGAATAAAAGTTAGGATTAATATGTGGCTAAGTAATTTATGTAATTGTATGTATCTAATACTAGCCACAACTTCTTTGGTAAAATAAAAATACTAAAGGTAAAAATTAGATACATAAAATCCTATCAAATACTAGCCACAACTTCTTTAGTAAAATAAAAATACTAAAGTTAAAAATCCTATTAAATGACTTACTAAGGTAAAATTATAAGATGTCTTTACATAGTTGTCCACGTGAATTAAAAAAGTGAGTTTAATAATTTTATCAAATGGATAGAAAATAATCCTATCATAAGATGGATCTAATTAAATTAAAAATTTAGTCAACATGCAATTTTTATGTCACTAAATTCATTATTTACATAATTTGCATTGGTAAATTATTATTTATGTTTGCATCAAATTTTTGATTAAGCATGTATGTTCATTATTTCTTGCAGTTTTAAAACCTATGAATATGTCTAATAATAGAGTAGATGTCTCAAAATTAACCAATGAGAACTTTAAGTTTTGGAATGAGAGTATTCTTCTTCAGTTGAGGTGTCTGTATATTGATTATGTTATAAGGAAATTTGACCAACATATCATTGAAAACCAGCACTCAAGTTGATATTGCTTTGTATGAAAAGTGGGAGCGATCTAATCGCCTCAACATTATGTTCATTAAGAGTAAGGTTCCTACTGATGTTCGTGGCTCAATTGAAAATTATGAAAATGTGAAAAAACTATCAACGATTACTGAAAAATAGTTCAAATTTTCTCGAAAATCACTAGCTAGCACCCTAATCATAAAGTTCACGACCATAATGCTCACTATTGTGAAAGGTGTATGTGATCACACAAATAAGATACGAGATTTAGTACATTTATTTAGAGCATTGTAGGTTGAAATATTTGATTCTTTCTTGATGCACTTTATACTAAACACTTTTCCACCTTAATATGGGCCATTTAAGATTTCCTAATAACAAACATAAGTATAAATGGTCTATCGATGAACTTTTGACTATGTGTGATAAGGAAGAGGCTAGACTCGTACTTGAAATGCGAGAGAGTGTACTGACAGTTACTTAGGAAAAGAGATCAGTCCAAGCCAAGCAAAAGGGGAAGGTTAAAATCTAACCCTAAGAATAATATTAAGAAAGATTCCAAGTGTTTCTTTTGTTTAAAAAAAAAAAGGATGCCTAAAGAAGGATTCTGTCAAGTTTAAGACATGACTTGGGAAGAAAGGTAAATTAGTATCACTTTTTTGGTTTTACTAAAATATGGTTGATGTTAATTATATAACATAGTAGATTGATTCAGGTTCTACAATTAATGTCTCAAATTCCTTACAAGGATTAAGAAACCTGAGGGAACCAATGGGAGTCGAGCGATATATCTATTCAAGAAATCAAATCCAATCGTATATGGAAGCTATTGGGACCAGCAAATTAGAGCTTAATAGTGGTTTTGTTTTAATTTTATAAACTAATTTTATATTCTAAGTTTTATCTATAAATTTAATTTATATTTCAATACTTGCACCATTGGGGTATTGTTTTAATTTTTCAAACAATGAATTTAGTTTGTTTTATTAATTAGAAACTATTGAAAATATAATTTCATCTGATGGTCTTTCGTCTTTAAATTTGAAAAATATTGAAACTCATAATGTTATACACATTTCAATTGATTCTAAATTTTGTGTTATAAATGAAGACTCCTCTACCTTATGGCATCAGAGATTCAGACACATCTCCATTGAAAGGATAAAAAGATTATTAAATGATTAGGTACTTAGTACCTTATATTTTTTTTGTTTTGACACTTGTATAAACTGCATTATGTGTAAGCATACTAATAACTAAAAGAAAGGTTCTAAGAGGAGTTCAACCATATTAGAAATCATTCATTCTTGTATCTATTACCTAGATATGGATGTACAAGGTTAGAAATACTTCATCGCTTTCATATATGATTACTCACGATACATGTATCTCTACATGCTTCATCATAAGAGAGAAGCATTAGAAGCCTTTCAGGTTTACAAGGTTAAAGTATAGAAATAATGCGGTAAGCAAATTAAGATTATGAGAACTGATAGAGGTGATGAGTATTATGGTAGATATTTTGGAGATGGAAAATCACTTGGTAGATTTGTGAAGTTTCTTCATGATAACAATATAGTTGCCCAATACCCCATGCAATGATCACCTGATAAAAATAATGTTGCAAAAAGCATAAATTGAAGTTAAATGGGTATGGTGTGAAGTATGCTTAGTAGCTCTAAGCTACCTAAGTCTTTATGGGTTGAAGTGGTACTAAGATAATTCTATAACAAAGTGCAAGCATACACTATCGTTTAAGTAATAATGTGATAGCTTAAAAAGCTACGAGTGTAAAACCAACAGAGAGCAATTTGTTGCACAAGAGTTGTGTGCTAAACATTTAGAAAATATATGGTTAAAGTGGTAAAATAATAAATAGCTAGCAAAGTAAACAAATCAGAATAATGGAAAAAGTGGAATGTTATAACAAACAATGAAACAATTATACTAATAGTCCTAAGGATGTTGTTATTACTTTGCCACTAACATAATGGTAATGTTGTGGCAATACAGTTATGAGTCACGTGGAGATTAACACATTAATCTTTTATCAAGAATTCAACACTTAACCTAATAGAATTAACTCTCATCAACATCATAGATTAAATAGTTAATAAAGTGTACGATTCGACAACATACATCTTTACATGATTTAGTTTACTCTTATAAACACTGAAGTTGGATATAAAGTAGCATACAATCTTATTAGTTCTCATCTCTAAAACCTAAAAAGATTAACACCCATGAGGATGCATTCATCTATAAAGACATCCAATAAAAACATAAATCATAAATATATAGCTAACACAAAAACCATAAGTTAAGCATTTCACTAAACACTTTATGTTCAAAATCAAATAAAAACATAAAAGTTTTCATTCAAGCATAGTAAAGTGTCTCCCTTTCTCAATTAAATAACAATAAGAAAAGATTGAACCCTGATCGATCACCACTACTACACGACTGCTCCACAGTTGCTAATACACTCCCTGGCAAGGGATTTAAGCTCTCGACATGTATCAAATATGGTGGAGAATTTGATTGGAGGTAGAAGAGTTGGATCATTTAATGGTACAAGGTGTTCTCCTAATTATAGGTTAAGGGATTTGGCCCTCAACCAATTAATTTCATCTTTGTTTCAGGTAATTCTAGACCACTTGATAGTTACCCCTTTCCAGCTATCCATTCTAGAAGGTTTTTATAATCGCTAGGTAAGTCATCAGTCACTACATCTGCTGCACATCATTACATATAGCTTCAAGCAATGCTACAACATTATCGTTTAAATTTTTAGCAATAAGTTCAAAACTAGCCCAAAGCTCCTCATTGATTCCCATGATGCAAAATAATGCCAAAGAATGTACAAATGATCATAATATTCTCCTAATGGTGATAAAGTTCAAACTTAATCTTAGTAAAAGGATCCTAAGAGATAACTCTTTTAGATAGTTATCACACCCACAAACCTAGGTGTTTGCTTGTCCTCAAGAACTAGTATTCATGAAATGTAACTAAGGCTTAATAACATTGACACAAAAAATATCATGAAACCAATTAGACTTTTCTTTAATTTCATGTTTTAGCCCTTGGAGTATTGTTGCAGAAGTGCATATAGCGTACATATGATCTTAAATCAAGGAATGCAATTTCAACTTAGTAAAATCATAATTCATAGAGTGTAGTAGTGTGTAGACCAGGTGTATCTAATCAATACTTAGCTAAGTTAGAAAAAAATATTCATGCTCAGTTAATGATTTTTTAATGATATATTAATATGTCTAAATTTAATGTTACCATCTTTTCCAACTTATTTCCTAAGACTATGTTGGAGCTATTACCAATTTTTCCAACTTATTCCTAAATATTTTAGACAAAAATTAATTGTATCATGTATTAAATATATGATATTTAAAGTTAAAATTTTTCTAACATCTCTAACTATTGAGAACATACACCTATAGTATTAAAAAGTTTCTATGAACTCTAATTCTAATAAGTCTTTGCAGCATTCCCCTAGCTTCACTGTAAAAAAAAAATTCATCATCTGGCATCATCAAAATTTCTAAAAAGAAAAATAAACTTCATTTATTTCCTAATATTAATCATGCAGCATCACAAAAGCATTTCCTATATGTTGTAACAAAATGCTGAATCATGCAATCAATGCTAAACAACATGCATTCCTAATCACAAACAAAAACAAAATCACAAAGGAAACACAAACTACAAACCAATCAAACAAAACACCCCCAAACCTAAGGGATGCATTGTCCTCAATGCATGCCCAGAATAACAAGAAAAAATGAAAAGTCATGAGAAATGAAGAATGAAACTCGCCTAGATCGAATTTCTCGGGATTTTGCGAGGACTATTTGTGCTTGGACTAATACTCTTTGCAATCATCTTGATCTTTGATGAACTTTTCCGCTTCTGGCTTGTTGACGTTGGCATGGCCTTAACCACAACAACATTAGGAATAGGAGTAGCCGATGTTGTAGCCGCATCCTTTATTTTTGGTACAGGGGTTTTCATTTTGGACACCTTCATAGATTCCTTAGCGCTACCAAGTAACACAACAATAAAGTCTTTTGGTGGAGTCATTGCAATACTTGTCTCAGTGATAGGGAAGCGGTGGCGGGTTAATGAAAGTTGCTCTTATTGAAGAATCAAACCTAGAAAGCTCTAGACTCGATAAAGAACAATGGGGAATGAATAAGGGAAGATGGCGGCAGCAAGTTGGGTTCTTAGAGTTTCTTTTAGGTGTTGGAAACAAGGTAAGAAACAAGATTAAAACAAGATAAAGAAAAGATAAAGGAATTGCAAATAAAATAAGATAACCAATAAATCAAAAAATCTCCCTTATGAAGGTGAACAGTAAAGATGATTGATGGCGTGGATGGATATATGGAAAATTGATGGATAAAGTCCTATCGAGCCCTCCTAGTCGCAATGAAAAGGTAAACACGATAATATGACTCTAACCAACCCTCCTAGTCGCGATGAAAAGGCAAATTAGAGTGTAAAGATTAATCTCCCTCACAAGAACTTAAAAGAACTCAAGGAGAAGAAGATTCGAAGGAACAAGGTAATCAGTACTTGCAAAAATGAACTCTCGTTGTATTAATCAAAGAAATCTTAATTACAAAGTTGAATGAAGCCTCCTTTATATATGGGCTGAGTTCTAAAAGTCCTAAATAACTAAAGAATAAAATAATAATAAACTAATCATGTCTTAACTCTAATTCCTAATAAAATAATAAATATGATCCTAAAAGATAATTCATCATCCTATATTAAATTATATCACAAATAATCAATATAAATATTAAAAATTCGTAATATTTACAAAATCCCATATTTATCCCGTATAGGTGGAGTTGTTCAAGTCATGTTTCGTTATTAAGATGACGTCGCGACTAAGGCTTTCATGGATGTAGCCTTTTCGTAACAAATCTAACTCTTTGGTAACCTTGAATTAGATTGGTTTGGTGTTGTTTTCCTCTTTTCAGTCATAATTCGTTAGGTGGATCACCTAACACTTCTCGAAAATCCTGTAACAAAGATGAAAACAAACTAGGCAAATCCTTGTTAATGTTAGAAATTGAAACAATTGATTCCTTAAAGTGAACAAGGATGGAAGGCTGTTTGTAAAGAAGGGTCTCTCTCAATTCTTTTGTGCTCACATATAGATTTTGAGTCACTATTTTCTTCTCACAATTAGGTTCACTCACCTCCCATGGGTCATTATTCTTTTGTCTTTTGTAACTAGTGACATGTTTTTCTTTTGCCTCTTTCTCAACTTTTTCTTTTTTTGCTTTCCCTACCTCCTCACAAATTATCATTTGATCTTTAGGGACTGGAAATGTGTCATTCTTTGATGGTCGTTCTTTCTTCTTGTCAGGTTTGTCATCTCTTGGCTTTTTTTGAGAAGATGAGGAAGGATTTGAAGGATTACCTTGGTAAGAGGATGAAGTACCATGGTAATGTTCACTGAATCGAGATCTCCTTTGGATTTGTGCTTCGATTGTCATTGCTTTCTTTAGTGTATCTTCAAGGTTTTCGTGCCCTTGTAAATTAAGAAGATCAATGATGTTTGAGTTTAAGCCGACGACGAATCTTGACACGGTGACCTCTTCTTTTTCGGTTATGTTAGCCCTATTGAGTAAGGATTGCATTTCCTTATAGTACTCTTCAACTAAACTTCTACCTTGTCGAAGTTGGTGTAGTCGTAGTTTAACTTCTCGTGTATAATGTGTCCGTAGGAATCGCTTCCTCATGGTTTGTTTGAGGTCAGTCCAAGAAGTGATTATTGGAATTTGGAAGTTCTGGATCTTTTTCCTCATTTGCATCCACCAAGTTTGAGCATATCCTTCGAATTGTATGGTGATGAGGTGAACTTGTTTAGCTTGGGGGCAGTCATGGTATGCGAACATGAGATTAACTTTTCCTTCCCCATTCGATGTACCTGTCTGGATCATTGTCTCCTTTGAAAGATGGGATCGTGAACTTTGGTTTTGCAAAGAGTTTGGGTGCTTGGAAACGTGGTTGTTCTCACCCGGGTACCAAAAGTTTAGCATTGTTTGGTCTTGGATTATGGTTTGGTAGATCCAGTTGTGGTTCTTGTCGTTCTCTCACGATTTCATCAAATCTTTCAACTTGAGTCGTGAGTCGGGAAAGTACGGCTAAGATAGTCGTAAGTGTCTTGTTGTTATTGTCTCCCATCCTGAAATCATAACACTCGAAAGAAAATTTTAAAGTAAAATAAAAATAAAAGAAAGAAAATTCAACAAAACAAGAAACCTCACAAGTCACTCCAAGAAAGTAACACAACGAGAGGTAAGTAAGACGATCTTGTACTCTTTAAAACTCACTTTACCAAGTAGTTTTCCACAGTTCGTATCGGAGTTTGATTACTAGCAAAGGCGATAAGAAAACCTAAAAGTTCTAAGAGGCCAAACAAGGGTTAGACTCCAAGAGAACGAGAATGCAAGGGAGGAAGAAGTATGCAAACTCTTTAATCCTACTAACACAAGAAAGATAATGTGTTAGATAATGCAAAATAACAATAAAAAGGAAAAACAAAAGAACCTAAAGCACTAAGAGTCAAAGAAAAGAAAAGAACCAAACCACAAAACCTAGAAAACACTAGATCAATTTGAGCAACGTTTTTAGGGAGTTACCGGTGTCCAATAATTTTGGAACAAATTCTCGAATGTCTTTCAATGCGTCAAGAAACCACCTGTAAACTTTCAGAACCAAATACCTTCATTAGTATCCAGTAGACTCTGTTGAACGGTGAGTCCTCAAACAATCTATTTTTCGTGATCGCTTTGTTTGAAGGTGTTCTTGATCTCCAAATATTCTGCTTTTTTGTGTGAATGATCTTGAATATATTAATTTCCAATCTGGAAATTTTCACCACGAAATTCATTCTTTATAATGTTCAAGAAATTCGACAAGATTCTAGACATAATCTGTTGATGAAGTTTGAATGATGTATTTGAAGGCTCTAATGAACTCCGATTGAGGTGAAATTTGGACTGGATATTGATCTTAGGATGAATATGAGATCTAGAGAATATCTATCCTATATTCCTTCGTTTGCAATTTTTCAATTTTTGTCACTTTTTTGGCTTTTGGCTTTTTCTTTTTTTTAGCCTTTTTCTTCTTCTTTTTAAAAAATAGCAAACTAACAAGAAGGATTTGAATCTAAATTAAAATTAAATTACAAGAACCTGAAACGATGAATCTTTTGTGAACTAGCTCCGTTGGGATACCTTGATGGTTTTCTTTGCAAGAACAAGAAAGATTGCTTGCGTCTTTCCAAGAATCGGCCCAAATCTGATACCAATTGATAGGGAAGCGGTGGCGGGTTAATGAACGTTGCTCTTGTTGAAGAATCAAACCTAGAAAGCTCTAGACTCGATGAAGAACAATGGGGAATGAATAGGGGAAGGTGGAGGCAGCAAGTAGGGTTCTTAGAGTATCTTTTAGGTGCTGGAAACAAGGTAAGAAACAAGATTAAAACAAGATAAAGGAATTGCAAATAAAATAAGATAACCAAGAAACCAAAAGATCTCCCTTATGAAGGTAAACGGTAAAGATGATTGATGGTGTGGATGGATATGTGGAAAATCGATGGATAATGTCCTATCGAGCCCTCCTAGTCGCAATGAAAAGGTAAACACGATAATATGGCTCTAACCAACCCTCCTAGTCGCGATGAAAAGGCAAATTGGAGTGTGAAGATTAATCTTGATAGGGAAGCGGTGGCGGATTGATGAACGTTGCTCTTATTGAAGAATCAAACCTAGAAAGCTCTAGACTCGATGAAGAACAAATGTGATGAATATGGGAAGGTGGCAGCAGTCGCTAGGATTGTTTAGGGTTTCTTTTATGTACTGGAATCAAGACAACACGATTAGAATAAAATAAACAAAAGATAAATAAATGAAAGATGAAATAAGATAATAAAGAAATCAAAAGATCTCCCTTATGAAGGTGAACGGTAAAGATGATTGATGGTGCGGATGGATTTGTGGAAAAATAGATGGATAAGTGTCCTATCGAGCCCTCCTAGTCGCAATGAAAAGGCAAACACGATAAATGGCTCTAACCAACCCTCCTAGTCGCGATGAAAAGGCAAATTGGAGTGTGAAGATTAATCTCCCTCACAAGAACTTGAAAGAACTCCAGGAGAAGAAGCTTCGAAGGCACAAGGCAATCAGCACTTGCAAAAACAAACTCTCGTTGTATTATTGATCAAAGAAATCTGCTTTACAAAGTTGAATGAAGCCTCCTTTATATAGGGGCTGAATTCTAAAGGTCCTAAATAACTAAAGAATAAAATATTAATAAACTAAACATGTTTTAATCCTAATTCCTAATAAAATAATAATAACTAAAAATATTGTTTTAACCCAACCTTAATTCCTAATAAAATAATAAATCTGATCCTAAAAGATAATTAATCATCCTATATTAAATTATATTACAAATAATCAATATAAATATTGAAAATTCGTAATATTTACAAAATAACGTATTAATCCCGTATAGGATTTCCTGCATGCACCGTCTTCAGTAAAATGACCATATCTTGAGTTCCCGATATCGGATTGATGCGATTCAAGAACCGTTAGAAAGATAAGAGACAGACGGTTGTATCTCCAGAAGACATATCGACCAAATAATATCAGGATCCCATTCAAAAAGTCGTCTCAAGTGCGCTGCTGTTCTGATCTTCTTTTCCAAAGCTTGGACGAGTGGATCATTTGGAAGAGTTATTACTTCTTCCTTTGATGTGAACCTTGTGATGCATGTATCATCCTCCCTTTCTTCAAAAAGATTCGACCTCGAATCTGAAACATTAAAGGGAGCAACATTAGAATAGTTTAATAATTCATTCACATTATGCTTACCGAATAGGTATGCTTTGAATCTTCGAGACTTTGTTCTTCTAATAGGTTCGAGTAGAAACATTAGTCCAAAGAAGCATGTATTATAGACTCTGGTGCATGTATCATTCCCCCACTCCTCAAAAGGATTCGTCCTCGAATCTGAAAATCCAAAAGGAAGAGAATTAGATGTGTTGAAATAAAAACTTGTGAAACATTTACCAGGATCAATGTGATGTGTCTTTATGCATTTTAGTCGAGGTTTCTTCTTTGTAGGAACTGATTTCTTGTAGTCTTGAAATCCTCTTTTGCATACAAGTCTTGTAATCTGATGTTTTGGTTGAATTTCAACATGGCGCCGGTCACTGTTGGCTTTCTGTATGATTATTTCAGATAATTTCTCCATGGTTTTATTCGTGTGTGGCGAGAATGAGTGTTTAAAAACCATGTCAACTGGTTTATTAACGTAATCCCTTAAGTCTCCTAAGTGTGGTTCATGAATTAATGATTCCCATGAGGAGATTTGTGGACTGTATAACCTGTTTAGTTGGCAAGGAAACTCATATACAAGATAAAGCTCATTAAAAGCACTTTTAAATGTATGGGTAGAAATATCAGAAATATCCGAGTTATCGTGATATACATCTTTGATATGTTCAATTCTCGGAATAGAAGTATGAGTTTGATAGGTAAGAGTATACCTTCGTGGTAGTGTATCGTCTACTATGTTTTGCTTACCTCGGTATGTTACGCACTTAAAGGAGTTGTGTTTAGTATAGATGACAACTTCACGAGCCTTACCTTGTAAGAAGGAGAAGAAGTACGTTACAATGTCATTAAAATGAGTAATAAAATATTTACCTTTGGACTCTCGTAAATCGTGACTCTTCATTGGTATGGCATAGTGATTAGGGCTTTCAGGTGGTAACCCGTCAGGAGGGTCACCTAGCACTATTCGACAACTCTTGGCGATGGAAGTTGGTGTGGTCCAGTCTCGTGTTGCTTTTACTTTCTCATCATTTACATGGATTCTCTGTGCATGAACTATAAAGCCTGAAGAGTTGTTCAAATCATATTTCGTCATTATGATGGCGTCACGACTAAGGCTTTCCTGGATGTAGCCTTTTTGTAACAAATCCCACTCTTTGGTTTCTTCGAGATTGTATGTTTGACGAGGTATGATGGAACCTTGAATTAGATTGATTTGGCATTGTTTTCCTCTTTTCAGTGGTAATTCGTTAGGTAGATCACCTAACACTTCTCGAAAATCCTGCAAAAGAGATGAAAACACACTAGGCAAATCCTTGTTAATGTTAGAAATCGAAACAATTGATTCCCTAAAGCGAACAAGGATGCAAGGTTGTTTGTAAATAAGGTTCTCTCTCAATTCTTTTGTGCTCACACATAGATTTTGAGTCACTCTTTCTTCTCACATTTAGGTTCACTCACCTCCCATGGGTCATTATTCTTTTGGCTTTTATAACTAGTGACCTCTTTTGCTTTTGTCTCTTTCTCAACTTTTTCTTTTTTTGCTTTCCCTACCTCCTCACAAATTATCATTTGATCTTTAGGGACTGGAAGTGTGTCATTCTTTGCTGGTCGTTCTTTCTCCTTGTCAGGTTTGTCATCTCTTGGCTTTTTTAGAGAAGATGGAGTAGAAGATGAGGAAGGATTTGAAGGATTACCTTGGTAAGAGGATGAAGTACCTAGGTAATGTTCACTGAATCTAGATCTCCTTTGGATTTGTGCTTCGATTGTCATTGCTTTCTTTAGTGTGTCTTCAAGGTTTTTGTACCCTTGTAGATCAAGAAGATCAATGATGTTTGAGTTTAAACCGACGATGAATCTTGACACGGTGACCTCTTCTTTTTCGGTTATGTTAGTCCTATTGAGTAAGGACTGCATCTCCTTGTAGTAATCTTCAACTGAACTTCTACCTTGTCGAAGTCGGTGTAGTCGTTGTTTAACTTCTCGTGTATAATGTGTCGGTAGGAATCGGTTCCTCATGGTTTGTTTGAGGTCGGTCCAAGAAGTGATTGTTGGAATTTGGAAGTTCTGGATCTTTTTCCTTGTTTGCATCCACCAAGTTCGAGCATATCCTTCAAATTGTATGGTGATCAGGTGAACTTGTTTAGCTTGGGGGCAGTCATGGTATGCGAATATGAGATCAACTTTTCCTTCCCATTCGATGTACCTGTCTGGATCGTTATCTCCTTTGAAAGACGGGATCATGAACTTTGGTTTTGTAAAGAGTTTGGGTGCTTGGAAACGTGGTTGTTCTTTCTCGGGTACCAAAAGTTCAGCATTGTTTGGTCTTGGATTATGGTTTGGTAGATTCAGTTGTGGTTCTTGTCGTTCTCTCACGATTTCATCAAATCTTTCAACTTGAGTCGTGAGTCGGGCAAGTGTGGCTAAGATAGCCGTAAGTGTCTTGTTGTTAGTGTCGCCCATTCTGAAATCATAACACTCAAAAGAAAATTTTTAAAGTAAAATAAAAATAAAATAAATTCAACAAAGCAAGAAACCTCACAAGTCACTCCAAGAAAGTAACACAATGAGAGGCAAGTAAGCCGATCTTGTACTCTTTAAAACTCACTTTACCAAGTAGTCTTTCACAGTTCGTATCGGAGTTTGATTACTAGCAAATGCGATAAGAAAAACCTAAAAGCTCTAAGAGGCCAAACAAAGGTTAGACTCCAAGCGAACGAGAATGCAAAGAAGGAAGAAGTATGCAAACTCTTTAGTCCTACTAACACAATGAAGATAATGTGTTAGATAATGTAAAAGAACAATAACAAGGAAAAACAAAAGAACTTAAAGCACTAAGAGTCAAAGAAAAAAAAAGACCCAACCCAGAAACCTGGAAAACGCTGGATCAATTTGAGCAACGTTTTTGAGGGGTTTACCGGTGTCAAAAAATTCTGGAAAAATTCTTGAATGTCTTTTGATGCGTCAAGAAACCACCTGTAAAATTTCAGAACCAAATACCTTCAGTAGTATCCAGTAGACTCTGTTGAACGGTGAGTCCTCAAACAATCTGTTTTTCTTGATCGCTTTGTTCGAAGGTGTTTTTGATCTCCAAAAATTCTGATTTTTTGTTTGAATGATCTTCAATATATGAATTTTCAATCTGGAAATTTTCACCACGAAATTCTTCCTGTAAAATTTTCAAGAAATTCGACAAGATTCTAAACCGAATCTGCCGATGAAACTTGAATGATGTATTTGAAGGCTCCAATGAACTCCAATTGGGGTGAAATTTGGACTGGGGTTTAATCTTAGAATGAATATGATATATGGATAAAATAAGCCCTAAATACCTTCGTTTGCAATTTTTTTGAAATTTTGGCTTTTTTGGCTCTTTTTTTGTTTTTTTTGCCTTTTTTTGTTTTTTTGCCTTTTTTTGTTTTTTGTTTTTTTTTGTTTTTTTGAAAAAAAAATAGCAAACTAACAAGAAGGATTTAAATCTAAATTAAAATTAAATAAAAAGAACCTGAAACGCTGAATCTTTTGTGAACTAGCTCCGTTGGGGTACCTTGACGATTTTGTGTGCAAGAACAAGCAAGATTGCTTGTTTCTTTCCAAGAATCGGCCCAAATCTGATACCAATTGATAGGGAAGCGGTGGCGGATTGATGAACGTTGCTCTTATTGAAGAATCAAACCTAGAAAGCTCTAGACTCGATGAAGAACAAATGTGATGAATATGGGAAGGTGGCAGCAGTCGCTAGGATTGTTTAGGGTTTCTTTTATGTACTGGAATCAAGACAACACGATTAGAATAAAATAAACAAAAGATAAATAAATGAAAGATGAAATAAGATAATAAAGAAATCAAAAGATCTCCCTTATGAAGGTGAACGGTAAAGATGATTGATGGTGCGGATGGATTTGTGGAAAAATAGATGGATAAGTGTCCTATCGAGCCCTCCTAGTCGCAATGAAAAGGCAAACACGATAAATGGCTCTAACCAACCCTCCTAGTCGCGATGAAAAGGCAAATTGGAGTGTGAAGATTAATCTCCCTCACAAGAACTTGAAAGAACTCCAGGAGAAGAAGCTTCGAAGGCACAAGGCAATCAGCACTTGCAAAAACAAACTCTCGTTGTATTATTGATCAAAGAAATCTGCTTTACAAAGTTGAATGAAGCCTCCTTTATATAGGGGCTGAATTCTAAAGGTCCTAAATAACTAAAGAATAAAATATTAATAAACTAAACATGTTTTAATCCTAATTCCTAATAAAATAATAATAACTAAAAATATTGTTTTAACCCAACCTTAATTCCTAATAAAATAATAAATCTGATCCTAAAAGATAATTAATCATCCTATATTAAATTATATTACAAATAATCAATATAAATATTGAAAATTCGTAATATTTACAAAATAACGTATTAATCCCGTATAGGATTTCCTGCATGCACCGTCTTCAGTAAAATGACCATATCTTGAGTTCCCGATATCGGATTGATGCGATTCAAGAACCGTTAGAAAGATAAGAGACAGACGGTTGTATCTCCAGAAGACATGTCGACCAAATAATATCAGGATCCCATTCAAAAAGTCGTCTCAAGTGCGCTGCTGTTCTGATCTTCTTTTCCAAAGCTTGGACGAGTGGATCATTTGGAAGAGTTATTACTTCTTCCTTTGATGTGAACCTTGTGATGCATGTATCAAATCTCCCTCACAAGAACTTGAAAGAACTCAAGGAGAAGAAGCTTCGAAGGCACAAGGCAATCAACACTTGCAAAAACGAACTCTAGTTGTATTATTAATCAAAGAAATCTTAATTACAAAGTTGAATGAAGCCTCCTTTATATAGGGGCTGAGTTCTAAAGGTCCTAAATAAGTAAAGAATAAAATAATAATAAACTAATCATGTCTTAACTCTAATTCCTAATAAAATAATAAATCTGATCCTAAAAGATAATTCATCATCCTATATTAAATTATATCATAAATAATCAATATAAATATTGAAAATTCGTAATATTTATAAAATCCCGTATTAATCCCGTATAGGATTTCTTGCATGCACCGCCTTCAGTAAAATGGTCATATCTTGAGTTTCCGATATTAGATTGATGCAATTCAAGAACCGTTGGAAAGATAAGAGATAGAAGGTTGTATCTCCATAAGACATGTTGACCAAATAAGATCAGGATCCTATTCAAAAAGTCGTCACAAGTCAGCCAGTGTTCTGGTCTTCTTTTCCAAGGCTTGGACGAGTGGATCATTTGGAAGAGTTATTACTTCTTCCTTTGATGTGAGCCTTGTGATGCATGTATCACTCAACTTCTTCAATAACATTGTCGATTATCTGATCATCATCAATATCATGTTGTTCAATTGTTGTAGCATCCTTCATCATTGTGTCAATATTCACATCTAGCAATTCATGGGTAGCTTGTTTATCATTGCTCATTTTTTCCTAGTTGTTGATGTGCTTCTCATCAACTTCTCCAATGTTGACATCCTTAGAGTTGGCATCAAGAATTTTGGTAGATGCCACCGAATCAACCACACTGTCGTTTTCTTCATCATTCTCCTCATAAGCATTATCTTCTTTCAACATTGTACTCCTATTCCTCCCCCTCTTCATAGCTTGTAGAACTTACTGGAACATCCAACATTGTTTGTGGAGCTAAGTCATTCAACACCACCATCGGGAAAGAAAGGAATGGAACTTCTACTTTCTTAAACTGCTTGCTTATGATTTGGTGAATTGCCTTGTCACGGTCATTAGCATACTATCAATATTGAACATGGGTATTGTGCATCTATGATTAATTCTACAACACATGACTAAGCATGGACATGATATTGTCTTGGTTGGCTGACATCGATGCCATGGCAATCTGCCGCTTCAATATAAAAGGACTTCACTGCGGCATTGTGGTCTGTGCAGCATCAATAGAAACTTCTTCATATGTCTCCTCTTTACGTTGGTTGTAGTCCAACCCTTCATTCAACAATGTATGTTTGATAAAAGTTAGCGTGATAGAAGTTTGATTTAAAAATACCTGATCAAAAGAAAAGGTAGGCACTTGTACTTGCTTGCATAGTACAATAATTAGTTAAGGGGAAATATATACCCTAAAGTTTCCTGAGCTCAAGCATAAAGTTCTGCGGATATGATTCTTCCAACATCAATATGCTAGACAGCCAAAATAGAGTGTATAAATAAAATTTTATCCTTAGTAATCGATGATTAGTGCAATATGGGCATTAAACGAGTGGGAATGAAAGTAAACCATACCCTTGTTTTCCTGTTGAGACTCGGCCTTTTCATGATATACACCTTAGTTGGTGACTTGTCCCATGATTTTCAATGTAAGCATACATCAATACAACCTTGCTTTAACTTAGTAATAGTAATAGTGATATTGTTGACAAATGTTGTGGGTTGATATTCTGCTTCTCTAATGGGGAGCATCATGTGGATAGGCTTCACCCAGCAATGCACCATTTTCTCATGAACAAAAACTAAAGGTTTCTTCTCATCCATGAGATTGTTGTAGAATTCTCACACGAATTCTTAAGCAATTTCACCCATATGTTCAAAAACCTTTTTCCCATTAAATTGTAGCCATGGTGTCAATAATATAATCAAATGGTTGCAGGTCATCTACCGAGGATAGATCAACGCCTTGCTGATAGAAAAAGTCACGATTGGAGAATTCTTTGTTATATCGTCATCATTACTCGACCTCCATAAATCTCATTAGGCCGTCACTCAAAATGTCTAACAGCTGAATTGAAGGTTCTTTCGATGGAGACTTTGATGACCAATAGGAAATCTTGGTCGTAATCTTTTTCTTTGGTGTCATGATCAAGGGTTTTTAGGAAGGAAAATAATAATGGGAAGATAAAAAAATTGCTAACTTTAGGATTTTTAGAGAAATTGTTGAAGGTGAGAAGAACAAAAGTAAATGAGTTATTAGCGATGTCAAATGTTACATGTGGAAGAGATAAAAATTATTTGAAAATTGAAATGGGTAAAATGGATAAGGATGAAAATTTTGAATGAATTGTTGTGATTGGGGGATACGGACGGTGATGATGTAATGGGAATAAAATAGGAAACAACTCATTTACTCTTTATCCCTTAAAAACTACTCTCTCTCAATTATCCAATGTTGCTAGCAATGTATGCAACATTCGATACATAAAGTCAAACAGATTGTTGGGAAGAAAACTTAGACGAAAAATAAGGAAGTTGCAATCAGTGTTGTAGTCACGACCTGTAGGGAAAAAACTAAAATTAAAAAAAATAAAATAAAACTAAAGTAATGTAAAAAATGACTTGCTAAATTCTATAAAAATTAGAAATTAAAAGGTTCGCTTAGTGTGATGGAAGAAATATATTATCTTTATTGTTGGCAATAAGGTTTCAAACGTGGCCTATTAAAATTTGAATGTACATTCATCCACCAAGTTCTTTATCACCACAACACCATAAGAAAAAATTCAATAACTTCAAATGGACTCGACCATCTAGATTTAAGTTTTCTAGGAAATAGCTTTAGACAATAGTTGAATAACAAGATGTGTTGTCCATCATTAAATTATCTTGGCAAAATATGTTGGCCATGTTGTTTTTTACTCTAGCCTTTGTAAATCCGAGCACTCTCATAAGCATTGTTCTGAAGCTCTTCTAACTCAATTATGGCCAACATCCTTTTATCACCAACAACATCCAAATTAATATTTAGTTGCTTCAAATCCTACATGGGTTTATGCTCCAACTCTACGGGTAAATGGCAAGCTTTCCATAAACTAAACGGTAAGGAGAGATGCCTAGTGTGGTTTTATACACTATCCTATAGGCTCAAAATGCCGCCTCTAGACATAGAGACCAGTCTTATCGAGAAGGATTAACAATCTTTTCAATAATTTCTTTTATCTCTAGGTTAGAAATTTTAACTTGGTCGTTAGTTTGCGGATGATATGTTGTAGCAATCTGATGTTTAACTCCATACTAATGCAATGCTCAATCCACTTGTTTTCCAATGAACTGGTAACCTTCATCACTGATAAATGCTCGGGGTGTTCCAAATCAAGTAAAAATATTTTTGTGCAAAAACCTTAGCACCACTTTGTCATTACTAGTAGTCAATGTTACTGCTTCCATCCGTTTTGAGGCATTGTCAATAACAACTATAATAAAATGTTTTTGACATGATAAAAGATATGATCCCATGAAATCCAACCCCTAGACATCAAACAGTTCGATCTACAAAATAGGTTGCATTGGTATTCTGTTACGATGAGAAATGTTTTCAGTTCGTTGGCATCAGTCAAATTGCTTGACAAAAATAATTAGCATCTTTGAACAGTGATTGTCGATAGTATCCACATTGTATGACCTTTGTAGTAGTCCATATTTATCTAAAATGACCACCATAAGGTGCACTGTGGTAATATACAAAATGTTTTGTTGCTCGTATTTAGGGATACATTTCTTAAAATTTGATCATTGTATTACTTGAAAAGGTATGGCTCTTCCCAATGGTACGAATGGATATCTCTCATGAATTATTTTTCTTCCTAGGTAATTAAGATCAAGTGGCAACAATCCACTTACCAAATAGTTAACAAAATCCACATACTTAGGTAAAACTTTAATAGTAAGTAACCTCTCATTGGGAAAGGTATCTAGAATTGTTAGTATTTTTCGATCTTCATTACCAACTTCCAATCGTGATAAATAATCAACCACGTGATTCGTAGACCCTTTATTATCCCAAATTCAATGTCAAATTCCTAAAGTAACAACACTCATCTTAATAACCTCAGCTTAGTATCTTTCTTGGTAAGCAAATGCTTGAAAGATGAATAATCAATATAGATAATGACATTAGTTCCAACTAATTAAAATCATAATTTATCAAAGGAAAACACCACAACTACTAATTCCTTCCCGATAATTATGTAGTTAACATGTTCAACATTCAATACTCGACTAGCATAATGTATAGCATAGAGGACTTTTTCTCTCCTTTCCCCAGCATTGCTCCAACATCTTGGTCACTAGCATCGCACATAAGTTCAAATGGGCAATTCCAATCTAGTGCTACAATTATAAGGGTAGTAACTAATTTCCTCTTGATAATTTCAAAGGATTTTAACACTACATCATCAACCACAAATTTCCTATTTTACTCTAGTAGTGAGCATAATAGTCTAGCAATCTATGAGAAATCTTTGATGAATTTTTTATAAATCCTTAATGTCCTAAGAAACTTCTAACTGATTTTACATTGGTCCGAGGTGGAATATTCTCATTAACTTCTACTTTAGTCTTGTCTACTTTAATGCAATGGCTAAAGATACGATGCCAAAGCACATACCTCCAGTCAACATGAAGTATCATTTCTTCCAATTCAAAACCAAATTAGTTTCTTCGCATCGTTTCAACACAGTAACTAAATGTGTGAGACATTGATCAAAGTCATACCCAAAATATAGAAAAATTATTCATAAATACTTCTAAGTATTCTTCAATCATATCAGAGAATATATCCATCATACATCGTTGGAATGTTACTGGAGCATTGCACAAACCAAACGACATTCTTCAGAAGGTAAAACTACCATATGGGCAGGTAAAAGTAGTTTTTTTCCTGATCCTTAATAGCTATAACTATTTGATTATAGACATTATAGTCGTCTAAGAAATAATAGAAAGCTTTGCCAGCGAGATGATCCAGCATTTGATCTATAAATCGAAATAGGAAATGGTCTTTCCTTGTAGCCTTGTTGAGTTTTATATAGTCCATACAGATTCTCCAACTAATAGTGGTCCTTCTTGGCACTAATTCATTTTTTTTCATGTGTAACCAGAGTAATGTCGCCTTTCTTTGGAACAAACTGCACATGACTTACCCAAATCCTTTGTTGATTTTATTTTGATTCACTCTATTCCCAAACTTAATTTTTAATCTTCAATTTCTTTTCCTCAATGTGGGTTTACTCTAGCTTGTTGGAGTCTCGTTACTTTACTTCCTTGATTATTTTTCTTCTTCTTCAATCAATTTACAGCAAGTTAAACTTTTTTTTTCTTGGTTCCTTTATGCTTCGCCGATTAAAAGAGATCTTTTCTATTTTAATTAATGATAGTTTTCAACACGGTGTTGATTTTTGAATGATTAAAACAATGATTTTTCGAATTAATTGAAGAACTAATTTTCTTGAGATGATTTGAGGATTTTACTCTGATAAATTAGATTTTAATGAAGAGGTTAATATTGTGTTAAAGCATTTTTTTCAATCAGAAATGGATTACATATCGACTTCTCTGAAATTAGCTTGGTTTTGACATTTATCAGAAATCCATAAATCACTTTGGTTGCTGCTATTTTTGGATGTTTATTTGATATTTATGAGTTGATTTAGATTTCCTTTGTTCAGTTTTAGGTAGAATGAGGTTGTGTTAAAGTTGTGAGAAGTTTCGAATTCAAGAACGGTAAGATTTACGTTAGTTTCGGCGTTCTATGCTCTATTTTCGTAACAAGTTTTTTTCTCTCTATTTTGGGCAGTATGGTGAAATTATTTTATAGTTTATAAGGTGTTATTTGGGTCTATGTTGGAGTAAAATTGATGCACTATTGTTCGGTGTTAATTTGACGTAAGTTTGTATCATTTTCAGGTTGTAAAAGCGCTAGAGGTGAGTATATTTTTTTTTATAATTGGCATTGGTAATGTTAATTGAAGGTTAGTTTGGTAAGTATATTAGGGAGATTAATATTGAGTAAATGATCTGAGTTAATATTGGATTTATTACGCAAGCATTTCATGATGATAAGTAAGCATGATTATACATGAGTATGATGTTAACATGTGATGCGTATATGAGTCTGTAAATTTATGTTTACAAGCAATTATGAATTTAGTTATGGATGAATGAATGCACTTTGTTGTCCAATAATAAGTGAAGACAATTCACTATTCAATTTTGGTTGATCATGACAAGAACTTTAGTCTGGAAACTATGTTTTAGAAACAAATAAGTATATGTATATGTTATGCATCACTTGGCAACTATATATGGTAAACTTTACTTAATTTGAAATTGTTCTTAATAGGACCTTGGATATGAAAGGCATGCCTAAGAATAAGTACTCAATGTTTTAAAGTGTGATTGAAAGGGATAATAGGTAAGGTTGGTACCTTGAGCTTTGCTCGAAAAAGTATAAGATGTTAGGTTGGTGCGTTGAGCATTCCTATAAAATGTAGAAGTTAGGATCTATGAGAGTCCAAATGAAAAGGAGTGTCATGGAGCATGTTTATCCATTGATAAGTTGTGTTTCAAACAAATGCCAATGGTCTTAAATAACATTAATATGTTTGATGTGTGTGGACATCTGAGAAATGTAATGGTGCATGAGTGAATGTGTGTTACATTATTAAACATGAGATTATTAAGCATGCTATAATCAGGAAATTAAATTTAAATGTTATGTTAATTGTAATGAAACATTGTGCCCTTGAATAGGTAAGATTGAATTATGAATTGATGAGGATTGTGTAACATTTAGGACACTTCCATTGATTTTACTATGTGCATTATAATAGAAGGTATAGGCATTCGTTGGGCTTTAGGCTCACACTCTATTGTATAAGTTTCTTGCATTAGAAGATAGTTCAGTGGTTCGTAAGCATTATCCGATGGTGATCAAATAAGACTTGGCTTTTGTTAGAGTATGTGAACCATGTGCTGCCTTTGAGGTAATGTGGGGGGTTTTATTTTGGGACTTTATTTAAGTTTTGAATGTTGCCAAGTTTTGTAAATAATATGGTGATGGTTTGGTCTTTTGATTTTCTTGTTAGCATGTTATGTTGATGATGATATCTTGAGTACTTGTTAATTGTTGTTTTCATGTTAGGTAGAATATCAAAAAGGTTTTTATGAACTCTAATAAGTTTTTGAATGACTTAGACAAATTAATTTGAGTATCTATAATATGTTAGTGCCTTAGGAAGCATGAAACGAAAGGTTTTGTGTTATTTGGCTAGGTCATTTATGAAAATGTAAGTTGTACATGCAAATTTTGACTTTTGAAACAAGGTTCCATTATGAACTGTTCACCAATGTTTTGAAGCTTGCTACAAGTGTATTGTGATGTGTGTGAAGTGGTTTTAGCATGTTCTTGTAAGTATCTAGACCATAGGAAAGATTTGATGAAAGTTTGGTAACTCATTTTTGCATATTCATATGAATTTATGCAGATTTTCAGAAAAATGATCGATCACTTGGAGAAAGGATCGATCTCTTTCCCAAAGGATCGAACCCAAACCTACTGTATTGCAAAGGATCGATCCCCCATAAAAATGTATTGATCCCTTCACTGTGTATTCAAAGAAAATGGGAAAATTTCAATTCATTAAAGGCTCTAAGTGTCCCTAAGTCTTAGTTTGATCCTAGAATTTTTTTTATGTTCAAAATAGTCCAAAAATAGAATTCTAAATTAATACTAGACCTTAATTCGAAATTTGATGAGACTTGTTTTGTCACACTTGAATTCTTTGAATTTCATAATAAGAGAGTCGATTGAATGTTAGTTGTCTATATGCAACTTTTGAATTATTTGCATTATGGTCCATAGGATTGTATGTTCAATTAGACCCACAGTTGATGTCTGATCAATATGAAAGTTTGCATGCCATTAATTAAAGAATAATAATGATCATTTATCAGATTAATTTGATAAAATACCTTTGAGAATTATATTTATGAAATAGCTAATTTACCTCTGCTTAACTAGCAACACATATCTTCAAATGTTTGATGTTTGAATGAAGTTATCTTCTTAAATGATTACTCGCTACCATGAATTACCTATTGCATGTTTAAATTTTAAATTTCTTTTGCATAGTATGCATGAAATAATATTTTTTTTATGTTTGACAAGATTAGAACCTAATGTATGAGTAGATATCCGTGTCATCCTACGTGATCAGGTATGCGATGTTACATTTGTTGGTATCAGAGCATAGGTTATCTGAGTATGTGCATGTATACTGTGGTAGATAATTGGGAACCACATTACCTCAAGTAATTAAAAATTTACAGGTCGTTATTTGATAACCCGATGCGCTTCTAACCATAGTTTTGTTTAATTTTGTACTTCCTTGCTAGTATAGTTCTTTATGGAACCACATCGTGCTACATTAGGAGTTCTTGAAGGTTATTTCCCTAACAGTATTCCTAATGGGATTGTAGTTGAGCGGCGTCAATTGACCTCCACTTGCGGTTCTAAACCCTAATATTCCTTTCAACCAGTTAGTTAAGGCGATTATTGGTGCTTTTAGAGAGTAGTTCTAAATGTTACCCCTGTTCCCGCACCTGAGATGGTGAATCATGGGTTGTCTTTAGAGCGTTTGTGAGTGCTTGGATATAAAGAGTTCAATGGAGTTCGTCATACTGAACCAACAGTAGCTGAGGAATGATTGGACAATGTTATTCAAATTCCAGAGTAAATGGATTGCTCATATATTGACAAGATGGGTTGTGTGGCATCTTTGCTTTAGGGTGATGCACACTATTGGTGGTCAACCATAAAGAGAGGGATTTCAACTGATCATTTGACTTGGGAGTTCTTTCAGGAGTTATTCTGAAAAAGGATTTTGGGTTCTCAGACACCAATACTAGAAAGAAGGATTTTTTTTATTTTTATCAAGGTATGATCTCATTTTTAGAATACGAGGCAGAGTTTGACAAACTTCGTGAGTATGCTACTGAGATTATACCGACTGAGGTTGAATGGTGTAAGTTATTCAATGACGGGTTGAAGTGTAATACCCCGAATATCGGGTTAGTGACTATATTGAAGAGATTTAAAAGTTAGAGGATTAAATTGAGTAAATGGTAAAGTTTAAGATATGATTTAGGAAACTGTGTTTAAGACCAATTAGTAATAATGGAAGAATGAAAGGTTATTTTGGTCTTTCAGAAGGAAATAGATTTAAAATTATTTTAATTAGGGTTTTTAAGAAGAGAAAAAAGGGGGAAGTTGAAAAACAAGTTAAGTCATCTTCTATTCTCCTTCTTCTTGTGTTCTCGTGCTCTCCTCTATAGCCAAATGTAAGGCTTCATCTAGCTAGTTTTTCCCTTCATTTTTGGTTTGTTCTTGAAACCTGAAGTGATGTATAAGCTTAAGGAAAGTTTAAAGAGAATTAAAACTAAGAGATGGATTATTTATTTGAGATTGAAAAAATGGGTTCTTGAGTGATTTATTGAAATATGAGTTTTTATTGATGTTTACAAATATATTTGACTTGTAAAAGAAGTAAATAAGATATTAGAAGTCTTGGATGTGATTAAAAACATGTTAGAAAAAGTATTGGAGTGTTCTTTAGAGAATTTGAGTGTTATAAGAAGCTAAATGGAGGAAAGTTAGTTGGGTTAAGTAATGGTGAATTTAATAGTATTATTGGAGGTAAAAATAAGAGATTTAAACGAAATTAGGGTAAAAATCGAGCTGAAAAATGGAAATCTGGGTAATGGTATCGGTACTGGAAGAATAGTACCGATGTTGTAGGTTTAATTTTGAAGAAATGCGATAAACAATATCGATATTGATGCAATTAGTATCGAGATTAATGTGGGTATCAATACTAAGAAAAAGGTATCGATACCATGGATTCCAGAATGCAGGGATGGTATCGATACTAAACGGCAGTATCGGTACCATATTATAAAATGAATATAATAGTACTTTTGGAGTTTTATAAAAAGTATAAATGTTAGAGAGTATACTAACATTGGTATGGTATGTGTACTTAATGGAAGCTTGTATAGATCATAACCAAGCTCTTGAGTCAAAAAAGAAAAAGGGAAAAGATAAAGTTGTCGAATAGTCAGACATCATTACAACATACTAGCGAGGTATATCAGGTGAGTACATTTATTGTACTTATAATAAAAGAAATAAGACTCACGATGAGTCAACTTCGAATGTTTTTTTAAATGTATGTTTTTCAACATTTTTGTATATTGTCATAACATTTATAGGAATGATATTATGAATAAGTTTTAGAGTATGAATTGCTCTATTTAAATGCATAACGGTGCAATTTCAGCATAAAAGGTGTCACTAATGAAAGTTAAATGCATAACAGTGAATGTTGGCATAAAAGGTGCCACAAATTAAAGTTAAATGCATAACGGTGTATTTCGGCATAAAAGGTTCCACTAATGAAAGTTAAATGCATAACGGCGCATTTTCGGCATAAAAGGTGCCACTCATAGTATTCATAAAAGATGAATGACCATTTCGGCACTTCGGTGCAATGCATGTACCTTACATTCTTATTTAACATACATTGGGCAAAATAAAGGATAATTGGGAAAAATATATAGAAAGATAGGTATGTTGGGCATACTAAGAATAGTTATGATGACTATATGAACGAAACTTGGTTTAACTGACATGGTTAACTGATTTTTATGAAGTATACGATTTAGTTCGTACTTCAATAACCATGATATGCTTATGTATGAATTTTAGTTTATTTACATTATATTTGCCTCACTAAGTAAATACTTAGCGTATGTTAATTTCACGCACAGGTAAGAGCAAAGATTAGTCGAGTAAGGAGTGCAGCAGTAGCTATTATCAATCCAAGGTTGACTCATCAGTAACAGTAGGACAATCATGCCTATTTTGAAAATTAGTTGGCATGTATTTTGAATTTAAGAAAAATGCTTTGGAATGTATTAAAGTGATAATTTCTGGTAATATGTTATAAATAATGTTTTATTATTATATCAAAATGTCTTGTTTTATTTTCGAAACAAAATTTTATGGGTTTTACAAATAAGTAAATGTTTTTAAAAGTCATGTGACACCTATGACTTGTGTACGAAAATGTATACTGGAACTGGGTGTTATATTTATTGGTATAAGAGCTATAGGTTTAGTTGATTCTCAATCAAAATAAGGTTTATTTGATATTAAAAAGGATTACATGCCACTAAATTGTCAAGGTTATTGATATGGTGTCATTAGAGTGTGATTGACGTCACTTCTTACTAACTTTATTGTTATCATTATGTATGTCCTAGAAGATGCCGGAATCTTTGAACTCGCGAAGAGTGGCCGAATGAGAAAATAGAGAAGGATCGGGTAGCGAAAGCTATGAGGAGAATAGTGAGATTCGATTCCACCCGAGAACGCTAGTGCATTGGCACATAAAGGTATGCCTGTGCCTGAGTTTGGAGATTTTATGCAAGCTCTCGATGCCATCTTGACACGGTTCCAACTTCTTCTGCCTCCCCCTACTCCTCCATTACTGAGTATGTTATCCCAAAAGAGCTGAAGAGTTTAGGAGCTCCTGAGTTATGGGAAGAAGAGAATGAAGGCCATATGGAGGCTGATTTATGGCTAAATGATGTTATGGTAATGCTTGAAAGTCTTCACTAATCGGAATCAGAAAAGTTGGGTGAAGCTGTATCTTTACTTCAGGGATCAGCTCGAGTATGGTGGTCAAATACTACGATGTATTCACCACAATAGCAAGTGACCTGGCCGTTATTCCTAAAGGAATTTAAGAACAAGTATGTTGGTGAGTAGTTTAGACGGGCGATGCTGCTAAAGTTCCTTAATTTGAAACAAGGTGATCGAGCAATACATGAGTACGAGGCTGAATACAACAAGTTAAGTCGTTTTGCTAATGAGGTAGTTCCTAATGATAAGGCTCAACATGATTGGTTCATTGAAGGTTTAAAGCCAAAGTTAAAAGAGATGAGATGATGTCAGCTTTGAACTTGCCTAGCTTGCAAGAAGTCATAAACTGAGCCAAGGCTATTGAAATAGCTCAAGAGGAGACAATAGCAGCGGAGCAGAGTATGCAGACGGGGAAAATAATTGGAATGCCTTCAACTCCCCATCGTGCTAAGAGATGCAAGGGCTTGAGTTCTCGATATACTGATAGAGATGGTTCTGCTACAACTTCACAGAAATCTAAACAATCCTAGTCTTTTGCTACTAGCTCGGGTAGAGCATTTGGACAAAAAACTCCATGTCAGATATGTGGTAAATTGCACCGTGGAGCATGCAGATTTCTCAGTGGAGCTTGTTTCCAGTATGGTGAGATTAGTCACTTTTCCCAAAACTATCCTAAGAAATCCGGGGACAATTCAGCGCAATCTAAGAGATCAATGGTGGCTTCTAATAGAAGTAGAGAAAGTGGTAGACCCAGAGGACAATCTGAATCAATGTTGCAACAAGAGCTAGGGGAGTCGCCAGAATTTACAATATTAAGGCAATGAGGATAGGGATGACCCGAAGATCTTAACATGTATATTCCATCTTTTTGATGAACATGTATATGTTTTAGTTGACCCTGGTTCAACACACTCATACATTAGTGAAAAGTTGGTTAGAACTAGAGGAATTCCTTTAGAACCAATTGTTAGTGAGATGATAGTAGTAAACCTTATAGGTCACAATTCGAGAGTAACGCGGGTATATAGAAAATGCCCTATAAAGATTCAAGGGAATATGTTCTCGGAAAACTTAAAAGAGTTTTCTTTTGTTGAGTTTGAAATCATTTTGGGCATGGATTGGTTGTCTCTATATCGTGGATGGGTTGATTGTCGCAAGAAGATATTATTTTTTTAAGGATGCGGAAGGCTCCGAAATAGTAGTTATCGATAAAAAAGAAAAATACCCATCCAATGTGATATCAGCCATGACTACAAAGAAAATGATGTCAAAGGGATGCATAGCTTTTCTAGCTAATGAGATAGACACTAGAATATCGGAAGTGAGAGTAGATGATATTCCAACAGATAGGGAGTTTTCGGATGTTTTTCAGAAAGAGTTATCAGGGTTACCTCCATATCGCTAGGTGGAATTCCATATTGAGGTTTACTCGGGTTCCGAACTGATTTCTATAGCTCCATATAGAATGGATCCAACGAAGTTAAGGGAATTAAAAGTCTAATTGCAAGAGATACTCAGTAAGGGATATGTCATACCTTGTGTTTATTCTTGGAGAGCACCTGTTCTTTTTGTTAAAAAGAAAGATGAGTCTATGCGATTATGCATCAACTATCGTCAGTTAAACAAAGTAACGATAAAGAATAAGTATCCTCTTCGAATGATTGATGATCTATTTGATCAATTAAAAGGTGCATCAGTGTTCTCTAAGATAGACCTGAGGTTGGGTACCACCAATTAAATATAAAAGAGGATGATATTTCAAAGATAGCTTTTCGGACTCGGTATGGACACTATGAATTTGTGGTAATGCCATTTGGATTGAATAATGCTCCTGCAGTATTTACAAACTTGATGAACCAAGTATTCCAACCTTACTTGGATCAATTCGTGGTGGTATTTATAGATGATATTTTGGTGTATTCCAAAACAAGAGATGAATAAGTGTGAATTTTGGTTACCTGAGATTGCTTTCCTTGGTCATATAGTCTTCACATAAGGCATAAGAGTATATCCTAAAAAGATTCAAGCGATAGTAGATTGGCAACCCCCAACGAATGTTCTTAAAGTTTGGAGCTTCTTGGGGCTTGTTGGTTATTATAGATGGTTCGTGAATAACTTCTCAATGTTAGCTTCACGTCTTATAATGGGTTGGGATTTGTACTTATGCAAGATGGAAAAGTCGTGGATTATGCCTCAAGACAGTTGAAAACTCATAAGAGAAATTACCCGACACATGACTTAGAATTGGCAGCAGTCGTGGTTGCTTTAAAAATTTGGCGTCATCATCTGTACGATGGGCGATGGCATATTTATGCGGATCACAAGAGTCTAAATTACTTGCTGACTCAAAAAGAATTAAATTTAAGACAAAGAAGATTGATTGAGCTTTTAAAATATTATGATTTGATCAACGATTATCATCCCGGGAAGGCTAATGTGGTAGCGGATGCACTTAGTAGCCGAAAAACTTTTGCCGCTCTACGGGCTTTGGATGCGCGTATGTCTTTAAAGGAAGAGGTGCCTTGATTTCTGAAGTTAAGTTAACGCCGATACTTTTGGATTGGGTAAAAGAATTGCAAGATCAAGATGGGAAATGCTTGGCGAGAATGGCACAAGTAGAAAAAAAGAGGTCAAAGACTTCGAAATGAGGGCTGATGAATGTTTATATTATCGTGGAAGACTTTGCATTCCCGATAATGATGAACTAAAGAAATATATTCTTTCAGAGGCATACTATAGTCCTTTAACGATGCATCCAGGCGGAAATAAGATGTATCAGAATTTAAAGAGCCGTTATTGGTGGGCTGGCATAAAAAGAGATGTATCAGAGTTTGTTGCGAGATGTCTGACATGTCAGTAAGTGAAAGATAAACATCAAGTGCCTTCTGGATTGCTACAACCAATATCCATTCCCGAGTGGAAGTGGGAGACAAAGTATTTTCTGAAAGTGTCGCCTTGGAAGAAAGTATTACGGTTTGGGCGCAAAGGAAAGTTGAGTCCGAGATTCATTGGACCTTATGTTATTTTGAAAAGGGTCAGACCAATAGCTTATCAGTAAGCTTTGTCTCATGACATGGACAAGATCCACAATGTCTTTCACGTGTTAATTCTTAGAAAGTATTGATCAGATCCATCCCATATTATCACACAAGAGAAAATAAAGATCTGACCAGTTCTGACTTACGAGGAAGAACCAACGCGGATCTTGGTTAAAAAATGGAAAGAATTGCGTAACAAAAAGATTCCTCTGGTTAACGTACTTTGGCAAAACCATTAGTTAGAAGAAGTGACTTGGGAAAGAGAGAGGACATGAGGAAGCAGTTTCCACACTTCTTCATATCAGGTACTTCTTTAAATTCGAGGACGAATTTTCTTAAGGGGAGAATTGTAATACCCTAAATATCGGGTCAATGACTATATTGAAGAGATTTAAAAGTTGTAGGATTAAATTGAATAAATGGTAAAGTTTAAAAAAGATTTAGGAAATTGTGTTTAAGACCAATTAGTAAAAATGGAAGAATGAAAGGGTATTTTGGTCCTTTAGAAAGAAATGGATTTAAAATTATTTTAATTAGGGTATTTAAGAAGAGAAAAAAGGGGGAAGTTGAAAAACAAGCTAAGTCATATTCTCTTCTCCTTTTTCCCGTGTTCTCGTGCTCTCCTACATAGCCAATGGCAAGGCTTCATCTAGTTAGTTTTATTTCGTTTTTCGTTTGTTCTTGAAACCTTAAGTGATATGTAAGCTTAAGGAAAGTTTAAAGAGGATTAAAACTAAGAGATGGATAATTTATTTGAGATTGAAGAAAATGGGTTTTTGAGTGATTTGTTGAAATATTAGTTTTTATTGATGTTTACAAGTATATTTGACTTGTTAAAGAAGTAAATAAGATATTAGAAGCCTTGGATGTGATTAAAAACATGTTAGAAAAAGTAATATGATTATTGGTTTGGAGTGTTCGTTAGAGAATTTGAGTGTTATAAAAAGCTAAACGGAGGAAATTAGTAGGGTTAAATAATGGTAAGTAATGGTATTGTTGGAGGTAAAAGTAAGAGATTTAAATGAAATTAGGGTAAAAATTGAGCTGAAAAATGAAAAATAGGGATAAGGGTATCGGTACTTGAAGAACTGTGCCGATACTATAGATTTAAATTTGAAGAAATACGATGAACTTTAGTATCGATACTGATGTGGGTATCGGTACTAAGAAGAAAATATCGATACCATGGATTCTAGAATACAGAAATGGTATCGATACTGAAAGGGAGTATCAGTACCATAGTATAAAAGTATTGATGCCACGGTAAGGATACCGATACTATTGAGTCGGGAAAATTTAAGTTAGGATGAATTTTGATAGAAATTGAATATAATAGTAATTTTGAGTATTATTAAAAGTATAAATGTTAGAGAGTATACTAACATTGGTATGGTATGTGTTCTTAATGGATGCTTGTATAGATCATAACCAAGCTCTTGAGTCAAGCAAGAAAAAGGGCAAAGATAAAGTTGTCGAATAGTCAAATATTTATACAGCATACTAGCGAGGCATATCAGGTGAGTGCATTTATTTTACTTGTAATAAAACAAGAAAGACTCGCGCTAAGTCAACTTCAAATGTTTTTTAAATGTATGTTTTACAACATTTTGGTATATTTTCATAACGTATATAGGAATGATATTATGAATAAGTTTTAGAGTATGAACTGTTCTATAATGAAAGTTAAATGCATAACGGTGCATTTTCGGCATAAAAAGGTGACACTAATAAAAGTTAAATGCATAACAGCGCATTTCGGCCTAAAAGGTGCCACTAATGAAAGTTAAATGCATAAGAGTGCATTTTGGCATAAAAGGTGCCACTCATGGTATTCATAAAAGGTGAATGACCATTTCGGCACTTCAATGCAATGCATTTACCTTAAATTTTTATTTAACATACATTGGGCAAAATAAAGGATAATTGGGAAAAAATATACATAAAGATAGGTATGTTGGGCATACAAAGAATAGTTTTGATGACTATATGAACGAAACTTGTTTTTTAACTGACATGGTTGACTGATTTTTATGAAGTATACGATTTAGTTCATACTTCAATAACCATGATATGCTTATGTATGAATTTCAGTTCATTTACATTATATTTGCCTCACTAAGTAAATACTTATCGTGTATTAATTTCATGTGTAGGTAAGAGGAAAGACTAGCCGAGTAAGGAGTGCAGCAGCAGCTATCATCAATCCAAGGTAGACTCATCAATAACAGTAGGATAATCATGTCTATTTTGAAAATTAATTGGCTTGTATTTTGAATTTAAAAAAATGCTCTGGAATGTATTAAAGTGATAATTTTTGGTAATATGTTACAAAGAATGTTTTATTATTATATCAAAATGTTTTGTTTTGTTTTCGAAACAAACTTTTATCGGTTTTACAAATAAGTAAATGTTTTTAAAAGTCATGTGACACCTATGACTTGTGTACGAAAATGTATACGGGAAATGGATGTTACATGAAGTGCGAGATTCATGCTTATTTGGTGATTAGTTCTTCATATATGTTTGATACTCTAGTTGATCAAGCACGAGATGAGGAGAGTACCTTGGGTGAGTTGAGCCATGATGTTCAAGAAAATAGATCAACTGATGTTATAGGTTCCTATGGTCGCTCGATAAAAAGGGATAATAAGTTTACTGATCATAGTAGAGGTGATTATCATAATTTCTGACAAAGACAGACCTATAGAGTTATTCCACTGGGTGTTGGATAAGTTAGACATCCTTAGTGTGATACTTATGGCAAGAACCATAAAGACAAGTACTTGTGTCATTCAGGAGCTTGTTTCTGTTGTGGCGTTGTGGGATATCATGTCAAGGTTTGTCAACAAAGAGTTGATGATAGAGGTATTGTGGCTTCACCGAGTCATGGAGGTGGTAGAGTTGGTTGTGGCCTTCAAGATCATATTTGTGACAAAGGATGAGGTCATGATGGTCCAATTGAGGGAGATGGACCTGGGAGAGTTTAAGTGATCTATAAGCCTTAGGATCATGCCCCTACTGAAGTGATCACAGGTGCCTTTTCTTTAGAATTTTTTCCTTTGGTCTCTTTGATTTATTCTAGTTCTTCACACTCGTATATTCTTAGCCACTTGGTAGATTTGTTGAATATTTTTGTTAGCAACAGCGAAGTAAGAATGGTGGTCACGGGTGCTTTGGGTGAAAGTACTATGGTAGATAAAGTTTATCGCATGTATCCATTAGTCATTCAAGGAGAGGTGTTTCCAGTTGATCTAATGGAATTATCATTTCATGGTTTTGATATCGTTCTAGGAACAAATTGTCTTCTAGAACATCATCTACATTTCGATTTTAAGATCTCGCATGTTATCTTGAATACGCTTGAGGGAATTAAGTTATTGGTTGTTGGTGAAAGGCATGGGTTCCTTTCTAATGTTATTTCTATGTTGGATGCTAGCAAGATGTTGAGTAAAGGTCATGAGGCGTATTTGACTTATATCCTTAATCTGATAGGTATGGAATTACGTGGTAAAGATATTCTGATGGTCAAGGACTTTCCAGATGTATTTCCTGAAGAGCTTCTGGGGTTACCGCTGGATCATGAGGTTGAATTTCGTATCAAGACTTATACCAATTAAGAACTAGTATCCATTTCTCTCTATCGCATGGCACCTAAGGAGTTGAATGAATTGATGATGCAATTAAATGAGTTACTAGATCGTGTGTTCATTCTTCTAATTATTTTTCCATGGGGTGATACTGTGTTATTTATAAAGAAGAATGATAATATGATGCATATGTGCATTGATTATCGTCAATTGAACAAGTTAACGATTAAAAATCAATACTCGTTATAGAGGATTAATGACTTGTTTGGCATATTTTGAGGGGCTAATGTGTTTTCAAAAATTGATCTTAGATCGGGTTATTATCAGTTGAAAGTTGCTGAACCAGATGTAATGAAGATTGTCTGGTGGACGCGTTATGGACATTTTGAGTTTCTGGTAATACCCTTTGGTCTGACGAATGCTCTAGATAATTTCATGATTTTGATGAACCGAGTGTTTTGCTAGTTTTTGGATTATTTTGTTCTAGTTTTTATTAATGATATTATGGTGTATTCGTAAACATAAGAGGAGCATGACTCGCACCTTAGGATAGTTCTACAAGTTTTGCAAGAGAATTAGTTATATGTGAGTGTGAGTTTTGGCTCAAGGAATTGTAATTCTTGGTTCAGTTGGCTTGGACTAAGGATATTCAGATTTATTCGAATAAAATTAAGGCTATAGTAGAGTGGAAACCACCAAAGAGACTACTAAAGCCCATAGTTTCCTCAGATTGGTTGGGTATTATAGTCACTTTGTTGAAGAGTTTTTCTTGATTGCTAAACCTTTAACAAAGTTGTTACAGAAGAACATAAGGTTTGAGTGGACAAAGAAGAGGCAACACATTTTTTAGAAACTAAAGATGATTTTAACCAAAGCTCTGGTGCTAGTGTAGCTAGAATCAAGGGAAAGGTTTCATAGTTTTCTATGACGCATCATTATTGGACGTGGTTGTATGTTGATTCAAGCTGGTAAAGTGGTTACATATATATCAAGGCAGCTAAGACCTCATGCGTGTAATTACCCAACACGTGATTTATAGTTAGATGTTATAGTGTTTGCCTTGAAGATTTGGCGAGTTACTTATATGGTGAGAAGTGTATCATTAACACTGATCATAAGAGTCTCAAATATCTCTTGGCGTAGAGAGAGAGAGAGAGCTAAATTTAAGGCAATAACGTTGGATCGAATTATTAAAAGAATATGATTGTTTAATAGAATATCATATGGGGAAGGAGAATATGGTGGCTGGTGCCTTGAGTCATAAATCGATAGGAGAGTTGCGAGCTTTGTTCGTGCAATTAAGGTTGTAAGTGATGGTGCTTTGGTTGTAGATATTTAGGTTGGACCATTTTGGTCATAACGTATTCGAGAATTATAGTCGTCTAATCGATTGTTAGTGGCTAAGGTTCAGTTGATTCGAGATGGTTCTGAATATGGTTACTCATTGAATAAATAGGGTAATTTATTCTTTCAAGGTCGCATATTTTTACCGAATGATGTAAACTTGATGCGTGAGATTTTGATGGAAGCGCATATTGCTCCTTTCTCAGTACATCCTGGAACTATAAAGATGTACAAGGATCTTCGTGAACTATATTGGTGGCCAGGGATGAAGCATGATATTGTAGAGTTTTTAGGTTGATGTTTAGTCTATCAGCGTGTAAAGGTTGAACATCAATGTTCTTCAGGTTTGTTACAACCAATCAATATTCCTAAATGGAAATGGGAGCCATCACGATCAATTTTGATTTAGGTTTACCTTTAACCCCATCAAAGAAGATTTTGTTTGGGTGATTGTTGTTAATTTTTTAAAAAGTCCACATTTTCTCTCAGTGTGTACGATATATTCATTGCAAAAGTTGGTTGACTTATATATTGATGAGATAGTTTGGTTGCATGGTGTTCCTGTTTCCATTATCTCAAATTGTGATTCTCACTTTACATATAAGTTTTAGAAAAGCTTGCAGGAAGATTTGGGTTTGAGACTTAAGTTTAGCACAACTTATCATCCTCCGACGGATGATCAGTTAGAGCATACGATTCAAATTCTAGAAGATATGCTTCAGGCATGACTTATTGATTTCAACAGATTATGGGAGAGGTATTTTCCATTGGCATAGTTTACTTATAATAATAGTTACCAATCAAGTATTCAAATGGCTCCTTTAGAAGAGTTATATGGGTGGAAGTGTCACACTCCCTTATGTTGCACTAAGTTAGGTGAAGGATAGGTTGTAAGACCTGATTTGATTAAAAAGGTGGAAGAAAAAGTTAAGTTGATCACTGATAGATTGAAAGTTGCCTTTGATTCGGTAAAAGTCCTATACGGATCTAAAGTATCGTGAAATTGAATACAATGTATGAGACCTTGTGTTCATGAATTTTTTTTTCTTGGAAGAAAGTGTTAAGGTTTGGTCGTAAAGAAAAGCTTAGTTTGAGGCTTATTGGTTCGTATGAGGTTATCAAACATGTAGGACCGGTTACGTATCATCTTCGATTGTCTAATAAACTGGAACATATTCATAATGTGTTTCATAGGTCGGTGTTGAGGAGGTATTGTTCGGATCCATCACATGTTGTTCTAATTGAGGATATTGAGGTTCATACCGAATTTTCATATGAGGAGGAACTTGTAAAGATCTTAGCACATGAGGTGAAAGTTCTTAGAAATAAGTCAATTCCTTTGGTGAAAATGTTATGGCGTAATCATAATGTTGAAGAAGCTACATGGGAATCCAAGGAGACAATGAACGTGTAATATTCGTTTTTTGTTTTCATAAGGTAATTTCAAGGACGAAATTTTTTAGGGGGAGAGAGTTGTAACATCCCAAAATTTGATTTAGTAGTTCGGATCAGTAGTTCAGTTAATTTTTGAGATTTTTGGAAAAGTAATAATTTTTAAAATTATAAAGTAGAAATTATTTAGAATATTATTATTGATTTTGACTTAGGATAAATAGATGACTAAATTTAATAATTTTAAAAGTGTGATTTTAATGACCAAATTGGAATAGGATCAAATTATCAAAATCTATAAAGTGATTATACCAAGAGTTGATATTATCTCTTTATTTTCTTATTTTAGTGTAAACTTAAACTTTATACTCTTTTTTTATTTTCTTTTAATTTCCCTATTTTGATTTTAATCTATTTTTTAACATGATTTTAATGTAATTTTCCTTTTACCAAAATTAGATAAAATTTTCCCTAATAATTTTGTTATTCATCCAAGCAGGTTATTTTATCTTGTCTTCTCTAATGGCTAAAGCCTTCATTCCCTTTTCTTCCAAATAATTTGCTGATTTTGTTTTCATTCAATCCATTCCCAAACTTAATTTTTAATCTTCCATTTCTTTTCCTCACTGTGGATGTACTCTAGCTTGGTGGAGTCTCGTTATTTTCCTTCCTTGATAATCTTTCTTATTCTTCAATTAATTTCTAGCCAGGTAAACTTTCTTTTATTGGTTCCTTTATGCTTCGCCGATTAAAAGAGATTCTTTCTATTTTGATTATTGATAGTTTTCATCGCAGTATTGATTTTTGAATGATTAAAAAATTATTTTCATAATTAATTAAAGAACGAATTTTCTTGATATTATTTGAGGGTTTTATTATGATAAATTATATTTTACTGATGAATTTAATATTGTGTTAAAACAGTTCATTGTTGATGCGTATAATGAGCATTTTGGTTATGGTAGAGGTGAATGGTTGTCCATTCTTTTATAATGAGCATTGGTGATGTTAGTTGAATGATAGGTTGGTAAGTATATTAGGGATATTAATATTGAGTAAATGATCTGAGTTAGTATTGGATTCATTATGCAAGCATTTCATGATGATAATTAAGTATGATTTTGTGATGCCTATATGATTTTGTAAATTTATGTTTACAAGCTATTAATTTAATTATGGATGAGTAAAGATAGACAGTTCATTGTTATATTTGGGTTGATCATGACAACTACTTTAGTTTGAAAACTATGTTCTAGAAATGAATAAGTATATGTACATGCTATGCATCACTTGGAAACTATCTATGGTAAACTTGACTTAGTTAGCAATTGCTCTCAATGGGACCTTGGATAAGAAAGGCATACTTAGGAATGAGTACTCAATTTTTTGAAGTGCGATTGAAAGGGATACGAGGTAGGGTTTGTACGTTGAGCTTTACTCTGAGAAGTATACTATGTTAGGTTGGTGCATTGAGATTTTCTCTGAAATGTGGAAGTTAGGACCTATGTGAGTCCAAATGAAAACGAGTGTTATAGAGTATGTTTATCCATTGATAAGTTGTGTTTCGAACAAATGCCAATGGTCTTAAATAAGATTAATATGTCTGATGTGCGTGGATTTCTGAAAAAGGTAAGGGTGCATGTGTGAATGTGTGTTGCATTATTGAAAATGAGATTATCAAGCATCTTAACATATTCAAATTAATTTAAATGTTATGTTAAGTGTAATGAAACGTTATGCTCTTGAATAGGTAAGAATGAGTTATGAATTGATGAGGATTATGTAATGTTTAGGGCACTTCCATTTATTTTATTATGTGCATTATAATATAAGGTATAAGCATTCACTGCCTTTAGAATCATACTTCATTGTATAATTTTTTTAACTAGAAGTTGGTTCAGTGGTGTGAAAGCATTACTTGGTGGTGATCAAATAAGATTCGACTTTTATAAGAGTATGTGAATCATGCATTGCCTTAGAGGAAATGTGGGGATTTTGTGAATGGACTTTCGTTGAGTTTTGGATGTTTCCAAGTTTTGTAAATAATATGGTGATGGTTTGGTCTTTTGATTTTCTTGTTAGCATGTTATGTTGGTGATGATGTCTTGAGTACATGTTAATTTTTGTTTTCATGTTAAATATAATATGAAAAGGTTTCTATGAACTCTAATAAGTTTTTGAATGGCTTAGACAAATTAATTTGAGTATATATAATACATTAGTGCCTTAGGAAGGATGAAACGAAAGGTTTTGCATCATTTGGCTAGGTGACTAATGAAAAAGTAAGTTGTATATGTAAATTTTGACTTTTTATGCAAGTTTCCATTATGAAGTGTTGATCGATGTTTTGAAGCTTGCTACGAGTCTATTATGATCCATATGAAGTGGTTTGAGCATGTTCATATAAGTATCTAGACCATAGGAAAGATTTGATGAATGTTTGGTAGCTCATTTTTGCATGTTCATATGAATTTCTACAGATTTCTAGAAAAGGGATCGATCCCTTGGAGAAATGATCAACACATTCATACAAAGGATTGATCCCTCTGCCTAATGTATCGATCCCAGACCTACATTAAAAGTAATGTGTTCATTATTCAAATGCATAGTAAGTTCCCCTTTTTTCCACATCTATCAAAGTTTGGCCTGTGGAGAGAAATGGGCAGCCAAGTATGATGGGAACGTTTTTGTCAACTTCGTAATAAAAAATGATTAAGTCTGTGGGAAAAAAACTTGTCTACTTGAACTAGCATATTTTCCAAGATGCCACTAGGATGCACAGTGGATCGATCAGCAAGTTGTAAAGTGGTGGTGGTAGGCCTTGCTTATCTACTTCCAATTTTTTTTTAAATTTTGACAATGGCATTAGATTTATGCTATCACCCAAGTCACATAATGTTTTTCTTACAAATTATTCGCCAATAATGGAAGGAATAGTGAAACTCCCTAGATCTTTGAGTTTTGGTGGAAACCAACTTGTAGCCATAACACTACATACTTTAGTGAGTACGATAGTTTCAAATTCTCCAAATCTTCTCTTCTTCGAAAGAACTTCCTTTATAAACTTGATGTAATTTGGGTTTTTCTCCAAAGCATCAATCAACAAGATATTGATAGTCAGTTGCTTGAACACCTTAATAAACGTTCGGTATTGCTGATCCTCCTTAGTTTTCTTGAACCTTTGAGGAAAAGGATGCGAAGGTCATTGATTTATTTGCCTGAACATTGGAGGTGGCACTGCGTCGGAAAGTATGGTCGATATTGCAGTTAGCAATGGCCCAGAGTTGTTGCATTGTCCAATTTCTTTAGCTATAACATCGACAGTAGGTGTTTTAAGGTCAACTTCCATGCTCTTGCCTTTATCATTCCTTGCAACCCCTTCATCATTTTCTTTCTTAGGTTCCTCGATAGGCTTCCCAATGTGGACACCACGTCGAGTTGTAATGGCCTTGCAATGTTCATTGCATTGGGCTTTCACTTGTTGCTTTGGATTCTTAGTATCAATAGACATCATTCCTTGTGGTCTACTATTCGAAGCATTTTCCAATTGATAAACATGATTATTTAAAGATCTTAATGATGTTAATTGACTTGCCATGTATTCCTTCATTAATGCTTTAAGAGATATAAGATTGGGTGTTTGAGTTGAAGATTGTCCTTGATAATTTTGATGTTGTTGTGGCTCTGTAGCTTGTTGATGTAACTGATGATATTGCATCAACTGTTGTTGATTATAATGTTGCTGAGGATTGGCAACATTTTGACTTCTCTAGGACAAGTTGGGATGGTTGCGGTGATTAGCATTATAAGTGTTGCCATAGGAATTGTTATTCCTACATAGTATTAGAATTCGAGGTTTTGAGGGCATTATTCATAGTTGTGATTATCACCATAATAAACACAAAAAAGAATATATGTGGTTTTTACCTCATAAATACCCCATGGTTTTTGTACCTTTTTCACCATATCTGTCAATATGGTGATTTGAGAAGCCATGGAATTGAACGTATCTATATCCATTACTACAGAATTCCGTCTACCAAATATATTCCTCGTATTGGGGTATTGGTAATCATTGTTCTATATTCTCTCCAGAATATCATAATCTTTATTATATATTTTATCCATTAATGCTCCATTGGAAAAAGCATCCACCACTATATGAGTTTGCATCAACCCATATAGAACATTTCCATTTGCGTCCAATGTGAGAATCCATGTATTGGACATTTACGCAATAAGTCTTTGAATCTCTCTCATGACTCATACAAGTTCTCTTCTTTTAATTGCTTAAAATATGTCAAGTCATTTCGTAGATTTGTATTCATATTCGACGGATTTAATCGCATCAAAACAATTTTATGCTAGCTCGTTCTAGGATGCTATAGCACCAGGTGACTGCAAATTCAACCATGCTCTAGCTTTAATTAGTAGTGAATAAGGGGATTTTTTAGCTTTAGTGCTTCTTTATGAACTCCTTGTTGAACAAATGAATCACACATTTCCATAAATGATAGAAGGTGTGCTCGAGGATCCTCAGTTAATGAACCACTATATTGTCCAATGGATTGTAACATTTCAAACATCATCAGTTTAAGCTCAAAATTGGCAGCATGAATTGTTAGTCGTAAAATTCCAAGGTGTAAATTATCGAGTGTTGGCACCACGTGCTCCCGAATAGGCCGATTGCAGTCATCCATGTTATAATATTATTGATGGTTGATTCCATCTCCAACTGGTATTTCATCATCATTTTCATTCTGGAGTGGAGGTAAAGAATTGTTATTCCAACATTTATGGTTGGTTGATTTCTAATAGTTTCTCACTGACAACAATGAAATGTTCGTTCTATTTCTAGATCAAAAGGCTTTAGCCCGTTGTTGCTACGGGACATAAACTAACAAAACTAGTAAATATAATAAGTATCAACAAAAAAAATAAGTAAAAAACTCTAATGCAATATCAATACTCACATGCAATGACGCCAAAAACTAGGTGTTAAGATAATGCTACAACAATGTGCAAGTATACACTATTGTTTAAGCAATAAAGTGGTAGCTTAAAAAGCTACGAGTGTTGAACCCACAGAGAGAAATTTGTTGCACAAGAATTGTGTGGAAAATGTTTAGAAAATATGTGGTTAGAAATAATAAGCAATTAGCAAAGCAAAGAAATCATAATAATGGAAGCATGGGAATGCTATAGCAAACGTTGAAGCAATTAGACCGATGGACTTAAGGATACTGCTATTACTTGGCCACCAACATAATGATAATGTCGTGGCAATATAGTTATGAGTCACACAGCGATTAACACATTAATCCTCTCTTAAGAATTAAACACTTAACCTAATGGAATTAACTCTAATCAACACCATAGATTAAATAGTTAACAAAGCGTAACAGTAGGAACGTATATCTCTACATTATTTAGTTTACTCTCATAAACACCAATGTTGAAACTAAAGTAGCATACAATCTTAATAATTATCATCTCTAAAAACAATCAAGAATAACACACATGAGGATGCATTCATCTCTAAAGACGTCAAATAAAAACCCATATCATAAATATATAGTTAAAACAAAAACCATAAGTCAAGTATTTCACCAAACACTTTATGTTCAAAACCAAATAAAATTATTCATTCAAACTTAACAAAGTGTCTCCCTTTCTCAAGCAAATAACACTAAGAAAATATTGAACCCCAATCGATTATCGGTACTACACGACTACTCCACAACTGGTAATTCACTCCCTATAGAGGGACTTAGTCTATCAATATGGATCAAATATGGTGGAGAAAATGATTGGAGGTAGAAAAGTTGGATCAACGGTACAAGGTGCTCTTCTATATATAGGTTAAGGGATTTGACCTTCAACCAATGGTTTTCCTCCACATTTCAGGTGATTCTAGACCACTAGATAGCTACTCCCTTCTAGCTGTCCATTCCAGAAGGTTCATCTAACCGCTAGGTAAGTCATCAGTTGCTACATCCTCTGCACATCATTACATGTAGCTTCAAGCAATGCTACAACATCAGCGTATAATTTTTCAACAATAAGTTCAAAAATAACCCAAAGCACTTCATTAATTCCCATAATGCAAAATAATGCCAAAGTATGTACAAATGATCCTAATATGCTCCTAATGGTGCCAAAGTTTAAACTTAACCTAAGTAAAATGATCCTTAAATATAACTCTTTTAAAAGTTGTCATGAAGCTCTCAAAATGGTTGTGTATATATTAAATGAGGTTCCAACTAAGACTATCCCAAGGACACCTTTTAAGTTATTCAAAGGCTAGAAACCAATTTTACGACATATACATGGGGATGTCTGTCTAAAATGAGAATTTATAACCGATAAGAAAAGAAACTAGATCAAATAATCATTAGTGGGTATTTCATTGGATATGTCGAATGGTCTAAAGGATACAAATTCTATTATCCATCTCATAGCAAATGAGAGTGATACATCTTGGGACTCAATTTATTTAGATCAACCTTTCACTTCAAGTAAGAGATTGATTATCATACAAAACACCCCTAAAGTACAATCAAGTGTTCAAAAATCAATCAATGAAATTCTATAAGTTGATGAAAATATTCCAGTAGATCAAGTTATTCAAGAAACTCAAAAAATTATTGAACAACATGATGCACAAGAAAATATTGATTCAACATTAAGAAGATCTACTAAAAAAAGAAAATCAATAATTTATAGTGACTACATTGTTCATCTACAAGAGTCTGACTTTAATATTGGAGCTAAAAATAATCTAGAGTCATTTTCACAAGCTATGAGTTGCAATGAATCTAAATCATGGTACAATGTTATGGAAGACGAGAAAAATTCCATGAAAAGTAATGATATTTGATATCTTGTACCGTCGTTTGATGGTGTAAAAGCCGTTGGATGTAAATGGGTCTTTAAATAAAAAGAGACTTAATGAGAAACATTGAAAGATATAAAACAAAACTCATTGCAAAGGGATTCATTTAGCGTAAAGGAATCGATTACATTGAGAATTTCAGTTCAACATCTAAGAAATATTCCTTATGCATCGTGTTAGCATTAGTAGCTCATTTGACATTGAATTACAACAAATGGATGTGAAAACTACCTTTCTCAATGGTGACATAAAGGAAAAGGTATACATGAAATAATCTGAAGGATACTCCTCTAGTAATTGTGAACACTTGGTATGCAAGTTGAAAAAGTCAATATATGGATTGAAACAAACCTCCCGACAGTGGTATTTAAAATTCCATGAAGTTATCTCTTTATTTGGTTTTGTTGAGAACATCATGGATCAATGTCTATGCCAGAAGGTCTGTGGGAGTAAAATTTGTTTTCTTATTCTATATGTGGATGACATTTTACTTGCAACAAATGAAAAGGGTATGTTACAAGAGGTGAACTAATTTATTTCTAAAAATTTTGATACAAAAGATATGGGTGATCCATCTTATGCCATTGACATTGAGATTCATTGTGATAAACATCAAGGAATCTTAAGTTTATCTCAACAAACCTATATCAACAAAGTTTTAGAAAATTCCAGATGAAAGATTGTTTACCTAATGTTACTCCTATCATGAAGGATAATAAATTCCATTTGAACCAATGCCCAATAAAAGATTTTGAGATAGAGAAAACGAAAAATATTTCATATACTTCTGTTGTTGGAAGCCTGATTTATGCTCAAGTCTGTACAAGACTAGACATTCCATTTGTAGTTGGGATGTTGGGAAGATATTAAAGTAATCTTTGTATTGATCACTAGAAAGTTGCAAAGAAATTTTTGAGGTACTTGAAAGGGAAAAAGGACTAGAAGCGTACATACAAACGATCAGATAATTTAGAGGTAATTAGCTACTCCTATTCAGACTTTACTAGTTGTGTTAATTCATGTAAATCAACATCATGTAACATGTTTATGATTATTGATAGAGCTATTTCTTGGAGAAGTTTCAATCAAACCTTAATGGCTACTTCCAATATGGAGGCTGAGTTTATTTCAGGTTTTGAGGCTACCTAACATAGAGTATAGTTGAAGAGTTTGATTTCTAGGCTCAGACGCGTGGACTCTATTTATAGGCCATTAATGATATATTGAGAACATTATGTTGTTTTCTTTAGGTTAATAACAACAAAAGTGGAAGTCGAAGTAAACACATCAACATTAAGTTTATAGCCTAAGAGAACGTGTTAAAGAAAAGAAAGTGGTCATTGAACACATTAACACTACACAAATGTTAGTTGATTCTTTGACTAAAGGCATATCACCACATAAATTTTAGAACCATGTTGTCACTGTGGGACTTGTTTCCATTTTTAAAATTTTCATTGTAAGAATGATTTTAACGAAACTATATTAAGTTTGATGTTTCTCATTTTCTTGTGCGAACAATAATTATTTTGAGAAATATCACTAAAGTTTATACTTTGAATAAACGATGGGTTTATTCATTAAGAAATTTGGCTAAATTGTTGAGACCTGATCCATTGTGATACATGGAAAATATTACTTAACTATACAAGGAAATAACTCCTTGATTCGTGCATAATGTTTTAAGTACTCATGTTCATTATGAACAAAGTGGGAGAATGTTGACAATTTTCTAATGTTGGATGTTTTCTTTTAGTGTGGTTCATGCACGACTGAGGGGCTTCGGTTGCAATTTCACATTCCATATACGTGGTGATATGATTGGGGTAGATTTTTAGTGGTTTTGATGGGGAACCACACCTACAAATACTCATTTAAGCTAAGGTCCCCAAGCACCACAATCATTCAAAGTATTTGGAAATTTATTCCATCTAAGTGAGGTTTTGAGTGCTTAGAAGATCTTTAGCGATTTGAATTTTATGGAGCTGAATTCGGAGGGATCGATGGTGGTTCATGGTGGTTTGACGTATTTGACGATGTATAACCAAATCCCGAATTTCGACATATGCTGTAGGCAATGGTCGGGGTATTTATCAATGATTCTTTTTTTTTATGTGTTCATGCTCATGCTTTACATTCAACACATATTGTTAACAAAAGATATTAATATCGTGTATATATTCTTATTTTCTCACTTTTAAGATATACGAATAATATATAATTCTCTTTTTAGGGGGAGCTATTTGTTTGTTTTTAAAATTAAGAGATACTTGAAAGATATCTAAACTAAATATTAAAACAACAAGCGATTACTTTAATATTTTGAACTAAAATTATGATCTTTTCAAACATATTGAACTGAATTGAATAGTTTTATTATGGACAAACTAAAATGAATTTTTTGTAAAAAAACATGAACCGTTATAGCAGACTTTAACAAAAGTTTTAATTTTTAATAAAAATAGGGTTAACTATATGGTTAATCATTTATGTTTGTGTTTTGTCAACTTTTTTTCTCACTAATTTAAAAAATATAATATATAGTCACTATCATTTTTATTTCATTAAGATGTGGTCACCAACAGTTAACCGTCGTTAAATATTTTGATATAATGACACATTTGGTCTCTATTATTTATTTATTCTCTCAATTTAGTCATACTTTAATAAATTAAAATAAATTAATCCTCCTATCGAATGATGTCACGTGTCATTAGTATCACGTGTAGTGTCACGTGTCACCATTCGGTTGGAGGACTAACTTTTCAAAGTATTGGTGGAAAATAAATTTATTAAAATAAAATAAAGTTAGTCCTCCAACCGAATGGTGATATGTGACACCAATGACACATAGTATCATTCGATTGAAGGATTAATTTTATTTTAATTTATTAAAAGTATGACTAAAATGAGAGAATATATAAATAACATGAACCAAATATGTGATTATATTAAAATACTATGTCACCTAATATGTTAACTATTAACTATAATTAACTATAAACTATATTGTTGATAACGTATATATATCCTATAATTTATAATTTTTAAGGAGAAAAACATTCCCAACAAATAAATTACTTGATGAATTCAAACAAATTAAAATCGTTAATATAAAATAAATTAGATAATAATTTATGAAGATTTTATATAATGAGAAACAAAGATTTTTATTGACTATTATTAATATATTTACTTTAATTTTGACGTGTCGATAATAAAATTTAAAAGTTATATTATATATTTTAAATATCCAATAATCATGTGATCATTTATTCTAGAAAAAAACAGTGATTAAAAAGGTTTTTTTAGATGTGTTTAAAAAGTTAAATCAATACATAGTCTCATTGAATTATACAATTATTACTTATTAGGCTATCGAAAAATAACCCGTTATATACTATTAATAGTTATGAAGTAAAATTCGTCTGAATTAACCTCAAGTTTGAGTTCAAGTTCATACCATATGTAAAACCTTTTTACAATAACATCGAAATTAGCTTAAATTTAAATAGTTAAAATTAACTATAACTGATGTATATTTTTAAAACTTAATTAAATATGAGTAGATGTTATAATTAAGCTTTTAAGTTATGTAAAACCTTTTTACAATAACATCGAAATTAGCTTAAATGTAAATAGTTAAAATTAACTATAACTGGTTTATATTTTTAAAACTTAATTAAATATGAGTAGATGTTATAATTAAGCTTTAAGTAGTATAAATAATTATAATACACAATCGACAAAATTTTAATGAAAATAAATAAACTTTATATATATATATATAATCAGATAATTATTTTATAACTTTTACTAATAGTTATCTATAATTAATTTTCTTTATTTTTAATAATTAAAAAACTTAACAAACCAATTTTTTATAATTAGAGAATAATTTATATATTTTATCCTGTTATTTACGATTTCTCCATTTATCTTACATGTCATCTCATTATCAGTGATTATTGGTCCCACACAACACAGCGTAGAAGGAAAAAGAAGAGAAAATGAAGATGAATGGATGGATTAATTTCTATATTGACCCACATCTCACGTTAGTCTCAGCTGTACATCCCTCGCTAGCCCTAGAGTTTACTTTCCTTTCTGCTTCTCTTCCTTTCGATTTTTCCTTCTGCCCATCCAATCTACAAAGAGGAGGAAGATATTCACTTGGACTTCAAAATTTCAGAATCTGGTATGTTTTTCCTTTTCCCTTTACTTCGCACTTTCATTTGTATTTCTCGCTTTTTACCTGCACTTTCAATCTAGTTGCTGTGAAATATATTCAATTTTATGATGTGGGATTTGCTTTTCGGGGCTACTTAATTTTATAAATGTTTTATCTTTGTTGAAGTCTGCTAATCTGAGATTTGTTTTTTGAGTGGGAGTTTTGATGGGTTGAGTTTGGGCATTTTATTTTTATGATACAGGAAGCTGACTAAGGCTTCTGCGGCAATTCTGAGGGAGAAATTTAGGGGTTGGCTTGGTTTCTGGTGGAGATTTGAATTTGGAATCCCAAAGCTTGATGCTTTTTAATTACTGCACTCGTGGATATCTAGACGAAGTCCACACAGTTACTCGGTCAGCTTTTTAATCTAGTTTTTTTTTCTAGCAGGTGCTTGAGGTTGAATTTTAATGTTCTGGGATATTCTGTTGAAACTTTTGAATGTTTTGACTTTGTGAGTCTCTGGAAATTTGGGATTACTTTGTTGTAGTTTACTTTGGAATTTAGTTTTTTCAAATGGATAATTCGAAGAATCGGCTTAATGATCATCTTGGTGTGAACAAAATCGCCAAGAATATAAGGAAGAGCCCGTTGCATCAACCTAACTTCGCTAATAATGCTGCTAGGCAGCAGCCTCAGCCTCAGGTTTACAATATTAGCAAAAATGATTTCCGGAACATTGTTCAGCAGCTCACTGGTTCGCCTTCACGAAATGATCCTTTGCCAAGGCCCCCACAGAATCCCCCCAAACCTCAAAGTATGAGGCTGCAGAGGATTAGGCCTCCACCATTGACACCAATCAACCGGCCCCATATTCCTCCTGTTCCAGCCCTCGCCCCTGCTCCTGCTCATGCACCAGCTCCAGTTTCCCCTCCTGCTCCTTGTAACACTGGCTTTGTTAGACCTGGTCAATATGGACAGGCATCGCCTACCATGTTGCAACCTATGGTTCCTGGAGATGCTCTATGGCCAAACACAGCTGAATCTCCTATATCAGCTTATATGCGATACCTTCAGACTTCTCTTATAGATCCAAGTCCAGTTGGAAATCAAGGCCACCCTCAACTACACCCTCCAGTTCCAGGGCAACCTAATGCTCCACCATCTTCTGGTTTACTTCCTAATCCACCGATGCCGGCAATCCCTTCGCCAAGAGGAGTAAATGGTCCACCGTTGATGCCTAATCTCCCTTCTCCACGAATGAATGGTTCCGTTCCATCAATGCCCAATCTTCCATCACCAAGGATGAATTGGCCTGGCCTTTTACCTTCACCGATATCTCAGTTCCTTTTGCCATCACCTACTGGCTATATGAATTTGTTGTCTGCCCACTCCAACCCTTATGGGTTGCTTTCTCCTGGGTTTCAATTTCCTCCACTGAGTCCCAACTTTTCTTTCTCCCCCATGGGTGGTCAGTCAGGGATTTTAGGTCCTGGGCCTCGAGCTCCACCGTCTCCTGGTCTTATGTTTCCATTATCACCCTCTGGTTTTTTCCCCTATCCAAGTCCAAGATGGAGGGATCAATAATCCAAGTTATAACATTGTTGTTCTCATAAGCTCCATACTCATTCAGGAATTGGGACCTTCATTCTCGTTTTCATTTCATCTCTGCATAATGTATACTGCTCGTGTAAGTGTTTATTTCTTTCTTTTTTTCTGCCTTTTGTAATGTCATTCCCATTTCACAAGTTGTTTGCACTTAGGCTTCCTAATTGCTGCAAGGCTCTCTGTATACTTGGACAAGTTTTACATAGGAAATAGTGAAGATTGGATAACTAAGTTTGAACATCCTGACAGAAGCTGTAACATGAAAGGAGCATAGGGTCGTGTGCAAAGTGTTCTATAGGTAGGCAATTTAGTTGAACATTCTCATGTAATTGTACTGTTGTGGATCCTAATTAGTTTTAGTTGAATTCTTGTTCATTAGTGAGCATTTGGCAATAAAATACACAAGCAGCATTCATTATTTGCTATTCCATGGTATTCAAACAAATGCCCATGGTGTTAAAACTCTACTTTTGCTCAAGATGTTTCATTGAAGTGATTATGTTTAACTGTTCCTTGTGTTTGATGATGTGATGGCAGAGATATAGTTTTCCATTTAGGGGGGTTATTGAAATGGTGTGATGATGATTGTAATAGTATATCATGCTTTTTGAAGACCTAATAATAAATATTTTTCGGATAAATGTATTTCAAATGGAGTGTGTTAAGATTATGAAACCAAGGACATTTTTGCTTAAAGAACTTTTTTTTTAATAGATTGTTGTGGTTATAAGGTAGTATCTGTTCAGAACTTTTTAACCAATTGACAACGTACACACCTTGCAAATGTAGCTAATCGAACCCAGGACCTCCAGGGAGAACAACATCCCCATTTATCATTTAGGCCACTTGATGAGTTTTGCTTAAAGAACTTTGAATAACTTTGTTGAACCATTTTCCATTCTAGTGCTGCATATACATATATCATCTAATTATCATTTCCATGGGTCCGCACTCCACAGCTCAGTCGTTGCCTGATACATATACCATGACATGCTTGGATTGGTATATTTGTGTGTGTGTGGATGCGTGGAAGTTGGATTGACAACTAGAATTAGGTGAGAGAATGGGTAGAAGCAAAGCTTTAGGGGAAAGTGTTTATATCATTGACTTTGAATTCATTAAAAACGAGCTTCTTTCATCCTATATGTCTGTACATTTAAGTACACGTCAGATATTACCCAGATTCCCTTAGGGGAAAGGAAATGGACCTTGGTTCATTAGTGAAGCAAAAGGGTTTGTTTTCAGTCTAGGCATTCTTAAGTGTGTGTATGCAAGTATGTAGGGCTGTAAATGAGTCGAGATTGAGTATTGCTAAGCTCAAGTCGAGTCCATTTGAATCGATTATTGACCGAGTTTTGAGCAAATCGAACTCGAATAACTCGCAATCTATCTCGTCTCATTTACAACCTTATATGCGTGTATGTGAACTTAAACTCCAATCAGTCAGGATCACATATTGCAAATACCCCAGTGAACTTAAACTTGGAACCAATCTATACCTATCGTTAAAAGGTATCCCAAGCTGTCATATTATTTGATTTCAATTTTAGTGTTTAATTTCGTTGGATTTTAAAGCCTATTTGGGTATTGTATTTTTTGTTTTAATTTTTATTTTGTATATATATGAAGAAGTAAAAAGAGAATAATGAGATGAAAGTTAGGAGAAAAATAAAGAAAAATGTTCCTTTTTGCGTTATTTTTGTATTTAAGATAATATAATTTTTATAGATATTGACGTACAGATAATTAATTTTATATAGATTTTGATCATATTCATTTATTCATAGTGTTTATATGATTTTCAATTTTTATATTTAATATTTTTTTTCTCAAGTTGTGTTTACATAGTGTCTCAAATCATTATAGTTTGTAAATTTATCGTAGTTCAATTTTAACTCTGTTGTTTATGTGACATATTAAAGTATTATACATAATGACATGCCCATACGATGAATGAGTTAAGAGTATTATATCTATTCAGTTTGCATACCCATACGATGTGCGAGTTACTTGCAATTATATAATTAGTTAATATGGTCACAAATTAAATTAAATTGGTTAAAATTAAATTAACTAAATTTTTTTCTTTAATTTTTTAGCTGAATATTTTTTAAAAAAATATTAACTGAAATTTATTGTAAGGTTTTTTAGTTAGATTAATTTGGATTTAATGGATGTATTTTTTATTTAGGTTAAAATTTGATTGAGCATTCAAAGTTTAATGTGTCTAGTATGGTTGAAAGATAGTTATGTTTTAATTCTTATTATGTTTGAGCTTAAATATGTAATATATATAATATATTAAATATTTTTAGTTAAATTGGTTAGCTAATTGAATTTAAACTGAATTAATTGATAATTAAATTTGAAGAAAATTAGTCATTAATTAAACTAACATATAATTATTTGACCAATTAATTAAATTAAAATTTTGATTCAGTTGATTAATTCTATTAAAATAGAACAATAAACACCCATAATTTAATTTTTAACAATCACATTCACATTTTTCTAATTTTTTTTAGAATGTTTAATTTGTTAAGTATAGAATATAATGTGAGTGCGTATAATAATCTTTTCATTGCTCATATATTATAAGCTTGTGCATCCTCTTTATAGGCTCGAACTAGAACCATAATAAACCTTTAATCATTACTATAGGTAAAGTGAAACATTAATGGAATGAACATCCATTTTAATAAATGCTATAAATAATAGTTAGATGTTCATCACTAAAATATGTACCTTATTAGAACCTCACAAGAAAAATCTTGAGGGACATAACCTACAAGAAATATCTTGAGGAACAAAACCTAACGAAGGAGAAAAGAGCACATCATCCTTTAAATATTCATGACATGTTGTCTCATTAAAACTTTAATAGGAAAATCAAGTAATACAAAATCATGGATAAAGAAAAAAGAGTACAACACGTATTTACTCTTTCTCATGAACACATCATTAAGGATCTTTGTAGTGATACCGTCAATATTGAAAATTAACTTCTCAAATGTAGCAATGCCTTACTAAAAAAATTAAATTTTTACTCAAGCAAATCTGTTGGACATTAATATCTAATTCTTTTCTAGGTATTGAGAAAAAAAAAGATTTTTGTGAGATGTGCTTTGTTCTACCCTCTATATATCCTTCTTATTATAATCTTCATATAATAGTGTCAAAGTTATTCTTTCGGAGCATAAACCGCAATCTTCTCAAATATGATGAATTATAGACCTTAGCCATATACATTCACGGCTAACCTTATGGATAGATTAGAGGAAGTGGTATCGATTGTTTGTTCCATAGAACGTTAAGAAATTGCAGTACTTTCATATGCAAATATAACTAGTTTGTGATCTAGCACTATGAGGGTCAATTAAGTACCTCACATCTGCAAAATCAACTAATTCTTGAAGACAACAAAATATATGTTTGACCTCATTCCAATATCTTCGTATTGTACATGAGCTAAATTGATAGCAAGTCGTATATGATTAGAAAGATATATCAATGCACCAATGACACTTAAATATGATACTTTCGGACCAGGAAGATTCTTATCTTTATATGAAGGATGAAAAATATTTTTATTTACATTCAATAAACTAACAATCAGAGTACTTAATGGATGTGCATTATGCATGTAGAATTTGTTTTATCCTTTTTCTATGTAGGTGATTGATGTGCAAAGATTTCATTTTTTAGGTGCTCAACATGTAATTCAAGATAAAATTTTGTTTTTTCAATTCCTTTTATTTTAAATTCTTTATTTAAGTACTTCATTGTCACAGATATCTCTTCATAAATCTCAATGATATTTAAATCATTAATGTACACGATAATAATGACAAGAGAGATAGATGTATATAACAAAAGAAATTAAGGAAATATAACAAGAGAGTATATTCTAATTACTCATAGATTAAAGATCCTAATAAGTTTATCTTCAATATGTATGTTGCTATACATAAAAGGTAAAAAGAAATATATTTTATACTATCGTGTTGTAGTATTATTGTTTTGGTTTATTATTAGTGAAACTTTTTATTTTCCATGAGTTAAATTAAAGTAACGATGAATATCTTATTTTGTTATTTTTTAAGTTCTTCAGTTTATTATAAAAACACTTATCATAATTAAATTATAATTTAAATAAATATATTTTATTGTCAATGTACTAAATAATTTTCCTACTACATTTCTCTTTACTAATTACAAGTTGAAAACTAATTATTGGTCTCTTGAACCACATCCTGTAAGCGCATTTTATTAAAACTTCAACTGATCCTAGGGGACCCAAATCAATAATAACAAGAATATTAAGAAAATTTGGATCAATTATTCTTAAAAGATAATAAATTTCTCTTAAAATTTTATATTATTAATAGTGAGAATAAAAAATGTTAAATCTAACATAAAAAAGCATATGTCCATCGTTAAGAGTTTAATTTTTAAAATTTTATATTATTTTTAAATTAAATTTTTAAATTAACACCATTAATAATTAGAATTATAATTGTTCATTACGATAAATATTGAAATAATAGCAAGAAAGGCACCCACCAACATAGATAGGACACTAATTTAAGATGGTGGGGGGAACTCGTTTGATTTGTTCATTAGACTTTATAGCATTTACTTTAGTTGTGGGCTTGTGACCACCACTCTTTGTCATGAAAGAACCAATTATTACATGGCAAAGATACTTTGACAATCAGTTGATATTTTCCTCTTCAATTTTGTATATTTTTATGGGTTATAATCGTATTTAAAAAATATATTAAGATCCACTTATATTTTATTTTTTATTTTTACATAGATTTAGTATTATTATATAAATGAAAATAGACAATTGAGATTAACAATATAAAATAAAAAGATATTCAATAAAAAACAATGAGTTAATTTTAACCGTCTATTTTCACTCATCTAACAATCCTAGATCTATATAAAGCTAAAATCCATATTATCATATTAATTTAAGATTACTATTAATATTTTCACATAATATCTAAATTTTGCTATATATATTTATATCTATTTATTTTTGTTTTCTACTACTAGGTAAGCTCCCTATCAACCTAAACTTCCCTTTATATAGCTTTATAATTAGGACTATAATTGAGATGAGATAAATCATAAGTTAACCGTGTTTGATTCAGTTAAAATTCAGTTAATACTTAAATTGATTGGACTCCACTCGAGTTCTTAATGAGTCCAAATGAGCTATTTGATATCTGACTAAAAAGCTCGCGAACAACTCAAAAAATACTATATTAATTTTTTAATTAAATTATTAATAGTATTGATATATATATATATATTTATTAAAAAATGTAATATAAGGTTTTCATGTACTTAGTTGGAGCTCGAGTTCAAACTTCAATTGAGCTAAATCTGATAATGTTTTGTGTTCAATTTTTTTGAGTTCGGTTCGAATTTTAATTATTTATTTCAAGTTCAAATCGAGCTTTACAATTTTAAGCTCATAAGATTTCGAGTAGTTCGTGAGTTTTTGAATCAAGTTGAAATTGACAATTTTAAACTCGAGAAATTAAGATTCGAATTGAACTCAACTTTAAATTTTTTAAATCGAGTAAAACTCAATTGAATTCGTTTGCACCTCTATTTATAATAATGTATGTTTTATTTTCATCGGTCGGTGTCCGGAAAAATGGGGTTGTAATAAATAAAGCACAAGTTCATGGTTTAATGAATAATAATAGGTCTAGTTGGCTACTTACATTGCAAACCTCAGTGAAATTGGCCTCTCGCCCACCAAAGTGTGGCAACTCCTCCTTTAACTATAAACATAGTTCTTGTATTGGGACATTATAGTGCTCCACGTGGCTTAGATTATCCAACCATAGTTTTAAAAATTTCAATACGAATAATATTAAAAGAAAAACAGATTTGTGATCATTATTAAAGCCAATATGACCTTCATCATTCATATTTTAGAATATTTATTAGATTAGGCAGTAAATGTACTCCACGAGATCTTCTACTGTATCTGATTGTGTACTTTGAAATAAAGAGTACGATTTTTTTTAACGGTTAAAGAAATTGTCAATTTTATAACTATAATTTCCATAAATTAATATATAATGTGATATTTTAAATGATGTAATATTGTCCATCGGACTCATTGCACCTCAAAATGAATAGCTGGATTTAATCTAGCCCAGTTATTCACAGGTTAAATGAAGCATTTTAATTCAAGGTACAATGGGTCAAAGTCCTTAATTTTTTTTCCAAAATTCTTAAATAAACCCTCAAACTTCTTTAATTTTAAAAAAAATCCTTAAACCTTCCAATTTTCCCAATTTAACCCTTAAATTCTTGAGTCTTACAGTTTAATTTAGATTTTAAAATTTTGACCAGTTGCAAGTTTGATTAAAGTTAACTTAAACACTTAACCCTGAATTTGACTATACGAATGTACTTTCAGCCAATGTTATTTACTAGTTAAAGGTCCTAACATGTTTTGTTATTTACTAGTTAAAGTTCTTAACATGTTCAGTTACTTTAGTTTTAACTACAAAACAACGATGATCTCCTCCTCCAACACGTTATGTAGAATTTCATTTGAATTATGAAGATACAATTACAATATGAATCTTTTGAAGAGTTTGGCCATCTCTTATCATATGTTATAATTGTTAAAAACTGGGGAATATCAAATATGATTGTCCACTATTGACGAAGAAGGGTTCAAGCAAGCCAAATTGTCCACTATTGAGGAAGAAGGGTTCAAGCAAGCCAAAGAATATGGTTTTGGTGGCTACATTGAGTGATGAAGACTCCACCGATGATGAGGATGATGAAGAAGCCAACCTTAGCCTCATGAATATCCAAGAAGATTCAAAGGTATCTTCAAACTCAAATGAATTAAATTAATATTCTTTTGATGAGTTACAAGATGCTTATGATGAATTGATTTTTGAATTTGAGACCAAGAATTCCAAATATAAGAAAATAATTTCCAAATTTAAAAACGAAAATGATTCTCTTCAGAAAACTAAATTGGATTTTCAAATCAAAAAAAAATTGAAAAATGATTTCGAGCTTTCAAAATTGAAGAATATAAATTTTGAAAAAGATATTTTTTATTTAAAAATTAAGCTTAATAGTTTAAAAGAAAAAGAAATCATTTCGAACAATTCATCAAAGTCAATAATGGCAAAAGGTTCACATTGAAATTAACATTCAAGGACCCAAAGCAATTTGGGTACCAAAAATCAATTAAATATCTCATGCAGATGTATTGGAGCAATGATAAGCAATGGAAATGTATTTGGAAGCTCTAAAACACCCTAAGGAAGGGAACTTGAAGAAAGGGAGACCTTCTTAATCAAACTTAGTTCAAGTGGTAACACGTTTTAATTTCATGCAATTTTGTACTTTTATGTGATTATGCATGATTGATTATCCCCACATAGTGCTTAATTGAAATTTGTTAGTGGAGTTGTTATTACATAAGTTGCAATTTTAAGGCCTTGTATGCTTATGATGATAATTTTGGCCTTAAATTTGCAATATTTGATTGTTCATGTGAAATCATGTTCTCCATGCTTTGTATTGATTAAATATGTTGATTTTGAGAATATGATGTTTAAATGTAGCAAAAATTGAAAATATGAATGTTTAGGATCTTTAGAGCCATTGTATGTTTGTGTGACTTGATTTGGACTTCAGTTGTGTAAATTATGGACTAATTTGATCAATAATAAAAATTTACATAATTTGATTTTTCAAGTTGGCATTCATGCACATTTAGTATCCTCTAAGTCATGAAAATTAATTCCAAATCAATAATATGAATTAGGTTGCATCCAATTTGGTCCTTGGAATAAAAATGCAATTTTCCAGAAAAAGGATCGATCCCTTGCATTTTTTAGAAAAAAAAATCGACCCCTTTGCAAAAAGGATCGATACCTTTAGGCAAAATTTGTGCAGGGAGCCATTTTAAGTTTGTTTAGGTGCATTTCTTCTATAAAAATCCAAAATTTCAAACCAAAATCCCAAAAGTACCAAAAAAATTGATTTTCATCAAAAACTCTCAAATACGAATCAATTTCTTATGGGCTTTGTGCAAAAAGAAAGCCTTATTCATCATTTCAACATTTCATAACATCTTTTTGAAGGAATCATCACATTTGGGTAAGAATATTTCAAAATTCTAACTTTTCAATTTTTCAAATTCAGTTAAATTGAGATGAACTAGATGGTTAGAGAACAAATTTTAAATTGTCTATCACTTGTTTGATTGCAGGGAACTTTACCCATAACCCATTTTTGAAAAATCCCAAGTTTTTTATCTAACACGCACAAGGTGTTCGATAAAAGTCCTTAACCAAAAACTACCCTCAAACCATTCTTCCATACATCATTTTTCACGCCAAATTTCAATTTTAATTATTCCAAAAACCATTTTTAACATATTTTAAACATCTCTTTTGACTCAAACTTAATTTTCATATATATTTTTTAAAATGCATTAGAGAAAGTATATGGCTTCAAAGGGCCAATTATCATCTGACTCTTGGATTGACCAATGTTTCAAAAATGCCAAAGCTCGTGAGCATTTTGACTCATTTTTCACTTATTGACCAATCAAAGAACCTAAAAATTTGACTTTAATTTTTTAAATCATTTGGGTTTTCCTTACGAGAAAAATTTGAAAGATATTAAGCTTTATACTTTTTAAAACTTTCATGGACCTACATATCATACTTTGGTTCAATCATTTTACTTGAATGCTCGTGTGCCATCCGCTACTCATGATGACACCATCTATCGAACCATTATTTCATATTTTCTGGGTCAACCTGTTACCATCACTGTTGACTTCATTGTTCAAACTTTCGACCTTCCCCTTATCGGCAATGATAATGAAAAAGTTCTTTTTCCTCTCGAAATGCATCTTAGAAACAATAGAGCTACCCTTTTCTCCCTAAATGTCCATTTGTTGCAACACATTATCTCCCATTGCATCCGTGCTCAAGGTACAAAATTCTCAACCATTCGTGAGAGCGATTATTGATGGATGTATTGCATCCAACAAATTCCTGAGCTTCACCTTGCTAGCAGGATCTTCAATGATATCATGAGTATCATCAAATCAAAGGCTCGATCGAATCTTGTATATGGGATGTACCTTAACCATTTGTTCGAGCTTCTTGACATTGACACTTTTCATTTCGATGAGAGGACCATTGGTCACGATACCATGGCGAAGATCGGCTACTTGGAGGATCCCGAGGGATCCATGCATTGGGTTCGTAGTCTTCACAGTGAGCATATGGATGATGAGCATCATAAAAAAGAGCACATGGATGAGTCTCATGATGATGATGTTGGCGAGGAGCCTGAGAGAGTGGCTCATGTAGACTCGGAACCTCCTGCAGATTTCTTCCGAGGATTTGAGGAGAGGATGCTTCAGTCTTTTGATTCTTTGAGATGATATCGACTCTCGTTTTGATGTGATCGAGCGTTGTTAAGATGCTTAAGGCTTGTATGATCGAGGAGGTTTACGCGATCCAGCGCCAACTTGACGGATTTTCCTTCCCTCCTTCATTATCATTTTAGTTTATGCATGCATATCATACCATTTCATTATTGGATTTTTTATATTTTGCTGCATTTATGCTATTGGATATTTAATGTTTATTTGGCATTTGGTACTTGAATGTTTTATATGGTTATTTGAATTTTTTATGACTTTGGTACTTTATGCCTTGTATAGAGTTATCTATATACGTTAAAGTACCTTGATGATTCATATATAATTCTCCATATATGTTTAATTGTTTCAAGTTTTATTTATTTTTTACTTTATCTCCTTATTGTATTGTTTCTAACATTGTGAATTATTTTTGGTATAACAAAAAGGTGGAGAAGTATGTGAAAAATGAAAAATATTTTTAATTAAAATTAGATCTTAATGGTTTTAATTAATAAATCCTTTTATTATTTTTCTAAGGGGGAGTATTTTTCAAAAACAAATTTTCAAAGAGTTTTGTTATATCATAAAGGGGAGATTGTTAAATTAATATTTTAATATAACAATAATTTGTAAAATTGATTTTGGACTTAATTGAATTGATCAAAACTTTATCAAAAATAATTGAAAGTCTAAATTTACTTGAAAAAATAAAGTTTCAAATGTTTTTCAACTTAGTTGAACCTTTTAAAAAACATACTTGATCGTTTTCACGCTTTAAAGTCAATTTTGAAGCTTTTATGGCTCAAAGGATAGATCCCTTTGACAAAATGATCAACCCCCTTGAAAAAGGATCGATCCCTTGGATTCTAGTAGGGTTGGGATTGATCCCTTTACAAAAAGGATCGATCCCTTCACCAAAATGATCGATCCCTTCATTTAAAAAGATTGATCCCCTTCTTATAACGATCGAATTATTTGAAAAAGAATCAATCCCCTTCACAAAATGATTGACCCCTTATGTATTAAATGTTGTTTTTGGTTGTAGGTACCGACTATAATGATCCCCAATGGTTCCAAACGACTAGAATTAATGGAGAAGGTATAAATTGAAGGTCAAAGGTTCCCAAGGTCAAGAAGAAACATATTAAACCAACCTGCCAACATCAAAGTTTTATTTTGTGCTTATTTTATCTAATTCTTCATTGTAACCACACTTGTGAGTACATTGTTTGTTTTGCTCAAGTGTGTATTGGGTGAGTGCTTAAATTGAGCAAACATATTTTCCTTGTGAGGTTTTCTCTTTGTTTGCTTCATTTGTATTTACTCTTTGGGAAAGTGTGTATTCAAGGTTTTGGGGGCATTAACCTTGAAGTGTTTGTAAGGTTACACCTTGTCCTTAAAGGTAAGCAAATCTAGTGGATTTGAGAAATCCTTAGTGTGGATCCTAAGGTAGTGGATGTAGACTTTATTTAAGAAAGTCGAACCACTCTAAATCAGTGTGAAAAAAGTTTTATTCCGATTGCTTCAACCAAATTCTTAAAAAGGCCAATTCACCCCCTCTTGGCACTATTCGATTGATCAATATAGCTAACAACATGAATGAGTTATTGTGATCTAACAATAAAATCTCATTCATGATTAATATTATTAACATGATCGAATCAAGTTTTAACCCCAATAATTTATATTATATAAAGACAGTGACAAGTATAAATGATCACGAAGTTTGAAACAAAGAAAGAAAACAAGATTAATATAAAATAAAACACCCACAAGAAATGAGATTTAACAGGACTTGACTTTGTCTATAATTAGTTATGGAGTAAAAAATATTTTTGAAGGTGAGAACATATTGTAATACCCAGTTTTTGTTCGGGCTCCAAACTTATTTGAATAGACTCTTTTCTTGAGGAATGTTAAAGAATATGTTCACACTTGCCTTGAAAAAAAAAGTAAATACCATCATATCAAAGAATATCTTAAAGGAATCTTGTCAAATCAAGTGTGATCTTTTACAAAGAGAAATGAATATACTAAGTGATTTAATTTGATAAGTTTAAATGTTATTTTCTTATATGAGAGATATTATATGATTTCGACTCATCTTAGTCATCAATGTAAAGAATCTAAATCATTGGATGTGGGGAGGCTTAACTATAAATATGGCTTTCTCCATCTTATGGAGGACACAAAGAAAAACAGAGAAAAAGGGGAGAGGGGAAAAAGAGAGGAGGGAGAAAGGAAAAAAAAAGGAAAAGAAGAGAAAAAGAGAGTGAAAAAGACAAAGGACAGGGTTACTCAAACTATTGTAATTTGAGAAGCAAGAGAAATTTTTTAAGATATTTCTTTGTTATTTTTTAAAAATTTATTTGTGTCTTGTTATTTCGGTTAATGTTGACTTTAATTTTATTTTCTTTTGTTCAAAGACTCACCAGGAGAGGAAGCTAATGAATAAGAGGTAAATATATATTATTTAGATCTAGTTCACCTTGAAGCTCTCTAATAAAACTCGTGGGAGGATTTCGTCATTTCAACATTTCTTCTTCTTCCTTTCTATAATGTGCTTAATCTTTGTTTTAACATTTTATTATGAATAATTAAATGACCTCGATTTCTTTTAAATTGGATCTTTTATTTTATTTTATTTTATTTTAATTTTTTTATTTTTGTTTTAATTTAAATATTTTAAATAGCGACTGTTTCGCATTTCACAAACTTATGCTGGTATATTTTTTTTCTTTTTTTCTTGCTTTTTAATTATTTAATTTTTGTTTTATTTTTAATGTTTTGTTATGTTTTATTTAGTTGCCGTGTGTACATATTTAATTCAAGCCAAATGATTGTTTCATTTCCCTTTTCCTTATCACGTCAAACGTATGTTATAATTTCCTTTAATTTGTTTACTGTGTAGTATATGTTTTAAATTTTTAGTACTTTGTTTTAGTCCGTTTAATTGTCTTTTTTATTACGTTTTAATTTCCGTTTCTATTTTTTCACGCGTTTTCCTTTTTTTGTTTTATGATTTTTTTTGTATTTACTTTATATATCTACTAAATTTGATTCTTTATATTATGATTATAGTTCTTAATTAAATTGATTCTTTGATATTATTATTTACTTTTGTAATTAATATTTCTTTAAATAAGTTTGTTTGATTCCATAATATGTTACTTTAATATTAAGCATGATGATAGTCTCATTTGCATTACTCAATCTTTTTCAATAATGAATTCAAAAGGTAATGATTGTTTATTTTAAATTATCGAAGAGAATTATCCTGATCCACCTCGACAGTTTATTTCGGTAATTTAAAGTGAACAAATACTCTCTAGTGGAATCATTTTAAAATAATGACATCTTAAAATCAATCGGGAGGGTAGAAAGAAAAATATTCTTGTATTTAGATCTAACGAGGATGAGTCACTCGATCCTATTCGGTGGTTTAGATTCAATATTTATAAATATTTGAACATTTATATCTTAAAGGCTTGGTAATTTTTAAAATAAAATGTTTGTTTGTTTCATAACCTTAGGTAAATAAATGTAATGTTCGATTATGATATTTCTTATTTCTATCCAAAAAATTGTCATTCTACCTTATATTAGGTTGTGTTTCCTTTTGGTTTGAAAGGTTGAAGTGTTACAAATTTAACCTAAACTTTTTTAGAAGAAATGTTGATAATTCACCGCTTTAGTTGAAAATGAGAAGGATGACACTCTACTTTATATTAGGTGGTTAACTCTCCCTATTTAAATGCAACGAATTGTTAATTTTTCTCTCTAGATTTTTAATCGGTTAAATAATGTTGTATTTATTTAACTAAAAAGAGGATCATTAATTAAATTAAAATTTGAATCCATAAATTCCATTGTAAACACAATAATTAATCGACTAGGTACCAATTTCTAGGCATTGTGGGGGGTGTTAACCCTTCCCCACACGTGTCGACTCACGAACCCTTTTTTTTTTAAAGTAGACCAAAGTGTTATTGATACAGTTCAACCTAGCCTCACTTGGATGGATGGTGAAGTCAAGGTTGCACCTTTGATTGTTTCGATCTAGGAAAGCAACAAGGATCCTGCACAAGCAAGAAAGCTAAAAAAATAGTTAAATGGAAGTAATGAAATGGAAAGATAAATATGGCAGCGGAAAATATATATAAGTTGGTGATATGTATAAAGGAAATGATGAAGTATGGTAATGGAAGTAGAATGAAGGTGATGGAGATGAATATGAAAAGTAGTATCTCAAAGAAGACTCAAAGAAGAACCAATGTTAAAGAACAAAGACCCAAACTTTATATTGCTTCTTTAAGGGATGGTAAACAAGGACTTTGACCCACTATCTATAAAGAGATAGGAACCAGAAGTATCAGGGTGACATAGATAGGGGTGACGCCACAAGCATAAGCTTGATAAGTCGATAAAGTTCACTTAAGAACTAAAGAGAGAAACTCTCACAAATATTTGATTAAACAAAGAGAATTGGTTACTTACAAATGAAATGGAAAGCTATTTATAGGCCTAAGAGATGTCTAGGATGCACATACAAGATTTAATGATTGAACATTCATGGATGAGTGTTCATACTTTAAGTAGATACAAAGCATGGCTTAGGTGAATGAATTTTGATGAATGGATGTTCATCTTTTAATGGAATACATCCTTTGGCCGAATTCATCCCACCTTGTGTGAACTTGTTGATTTGTCTTCTATGGATGAATGTTCATGAATGTATCTTGGCTGAAATTCTTCCCCTTGTGTGAACATGACTATTGGCTTCTTGTATGAATATGCATGAATGGATGAATTTAAAAGCCTTTGAATGAATCATTGAACCTCCTCAGAAATGTTCTGATTCATTTTAATATTCTTTTCTCGTCCATGCATGTCTTCATTAATTCCTCCCATGCATAAGTCCTTTGAAGGAGATGAATGGTTGCAAATCCCGTATTAATTTCCAGCATGCACTGTCTTCAGTAATCTGGACATATCTCAAGCTCCCGATATCGGATTGATGTGATTCAAAATGCATTGGAAAGCTACGAGATAGGGGATTAAATGTTAAGAAGACTTAATCACCCAAAGATGCTTGGAACATGTTCAAAAATGTAGATCAATCTGACAGACGTGAACTGTCCAACCAACTCTTCAATTGCCTTTAGTCTTCTTAGCATCCAATGAACCTAGACAAAGTATGAAAACAAATAATTAGATAGGAATTGAGCTATGATAATTATAAATGCATTATTCCACCTATGTTAATAATGCAAATGAGCTAACTATGAATGCATATGCATTGAATAAGTTATATAAAGATGTGAATTAATAAGTCATGCATGAATATCATATATTATACATATAAATGACAGCATATAATATTCAAGCAAAAATTAAAAATAAGATAAACATATTCACATGACATGTAATGCATAAATGAGTAAATAAATAATAAAATAAGGTAAGACTCCCTTAGAATCAACAAGGTAGAATGTCCATGAAGTGATCATGTGTTGAAGAAGTTTGGTCCTTGGCATGATCACATCATTCCCCCCTTCTTTAGAGCGATTTGTCCTCAAATCGAAGGCTTTTGTCATTGATTGATCCATTGGTGTAAGAAAGGATGAATGAAGATCATTATGCCTATTAGGGTATGCATGATTTTCTTTGAATCCTTCAAGTAGGTAAGGCATGCCAACTTTAGTCTTTGTACCCTTCCACATTATGAATCTTGAATAGTTGGATAATGCTCGTTTCTTTTCCTTGAATTGATGATCACAAGCAAGAACACTTCCATGTAAATGATTCAATGTGATGCAAAATAGAAATAAGTTAGAACATGAAACATCATTAACAATGTGAATGAACGTACAAGATTCACTAAGGTTCATGAATGGAATTTGGTTCGTTGAAACTTCCCTTTCATAAGGTTCATTGAATATTGAATATGAAGTGAATGTACTTCGAATGTCAAAGAGCACATGCTTTGGAATACCAAATGTTTCAACCTTTGGAACTTCAATGGACAAATGTGATTCACCAATTTGCAATGATATGGCCTTTGGAATAACCTGCAAATCAAATGAAAGAATAGGAAGAAAAGATTGATTAGTAGAAAGTAAAACTTCCTTCTCCTCATATTCTTTTCTCTCATGCTCATGTTTGTTTTGAATTCTCTCTTCAATCTCACTCTCATGTTTTACAACACACTCATCTTCACTCTCAATGCTCTTACTCTCATTTTTGATTACTCCAATGGCCTTCTCACGTAAAATCACACTCTCATTTTCAACTCCAAATGTATTGGTTTTCTCACGATGTTCATCAATGTTTTTCTTCAGTTGAGTTTGGTCTTCATTCACTCGGCTACGAGATAATGGAGTCAAGATGAATTTTCTTTCATTGTGGTAGAATGAATACCGATTTGTCAATCCATCATGGACAGCTCGTTTGTCAAATTGCCAAGGTCGACCGAAAAGAAGATGGCTTGAATTTATGGAAGCAACATCACACAAGACTTCATCTTCATATCTCCCAATTGAAAAGGGCACAAGTACTTGCTCTATAACTTCTAACTCTTCGTCTTCATTAAATCCTTGAAAAACATATGGACTGGGATGTTTGAACGTTGTAAGTCCTAACTTCTCTACCATATATGTGCTAGCAAGGTTTGCACAACTTCCACTATCAATAGCTACAAGACATACTTTGCCATCTTTACCGTTTATATGGCAACGAGTATGAAATGCATTCTCTCTTTGCTGAATGTTCTCCATTTCTTGGGAAGAAGAAAGATCAAATAACATTGTTAGTAAAAATTTGAAATGTGAAAATTAGGACCTTACCAAATTTCACACAAAAAAACCTCACGGTCACTCCAAAAAAAATTGCGATGTCACTCCACTCAAGCACTCGTGTTTCACTCGGGAATATGTCTTTGGCTTTTGTAATTCCCTTCTGATCTCACACACTCGATTAGCCTTTTTCCACTCGTTCCTCTCTTGTAAAGTTCTTAAAAGAACTAACTCGAGACCTTTCAAGTGCTATGGACACTGGCTGAAAAATTTGTTAGTGTAGAGGAAAAAAATAGAAAGGTAGAAAAATTAAATAATGAAGGGTGGTCTTATAAAAGGAAGAAAAATAAAGAAAGGTTCACTTACTATGCAAAGATACTCACCACCTTCCTAGAAGAACAATCAAAGGTCTTGAAGACTTCCTTAGGATCGGTTGAAATAATGATGTTGCTTGTCACCTTTGGCACTTCTTTGTATTTTGATTTATTTGTTTCCTTTTTTTAGTTTTTCTTCACTTGGAATCCCTTGTTGATGTTGGGATTAACTTACTGATTTTTTTTGGCACTTCTCTTTTTGATTTTCTTTTATTGAATGGTAGGATGTTGTTTTTGCTTGTTCTTGTTGCAATCCACCTTAGCTCTGATTACCATATGATACAGTTCAACCTAGTCTCACTTGGATGGATGGTGAAGTCAAGGTTGCACCTTTGATTGTTTCGATCTAGGAAAGCAACAAGGATCCTGCACAAGCAAGAAAGCTAAAAAAATAGTTAAATGGAAGTAATGAAATGGAAAGATAAATATGGCAGCGGAAAATATATATAAGTTGGTGATATGTATAAAGGAAATGATGAAGTATGGTAATGGAAGTAGAATGAAGGTGATGGAGATGAATATGAAAAGTAGTATCTCAAAGAAGACTCAAAGAAGAACCAATGTTAAAGAACAAAGACCCAGACTTTATATTGCTTCTTTAAGGGATGGTAAACAAGGACTTTGACCCACTATCTATAAAGAGATAGGAACCAGAAGTATCAGGGTGACATAGATAGGGGTGACGCCACAAGCATAAGCTTGATAAGTCGATAAAGTTCACTTAAGAACTAAAGAGAGAAACTCTCACAAATATTTGATTAAACAAAGAGAATTGGTTACTTACAAATGAAATGGAAAGCTATTTATAGGCCTAAGAGATGTCTAGGATGCACATACAAGATTTAATGATTGAACATTCATGGATGAGTGTTCATACTTTAAGTAGATACAAAGCATGGCTTAGGTGAATGAATTTTGATGAATGGATGTTCATCTTTTAATGGAATACATCCTTTGGCCGAATTCATCCCACCTTGTGTGAACTTGTTGATTTGTCTTCTATGGATGAATGTTCATGAATGTATCTTGGCTGAAATTCTTCCCCTTGTGTGAACATGACTATTTGGCTTCTTGTATGAATATGCATGAATGGATGAATTTAATAGCCTTTGAATGAATCATTGAACCTCCTCAGAAATGTTCTGATTCATTTTAATATTCTTTTCTCGTCCATGCATGTCTTCATTAATTCCTCCCATGCATAAGTCCTTTGAAGGAGATGAATGGTTGCAAATCCCGTATTAATTTCCAGCATGCACTGTCTTCAGTAATCTGGACATATCTCAAGCTCCCGATATCGGATTGATGTGATTCAAAATGAATTGGAAAGCTACGAGATAGGGGATTAAATGTTAAGAAGACTTAATCACCCAAAGATGCTTGGAACATGTTCAAAAATGTAGATCAATCTGACAGACGTGAACTGTCCAACCAACTCTTCAATTGCCTTTAGTCTTCTTAGCATCCAATGAACCTAGACAAAGTATGAAAACAAATAATTAGATAGGAATTGAGCTATGATAATTATAAATGCATTATTCCACCTATGTTAATAATGCAAATGAGCTAACTATGAATGCATATGCATTGAATAAGTTATATAAAGATGTGAATTAATAAGTCATGCATGAATATCATATATTATACATATAAATGACAGCATATAATATTCAAGTAAAAATTAAGAATAAGATAAACATATTCACGTGACATGTAATGCATAAATGAGTAAATAAATAATAAAATAAGGTAAGACTCCCTTAGAATCAACAAGGTAGAATGTCCATGAAGTGATCATGTGTTGAAGAAGTTTGGTCCTTGGCATGATGTGAAGTTTGGTCCTTGGCATGATCACATCAGTTATTTTGGTAATTTTTAAAATTAACATGATAAAATATTTTGGGTGATTCAACCACACCTAAACAATGATTGATGGTAACTCCTTTAACCATATTTTTTTATTTTTTAAAGGAAAACTCAATTTTAATCAAAACAAACCCTAAAATTAATTTTCAAATTTTTCAGGACGTTATGAAACATATATACTAATAACATAATTTTTTGGGTATAAAGTAGACATAAATAAAATTTTAGGAAACACCATTAGTAAAATAAACAACTACCATAAAAATATTCGAATTTCAGAACGGGTAACGATTCACCCTAAACCCATTTACATCCGCCAATGTCTACAATTGTGTGTAAAATATATAATGCAATTATGTACATGCAAATATCGATCAAATAATAAAGTGATTAGTGAAAATCATCTTCTCATGAATTGGTTTGATAACCATTCAATTAAATTATATTTAATCAGTGATAAAAACATGATGGAAAAACAGAAAAGAGAACTAAAATATAAATAACTAAACTAAAAGATTATACTAATATAGTGAAGTCTAAGGTAAAATACTAAAACTAATAAGAGTGAACGATTAAAGGAGAAGCAGCAAATAAATGGTACGACTTAATAAAAAATTAATGTCACAATACTTTGCTGAATATCTCTTGCTCGATAAGGGTTGAAGAGATTTGTCTCTAGATAATTCACCTAGAATTCGAGAAAATTTTATGTGTAAAATCTCTTGGAAAGGTGACTCTAAGATGCGAATATATAGAGGTAATATAAATTTTTTTTTTGATAAATTTTAAATTTATTCTTAATTTTATTTAAAGGAGAAGGGTATAGATAGTTATTTCTGTCCGATATTTTTGCTCAAACTTATATATATATATATATATATATATATATATTATTAATAATAGGGATCTTAATTAATATCTATTATATGTGTGTGAATATATAGTATATGTGTTATCCGTGTGTAGGAATATATATATATATATATTATATGGCATATACTTGAATATACATACTTCATATCATGAACGTACTTTTATATACGAAAATAATACATGATATATATAGTTAGATTCAATTTGGTTAATTTATATTGTTTTTTATAGGACCATTACACAAATTTTCAAACATTACTTATTTATTAGTGGTGACCCAACTTTGGAGGCCCAAAAATAAAGAAGCCCACTTGCCAAAGGATGGAGGAAACCCTAGCTGTTGTTTTGACTCAGCCGATGTCACCAACAATCTTTCACCTTCCCACATGCCTAGATGAGAGATTTTCCCTATCCGCATGAGCATACAACAACCATTGGTCTCGATCCTAGCATGCACTCCATAGTAGGCCTTCTCGAGGCTTCCCATGCTCCACAACAACAATAATGACAATAGTGGTCCCCTCACAACAAACAACCAATTCATTATCGATCCAGATCATGCAAGAATAAAAAGAAAATAAAATGAGGTGTAAAAAAATGAGATTTTTTTTTTCATTTTCAAAATGTACTTGGGTTGTTATAAAACCAAAAAAAAGTAATGTAAGGGATCTATCCCACTAATTTCGAACAGAGAAAATAAAGAGAAAAAATTCTTCACCATCGTTTGAAAGAAACCGAGGAAATACAAAAGGTTTTATCAGTCATTTCCTTTTTTATGTTTATTTTCAGATCGTGTTTTGTGTGCACGTGTCCTATCCGAAAACCAAGCATAAAAAAGGGAGAAGTGTTTAGTTACTAGTTCCATTGAGTTCATCTCTACGAATCACAGTGCCACCGCAATTCAGGATAAATCGAAAGGTTGAAAGTTTTTTTAAGGGTAGAGGTGTTGTTATTTGGCGATTGTAGATTCAGATCTTGGGTTACTGATAACCCCGTAAAAAAGCTATATTTCATGCCATTTTAATTAGGTTATTGGTTTTTTGAAAGTAATATAGTTGCATTTAGAACCATGTAGTTACATATGGTGTTGTTTTGCTACAACATTTTATTCATGAAATTGGTGTTTCTTAAAGGGAAAGGTGGTGTTCTGATAATGTTGTGCAGGTAAATAAGCCTGAATGAGAATTGGAGAAATGCTACAAAATCTTAGACGACATTCCTGGATGTAGAAAAGGACAAAAAGGCAAAGATATTTATTTGATGCTAGCTATCCACTTCACATGTGAAATCTCTCTGCTAGCTATCCTTATGAGCCCCCAGTGCCAGTCGTGCCTACCCCCTCATGTGAAGGGAATAATCCCTTAGGTTAAAAAAGGAATTTGGGCTAAAATGCTAAGAGCCCTTAGTATAAATAGATAAGGACACCTCATTTTAACGGAGCATTTGGAAAGTATGAGATAAAAGAGAGATGAAGAGGTGACGGAAACTAAAACATCATTTTCTTCATCTTTTCGTTGTGTCCTCCATAGCCAAGGTTCAAGGGGTAGCAAGCTAGGGCTTTGAGAGAAGCTAGTTTACTAAGGCAGTTCAAGGCTCATGGCAACTCACACCTGGGAGTTTCATTTCTCATTTAGTTTATTTTCATTGTTATTTGCTTGTGGGTTTGTAATGAAACAAATGTTAAAGATGTTTGATTCTAGCCCACCATGAATTAACTTATTTGGTACGGGTTTATTATGGATGAATATGCTTTTGTTCGAATGATGGTTTATTATTTTCCATGTTAAATGCTTGATTTGTTCATTGTTTAAATGCTTAGATTTATAAGAGCTTTCGAGAGATAACCGCTATCTATGTCTGATGCTTGATATCGAGAGAGTTAGCCTTATATCGATGTGAACAATGGGGTTGATCTAGGAAGCATGACCTTAACTCACCTTAGAGATATGAATAGGGTTTCAATGACTAAAAGGAATATGACTTATTTGATAGAATCTTATTGTTATTTACACTGAGAGGTATTATTGTAGCAATTTTACTCTAAGGTTTCTTACTAGAGATAGCCTAGAAACCATACCCCAGTGATCAACTTAACTTAGCTATAACATTCTTTACTTTACTTTTTGTTACATCATTTCACCCACCTCAATATTTTGGCACATTATTCACATCCACTGGTTCATACCATTTTACACTTATAGTTTAAGTTCATAAACTTTACTCGATTTCCCTCGATCCATGTGGATAGGATACTCACTCATCACTATATTACTTGTTCGATGTGTATACTTGCACAGTTTGTGTATCATATATAGTACACTCACACAAGCAACAAGTTTTTGGCGTCGTTGCCAGGTATTGACAATTGGTGATTTTAAGTTTAGTTTTCCCACTATTTTATTTCTTATTTTTGTATAGAATCACTTGTTATTTTTGTTTATTTTTTTTCAAGTGTGGTGTTGTTGCATGACCCGTAGAGGATAATAGAAACCATTGGTACCTACAATTGGACAACTTTTTCATCAAAGAAGATGTTTTCAAAGAGCTATGTATGAAGTTCAAAATTGAGGAGATCAACTAGTTGAGGATCTTGAAGATCCTAATACTGTAGCAATTCATAATAAAGAAATTGCAACTCGTCTACATTCCATTAAAGATTAATTAGCTCCTATCTTGGATGATCTCAACCCTGGTATTGTAGCTCCGAAGATTCAAGCAACCCACTTTGAGCTAAAATCGGTGATGTTCATCATGTTGAATTCGATTGAACAATTTGGTGGAGTGTCTCACGAAGGTGCAAGGCAACACATTCGTGCATTCTTGGAGGTTTGTGATTCATTTAGACAACAACGTGTGCATGAATATGTATTGAAGCTCAAGTTATTTTCTTATTCATTGCATGATCGAGCAAGGGCATGACTTAATGTAGTTCCATATGGCTTGATGAAATCTTAGTCAGGTCTATGCAAAAGTTTTTTGTTGTGGTATAATCCACCCAACATGAACACCCAACTAAGGAATTTCGTTGTTTCCTTTAGTCAAGCTGATCATGAGTCTATGTTTAAGTGTTGGGATATATACAAGGGATTGCTTCGAAAATGCACGAACCATGAGTCTCATGGTTGGACATAAGTTGTTATGTTCTAAAATGGTGTAAATGCTCCAAAAATGATTATGCTAGATGCTTTAGCAAATGAAACTTTGCTGGACAAGTCACCTAAAGAAGCATTTGATATTCTGGATAGGATAACAAACAATGACTATCAATTCCCTTCTTCAAGGCTAGGAACGGGGAGGAAGACTCAAGGAACATTTGAGTTAGATGATAAGGATTATGTTTCAATTCAATTATGAGAAATCATCAACATATTGAAGAATCTCCAACTTCCTAGTGAGGTGAAAGAAGTCAAGGTTACAAGTTCTTGTTGTGTAATTTACCGTGGCAATAATCATGTGAGCGAATGCCCTGAAAACCATATGTATACCAACTACATAGGAAACTTTAATAGGAACAACAACAATAACCCTTACTCAAACACTTATAACCCAGGATGACATCAACATCCAAATTTTTCCTAGGGGAATAAAAAAAACACAATGAAAACATCTCGACTCGGTAACATAATCTGATTGAATCCCATATTTTTAACAAAATATGTCATGTAAAAATACCAACAGGGAGTCTTTATCTACATCAAAAACTAAATCTTTAGAATCCACTCTCCAATAATTTATGGTGACTACGAAGGCTTTATTGCAAGATTGTTCCACATCTATTAAGAACTAAGGAGCATTTCTGCAAAGCCATAGCTTGTTCTTAAGAGATTTGGAAAACCAAGTGGGTCAAATTTCTCATACCTAGTGATAGTAAAGTCACTAAGACTCATGGAAAGGAGCAATGTAGTTCACTTCCCTCAAGGAGTGTCACCCAATTTAACCAAGGAGAAAAGTTTGGGGGAAGAAAAATAGATGATTCCAGCCCCGAGATTGTGCAAAAAGAACTTGAGTTGTCAGAAGATGAACTTTAGAGAAGGATGGGAATGAAGGTTCGACAAGTGAATGTATTGATGGGAGATAAAATAATACTACAACAAAAGATGGACCCCCGCTAGTAGAAAAAGAAGTCAGACCCCCACAACCCTTCCCTCAAAGATTGAAGAAGCAAAAGCAAGACCTTTAATTCAAATATTTGTAGAAATCCTTAACTAATACATTAAAGTCACATTCCTAGAGGCCATTGATCAAATGCCCATATATGCAAAGTTTCTTAAGGATATTGTCACCTAAAAAAGGAAGGTTGAGAAGTATGAGATTGTTGCTACAATAAAAGAGTGTTTTTTTTGTGCTGAGCAAGCAGCCACCAAAGAGAAAAGATCCTAGAAGCTTTATCATTTCTTGATCTATATGAGATAAATGTGAAAAGCACCCTATATGATATTATATCGAGTTTGAATTTAATGCCCAAGTCAGTATTTGAGAAGCTTGGTATGAAAAATACGAGATCAACCACTGTTATCTTATAATTGGCCAACCGATCTCACGTTCGACATGAATGGAGAATCGAAGATGTCATGGTGAACGTGGAAAATTTTGTTTCCCAACTGATTTTCTCATCTTTGATTGCTTGATGACAATACATTAATCATTTAAGGGTGATCATTTTTAGCCACCGGCCAAATTCTAATAAACTACGAGACGGGTGGATTCACCATACGAGTGGCTGATCAAAGTATGGCCATCAATGTATTTAACACCCTCAAATATGTGGATGATTCCAAGGAGTGCCAATGTGTTCAAGACATGGACTCTATGCTGGAAGAGGAAATTGTAAAAAATTTCTGTAGTAATTTCTTACAGATTGAGGATTATTTGAAGCTCAATGAAGATTGTGACGAGGGTCTCGATGAGTTCTCACTGAGGGTGCAATATTTTAGCTTACTCGTAGCTCGACCAGGTACACAATTTGAACCCTTAGATTTAGCTAAATTTATTCCTCTAAAACCCTCACTTGAGCTGCACCCACTTTAGAGTTAAAGCCTTTTCTATCTCACCTTAAATATGCTTATTTGGGTAGGAATGAGACTTTTCCTATGATAATCTCTTCTAGTATTAAGCTTGAATTGTTAGAGTATGCCCAAAGACCAATCAAATGATGATTGTAATAATACATTTATTTAACGATTTTATTGAATAAAGGCATTGCCACTATTATTTTCAGTTATATGTCGGTGTTTAACATAAACTGAAAGATAATAAAGTCCATATAATAATATTATTATTAAAAGATCCATAGTAAAGTATTGTTGTGGGCATGGACAATAATAATACGCTTAAGACTAACACGTTATTGATTGATGACATCAAGTTGTCATTGACATAGAGATGTCAGAATTGATACATGATTATATTGTTAGAGAAGAATGTATTGGATTGACCCACCATGAGCATATGTCAGAATTGATATATGATTATATTGTTGTATGTTTTGATACAGTTAAACATGCTCCGTAACTAGTTGCACTATAAAGACCGTTTTTGAATATATCTCGATATATGTAGTGGGTGTGTATGATTGAGATAGGATTTGTCCTTCCTACATAATAGGAAATATATTACATAACACTTGATTGAGTGAGACTTGATATGCATGGCCATGCTCAAATAAGTTGATATGAGATATCACAAATTATTCGTTAATTATAGTCTACTATAGATATCAAGAAATAATAGATGGGCTATACAAGTGTGACTATTCCAAGACTTCTGTCTATTCTAAATGTAAAGGACAAAATGATATAATACATAAAAGAGTTAATCATGAAGATGATATGTCGAATCATAATTTCTTGTAACTTAGGTGAAAATGATATATTGCTAGATGTCACTCATTGTATCTAATATTAGAATTGTTCTAATAATTATTACTAATGTTACAAGAACCTACAGGGTCACACCCTAGGATTAAAATGAGCAAAAATCTACAATTTGTTGTATGTTACTAAAATATATATAAAGTTAATATAGGTGTATTTGATATACATATGAGTTTAATTATCCCAAAAATATTTAATTCAGAATAATTAAATAAGAGTTTAAATAAACGTTAAAGATTGTAATTAAGATTATAAGTCTTTATTGGATATTTAATTTGAATTAATTAAATAAGATTTTAATTAATTCAAAATAACTTAAAATCCCTAATATGTTAGGTAACTGATATATATTTAAAGTGAGGTAAAGTCTAGCAACCACTTATTCTTCAGTCGTTTTCCTCAAAACTATTTTTGGGAAAAGTAAATTTTGCTCTCAATCAGTTGAACTAAGTAGAGGTCGAGACGTGTTTTCATGGAGGCTTACAATTCAAACCGTTCGTAATCACCATTAGTCACTGCTATCTTTTCTGCTTTTCAAGGAACCCATTATAAGTATTCATATCATTTCTTCCCAATTTTGGGTTTTCGTACTTGGATCGCTGGTGAAACCGTCGAGTTTTATTTCCGCTACGCCATGTGGTGCGTCGACGGTCCCAACATGAACAAGAATGTAGCTTGATAAATATGTTATCTCAACTTAAGAAAGCTTTAGATTGGACTATGGATGACTTAAATGGTAAAAGCCCTACTATTTGCATGCACAAAATTTTGCTTGTTGAATGCCACAATAATTCCATTGAACCCCAAGGAAGGCTCAACCCAGTCATAAAAAAGGTGATGATAAAAGAGATCATTAAATGGCTCGATGCTTGAGTTATTTACTGAATATCTAATAGTTCATGGGTCAACCGGGTGTAATGCATGCCCAAGAAAGGAGGCATGACTGTGGTGATCAATTAAGACAAGGAACTGCTACCTACATGAACACTCACGGGGTGGAAAAATTACATAGGCTATCTAAAGCTCAACAAGGCAACAAAGAAGAAACATATCCCCATTCCATTCATCGATCAAATACTAGATCGATTGGCTGGCAAAGCCTTTTATTGCTTTCTAAATGGATAATTTGGTAAAACCAGATTGATATACACTAGAGGACCAAGAGAAAACAATCTTCACATGCCCCTATGGTACTTACGCCTATTATATGATGCCCTTTGGACTGTGCAATGCTCCACCAACTTTATAAATGTGTATGTTGGCCATTTTCTCAGATATTATGGAATAGTTCTTAGGGATCTTCATGGATGACTTTTTCTTCTCTAGAGATGATTTCGACACATTCTTGGGCAATTTAGAAAAGGTGCTAAAGTGGTGTGAAGAAGTTGAATTGGTGAGAAATGTCACTTCATGGTGACCAAGGGGATTATTCTAGGCTATAAGATCCCACAAGGGATATATGTTGACAAGGAAAAGGTTGAAGTAATCGAGAAGCTACCTTGACCCACCACAGTGAAGGGCATTCAAAGCTTTTTGGGACATGCATACTTCTATATGAGATTCATAAAGAATTTCTCCAAATTCTCCAAACCTCTATACACTATGTTATAGGCAAAACAACCCTCTGTGTTGGACAAAGATTGTTACAACATTTTCAAGGAGCTGAAGGAGAGACTTATCTCAGCACCCATAGTTGTTCCCTATATTAGACTTCACCATTCAAGCTGATGTGTGATGCAAGTGACTATGCATTAGGAGCAATACTTCGGTAGCGTTGAGGTAAGATCTTTCATATTATTTATTATTCTAATCGTACTTTAAAGGATAAATAAATCAATTACACAACCACTAATGAAGAGGTTCTTACCATAGTATTTGAATTTGATAAGTTTAGGGCATACCTGATAGGCACTAAGGTTATTGTTCATACCGATCATTCAGCCATTAAAAACTAAGTGAATAAAAAGGATGCCAAACCTAAACTTATTAGGTGTATACTTCTTGTGAAATAATTTGACTTAGAGGTTAAGGATATGAAGAACATTGAAAATCAAGATGATGATCATCTTTCTAGGCTAGAAAACAAGATTGAATGTGATGAAAACTTAGAAATCAAGGAGGAATTCCCTAACAATAAAATATTATTTGATGTTGAAATTCTTTGGTATGTTGATATTGTTAACTTTCTTGTTAGTGGTATTTTGCTTCCTGATATGAACAGTCATGACAGGAGAAAATTCAGCCAGAATGTGTGATTTTATTATTGGGATTAGCCTTATTTATTCAAGAAATGTGTCAGTCAAATGATTATAAGGTGTATCCCTTAAGAGGATCAAAAGGAGATTCAATTCTATTGTCATAAAACTCCTTGTAGATTATACAATCTGAATTATATTGGCCCACACTCTTCAAAGATGCATATGAGTTCTACAAGGGTTGTGATACATGCCAAAGAATTGGTAACATCTTTAGGAGAAATGAAATCTCTTGACTTAGAGAGAGTTAAATTAAGGTAAAGACGTTTAATCCAATTATTAAAAGATTATGATCATTAAATAGAATATAATCAGGGGGAGGCAAATGTGGTGATTGATGCATTGAGTCATAAATTGATAGGAGAGTTGTGAGCTTTGTTAGCACAATTAAGTGTTGCATGTGATGGTACTTTGTTCGCAGAGATTCAGGTTCAAAATTTTTTTCCTTTTGCGACCAAAGCACCATCACTTGAGTTACATTCGTCTGATTAGTTGTTGTGGCTAAGGCTCAGTTGGTTCAAAACGATTTTGAGTGTGGCTACTCTTTAAATAAAGAGGGTATTCTATGCTTTCAATGTCGCATGTGTGTACCGTATGATGTAGACTTGAGGTGTGAGATTTAGATAAAGATGTATAGTGGTCATTTTCAGTACATCTTGATAGTATAAAGACGTACAAGGATATTCTTGAATTATATTGGTGGCCATTGATGAAGCATGATATTGTAGAGTTTGTGGGTCAATGTTTAGTCTGTCAGCGTGTCAAGGTTGAACATCAATGTCTTTTAGGTTTTTTGCAACCAATCAACATTCTATAATGGAAATGCGAGCATGTCACGATGGATTTTGTTCCAGGTTTAAATTTAACCCTATCAAAGAAGGATTATATTTGGGTGATTGCTGATCTTTTTTTGAAATGTGTACATTTTCTCCTAATGTGTATGACTTATTCGTTGTAAAAGTTGGTTGAGTTATATATTGTTGAGATAGTTCGATTGAATTGTATTCCTATTTCAATCATTTCACATTGTGATTCTCGCTTTACATCTTGTTATAGTATGCCCAAAGACCAATCATATGATGATTGTAATAATACATTTATTTACCGATTTTATTGAATAAAGGCATTGCCAATATTATTTTCAGTTCTATGTTTGTGTTTAACATAAACTGAAAGATAATAAAGTCCATATAATAATATTATTATAAGATCCACAGTCAAGTATTATTATGACCATGGACAATAATAATATGCTTAAGACTAACATGCTATTGATTGATGACAAGGAGTTGTCATTGAAATAGAGATGTCAGAATTGACACATGATTAGTTTTTTGGAGAACAATGTATTGGATTGACCCATCCTGAGCATATGTCTTGGATTATTATGTAACGACCATAACATTGCTCATAGTGATGACTATATGTATGATCCTCAGACTTGAGATCAATGTCATCCCAACATATATTGTTGTATGTTTTGATATAGTTAAACATGCTCCGTAACTTGTTGCACTATAAAGATTGTTATTGAATATATCTCGATATATGTAGTGGGGTATGTATGGTTAATATAAGATTTGTCCTTCCTACATAATAGGAAATATAACACATGCCACTTGATTGGGTGAGACTAGAAATGCATGACCATGCTCGAATAAGTTCATATGTGATATCACAAATTATTCGTTAATTATAGTCTACTCTAGATATCAAGAAAAAATAGATGGGCTATACAAATGTAACTATTCCAAGACTTGTGCCTATTCTATATATAAAGAACAAAATGATGTAATACATAAAAGAGTTAGTCACGAAGATTATATGTCGAATCATAATTTCTTGTAACTTAGGTGACAATGATATATTGCTAGATGTCACTCATTGTATGTAATATTTGAATTGTTCTAATAATTACTACTAACATTACAAGAACCTACAGGGTCACACCCTAGGATTGAAATGAGCAAAGATGTAAAATCTGTTGTATGTTTCTAAAATATATCTAGAATTAAGATATATATATATATATTTGATATACGTATGATTTTAATTATCTTGAATATAGTAAGTAAGCATTAAAAGAATGTAATTTAGATTAAAACTCTTTTAATTGATATTTAATTCGGAATAATTAAATAAGTTTTTAAATAAACATTAAAGATTGTAATTCAGATTATAAGTCTTTAATGTATATTTAATTTGAATTAATTAAATAATATTTTATTTTTAATTCAAAATAACTTTAAAAACCCTAAGATGTTAGGGTAATTGATATATTTAAATGAGGTAAGGTCTAGCTGTTGTTTTCACTTCAGCTGTTTTTCTCAAAACCGATTTTGAGAAAAGAAAATTTTGCTCTCAAACGGGTGAACTAAGTAGAGGCGGAGATGTGTTTTCGTGGAGGCTTACAATCGAACCGTTCGTGACCACCACTTCTCGCTACTATCTTTGCTATTTTTTAAGGAACCCATTGTATGTATTCGTATCCTTTCCTCCCAATTTCAGTTTTATGTACTTGGATTACTGGTGAGACCATCGAGTTTTGTTTCCGCTACGCCGATAGTCCCAACACATCTAAGTTATGGAAAATTCTTTAGGAATCTTTGGGTTTGAGACTTAAGTTTAACATGATTTATCATCCTCAGACAAATGGTCAGTCAGAGCGTGTGATTCAAATTATAAAAGATATGCTTCGGGATTGTGTTATTGATTTTAATAGATCATGGGAGATGTATTTTTCGTTAGCAGAGTTTGCTTGTTATAATAGTTACTAATCAAGTATTCAAATGGTTCCGTTTGAAGCGTTATGTGGGCTGAAGTGTTGTACTCCCTTATGTTGGATAGAGTTAAGTGAAGGACAGGTTATATGACCTAATTTGATAAAAGAGGCGAAATACAAAGTTGTTTATCACTGATAAATTAAAAGCTACCTTATATGGGTGAAAGTCCTATACGGATCTAAAGCGTCATGAACTTGAATACAATGCGGGAGATATTGTGTTCTTTAAAGTTTTCCCTTGGAAGAAAGTGTTAAGGGTTGACTGTAAAGGAAATCTTAGTCTGATGTTTATTGGTCCGTATGAGGGCATCGAGTGTGTAGGATCGGTTACTTATCGTCTTCGGTTGCCTACTGAATTAGAACACATTCATAATATTTTTCATGTTTCAGTGTTAAAGAGTTATCATCAGATCTGTCGCATGCTTTTCCAATTGAGGATATTGAGGTTCATGCTAATATTTCGTATGAGGAGGAACTATAGAGATCTTAGTGCGTAAGGTGAAAGTTCTTAGAAATAAGTCAATTCTTTTGGTAAAAGTTTTCAGCTTAATAATAGCATCAAAGAGGCTACGTGGGAGTCTAAGGAGACGATCCAAATGCATTATCCATTTTTGTTCACTTAAGGTAAATTTTGAGGAAGAAATTCTTTTAGTGGGAGATAGTTGTAACATCCCAAAATCTGGGTTAGTAGTTAAGATAAATGATTTGGTTAACTTTCGAGATTTTCAGAAAAAGTCATAATTTTAAAAATTATAAAGTAGAAATTATTTTAGAATATTATTATTTATTTTAACTTGGGATAAATGGGTGACTAAATTGAATAATTTTAAAAGTTTGGTTTTTAACCAAAATGGAATATGATCGGATTTTCAAAATCTATGAAGCGATTATACCAATAGTTGACATTATCTTTTTATTTTCTTATTATAGTGTAAACTTAAACATTTTTACTCCTTTTGATTTTTAATTTCCTTATTTTGGTTTTAATCTATTTTAAAAAGATTTTAATATAATATTCATTTTTACGAAATTTAGATATAATTTTCTCTAATGATTTTGCTATTCATCCAAACATGTTATTTTCACTTGTCTTCTCAAATGGCTAAAACCTTTAGTACCTTTTATTCTAAATCCTTTTCTGATTTTTATTTTGATTCAATCCATTCCTAAACTTAATTTTTAATCTTTCATTTCTTCTTTCTCATCGTGGCTTTGCTCTAGCTTGTGGAGTTTTGTTATTTTCCTTCCTTGATTATCTTTCCTCTTTTTAAATCAATTTACATCAAGGTAAACTTTGTTTTCTTGGTTCCTTTATGCTTCACCAATTAAAAGTGATCCTTTCTATTTGATTAATGGTAGTTTCATTGAGATATTGATTTTTGAATGATTAAGATTGATTTTTAGAATTAATTAAAGAACTAATTTTCTTGAGATAAATTGAGGGGTTTCTTGTGATAAATTATATGTTAATGACGAGTTTAATATTGTGTTAAAATAGTTTTTCAATCAGAAATGGATTTCATATCGATTTCTTTGAAATAAGCTTGGTTTTCACGTTTTTCAAAAATCCATGAATAACTTTGGTTGCTGCTCTTTTTGGATGGTTATTTGATTTTTAAGAGTTATTTAGATTTATTTTGTTCAGTTTTATGTGGAAGGAGGTTGTTTTAAAGTGTTGGAAAGTTTCGAGTTTAAGAACGATAAGATTTTTAGTAGTTTCAGCGTTCTACGCTCTGTTTTTGTAGCATATTTTTCTGCTATGTTTTGGGCACTTAGGTGAAATTATTTTATGGCTTCTAAGAATTTATTTGGGTCAATGACGGAGTAAAATTGGTGCACTATTGTTCAGTGTTCTTTCGACGTAATTTTGGATCGATCTTGGGTAGTAAAAGCGGTAAAGGTGAGTGGTTGTTCGTTGTTTTATAATGAACATTAGTAATGTTAATTGACGTATAGATTGGTAAGTATCTTAGGGAGATCAATATTGAGTAAATGATATGAGTTAGTATTGGATTCATTATGCAAGCATTTTATGATGATAATTAGGCATGATTATACATGAGCACGATGTTACCTTGCAATGCGTATATGATTTTGTAAATTTATGCTTTACAAGCTATTATGAATTTAGTTATGGAAAAGAGAATACACTTTTTTGTCCAAGAATGAGTGGAGACAGTTCACTATTTTACTGGGTTGATCATGAAAATCGATTAAGTTTGAAAACTATGTTTTGGAAATGAATAATTATATGTATATACTATGTCGAAATGTGGAAGTTGAGACTTATCTGAGTCCAAATGAAAAGGAGTGTTATGAAGTTCGTTTATCCATTGATAAGTTATGTTTCGAACAAATGCTAATTGTCTTAAATGAGATTAATATATGAGAAGTGTATGGACATCCGAATAACGTAATGGTACATGTGTGAATGTGTGTTGCACTATTGAACATGAGATTACCTAGCATGTTATAATCTGGAAATTAAGTTAAATGTTATGATAATTGTTATAAAATATTGCGCACTTGGATAAGTGTATTGCCCCAAATATCGAATCAGGGACTTTAGTGAAAAGTTTTAAATTTGAGGATTTATTTGATTAAATGATAAAAGATGAGAAAATGACTTGGAATAGTGTTTTAGACTAAATTGTAACAATAGGTGAATAAAGGTGGCATTTTCGTCCTTTAAAGGAAAATGAATTTAAAATTCATTCTTAATAACGTATTAAAGTAAAGGGGAAGAGGGGAAAGTATGTTGCCTATAGCTATCTCTTTTCTTCCTCTTTCCCGTGGAAAAACTCTCCTCCATAGGCAAAGGTAAGATTTCATTTGGCTAGCTTTTCCTTTCCTTTTGTTTTTGGTTGGTTTTTGAAGCATTAAATATCATAGAGGCTTAAGGAAGGGTTAAATAAGGTCAAAACTAAGAGATGGATGAAATATTGGAGATTTAAAAAAATGGGTTTTGGAATGATATGATGTGATTTAAGTTTTTAATGGTGTTTACTAGTATATTTGACTTGTTAAAGAAGTAAATGAGACATTATAAGCATTTGATGAGTTTAAAAGAATGTTAGAAAAATTGGTGTGATTCTTAGATTGAAATGTTCTTGGGAGAATTTAGATGTCTTAAGAATCTAAATGAAGGAAAATTAGTAGGGATAAGTAAAGAAGAGTTTAATAGTACTGTTGGGTGTAAACATAAGGAAATTTGACCATATTTGGGTAAGAATCGGGCTGAAAATCGAAAATATGGGTAAGGGTATCGATACTGATAAAACAATAACGATACTATATGCTTAAAATTTGAAGAATCAGCCGAGCAATATCGATACTGATGTAAGTAATATTGATACCGAAAGGGGTATCGATAATATGAGGAAGATATCGATACCATTGATAAAAAATGTTGAAATAGTATTGATACCATAATAGAGTATCGGTACCATAGTATAGTAGTATCGATACCATGCTAAGGGTATCGATACTATTGAGCCAGAAATTGTAAGATAGGCTGAGATTGTTACAGAAAATTTAATAATAGTACTTTTTAGTATTGTTTAAGTATAAATGTTAGGTGATGTACTAACAAGTGATATTGTAAGTGTTTTTAATGGATGCTTGATTTGATCGAAATCAAGCTACCGAGTCAAGCAAAATGAAAGGCAAAGTAGCTGAGTAATCAGATTTGCGGTTTGGGATATAATAGCGAGGCAAGCCAGGTAAGTGCATTGTATTATGTAACTATATGTGATGATAGTCATAGATGTATGATTTCCTAAAATATGTATGGTGTTTACCAAATGGCACCATGTGTGTAAAACTAAGAAATTCATAATGAGTTATGAATTTTCGTATGGGCACTATGTGTGCAACTCACGGAATTCATCATATGTTGATGAACAACCGTTTAGGCACTATGTGTACAACCAACGAAATTCAGAATATGTTTATGAATGATCGTATAGGCACTACGTGTGCATCAGAACGAAATGATAATAACTTGAAAATAGTGAAATGATATGAAATAATGATATCATGATTTCATCGTACTATTAGTCTTGCCTCACTAAGTAAATATTTAACGTGTGTTGATTTCACGCATAGGTTATAATACAAATGAAGTAAGGAGATCATCGAACATCAAAACAAGTGTCGCCTCGTCAGTAACAGTACGACATTCATGTCAACTTTTGATGTATTTAGATGGCATGTAATAGATTTAGTAAAAAAGCTCTGAAAAGAAATTGATTTAACATGATGTAAAATAGTGAAGTGTTTGAAAATTACCTTTTATCTATTTAAGTTGAATGCACGTTTTATTATTAGTAAATTAAATTATTTTAAAAAAGGAACAAAATTTTACGGGTTTTCAAATACATAATTGTTTTAACTATGATGTGACATCTGTATCTTGTGTACGGAAAGGTATACGAGAGATGGGTGTTATATTTATTGGTATCAGAGATACATGTTTACCCGATTCTTGGTCGAAATCGAGTATATTTTATTGCAGAAAAGGGGTTTACATGCCACTAAGATGTCAAGGTTATTGATAGGGAATAGAGAGAATATGATAGATGTCTCTCCTTACTAACTTAAGTATTATCTTTATGTATGTTATACTACATGCCAGATTCTACGAATTTGAGAAGAGCGATTGAACGAGAGAATAGAGATAGATCGGGTAGTGAAAGTTATGAAGAGAATTGTGAACATTCAATTTTTTCTGAGAACGCCAGCACACCGGAATATTAGGGTATGCCCGTGCCAGAGTCTAGAGATTTTATGCAAGCTCTCGATGTTATATTGACAAGGTTCCAACCTACTCCGCCTCCATTTTCTCTTTCAGCACCACAAATATTAATCCCTAAAGAGTTAAGAAGTTTTGAAGCTCCTGATTTTCGAGAAGAAGAAGGTGAAGGTATGATGGATGCTGATTTATGGTTGAACGATGTTATGGTGATGTTGGAAAGTCTACAGTGCTCCAATTATGAAAAACTAGGTGGAGCTATATCTTTACTCCGAGGATCAGCTCAGTTTTTGTTGTCAAATACGACGATGTATGCATCACCTGAACAAGTGAACTGTCAATTCTTCCAAGGTAAGTTCAAGAACAAGTATATCGGGGAGCAGTTTATGAAGTCAATGCTGTTGAAATTTCTTAGCTTGAAACAAGGCGATCGAGCAGTGCACAAGTATAAGGCTGAATACAATAAGCTTAGCCGTTATGCTACCGTGGTAGTTCCTAATGATAAAGCTTGACGAGATTGGTTTATTGAGTGTCCGAGGCCTAAGTTGAAAGAGATAATGTTGGCCTTAAACATGCATAACTTACAAGAAGTTATTAACCGAGCTAAGGCTATTGAAAGAGCTCAATAGGAGACTTTAGCATCGGAACATAATTTACAGATGGGAAAAAGAGTAAGAATGTCTTCAACTTTCCATAATGCTAAGAGAGGCAAGGGCTTGAGTTCTCGATTTACTGACAGAGGTAGTTCTATTGTCGCTTCTCATAAAACTAAACAATCACAATATGTTGTTGCTAGCTCGGGTAGAGCTTATGGAGAAAGAAGTAATCCATGTTATACATGTGGAAAATTTCACCGGGGAGTAAGTAGAGTGATCTCTGGCACTTGTTTTCTTTGTGGAGAAAGGGTCATTATGCTCAGAACTGTCCACAGAGATCCAGAGATAGATTAGTGCAGACTAAGAGATTAATAGGAACACTTAGTAGAAGCAGAGAAATGAGAATATCAAGCGGTCAATCTGTGATTGGCCAGCGATAAGAGATTCGGGGAGTGGCCCGAATTTATAATATAAAGACCAGTGAGGATTGAGATTATCTGGAGATCATAAAAGGTACATTCCATCTTTTTGATGAGCCTGTTTTTGTTCTAGTTGACCCTAGTTCTACGCACTCTTATACTAATACAAAATTGGTTAGAGTTAGAGGAATTCCTTTATAACCAATTTCTAGTAAAATGATAGCAATAAACCCTATGGGTTATAGTTCAAGGGTCGCTTGGGTGTGTAGAAAATGTCAAATTAAGATTCAAGGGGTTGTGTTCTCGGTAAATTTGATGGAGTTGCCCTTTGATGAGTTTGAAATCATTTTTGGCATGGATTGGTTGTCTCCACATCATGGATGGGTAGATTGTCATTGGAAGTGATTATTCTTAAAGGATGCGGAAGGCTTCGAAATTGTAGTGATAGGTGATAAAGAGAAATCACCACCCAATGTGATATCGACCATAACTGCAAAGAAAATGATGTCAAAAGGATACATAGCTTTTCTAGCTAATGTAATAGACACTCGAGTGCCAAAAGTCAGATTAAAAGATATTCCAACAGTTAAGGAGTTTTCAGAGGTTTTTCTAGAAGAATTACTAGGTTTACCTACAGATCGTGAAGTAGAATTCAGGATTAAGGTTTACCAGGGTACCGATTTACTGACAGAGATAGTTCTATTGTCGCTTCTCAGAAAACTAAACAATCACAATATGTTGTTGCTAGCTCGGGTATAGCTTATAGAGAAAGAAGTAATCCATGTTATACATGTGGAAAATTTCACCGAGGAGTATGTAGAGTGATCTCTGGCACTTGTTTTCTTTGTGGAGAAAGGGTCATTATGCTCAGAATTGTTTTTGATGAAGATTGGGATTATCTGGAGATCATAATAAATACATTTCATCTTTTTGATGAGCCTGTTTTTGTTCTAGTTGACCCTGGTTCTACGCACTCTTATACTAGTACAAAGTTGGTTAGAGCTAGAGGAATTCCTTTAGAACCAATTTCTAGTGAAATGATAGCAATAAACCCTATGGGTTATAGTGCAAGGGTCGCTTGGGTGTGTAGAAAATGTCAAATTAAGATTCAAAGGGTTGTGTTCTCGGTAAATTTGATGGAGTTGCCCTTTGATGAGTTTGAAATCATTTTTGGCATGGATTGGTTGTCTCCAAATCATTGATGGGTGGATTGTCACTGGAAGCGATTATTCTTAAAGGATGCGGAAGGCTTCGCAATTGTAGTGATAGGTGATAAAGCAAAATCAACACCCAATGTGATATCGACCATAACTTCAAAGAAAATGATGTCAAAAGGATACGTAGCTTTTCTAGCTAATGTAATAGACACTCGAGTGCCAAAAGTGAGATTAAAAGATATTCCAATAGTTAAGGAGTTTTCAGAGGTTTTTCTAGAAGAATTACTAGGTTTACCTACAGATCGGGAAGTAGAATTCAGGATTGAGGTTTACCCGTGTACCGAACCTTTTTTTATGGCTCCGTATAAAATAGCTCCAATGGAGTTATGGGAATTAAAAGAACAGTTGCAAGAGCTGATTGATAAAGGATTTGTCAGACCCAATGTTTCTCCTTGGGGAGAACCTGTGCTATTTATGAGAAAGAAGGACGGGTCTATGCGGTTATGTATTGACTATCGTCAATTAAATAAAGTAACGATAAAAAACAAGTATCCTGTTCTGAGGATCGATGACCTGTTTGATCGATTGAAAGGTGCAGTAGTGTTCTCTAAGATAGACCTGAGGTTGGGGTACCATTAGTTAAATATCGAGAAGGATGATATTTCAAAGACAACTTTTCGGACTCGGTACGGACACTACGAATTCGTGGTAATGCCATTTGGATTGAATAACGCTCCGACAACATTTATAGACTTAATTAACAGAGTATCCAACCTTACTTGGATCAATTCATTGTGGTATTTATAGATGATATATTAGTGTACTCCAAGTCAAGAGAGGAACACGATGCTCATCTCCGAGCAGTTCTTTAGATATTTCGTGAAAGGTTGTTGTATGCGAAACTGTACAAATATGAATTTTGGTTAGTCGAGCTTCCTTTCCTTAGTCATATAGTCTCTAAGAAAGTCATAAGAGTAGATCCTAAAAAGATTCAAGCCATAGTAGGTTGGCAACCCCCAAAGAATGTTATGAAAGTTCTGAGTTTCTTAGGGCTTGCTGGTTACTATAGGAAGTTCGTGAAGAACTTCTCAATGTTATATCTACCACTAACTAAGTTGTTACGTAAGGATTTTCCTTTTGTTTGGACTGGAAAATGCCAAGAAAGTTTCGAAATGCTAAGAAAGTTTCGAAATGCTAAAGAGAATAGTATCGGAGGCCCCAATGCTTGTTTAACATGAGTTAGGAAAAAATTATGTCATTTTCAGTGATGCATCCCATAATGGGCTGGGATGTGTGCTGCTGTAAGAAGGGAAAGTAGTGGCTTATACCTCAAGACAGCTGAAGAATCATGAGAAAAATTACCCAACACATGATTTGGAATTGGCAGTAGTAGTGTTTGCTTTTAAAGTTTGGCTCTATTATCTATACGGTGAGCGTTCCATGTTTACACGAATCATAAAGTTTAAAGTACTTACTGACTCAGAAAAATTTGAATTTGAGATAGATAAGATGGATTTAGCTCTTAAAAGATTATGATTTGATTATTGATTATCATCCTCGAAAGGCTAATGTTGTAGCTGATGCGCTCAGTCGAAAGACTTTTACAACTCTACGAGCTTTAGATGCGCATATGTCTTTAAAGGAAGATGGTTCCTTGATTGCTAAACTTAAGATAAAGCTGATGTTTTTGGATCAGTTAAAAGAGCTGCAAGGCCGAGATAAGAAATGCTTGGTGAAAATGGCGTAAGTTGAAACAATAATAGGCTAAAGACTTTGAAATGAGAGTCAACAGATGTTTATATTATCGGGGAAGACTTTGCATTCCTGATAATGATGAATTGAAGAAAGATATTCTTTGTGAGGCATATTATAGCCCTAAGAACGATGCACCCAGGTGGGAATAAGATGTATCAGGACTTGAAGAGTCGTTATTTGGTGGCCTGGTATGAAAATAGCTGTAACGGAGTTTGTGGCAAAATGTTATGATAATTGTTATAAAATATTGTGCACTTGGATAAGTGTAATGCCCCAAATATCGAATCAGGGACTTTAGTGAAAAGTTTTAAATTTGAGGATTTTATTTGATTAAATGATAAAAGATGAGAAAATGACTTGGAATAGTGCTTTGACTAAATTGTAACAATAGATGAATAAAGATGGCATTTTGGTCTTTTAAAGGAAAATGAATTTAAAATTCATTCTTAATAAGGTATTAAAGTAAAGGGGAAGAGGGGAAATTAAGTTACCTATAGCTATCTCTTTTCTTCCTCTTTTCCGTGGAAAAACTCTCCTCCATAGCCAAAGGTAAGATTTCATTTGGCTAGCTTTTCCTTTCATTTTTGGTTGGTTTTTGAAGCATTAAATATCATAGAGGCTTAAGGAAGGGTTAAATAAGGTCAAAATTAAGAGATGGATGAAATATTGGAGATTTAAAAAAATGGGTTTTGGAATGATATGTTGTGATATAAGTTTTTATTGATGTTTACTAGTATATTTGACTTGTTAAAGAAGTAAATGAGATATTATAAGCATTTGATGAGTTTAAAAGCATGTTAGAAAAATTGGTGTGATTCTTAGATTGAAATGTTATTGGGAGAATTTAGATGTCTTAAGAAGCTAAATGAAGGAAAATTAGTAGGGATAAGTAAAGAAGAGTTTAATAGTATTGTTGGGTGTAAACATAAGGAAATTTGACCATATTTGGGTAAGAATCGGGCTGAAAAATGGAAAATATGGGTAAGGGTATCGATACTGATAAAACAATAACGATACTATATGCTTAAAATTTGAAGAATCAGCCGAGCAATATCGATACTGATGTTAGTAATATTGATACCGAAAGGGGTATCGATACTATGAGGAAGATATCGATACCATTGATAAAAAATGTAGAAATGGTATTGATACCATAATAGAGTATCAGTACCATAGTATAGTAGTATCGATACCATGGTAAGGGTATCGACACTATTGAGCCAGAAATTGTAAGATAGGCTGAGATTGTTACAGAAAATTTAATAATAGTACTTTTGAGTATTGTTTAAGTATAAATGTTAGGTGATGTACTAACAAGTGATATTGTAAGTGTTTTTAATGGATGCTTGATTTGATCGAAATCAAGCTACCGAGTCAAGCAAAATGAAAGGCTAAGTAGTTTAGTAATCAGATTTACGGTTTGAGATATAATAGCGAGGCACGCCAGGTGAGTGCATTGTATTATGTACCTATATGTGATGATAGTCATAGATGTCTGATTTCCTAAAATATGTATGGTGTTTACCAATGGCACCATGTGTGTAAAACTAAGAAATTCATGATGAGTTATGAATTTCCGTATGGGCACTATGTGTACAACTCACGGAATTTATCATATGTTGATGAACAACCGTTTAGGCACTATGTGTACAACCAACGAAATTCATAATATGTTTATGAATGATATCATGATTTCATCGTACTATTAGTCTTGCCTCACTAAGTAAATATTTAACGTGTGTTGATTTCACGCGTAGGTTAAAATAAAAACGAAGTAAGGAGATCATCGGACATCAAAGCAAGTATCGCCTCGTCAGTAACAGTATGACATTCATGTCAACTTTTGATGTATTTAGATGGCATGTAATAGATTTAGTAAAAACGCTCTGAAAAGAAATTGATTTAACATGATGTAAAATAGTGAAGTGTTTGAAAAATACCTTTTATCTATTTAAGTTTAATGCACGTTTTATTATTAGTAAATTAAATTGTTTAAAAAAAAAGAACAAAATTTTACGGGTTTTCAAATACAGAACTATTTTAACTATGATGTGACATATGTATCTTGTGTATGGAAAGGTATACGAGAGATGGGTGTTACATTTATTGGTATCAGAGATACATGTTTACCCTATTCTTGGTCGAAATTGAGTATATTTTATTGCAAAAAGGGGTTTACATTCCACTAAGATGTCAAGGTTATTGATAGGGAATAGAGAGAATATGATAGATGTCTCTCCTTACTAACTTAAGTATTATCTTTATGTATGTTATACTACATGCCAGATTCTACAAATTCGAGAAGAGCAATTGAACGAGAGAATAGAGATGGATCGGGTTGTGAAAGTTATGAAGAGAATTGTGAATATTCGATTTTGTCTGAGAACGCCAGCACACCGGAATATTAGGGTATGCCCGTGCCAGAGTCTAGAGATTTTATGCAAGCTCTCGATGTTATATTGACAAGGTTCCAACCTCCTCCGCCTTCATTTGCTCTTTCAGCACCACAAATGTTAATCCCTAAGGAGTTAAGAAGTTTTGAAGCTCCTGATTTTCGAGAAGAAGAAGGTGAAGGTATGATGGATGCTGATTTATGGTTGAACGATGTTATGGTGATGTTGGAAAGTCTGCAGTGCTCCAATTATGAAAAACTGGGTGGAGCTATATCTTTACTCCGAGGATCAGCTCGGTTGTTTTTGTCAAATACGACGATGTATGCATCACCTGAACAAGTGAACTGTCAATTCTTCCAAGGTAAGTTCAAGAACAAGTATAACAGGGAGCAGTTTATGAAGGCAATGTTGTTGAAATTTCTTAGCTTGAAAGAAGGCGATCGAGCAGTGCACGAGTATAAGGCTGAATACAATAAGTGATAGGGAAGCGATGGCGGATTGATGAACGTTGCTCTTGTTGAAGAATCAAACCTAGAAAGCTCTAGACTCGATGAAGAACAAAAGTGATGAATATGGGAAGGTGGCGGCAGTCGCTAGGATTGTTTAGGGTTTCTTTTATGTGCTGGAATCAAGATAAAAATAAGATTAAAACAAGATAAAGAAAAGATAAATGAATTGCAAATAAAATAAGATAACCAAGAAATCAAAAGATCTCCCTTATGAAGGTGAACGGTAAAGATGATTGATGGTGCGGATGGATTTGTGGAAAAATAGATGGATAAGTGTCCTATCGAGCCCTCCTAGTCGCAATGAAAAGGAAAACACGATAAATGGCTCTAACCAACCCTCCTAGTCGCGATGAAAAGGCAAATTGGAGTGTGAAGATTAATCTCCCTCACAAGAACTTGAAAGAACTCCAGGAAAAGAAGCTTCAAAGGCACAAGGCAATCAGCACTTGCAAAAACGAACTCTCGTTGTATTATTAATCAAAGAAATCTTGAATTACAAAGTTGAATGAAGCCTCCTTTATATAGGGGCTGAATTCTAAAGGTCCTAAATAACTAAAGAATAAAATAATAATAAACTAAACATGTTTTAACTCTAATTCCTAATAAAATAATAATAACTAAAAATATTGTTTTAACCCAACCTTAATTCCTAATAAAATAATAAATCTGATCCTAAAAGATAATTAATCATCCTATATTAAATTATATTACAAATAATCAATATAAATATTGAAAATTCGTAATATTTACAAAATAACGTATTAATCCCGTATAGGATTTCCTGCATGCACCATCTTCAGTAAAATGGTCATATCTTGAGTTATCGATATTGGATTGATACGATTCAAGAACCTTTGAAAAGATAAGAGACAGACGGTTGTATGTCCAGAAGACATGTTGACTAAATAAGATCAGGATCCCATTCAAAAAGTCGTCTCAATTCTGCTATTGTTCTGGTCTTCTTTTCCAATGCTTGGACGAGTGGATCATTTGGAAGAGTTATTACTTCTTCCTTTGATGTGAGCCTTGTGATGCATGTATCATCCTCCCTTTCTTCAAAAACATTCGACCTCGAATCTGAAACATTAAAGGGAGCAACATTAGAATCGTTTAATGATTCATTCACATTATACTTACCGAATAGATATGCTTTGAATCTTCGAGACTTTGTTCTTCTAATAGGTTTGAGTAGAAACATTAGTCCAAAGAAGCATGTATTATGGACTCTGGTGCATGTATCATTCCCCACTCCTCAAAAGGATTCGTCTTCGAATCTAAAAATCCAAAACAAAGAGAATTATATATGTTGAAAGGAAAACTTGTGAAACATTTACCAGGATCAATGTGATGTGGCTTTATGCATTTTAGTCGAGGTTTCTTCTTTGTAGGAACTGATTTCTTGTAGTCTTGAAATCCTCTTTTGCATACAAGTCTTGTAATATGATGTTTTGGTTGAAATTCAAGATGGCGCCGACCATTGTTGGCTTTCTGTATGATTGCTTCAGATAATTTCTCCATGGTTTTATTCATGTGTGGTGAGAATGAGTGTTTAAAAACCATGTCAACTGGTTTGTTAAAGTAATCCCTTAAGTCTCCTAAGTGTGGTTCATTAATTAAGAATTCTCGGGAGGAGATTTGTGGACTGTAGAACCTATTTAGTTGACAAGGAAACTCATATACAAGATAAAGCTCATTAAAAGCACTTTTAAAAGTATGGGTAGAAATATCAGAAATATCCGAGTTATTGTGATATACATCTTTGATATGTTCAATTCTCGGAATAGTAGTATGCATTTTATAGGTAAGAGTATACCTTCATGGTAGTGCATCATCTACTGTGTTTTGCTTACCTCGGTCTGTTATGCACTTAAAGGAGTTGTGCTTAGTGTGGATGACAACTTCACGAGCCTTACCTTGTAAAAAGGAGAAGAAGTACGTTACAATATCATTAAAATGAGTAATAAAATACTTACCTATGGACTCTAGTAACTGGTGGCTCTTCATTGATATGGCATAGTGATTAGGGCTTTCAGGTAGTAACCCATCAGGAGGGTCACCTAGCACTATTCGACAACTCTTAGCGATGGAAAATGGTGTGGGCCAGTCTCGTGTTGTTTTTACTTTCTCATCATTTACATGGAGTCCCAGTGCATGAACTATAAAGCCTTTGGAGTTGTTAGAATCTTGTTTCGTCATTAAGATGACATCACAACTAAGGCTTTCCTGGATGTAGCCTTTTCGTAACAAATCTAACTCTTTGGTTTCTTCGATATTGTATGTTTGACAAGGTATGATAGAACCTTGAATTAGATTGGTTTGGTGTTGTTTTCCTCTTTCTGGTGGTAATTCGTTAGGTGGATCACCAAACACTTCTTGAAAATCCTGTAACAAAGATGAAAACACACTAGGCAAATCCTTGTTAATGTTAGAGATCGAAACAATTGATTCTCTAAAGTGAACAAGGATGGAAGACTGTTTGTAAATAAGGTTCTCTCTCAATTCTTTTGTGCTCACATATTGATTTTGAGTCACTCTTTTCTTCTCACAATTAGGTTCACTCACCTCCCATGGGTCATTATTCTTTTGGCTTTTATAACTAGTGACCTCTTTTGCTTTTGCCTCTTTCTCAGCTTTTTCTTTTTTGCTTTCCCTACCTCCTCACAAATTATCATTTGATCTTTAGGGACTGGAAGTGTGTCATTCTTTGCTGGTCGTTCTTTCTCCTTGTCAGGTTTTTCATCTCTTGGCTTTTTTTGAGAAGATGGAGTAGAAGATGAGGAAGGATTTGAATGATTACCTTGATAAGAGGATGAAGTACCTTGGTAATGTTCACTGAATCGAGATTTCCTTTGGATTTGTGCTTCGATTGTCATTGCTTTCTTTAGTGCGTCTTCAAGGTTTTCGTACCCTTGTAGATCAAGAAGATCAATGATGTTTGAGTTTAAGCGGACGATGAATCTTGACACGGTGACCTCTTCTTTTTCGGTTATGTTAGCCCTATTGAGTAAGGACTGTATCCCTTATAGTACTCTTAAACTGAACTTCTACCTTGTCAAAGTTGGTGTAGTCGTAGTTTAACTTCTCGTGTATAATGTGTCGGTAGGAATCGCTTCCTCATGGTTTGTTTGAGGTCGGTCCAAGAAGTGATTGTTGGAATTTGGAAGTTCTGGATCTTTTTCCTTGTTTGCATCCACCAAGTTCGAGCATATCCTTCGAATTGCATGGTGATGAGGTGAACTTGTTTAGCTTGGGGGCAATCATGGTATGCGAACATGAGATCAACTTTTCCTTCCCATTCGATGTACCTGTCTGGATCATTGTCTCCTTTAAAAGACGGGATCGTGAACTTTGGTTTTGCAAAGAGTTCGGGTGCTTGAAAACGTATTTGTTCTCGCCCGGGTACCAAAAGTTCAGCATTGTTAGGTCTTGGATTCTGGTTTGGTAGATCCAGTTGTGGTTTTTGTCGTTCTCTCACGATTTCATCAAATCTTTCAACTTGAGTCGTGATTCGGGTAAGTGTGGCTAAGATAGCCGTAAGTGTCTTGTTGTTATTGTCACCCATCTTGAAATCATAACACTCAAAAGAAAATTTTAAAGTAAAATAAAAGTAAAAGGAAGAAAATTCAACAAAGCAAGAAACCTCACAAGTCACTCCAAGAAAGTAACACAACGAGAGGCAAGTAAGCCGATCTTGTACTCTTTAAAACTCACTTTACCAAGTAGTCTTCCACAGTTCGTATCGGAGTTTGATTACTAGCAAAGGCGATAAGAAAAAAACTTAAAAGTTCTAAGAGGCCAAACAAGGGTTAGACTCCAAGAGAACGAGAATACAAAGAAGGAAGAAGTATAAAAACTCTTTAGTCCTACTAACACAATGAAGATAATGTGTTAGATAATGCAAAATAACAATAACAAGGAAAAACAAAAGAACCTAAAGCACTAAGAGTCAAAGAAAAAAAAGAACCAACCCAGAAACCTGGAAAACGCTGGATCAACAAGAGAAACGTTTTTGAGGGGGTTACCGGTGTCAAACTATTCTGGAAAAATTCTTGAATGTCTTTTGATGTGTCAAGAAACGACTTGTAAAATTTCAGAACCAAATACCTTCAGTAGTATCCAGTAGACTCTGTTGAACGGTGAGTCCTCAAACAATCTGTTTTTCTTGATCGCTTTGTTCGAAGGTGTTTTTGATCTCCAAAAATTCTGATTTTTTGTTTGAATGATCTTCAATATATTAATTTTCAATATGGAAATTTTCACCACGAAATTCCTCCTGTAAAATTTTCAAGAAATTCGACAAGATTCTAAACCGAATCTGCCGATGAAACTTGAATGATGTATTTAAAGGCTCCAATGAACTCCGATTGGGGTGAAATTTAGACTGGGGATTAATATTAAGATGGATATGATATCTGAAGAAAATCAGCCCTAAATACCTTCGTTCGCAAATTTTTTGAAATTTTGGCTTTTTTTGCTTTTTTTTGTGCCTTTTTTTACCTTTTTTTTTTGCCTTTTTTTTGTTTTTTTTTTTGAAAAAATAGCAAACTAACAAGAAGGATTTGAATCTAAATTAAAATTAAATAAAATGAACCTGAAACGATGAATCTTCTCTGAACTAGCTCCGTTGGGGTACCTTGACGATTTTGTGTGCAAGAACAAGCAAAATTGCTTGCTTCTTTCCAAGAATCGGCCCAAATCTGATACCAATTGATAGGGAAGCGGTGGCGGATTGATGAAAGTTGCTCTTGTTGAAGAATCAAACCTAGAAAGCTCTAGACTCGATGAAGAACAAAGGTGATGAATATGGGAAGGTGGCGGTAGTCGCTAGGATTGTTTAGGGTTTCTTTTATGTGCTGGAATCAAGATAAAAATAAGATTAAAACAAGATAAAGAAAAGATAAATGAATTGCAAATAAAATAAGATAACCAAGAAATCAAAAGATCTCCCTTATGAAGGTGAACGGTAAAGATGATTGATGGTGCGGATGGATTTGTGGAAAAATAGATGGATAAGTGTCCTATCGAGCCCTCCTAGTCGCAATGAAAAGGCAAACACGATAAATGGCTCTAACCAACCCTCCTAGTCACGATGAAAAGGCAAATTGGAGTGTGAAGATTAATCTCCCTCACAAGAACCTGAAAGAACTCCAGGAGAAGAAGCTTCGAAGGTACAAGGCAATCAACACTTGCAAAAACGAACTCTCGTTGTATTATTAATCAAAGAAATCTTGAATTACAAAGTTGAATAAAGCCTCCTTTATATAGGGGCTGAATTCTAAAGGTCCTAAATAACTAAAGAATAAAATAATAATAAACTAAACATGTTTTAACTCTAATTCCTAATAAAATAATAATAACTAAAAATATTGTTTTAACCCAACCTTAATTCCTAATAAAATAATAAATCTGATCCTAAAAGATAATTAATCATCCTATATTAAATTATATTACAAATAATCAATATAAATATTGAAAATTCGTAATATTTACAAAATAACGTATTAATCCCGTATAGGATTTCCTGCATGCACCATCTTCAGTAAAATGGTCATATCTTGAGTTCCTGATATCGGATTGATACGATTCAAGAACCTTTGAAAAGATAAGAGACAGATGGTTGTATGTCCAGAAGACATGTTGACCAAATAAGATCAGGATCCCATTCAAAAAGTCGTCTCAAGTATGCTATTGTTATGGTCTTCTTTTCCAATGCTTGGACGAGTGGATCATTTGGAAGAGTTATTACTTCTTCCTTTGATGTGAGCCTTGTGATGCATGTATCAATAAGCTTAGACATTATGTTACCGAGGTAGTTCCTAATGATAAAGCTTGACGAGATTGGTTTATTGAGGGTCTGAGGCCTAAGTTGAAAGAGATAATGTTGGCCTTAAACATGCATAGCTTACAAGAAGTTATTAACCGAACTAAGGCTATTGAAAGAGCTCAATAGGAGACTTTAGCATCGGAACAAAATTTACAGATGGGAAAAAGAGTGAGAATGTCTTCAACTTTCCATCATGCTAAGAGAGACAAGGGCTCAAGTTCCCGATTTACTGACAGAGATAGTTCTATTGCCGCTTCTCAGAAAACTAAACAATCACAATATGTTGTTGCTAGCTCGGGTAGAGCTTATAGAGAAAGAAGTAATCCATGTTATACATGTGGAAAATTTCACCGAGGAGTATGTAGAGTGATCTCTGGCACTTGTTTGCTTTGTGGAGAAAGGGTCATTATGCTCAGAACTGTTTTTGATGAGGATTGGGATTATCTGGAGATCATAATAAATACATTTCATCTTTTTGATGAGCCTGTTTTTGTTCTAGTTGACCCTGGTTCTACGCACTCTTATACTAGTACAAAGTTGGTTAGAGCTAGAGGAATTCCTTTAGAACCAATTTCTAGTGAAATGATAGCAATAAACCCTATGGGTTATAGTGCAAGGGTCGCTTGGGTGTGTAGAAAATGTCAAATTAAGATTCAAAGGGTTGTGTTCTCGGTAAATTTGATGGAGTTACCCTTTGATGAGTTTGAAATCATTTTTGGCATAGATTGGTTGTCTCCACATCATGGATGGGTGGATTGTCACTGGAAGCGATTATTCTTGAAGGATGCGGAAGGCTTCGAAATTGTAGTGATAGGTGATAAAGCGAAATCACCACCCAATGTGATGTCAAAAGGATACGTAGCTTTTCTAGCTAATGTAATAGACACTCGAGTGCCAAAAGTGAGATTAAAAGATATTCCAACAGTTAAGGAGTTTTCAGAGGTTTTTCTAGAAGAATTACTAGGTTTACCTACAGATCGTGAAGTAGAATTCAGGATTAAGGTTTACCAGGGTACCGAACCTGTTTATATGGCTCCGTATAAAATAGGTCCAATGGAGTTATGGGATTTAAAAGAATAGTTGCAAGAGCTTCTTGATAAAGGATTTATCAGACCCAATATTTCTCCTTGGGGAGCACTTGTGCTATTTGTGAAAAAGAATGATGTGTCTATGCGGTTATGTATTGACTATCATCAATTAAATAAAGTAACGATAAAGAACAAGTATCCTCTTATGAGGATTGATGACCTGTTTGAATGTTTGAAAGGTGCAGTAGTGTACTGTAAGATAGACCTGAGGTTGGGGTACCATTAGTTAAATATCGAGAAGGATGATATTTCAAAGACAACTTTTCGGACTCAGTACTGACACTACAAATTCGTGGTAATGCCATTTGGATTGACTAACACTCCGACAACATTTATAGACTTAATTAACAGAGTATTCCAACCTTACTTGGATCAATTCGTTATGGTATTTATAGATGATATATTAGTGTACTCCAAGTCAAGAGAGGAACATGATGCTCATCTCCGAGCGGTTCTTCAGATATTTCGTGAAAGGTTGTTGTATGCGAAACTGTCCATATACGAATTTTGGTTAGTCGAGATTCCTTTCCTTAGTCATATAGTCTCTAAGAAAGGCATAAGGGTAGATCCTAAAAATATTCAAGCCATAGTGTATTGGCAACCCCCAAAGAATGTTATGGAAGTTCTGAGTTTCTGGGGTTTGCTGGTTACTATAGGCAGTTCGTGAAGAACTTCTCAATGTTATCTCTACCACTAACTAAGTTGTTACATAAGGATTTTCCTTTTGTTTGGAATGGAAAATGCCAAGAAAGTTTTGAAATGCTAAAGAGAATAGTAATGGAGGCCCCAATGCTTGTGTAGTATGAGTTAGGAAAACATTATGTCATTTTTAGTGATGCATCCCATAATGGGCTGGGATTTGTGCTGCTGTAAGAAGGGAAAGTAGTGGCTTATACCTCAAGACAGCTGAAGAATCATGAGAAAAATTACCCAACACATCATTTGGAATTGGCAGTAGTAGTATTTGCTTTGAAAGTTTGGCTCTATTATCTGTACGGTGAGCGTTCCATGTTTACACGAATCACAAAGTTTAAAGTACTTTCTGACTCAGAAAAAGTTGAATTTGAGACAGATAAGATGGATTTAGCTCTTAAAAGATTATGATTTGATTATTGATTATCATCCTCGAAAGGCTAATGTTGTAGATGATGCACTCAGTCGAAAGACTTTTACAACTCTATGAGCTTTAGATGCACATATGTCTTTAAAGGAAGATGGTGCCTTGATTGCTAAACTTAAGATAAAGTTGATGCTTTTGGATTGGTTAAAAGAGCTGTAAGGTCGAGATGAGAAATGCTTGGTGAAAATGGCACAAGTTGAAAAAATAATAGGCTAAAGACTTTGAAATAAGAGTCAACGGGTGTTTATATTATCGGGGAAGACTTTGCATTCCTGATAATGATGAATTAAATAAAGATATTCTTTGTGAGGCATATTATAGCCCTTTGACGATGCACCCAGGTGGGAATAAGATGTATCAGGACTTGAAGAGTCGTTATTGGTGGCCTAGTATGAAAATAGTTGTAACAGAGTTTGTGGCACAATGTTTAACATGTCAGCAAGTGAAGGATGAACATCAAGAGCCTTCTGGATTGCTACAATCGATAACCATTCCTGAGTGGAAGTGGGAGCGAGTTACAATGGATTTTGTTTCGAAGTTACCTTTGTCTCCAAGTAAAAATGATTCGACATGGGTAATAGTGGACATATTGACCAAGGCGTCTCATTTTATTCCAGTTCGAGTAGATTACTCGATGGATAAGTATGCGGAGTTATATATAAAAGAGATAGTTAGAGTTCATGGAGTTCCTATATCGATAGTGTCTGATCGAGACCCACAGTTTACTTCAAGATTCTAGAAGTCTTTACATGAGGCACTGGGTACTCGATTGAACTTCAGTACAACTTTTCAGCTGCAAACAGATGGGCAGTAAGAATGATTTATTCAGATATAAGAAGATAAACTAAGGGTATGTGTGATTGAATTTAAAGGATCATGGGAAAAGTATTTGCCTTTAGCGAATTTTACGTATGACAATAATTACCAATTGAGTATTAAGATGACCCCGTATGAAGCTTTTTATGGGAGGAAGTACATAGCAGCATTAAATTGGTTTGAATTAAAAGATTGAGACCTAATTGGCCCGAATTTGATGAAAGAAATAGAGGAAAAAGTGAAAATTATACAGAGCAATCTAAAGTTAGCCTCTGATTGCCAGAAGTGTTATGCTGATTTGAATAGAAAGAAAATCAAATTTCAAGTGGGGGATAAAGTATTTCTGAAGGTATCACCCTGGAAGAAGGTATTACGTTTTGGACGAAAAGGAAAGTTGAGTCCGAGATTCGTTGGACCTTATGAGATCTTAAAAAGGGTCAAAACAATAACTTATCAATTAGCTTTGCCTCCGTATATGGACAAGATGCACAATGTTTTCCATGTATTAATGATTAGATGGTACAAATAAGATCCATACCATGTCATCACGCCTGAAGAGATTGAAATTTAACCAGATTTAACTTATGAGGAAGAACCAATATGGATCTTAGCTAAACGAAACAAGGAATTGCGTAACAAAAGGATTCTGTTAGTAAAAGTGCTATGACAGAATCATAAGGTAGAAGAAGCTACCTCGAAAAGAGAGGAGGACATGAGGAAGCCGTTTCCACATCTCTTTATTTCAGGTACTTCTTTAAATTTGAGGATGAATTTTATTAAGGGGGAGAATTAAAATAACCCAAATATCGAATTAGGGAATTTAGTGAAAAGTTTAAAATTTGAGGACTCATTTTATTAAATGATAAAAGACGAGAAAATGATTTGGAATAGTGTTTTAAACTAAATTGTAACAATAGATGAATAAAGAAGGCATTTTGGTCTTTTAAAGGAAAATTAATTTAAAATTCATTTTTAATAAGGTATTAAAGTAAAGAGGAAGAGGGGAATGTAAGTTACCTAAAGCAATATATTTTCTTCCTCTTTCACGTGGAAAAAGTCTCCTCTATAGCCAAAGGTAAGATTTCATTTGGCTAGCTTTTCCTTTCGTTTTTGGTTAGTTTTTGAAGCATTAAATATAGTAGAGGCTTAAGGATGGGTTAAATAAGGTCAAAACTAAGAGATGGAAGAAATATTGGAGATTTAAGAAAATGGGTTTTGGAATGATATGTTAATATATGAGTTTTTATTGATGTTTACTAGTATATTTGACTTTTCAAAGAAGTAAATGAGACATTAGAAGCATTTGATGAGTTTAAAAACTTGTTAGAAAAATTGGTGTGATTCTTAGATTGAAATGTTATTGGGAGAATTTAGATGTCTTAAGAAGCTAAATGAAGGAAAGTTAGTAGGGATAAGTAAAGAACAATTTAGTTGTATTGTTCGGTGTAAACATAAGGAAATTTGACCAAATTTGGATAAGAATCGGGCTGAAAAAAATGAAAATATGGGTAAGGGTATCGGTACTGATACAATAGTACCCTATAGGCTTAAAATTTGAAGAATCAGCCGAGCAGTATAGATACTGATGCAAGTAGTATCGATACCGAGAGGGGTATCGATACTATGAGGAAGGTATCAATACCATTGATAAAAAAAAGCAGAAATAATATCGATACCGTGATAGAGTATCATTATAATAGTATAGTAGTATCGATACCATGGTAGGGGTATCGATACTATTGAACTAGAAATTATAAGATAGACTAAGATTGTTACAGAAAATTTAATAATAGTACTTTTGAGTATTGTTTAAGTATGAATGTTAGGGGATGTACTAACAATTGTTATTGTACGTGTTTTTGATGGATTCTTGATTAGACCGAAATCAAGCTCCTGAGTCAAGAAAAATGAAAGGCAAAGGCAAAGGCAAAGTAGCTGAGTAATCAGATTTGTGTTTTGGGATATAATAACGAGGCAAGCTAGGTGAGTGCATTGTATTATATACCTATATGTGGTTATAGTCATAGATGGATGATTTCTTAAAATATGTATGGTGATTACTAAATGGCACCATGTGTGCAAAACTAAGAAATTCATAATGAGTTATGAATTTCCGTATGGGCACTATATGTTCAACTCACGAAATTCATCATATGTTGATAAATAATCGTTTAGGCAGTATGGGTACAACTCACAGAATTCATTATATGTTGATGAACAACTGTTTAGGCACAATGTGTGCAACTCACGGAATTCATAATATGTTTATGAATGACCGTATAGGCACTACGTGTGCATCGCAATGAAATGATAATAACTTGAAAATAATGAATTGGTATTTGATTGATATGAAACAATGATATCATGATTTCATCGTACTATTAGTCTTGCCTCACTAAGTAAATACTTAACGTGTGTTGATTTCACGCGTAGGTTATAAAACAAGTGGAGTAAAGAGATCATCGGACATCAAAACAAGTGTTGCCTTATCAGTAACAGTATGACATTCATGTCTACTTTTGATGTATTTAGTTGGCATGTAATAGATTTAGTAAAAACGCTCTGAAAATTTCTTTTTGTTTATCTATTTAAGTTTAATGCATGTTTTATTATTAGTAAATTAAATTGTTTTATAAAAAGGAACAAAATTTTATGGGTTTTCAAATGTTAAACTATTTTAATTATGACGTGACATTTGTATCTTGTGTACGGAAAGTTATACGGGAGATGGGTGTTACAGTAAGTATGATTGAGATATGCTATGTTGAGGATTGTGTAGCGTTTAGGGAATTTTCATTGATTTTAATATGTGCATTATAGTAGAAAGTATATGCATTCACTTGGCTTTTATAATAGTATGTGAACCATGTGTTGCCTTTAAGGCAATGTGGGGATTTTGTTTTAGGACTTTCTTTAAGTTTTAGATGTTTCTAATTTTGTAAATAATATGGTGATGGGTTGGTCTTTTGATTTTCTTGTTAGCATGTAATGTTGATGATGATATCGTGATCACTTGTTAATTGTTGATTTCATGTTAGATAGAATATGCAAAAATGTTGCTATGAACTCTAATAAGTGTTTGAATCGCTTCGACAAATTAATTAGAGTGTATATAATATGTTAGTGTCTTAGGAAGCATGAAACGAGAGGTTTTTTTCATTTGTCTATGTGACTTATGAAAATGCAAGTTGTATATGCAAATTTTGAATTTTGATACAAGATTCCATTATGAAGTGTTGACCGATATTTTGAAGCTTGATGGAAGTGTATTGTGATGTGTATTAAGTGATTTGAGCATGTTCATGTATGTATCTAAACCATAGGAAATATTAGATCAAAATTTGGTAGCTCATTTTTGCATGTTCATATGAATTTCTTCATATTTCTTAAAAAATGATCAATCCATTGAAGAAATGATTGATCCTTTTGCCCAAAGGATCAATCCGTTTGTCCAAAGGATCGATCATAACCCTAATATATTGCAAAGGATCAATCCCCCCTAAAAAAGAATCGATCCCTTCCCTTTGTATTCAAAGAAATATGGGAATATTCAATTCATTAAAGGTTCTAAGTGTCCCCAAGTCTTAGTTTCATCTTATGATGTTTTAGTTTGTTTAAAATGGTCCAAAAATAGAGTTCTTAACTAATACTAGACCCTTATTTCAAAATTTGTTGAGAGTTGTTTTGACACACTTGAACATGCTGAATTTCATAATAAGATAGTCGATTGCATGTTAGTTGTTCATATGCAACTTTTGAATTATTTACATTATGGTTCATAGGCTTGTATGTTCAATTAGACCCACAATTGATGTCCAATTAATATGAAAGTTTATACAGTCCATTAATTAAAGACTAATAAAGATCATTGATGGGCTTAATTAGGTAACTTACCTTTGATAATTTTATTTATGAAATAAATAATTTACCCCTACTTAACTAGTAACACATATCTTGAAATGTTTGATGTTTGAATGAAGTTAGCTTCTTAATTGATTATTTGCTTCCATGAATTACCTGTTGCATGTTTAAATTTTAAATTGCTTTCATTTAATATAGTTGAACTAAGATTTTTGTTTTGTTCGACAAGATCTGATCCTAATGTATGATCAGGTATCCATGTCATCCTACGTGACCGGGTATGGCCGTTACATTTGTTGGCAACAGAGGGTAGGTTATATGAGTATGTGCATGTATATTAGGGTAGATAATTGAGAACCATATTACCTCAAATATTTAAAAAATTTGCAAGTCATTATTTGATCACCCAATGATCTTCCAACCTTAGTTTTTTTAAATTTTATAGTTTCTTGCTATTATAGTACCCTATGGCACCTTGTTGTGCTATATTAGGAGTTCCCAAGGGTCAGTACCCTACCACTAGTACTAATGTGACTGCAGTTGGGGGAAGGGTAAATAAACCTCCACATGTGTTCCAAACCCTAACTATAACACCCATCTCCCGTATACCCTTATGTATACGAGATATATATGTAACATCACTATTATTACTGTTCCTAATTCGAAATCCGTAAAATTTCATTTCGTTTTATAAAAATCTAGTTCACTTATAATAAAACATACATTAACTTTAATATACGTACAAAAAGAGATGTTCAAACACCTCATCATTTTACAACAGTTTAATCCAAATTACTATTCAGAGCGTTTCTACTAAACCCTATTACATGCCAACTAAAATTTATCAAAAGTAGTAAGATATGTCATACAGTTACTGATGAGGTGACTCTGGCTTGGATTTCCAATGATCTCCTTACTCAGCTTGTATTCAACCTACTAGTGACATAAACACGCATTAAGAATTACTTAGTGAGGCAAAAACTATTCATACAATGTTATATATATATATATATATATATATAACATTATTCTTTATTGATAAACTATCAATTCAATATTTCATTCATTATCATTTCTTTGTAATGCACATGTAGTGCCCATACAATCATGCATAAACATATTATGAATTCCGTGTTTTACACCCATGTGGCCAAAATGGTTATTCATCCATATGGGATGAATTCCGTGAAATGCACATTGAGTGTCGAAACAGTTATTCCTCCACATAGGATGAATTCCGTGAAATGCACACATAGTGCTGAAATGGTTATTCATCCACATAGGATGAATTCTGTGAAATGCACTCTTAGTGCCGAAATGGTTATTCATCCACATAGGATGAATTTCGTTAAATATACACTTAGTGCCAAAACGGTTATTCATCCACATAGGATGAATTCCGTGAAATGCACAATTAGTGTCGAAGCGGTTATTCATCCACATAGGATGAATTCCGTGAAATGCACACTTAGTGCCGAAATGATTATTCATCCATATATGATGAATTCTGTGAAATGGACAATTAGAGCCTATTTTGTAATCACCACATACATTTTTAATAGTTATACATATATGATTAGTACATCATATAATTACACAATTAAATGTACTCACCTGATTATCTTCGCTACGGTATCTAAAATGCAAAGCTGCTTACTCTGGTATTTTACCTATTCCCTTTCTTTTGCTTATTTCAGGGGTTTGATTTCTATCTACTCAAGCATCCATTCAATACATGTACAATATCAATTGTTAGTATATTCCCTAACAATTATACTTAAACATTAATAAAAAAAACTATTCTTAACCTTTCTTCAACATTATCAGCCTATCTCACCATTTCTGGTCCCTCAGTATCGATACCCATGCCATGGTATCAATACTACCATTCTATGGTAATGATACTATGCTATAGGATCGATACAATTTTTGCATTCTGTTTTTGAATGGTATCAATACCTTACCTTAGGTATCGATACTCCCCCTTGGGTATTGATAATGATTGAATCAGTATCGATACTACCCAACATATTCATCTTATTTTAGCCTATAGTATCAGTACTGTTAGAATAGTATCGATACTCGTGCCCAGAATTTCCAATTTTCATCCCAAGATACACCTAAATTTGGTCATTTTCCTCAGGTTTTCCCCAAACAATACTATGTAACTCTTCTCTACTTATCCATAGTAATTTTCCTTCATTTAGCTACTTAAAACATATATCATCCTTCAATATCATTTGATTCTAAGAATTACATCATATTTTCTAACTTGTTTTTAAACTCATCTAATGCTTCTAATCTCTTATTTACTACTTTGACAAGTCAAAACTACTAACAATCATCAATAAACACCAATATACTAATATATCATTTAAAAACCTATTTTCTAAAATCTCCAATATATCCTCTATTTCATAGTTTTAATCTCATTTAATCCCTTTTTAAGCTTCTATCATACTCAAAGCTTTAATAATCAACCAAAAACAAAAGGATAAACTATCTATATGAAATCTTATATTTAAGCTATGGAGAAGAGCTTTCTACGGGGAAAAAAGAAGGAAAGAAGAAAAACTTTTGTGGTAACCTAACTCCTTTTTCCCCCTTTCTTTAATATATTTTTGAAATACATTTAAAATCCCTTTTCATGCAAAGGACTAAAATACCCTTTTGATAATCCATTGTCTCAATTTAGTCCAACTATTAATCATACTAATTCTCATCTTTTATCATTTAATCGAATAAATCCTTATATTTTTTAAATCATTTCAATAAAGTTCCTAATTCGGCAATTGGGGTATTACAATTCTCCCCCTTAAGAAAATTCATCCTCAAATTTAAAGAAGTACCTGAACCGAAGAGATGGGGAAACTATTTTTTCATATCCTCCTCTCTTTCCAGGTAGCCTCTTCTACCTTATGATTCTGCCAAAGCACTTTAACCAACAAAATCCTTTTGTTACGCAATTCTTTGTTTTCCATAGCCAAGATCCGTAGTGGTTCTTCCTCATAAGTCAAATCTGGTCGGATCTTTATTTTTTCAGGGGTGATAACATGAGATAGATCCGACTTGTACCTTCTAACCATCAATACGTGGAAAATATTATGGATCTTGTCCATATCCGGAGGAAAAACTAACTGATAGGCTACAGGTCCAACCCTTTTTAATATCTCATATGGTCCAATGAACCTTCAGACTCAGCTTTCCTTTTCGTCCAAAATGTAATACCTTCTTCCAAGAAAATACTTTCAAAAATACCTTGTCCACTTCTTGGAATTCTATTTCTTTTCTTTTCAAATCGATAGGACTTCTGTCGATCTCAAACTATCTTTAAATTGCTCTGAATAATCTTCACTTTATATTCCATATCTTTCATCAAATCTGGGCCAACCATATCCCGATCTTTCAATTCAAACCAATTTATTGGTGTCCTACATTTTCTTTCATATAGAGCTTCATACGGGGTCATCCTAATACTGGATTGATAACTATTATTATAAGTAATTTCCTCTAAAGGTAAATACCTTTCCCATGATCCCTTAAAGTCAATTACACATGCCTTTAGTATATCCTCTAAGATCTGAATAGCTCTTTCTGAGTGCCCATCTGTCTGCGGATGAAAATAGATACTAAAGTTTAATCGAGTACCCAATGACTCATGTAAAGACTTCCAGAATCTTGAAGTAAACCTTGGGTCTCGATCGGACACTATCGATAGCAGTACTCCATGCAGTCTAATAAAGACTTCCATCAATAACGATGCTTCAAGTCCTGATACATTTTATTCCTGTCCGGGTGCATCGTCAAAGGGCTATAATGTGCTTCACAAAGAATATCATTCTCCAATTCATCATCATCAGGAATGCAAAGCCTTCCACAGTAATATAAACATCCATTATCACTCCTTTCGAAATACTTGGTTTCTTCTTTTTTGACTTATGCCAATCTCATCAAACATTTCTTGTCTCAACCTTGCAGCTATTGTACCTGATCCAACAACATCAGTTTTAACATTAATTCAACAATCAAAGCTCCATATTCTTTTAAAGATATACGTGAATTTAAAGCCCTTAAAGAAGTAAAAGCCTTTCGACTGAGCGCATCTGCTACCACATTAGCCCTTCTCGGATGATAATCAATAACCAAAACATAATCTTTTAAGAGCCAAATCCATATTCTTTGCCCCAAATTTAGCTCTTTCTTAGTCAACAAATATTTTAGACTTTTGTGATCCATGTAAACATGGCAACGCTCACCGTACAAATAATGGCGCCAAATTTTTAAAGCAAACACCACAGCTGCCAATTCCAAATCATGTATTGGATAATTCCTTTCATGATTCTTCAGCTGTCTTGAGGCATACACCACAACTTTCCCCTCTTGCATCAGCACACACCCCAATATATTATGCGATCATCACTGAAAACGACATAATCCTTACCTGACTCAGGTTGCACAAGAATCGGAGCTCCATTACTAATATCTTTAACGTTTCAAAACTTTCCTGACATCTTTCTGTCCAAACAAAAGGCACATCCTTTCGTAACAATCTAGTTAGCGGCAGATCTATCATTGAAATATTCTTCACAAATCACCTATAATAATCAACGAGCCCCAAGAAACTTCAAACTTCAGAAATATTCATTGGGGGTTTCCAATCCACTATAGCTTGAATCTTTTTGGGATCTACTCTTATGCCTTCTACCGAGACTATATGACCAAGGAAAGCAATCTCAGCTAACCAAAATTCACATTTAGACAATTTCACATACAACTTCTTATCATGTAGTGTATGATGAACCACTCAAAGAAGAGCATCATGTTCCTCCTTTGAATTTGAATATACCAAGATATCATCTATAAACACTACCAAAAACTGATCCAAATATGGTTGAAACTCTCTGTTCATTAAATACATAAATACTGCAGGGGCATTTGTTAATCGAAACGGCATTACCACAAATTCATAGTGTCCATACCGAGTCGAAAAAGCCGTTTTAGAAATATCTTCCCTTTCGATCATTAGTTGATGGTACCCCAACCTCAAATCTATATTAGAGAACACTGCTGCACATTTTAGTTGATCAAACATGTCATCTATCCTTGGAAGAGGATACTTGTTCTTTATCATTACTTTATTCAACTGACGATAGTCAATACATAAACGCATAAACCCGTTCTTCTTTTTCACAAATATCACAGGTAAGCCCCAAGGAGAAACACTAGGTCTAATAAATCCTTTATCAAGAAGCTCTTGCAACTATGCTTTTAATTCTCGTAACTCCATTGGTGCCATTCTATACGGAGCCATTGAAACATATTCAGTACTCGTGTAAACCTCAATTCTGATTGCTACCTCACGATCTGGGGGAAAACCAGGTAACTCTTCCGAAAAAACCTCGAGAAACTTATTAAATGTGGGAATATCCTACAATCTTACTTTCGGAGCTCTAGTGTCTATTACATTAGCTAAAAAATCTATTCATTCTTTTAACATCATTTTCTTGGCAGTCATGGTTGATATCACATTCGAGAGAAATTTCAATTTTTCGTCGATCACTACGATTTCGGAACCTTCAGTATTCTTTAGACAAACATTTCATACGACAATCAACCCACCCATAATGTGAAGACAACCAATCCATAACCAGGATAATTTTGAATTCTTTGAAGGGCAATTTCATCAAGTTGGTCAAGAACACCACTCCTTGTATCTTAATCGGATATTTTCTATATACCCGAGTTATCCTTGCACTATCACCCATAGGGTTTACTGCTATCATTTCACTAACAATGGGTTCTAAAGTAATTCCTCTAGTTCTAACCAACTTTGTTCTAATATAAGAGTGCGTAGAACAGGATCAACTAGAACAAAAATAGGCTCATAAAAAAGGTGAAATGTACCTATTATGATCTTCGGATCCTCCCGATCCTCATTTGTCTTTATATTTTAAATTCGGGCCACTCTCCGAGTCTATTATCTTTGGCTAGCCTCAGTTTGACTGCCTAATCTTCCTCTTCCTCTGCTTCTACTAGGTGCTGCTACTAATCTCTCAAATTGTACTGATCTATCCCTTGATCTCTACGGACAGTTCCTAGCATAATGATAGGTTCCTCCACAATTAAAGAAAGCGCCAAAGGGCACTCTACATACTCCCCGGTGAAATTTACCACATGTCTGACATGGGTTATCTTTTTCTCCAAAAGCTCTACCCGCTCGCAGTAAAAGAATGTGACTACTTAGACTTCTGTGCAGCTGCAGCAGCAACAACATCAGTTCTATCAGTATATCGGGAACCTGATCCCTTGCCTCTCTTAGTATAATGTGTAGATGAAGATATCCCAGTACTTTTTCCCATCTGCATGCTCTACTCCGAAGCTAGTGTCTCATCTTGAGCTCTTTCAATCGCCTTCGCTCTATTTATCACTTCTTGCAGACTAGACAAATTTAATACCAACATCATCTCTTTTAGCTTAGGCCTCAGACCCTCAATGAACCATTCTCGATGAGCTTTATCATTATGAACAACCTCTATAGCATAATAACTTAACTTATTGTATCCGACCTCATACTCATGCACTGCACGTTCACCTTGTTTCAAGCTAAGAAACTTCAACATAATTGATATCATAAACTGGTCCCTGATATACTTGTTCTTGAACTCCTCTTGGAAGACTTGCCAGTTCACTTGCTCGGTCGACGCATACATCGTCGTGTTTGTCCACCATACCTGAGCCGAACCTCTGAGTAATGATACATCTGCACCTAGTTTTTCAGGATCGGAGCACTACAGACTTTCCAGCATCATCATCACATTATTCAACCATAAGTCTGTGTCCATAGGACCTTCACCTTCTTCTCCCCTGAACTCAGGAGCACCCAAACTTCTTGACACATTCAGAATTAGTATTCACGGTACTAGAGGAGTAGGGGGAGGTGATAGAGGTTGGAATCTTGTCAAGATAGCATCAAGAGCTTGTACGAATGCTCCAAACTCCAAAACAGGCATACCTTGAGGTACTGATGCGCTGGCATTCTCAGACGGAATCGGGTGTTCGCTATTCTCATCGTAGCTTTCAATCCCCGATTCGTCTCTACTTTCTCGACCAACTGCTCTTCTCGAATTCCTAAAATCCAACATCTATTATAGCATACATAAAGAAAATACTTAATTTAGTAAGGAGAGACATCTTATCATATTCATTCTATATCTTATTAGTAACCTTGACATCTTAGTGGCATGCACTCTTTGTACATTCAAATTACACTTGATTTGGCCGAGAATCAGTTGAACCTGTAGCTCTGATACCAATAATTGTAACACCCATCTCCATATCCTTTCCGTATACGAGATATAGATGTCACTTCATATTATTAATGTTCCTAATTCGAAATCCGTAAAACTTTTGTTTCGTTTTATAAAACATCTAATTCAATTATAATAAAACATACATTAACTTTATATACGTACAAAAAGATATTTACAAACACCTCACCATTTTACAACAGTTTAATCCAAATTACTATTCATAGCATTTCTACTAAACCCTATTGCATGCCAACTAAAATATATCAAAAGTAGACATATATTTCAAACGGTTACTGATGAGGTGACTCTGGCTTGGATGTCCAATGATCTCCTTACTCATCTTGTATTCAACCTACACGTGACATAAACACACATTAAGTATTACTTATTGAGGCAAAAACTATTCATACAATGAAATCAATATATATATATATATCATTATTCTTTATTGATGAACTATCAATTCAATATTTCATTCATTATCATTTCTTTATGATGGACCAGTAGTGCCCAAACGGTCATTCATAAACATATTATGAATTTCGTGTTTTGCACCCATGGTGCCAAAACGGTTATTCATCCACATGGAATGAAATCCGTGAAATGTACACTTAGTGTCATAACGATTATTCATCCACATATGATGAATTCCGTGAAATGCATACTTAGTGCCGAAATGGTTATTCATCCACATAGGATGAATTTCGTGAAATGCACAATTAGTGCCTATTTGGTAATCACCATATACATTTTTAACAGTTATACATGCATAATTAGTACATCATATAGTTACACAGTTAAATGCACTCACCTGACTATCTTCATTACGGTATCATAAATGCAAAGCTGCTTACTCCGATACTTTTCATTTTCCCTTTGTTTTTCTTGTTTCGGGGGTTTGGCTTCGATCTACTAAAGCATCCATTCAATACATGTACAATATCAATTGTTAGTATATTCCCTAACAATTATACTTAAACATTAATCAAAAGAACTTATTCTTAACTTTTCTTCAACATTATCAGCCTGTCTCACCATTTCTGGTCCCTCGGTATCGATACCCATACCATGGTATCGATACTACCATTCTATGGTACCGATACTATGCTATGGTATCGATACCATTTTTACATTCTGTTTTTGAATGGTATCGATACCTGACCTTAGGTATCGATACTCCCCATTGTGTATTGATACCGATTGAATCATTATCGATACTACCTAGCATATTCATCTCATTTTAGCCTATAGTATCGATATTATTCTATCAGTACTGATACACGTGCCTAGAATTTCCAGTTTTCAGCCAGAGATATACCTAAATTTGGTCAATTTTCCTTAGGTTTCCCCCCAAACAATACTATGTCACTCTTCTCTGCTTATCCATACTAATTTTCTTTCATTTAGATACTTAAAACATATAGCATCATTCAATATCATTTGATTCTAAGAATCACATCGTATTTACTACTTTGACAAGTTAAAACTACTAACAATCATCAATAAACACCAATATACTAACATATCATTTAAAACCCCATTTTCTAAAAACTCCAATATATCCTCTATTTCATAGTTTTATTCTCATTTAATCCCTCTTTAAGCTTCTATCATACTCTAAACTTTAATAACCAAGGATAAACTATCCATATAAAATCTTACCTTTGAGCAATGGAGTAGAGGTTTCTACAGGGAAGAAAGAAGGAAAAAAAAGCTTTTGTGGTAACCTAACTACCTTTTTCCCTTTCTTTAATACCTTTTTAAAATACATTTTAAACCCCTTTTCATGCAAAGAACTAAAATACCCTTTTAATAATCCATTGTCACAATTTCGTCTAACTATTAATCCTACTAATTCTCATTTTTTATCATTTAATCAAATAAATCCTCATATTTTTAAATCATTTCAATAAAGTCCCTAATTAAGCAATTGGGGCATTACACTAACCTTCCTACTGACCAGTTAACTGAGGCGATTGTTGGTGCTTTTTAGAGAGAAGTTACAAATTATGTCCATGTTCCTGAACCTGAGCCAGTGAATCGTGGGTTGCCTTTAGAGCATTTAAGAGCGCTTGCAGCTAAAGAGTTTAGTTGAGCTCATTTTACAAAGGAGACAGTAACTAAGGAATAGTTGGATGTTGTTATGCAAATTTTGAAGTAAATGGGTTGCTCAGATATTCAGAAGTTGGGTTCTGTTGCATATTTGCTTCAAGGCGATGCACACTGTTGGTGATCACCCATAAAGAGAGGGACTGCAACCAATCATTTAACTTGGGTTTTCTTGCAAGAGTTATTTCAAAGGAAGTTATGCATTCTCAGTACGCTGATGTTGAGAAGATTGAATTTCTTGATTTGGTTCAACGTAGGATGTCAATTTTTGAATATGAGGAAAATTTTGTTAGACTGAGTATGCTATTTGGATTGTACCTACTGAGGCTGAATGGTGTAAATGTAAGATTCATTTTTATTTAGTGTTTAGATATTCAAATATGTTTGATACTTTGTTGATCCAACAAGAAATGTGGAGAGTACCTTGGGTAAGAGCCGAGTCGTAAAGTTCAAGGAATGATATCATCTGATGCTTTGGATTTCCATGGTTGCTCGGCAAAGATGGGTTATAGTTTTGCTGATCATAGTAGAGTTGATCTTCATGATTTTTGTTAGAGATAGACAAATAGAGTTGTTCCACCGGGTATTGGGTACGCTAGGCATCCTAAGTGTGATACTTGTGGCAAGAATCATGCAGACGAGTGTTTGCATTGTTCATGAGCTTATTTTCTTTGTCGCTTTGTGGGATATCATATCAAGGATTGTCCACAGAGAGCTAAGGATAGAGCTATTTGTCTCAAACAAATCGAGGATATGGTAGAGTTGGTGGTGGTTGTCAAGATCAAATTTCTGGTAGAGGACGAGGTCGTGGTACTCCAGTGTAAGGTGGTGGACCTGGGAGAGTTTATGCGATTTGTGAGCCTCAGGATCGTGCCCCTACTGAATTGATCATAAGTATATTTCTTTGGAATATTTTCCTTTGTTCTCTTTGATTGACTCTAATTCATCTTATTCGTATATTCTTAGCCATCTGATAGATCAATTGAATATTGTTGTTAGCAATAGTGAAATAGGAATGGTAGTCCAAGCACTTTGGGTGAAAGTGTAGTTGTTGATAAAGTTTATCACCAATGTTCATTAGTTATTCATGGAGAAGTGTTTTCAGTTGATCTTTTGTAATTTTCGTTTCATGGTTTTGATTTCATTCTAGGAATGGATTGGCTTCTAGTGCATCGTGTACATTTGGATTTTGAGTTGTGGCGTGTTATCTTAAAGACGCCTAAGGGAATTAAATTAGTGGTTGTTAGTGACAATCTTGGGTTCCTTTTTAATACTATTTCGGTGTTGAATGCAAGCAAGATGTTGAGTAAAGCTTATGAGGCATACTTGGATTATATACTTAACCCGAGAGGTAATGAGTTACATTTTCAAGATATTCCGATGGTCAAGGACTTTCCAAATGTGTTTCCTGAAGAGCTTCATGGGTTACCGTTAAATCATGAGGTTGAGTTTCTTATCGAGACTTATACCATTTTAGCTCCAATATCCATTGCTCCCTATCGCATGGCACCTAAGGAGTTAAAGTAATTAAGGATCCAATTATAGGAGTTACTAGATCATGAGTTTATTCGTCTAATTATAGGATGATAGGATGCGCATGTGCATGTGCATCGATTATCGCTAATTGAAAAAGTTAACAATTAAAAGTCGATACCTATTACTAAGGATTGATGACTTGTTTGATCAATTTCAAGGTGCTAAGGTTTTTTCAAAGAATTATCTTAGATCGAGTTATTATCAGTTAAAAGTTACATTACCAGATGTAATGAAGACTTCCTTCAGGACACGTTATGGAAATTATGAGTTTCTTGTAATGCCCTTTGGTCTGATGAATGTTCTAGCTACTTTCATGGATTTGTTGAACTGAGTGTTTCACCAGTTTTTGGATAAGTTTATAGTGATTTCATTGATGATATTCTAGTGTATTCACGAATAAAAGATGAGCATAACTCACACCTTAGAATAATTCTGCAAATTTTGCAAGAGAAATAATTGTATGCAAAATTTTCGAAGTGTGAGTTTTTGCTCAAAGAAGTGGCATTCTTGGGTTATGTGGTTTCATCTAAGGGTATTCGGGTTATTTCGAAAAAAATAAAGGCTATAGTAGAGTGGAAACCACCAAAGAGCACTATTGAAGTCCGTAATTTCCTTAGATTGGTTGGGTATTATTCTCTTTGTTGAACAGTTTTTCTTGATTTTTGCACCTATAACTAAATTTTTACAGAAGAATGTGAAGTTTGATTAGACAGAGGAGGTACAACACAATTTTGAGAAACTAAAGATGATTTTAATAGAAGCTATGGTGTTAGTACATCCAAAATCAAGGAAATATTTTGTAGTCTTCGATGACGTATCCATTATTGGACTTAGTCGTGTGTTGTCGCAGGATGGTAGAGTGGTTGCTTACGCGCCGAGACAGTTAATACCTCATGAGTGTAATTAACCAACACACAATTTGAAGGTAGCTTTTGTAGTGTTTGCCTTGAATATTTTTTGACAATGTTTGTAAGAGGATAAGTGTATCATTTACTCTGATCATATGAGTCTCAAATATCTCTTGACTTAGAGAGAGTTGTATTTAAGGAAAAGATGTTTGATCGAATTATTAAAAGATCACGATTATTCAATATAATATCATATGGGGAAGGTGAATGTGTGTCTGATGCCTTGAATCACAAATCAATAGGTGATTTGCGAGCTTTATTCACGTGATTAAGAATTGCAAGTGATGGCGCTTTGGTCGTAGAGATTCAAGTTCTGCTAGTTTTGTCGCAACACATTCGAGAGTTGCAATCCTCTGATTAGTTGTTGTGGCTAAGGCTCGATTGGTTCGAGATGGTTTCGAGTAATACTACTCATTGAATAAAGAGGGTATTTTTTGCTTCCAAGGTCACATATGTGTATCGGATGATGTAGATGATAATTCTATAAAAGTACTCTATTTCTAGTCTTTTTACTTAAGTTATTTATTGTCTAAACAATGTGGTCATAGCATATTAGTTGCATTTAGGTTATAATTGCATGTGGTGGATAAGTTTTGCCTAGGTAAGATTTATTTGGTTTGACTGATGCTACTAAGAAGAAAGGGCTTGTGTGGATTATGTGTGTGCATGAATTAACTTAGGAGGAATATTTCAATCGTGACAATATATTTTGCAAGGGTCAGTGCAACACAAAAGACAAAGACAGTGAGGAACAGATTTATCTTGCAAGTCTAAAGCTGATCTTACGAATTGCTTATGTCACCTGCCAGCTGTACGACTGACCTCACGTGCAATCAAGCCCCCAAGATTCTGATAGTATCTAGCCGCCAAAAAGAGGCCAGGCAAGAAAGAAGAAACTTACCTAAGCCATGGAGTGAGTAGCTGCAGTGCTTTACCTTTCTCCGTTCTCCAACCCGACAGTCCTTGGTGTCCTATGTTGAAAACATTTTGATGTAACGATATAACAAATAGAGTCCGATTGAATTTCAAGATTTTTTATTTGAATTCAAAATTAATATTCAAGTAAATTATTCGAATATCAAAATATTACTCCAAGTTTTCAAATGTCAATTTTAAACCTTACTTAAGTGTAAAATTATGTTTTAGTCTTAAAATATTTTTGAAACAATTTTTACAAAGTATTTCAAACCTAACTTGAGCCAAACATAATTTTTGCAAAGGGATGTACCGATACACTCCTGTATGTAATGATACACCCCCTACATCAAATGTATTTTGAGTACCGATACATAGCTAATGCATCGATACACTCTAGCTCAGAGAAACATTGAATGTAATTAGTGTACCGATACACATGGGATGTACCAATACACTAGGTCAACCAACGGTCGAAATATTTGAATTTTACACTGAGTGTACCGATACACCTATGCTCCTAATAGATGTTTTAATGATAATTACACCATAACAACTCTATTGACTTCACCAATGATCCCTAACGTTCAGAAGTGATCCATGATGAATTTAAACAAGCTGAGGAGCCATTGATCAACAATAAGAAACAACAATTAAGAAAGAATCAAAGAGAAAGCCTTGAACTTATCGTTTGAGCATTTTCAAGCCTATTTCCATTCAATATTCATTTTGCTTTCAAGAACACCATTTGTGCTCAATTTTATTCATTCTTGAGTGTTCTTTCTTTGTTCTAGGATTGTCCAAAAATCTTGCCTTGAGAGGTTTTCTGTAAGTTTGCGAAATTTGTAATTTTCTATTTGGGAGAGAGTGTTCTCAAGAATTTGGGGTATAATTCTTGAGGGAATTGTAAGGTTACTCTTTGTCCTCAAAAGAAAGAACAAATTAGTGGATTTTTTGGAAAATCCTTAGTGTGGATAACTAAGGTAGTGGACGTGGACTTTGATTGAGAAAGTCGAACCAGTCTAAATCACTGTGCAAATATTTTCAATTTTCTGCAAAAAGTTTCCACTGAATTTTTTATTGCCAATTCACCCCCTCTTGGTCGATTCATCGATCAATTAACTCAACATCCTCCGTTGCCAGGCTATAGCAGAGCTGTGGTCAGGCCTCGAGAGTGGCTGGCTGCCAGAGCAGACGCGGTGCTGGTCAGATGTTTATTTTGTTCATAATTTTAATATTTTTCCTTGACACTGTAAGAGCTTTTGAGATATTACCTGGGGCCTCGATAAAACATGTCTGGACATTGTAAGAGTTTCGAGAAATTATCGTTTGTCTAGACATTGATTCTAAGATTCTAGAGAATTAAGACAGATCTACGTGAACAATGGAATAGATCTAGGTTGGTGATGTTCTGACCTGCCCACCTTAGAGATAACGAGAGGGTTTTAATCAACTAGAAGGGATAGACGCTTGAGTAGTATAGACAACGATTATAGTTCATGTTGAGGGGTATTGCTACAACAACAGTCTGACAAACTAAGGGTTGTAGTTAAGGCTGAGTAGTATTGCCATAACAACCGTCAAAGAATACTCGGTAATCATGTCGGGTAGCCTAAGCATATCATAAAAAATCCTTCTAGACTTAGAATAATTTCTTGGCATAACCAAATACTAGTCTTACTGCTCTGTAAAAAGTCTGAATATGTAAGGTTATTTTGAATATATTTGAATCAACGCTTTTCTTTGCCCTGTCTATTTCAAATTGTTACTTTTTCATATTTACTTTGCCTCGACCAAACTTTTCTACAACCAGATTTTGTAATATTTTCTTGCTTTGACACCTGTTCATATAATCTATTGCTAATTGTTTTTCTATTTTGACAATATTTCATGAAATAGCTCGTGAAACCTCGTTCTAGTTGTGGTGAAACATCAAAATCCCTACCAATCCCTAAGGCGACGATAACTAACTTATCCATTATTATTTTATTCAACTATGTATACTTGCAAAGATTTTCTTGTCTTAGCATAACAAATTTTTATTTCTTGTCACATTTTACTTAGTTAGCTTAACTTTTTTTAATTTTTATTTTCTCTTGAAGGTTTTTATCATTGCATGACCCTGAGATCTACTGGTAAACCATTAGAACCATTTGACCTTGAAATTGAACAGTCATTCAGACAAAGGTGACGTAACCAATGAGCCAGAGAGTATTTGAACAAACTACAATATCAAGGCAACGACAATATGGGAGATCAGGCAGATCCTGACGTTGCAGCAAATATTTTCCCTATATAAGTTGCAAGACCATGAGAAATACGAGACCATTTGAATCCAATTCTTGATGATCTCAATCCAATCATCGTGGTTCCTGAAATACATGCAACCCATTTTGAACTTAAACTGGTGATGTTTAACATGCTAAAATCCATCAGTCAATTTGGTGGCTCACCTAATGAGGATGCTAGACAACACTTATGTGTCTTTCTTGAAGTATGCGATTCATTCAGGCAACAAGGAGTTCATGAAGATGTGTTGAAGCTTAAATTGTTCCCTTATTCCCTACGTGATCGAGTGAGAGCTTGCCTTAGTGGAGTCCCTTCGGGCTCAATGGAATCTTGGGCAGATTTATGTAAAAGCTTCTTACTTCGATACAATCCATCCAATATGAAGACACAGTTACACAATGACATTGCAAGTATTTGCCATGGAGACGATGAATCCATGTATGAATGTTGGGACAGATACAAAAGTCTGCTGCGCAAGTGTTTATACCAAGAATTTCATGACTGGACTCAAGTCGTGATGTTTTATAATGGAGTCAATGCACCTACTCAAATGATTTTAGGTTCCTCAATGAAAGGCTCGTTTCTTGATAAATCACTCGAGGAAGCCTTCGATATCCTCGACAGGATAGCAAATAATGACTATCAATTCCCGACTACAAGGTTGGAGACCGGTAGAAAAGTATCTGGAGCATATGAAATTGAGGGTAAGAATTCAATTTCTGCTCAACTTTCTTCCATAACTAATATGTTAAAAAGTCTGCAGCATCCTAATGAGGTGAGAGAAATCAAGGCAACTAGTGTTGCATGCATTTTTTGTCACGACAACTACCATGAGAGTGAATGTCCAGAAAACCAAGAATCCATCAATTTTGTGGGCAACTACAACCGAAGCAATAACAACCCCTACTCGAATACATACAGTCCTAGATGGAGAGAACATCAAAATTTTTCATGGGGTAGTCAAGGGACTAACAACAAAAATCAGGCAGGCAATTATAATAGGCCACAACAGAATAATTCGAAACATCAAAATTTTCAGCATTAGCATCAGCAAATGCCCTGGGAACATACTAAAGGTACATCTTCTTTCTCTAATACAAACTCTAATTCTAACTCCCTAGAGGCTTCACTACAGGAATTGAGGGCCTCGACAAAAGATTTCATGGCTTCAACAAATACTTGATGCATGAACACTCAGCAACAATTAAAAACCAAGTTAATTTGTTACAAAGTCAAGCAACTCTTTTGCAAAGTCATAGTTCATCCTTGAGAGTATTGGAAAACAAAGTGGGTCAAATTGCCACAACATTACGCTCTCACCCACAAGGAAGTCTCCCTAGTGATACTGAGGTCATTAAACATCATGGAAATGAGTGATGCAGTGTACTTACACTGAGGAGTGGTACCCAGATTAATCAAAATGACATGTTTAGGGGAAGCAACCAAAAAATTATAGCCAAGACATTACACAAACTGGGGATCAAGCTGAAATTATTGAATTGGAGGAATTGCCTAAGGTAAAAGTCTCCTCACCACCTACAACAGATGAAGTCAGACCTCCACCACCCTTTCCTCAAAGATTAAAGAAACACAATGATGAAATCAATTTCAAGAAATTTGTTGATGTTCTGGAACAATTGTATGTTAACGTGCCTTTTCTTGAAGCCATTGAGAAGATGCCTTCCTATGCTAAATTTAAAAGACATTGTCACAAAAAAGAGGAAAGTAGAAAATGTTTCCATTGAAAAAGAATTCTTCTCTGCACTAAGCAAACTCCCACCAAAGCAAAATGATCCTGGTAGTTTCGTGATACCATGTTCGATCGATGACAAATTTGTAAGATGAGCTCTTGTTGACTTAGGGTCAAGCGTAAATTTGATGCCCAAGTCAATATTTTTAAAACTATAAATGTGTAACGCCTGCCCAACCACATTTATCTTACAATTAGCTGATCGATCTTATGTTCATCCTGAAGGCAGAATTGAAGATGTCATTGTGAAAGTAGAGAAATATGCGTTTCCATTTGACTTCCTCATATTACACTGTGAGGCTGATGAAAACGCACCCATCATTCTTGGGTGACCCTTTTTGGCCATTGGACGAATCTTAATATATTGCGAGAAGGGAGAGTTCATAATGCGAGTAGGAGATCAAAGTATCAGAATCAATGTCTTCAACTCCATGAAATATGTTGACGATTTAGATGAATGCCAATGTATTAGAGATATGGAATTAATTGAAGAAGAGGGCGCAGAAAATCTTGGCCAAGATGAATTTTTACATATCAATGAATACAATACTTTGTACCAAAACTTGATTTTTCTGACGCATTAACACAAAAATTTTGGGTCGGACGAGAAATTATTAAAAGTGGAATTTGATAAATTGTGTCTTCGACAATAATCTTTTGAATAAAGCAATTAACGGATTCACTGACAATGACTCTAAAGCAGACTACGAAGATAAATTAGAGGAACAATCAAGCTTCCTTCACACCAAACCAAGTATGAAATTCGAACCATTAGATTTATTCCCCAAAATCATCATTATAGCATGACCCATATTGGAACTTAAAACCTTTCCATCGCATTTGATATATGCTTATTTAGGTAGTAATAAGACTTTACCAGTGATAATTTCTGCTAGTCTAACCTCCAAAAAAGAGAACAATTTGTTAAATTTTTTGTCACAACACAAAAGAGCTCTCAAGTGGGCCATGGCATATTTGAAGGGAATCAGCCCTACCATATGAATGTACAAGATTAACTTAGAAGATAATCATAGCAATTTTATGAAACCACAAAGAATGGTTAACCCAATCATGAAGAAAGTAGTAATGAATGAAATCATAAAATGGCTGGATGTTGGAGTAATTTATCCAATATCCGATAGCTCATGGGTCAGTCCGGTGTAGTGCATGCCAAAGAAGGGCGGTGTGACCGTGATTGAGAATGAAAATGATGAGCTTTTAACTACGAGAACAGTCACGGTATGGCGTATATGTATGAACTATAGGAAACTAAATAAACCAACAAAGAAATATCACTTTCCTCTCCTTTTCATTGACCAAATTCTTGATAGGTTAGCAGGAAAAGCATTTTACTGCTTCCTTGATGGATATTCTGGATTCAATCAGATATCCATAGCACCAGAGAATCAAGAGAAGACTACTTTCACATGCCCATATGGTACCTATGCGTTTAGAATAATGATGTTCTGACTATGTAACGCTCTAGCAACCTTTCAGAGGTGTATGATGGCCATGTTTTTAGATATGGTGGAAGGTACATGGAAATATTTATGGATGTTTTCTCCGTCTTGGGCGATGACTTCAACCGATGCCTCAGTAATTTATCTAAAGTACTAAAGTGATGTGAAGAAACAAACCTAGTGCTCAAATGGGAGAAATTCCATTTCATGGAAACCAAAGGAATTGTGTTGGGACACAAGATTTCTTATCAAGGTATTGAAGTAGATAGGGCCAAGATGGAATTAATCAAGAATCTACCTCCACCTACCAATGTAAATGGTATACGCAGTTTCCTTGGACATGCAGGATTTTTATAGGCGGTTCATAAAGGATTTTTCTCAAATCTCAAAGCCTTTGTGTCTATTGCTTCAACAGAATCAACCATTTGTGTTTAATGATGATTGTTTAAATGCTTTTACATATTTGAAGAAAAAACTTTCCTTAGCACCAATTGTTGTTCCCCCATACTGGAACGTACATTTCGAAATTATGTGTGATGACAGTGACTATGCAGTCGGGTTAGTGCTAGGACAACGAAAAAGTAAACTCTTTCATGTTATCTACTACGTTAGCAATACCTTTATTGATGCACAAATGAACTATAACATAACTAAAAAATAACTTCTTACAGTAGTATATGCATTTGATAAGTTTAGGTCATATCTCATAGGAACTAAAGTTATTGTGCATACTGATCACTCTGCCATTAAATATTTAATTAATAAAAAAGATGCAAAGCCTAGGCTCATTAGATGGATATTACTACTATAAGAGTTCAATTTAGAGGTAAAGAATAGAAAGGTTACCAAAAACCAAGTCCCATAAAACAAAACCATTTGTCTTGACATGGAAGACATCTATGAGGATTTCCTTGATGAGAAAATTTTATTTGTCACGGTTGAGCCATGGTACGCTGACATAGTCAACTTTCTTTTTAGAGGAATTATACCTCTAGATTTATCTAGCAAGGGCAATAAAATTCAGACATGATGTGCGACACTATTACTCGGATTAACCATTCATATTCAAGCAATGTGCTGACCAAATAAACATGAGATGTGTCCCCGAAAGAGAACACAAAGAAATTCTACTTCATTTCCACTCAACCCCATACAGAGAAGATTTCGCTAGAATGAGGATAGCATCGAAGGTTCTTCAATCTGGTTTTTATTGACCCACTTTATTCAAAGATGCACATGAATTCTATAAGTTATGTGATAGATGCCAGCGCACAGGACCATATCGAAGATATATTTAATGCCATGGCAAAACATTTTGGAGGTCAAACTTTTCTATGTGCGGGAAATATATTTTGTGGGACCCTTCCCCTCATCCTTTGGTGACGTGTACATTCTCTTGGAAGTGGACTATATGTCCAAGTGGGTAGAAGCCATCGTAACACCTAGGAATGACTCTAAGACCGTGTTGAAATTCTTGCACAAGAATATATTTACGCTATTGGAACATCACGAGCTATTTCAGTGATGAAGGCACAAAATTTGACAACAAATTAATTGCGAAGGCATTGAAAATATACGGGGTACGCCATCAAATTGTCATGGCATATCATCGCCAGACCAATGGGCAGGCTGAAGTCTCTAGCCGAGGAATCAAACAGATCCTCGAGAAAGTGGTTAATCCAAATCAAAAGGGCTGATCACCAAAGCTAGATGAAGTACTATGGGCCTATTGCATAGCATTCAAGACACCGCTAGGAATGTCCCCATTCAAGCTAGTCTACGACAAGAAGTGCCATTTGCCTATTGAACTTAAACATAAAGCATATTGGGCCATCAAGAAATTGAACATGGATGCTCAACTTGCTGGAGGAAGGAAACTTCTGGAACTGAACGAAATGGATGAATTTAGAGCTCACGCTTACGAAAATTCCGCTTATACAAAGAAAAAACAAAACGATGGCATGATAGAAAATTTTTGCCAAGGCAATTTTATTTTTGACAATAAGTATTGCTCTACAATTGACGGCTCAAATTGTTTACAGGCAAGCTAAAATCTATATGGTCAGGACCGTTCATCGTACACCAAGTCCATAGCAATAGAGCAATAGAAATCAAGAACCGAGATGATGACTCCATCTTCAAGGACATGGTCAGAGACTGAAGGAATACAAAGGGGCACCAGTCAGGCATGATAAATCGGGATCGAAAGCACACGATGCACAATAATTTGCTTTACTTTCCTGAACAATTTTGGTTGCCTAGGCAACAAAAATCTAAATTTTGTACATAAATAATTAAGTTATTTTATTACGCACGAGTTATTTAGTTTTATTTTATTTTTGTTTCTTTGTGGCATGCAAGGGAAAGATATCTCTCCCTTACTTTACGTCAAATCAAAATATTGTTTCATTAATATCAATTCTTTTTCCCTCCTTAATTTGATCGTTTTTCCCCAAATAAACCACTCATTACTTTCCCTAAAAAACCAACCATCACTCATTCTTCTTTATCGTTCCCATATTTTCTCTTCCTTCAACCTTTTTCGTTAAATATTTTCTCCATATTGCCGCCACGATACACCCTGTACCAGCAAAAACCATGACCATATACAAGAAAAATCCAGCCCCATCCTCAGGGTTTGAGCATTTTCAAACTGCTGAAGTTTGCATCTAGATTCATGAAGTTTGTTTTCTTTTTCATGCATTGAGGATAATGCATCCCTCAAGTTTGGGGGAGGTATTACATCTCACAATTAGTTAATAGTAATTGATGATTCTTGGATGAAAATTTTGGTTGTCATGGTATGAGTATGTTGAGTATATTGTTTGGAATAATTTAAGGATGCCCGATGATGAATGCATAATTTTATTTCCTACGCCATAATTATTTTACAAGAATGCCAAAAGGATAGAACCGAACTTAGGCTTGATTATTGATAAACTTATAAACACGATTGAATGTTGTCTCTACTTAAGGTGCTTAGTAAATTTTTAGGAAATAACTTTCTGCATGCCGCAACATCGAAGAATTGTAAAGCTTAAGTTGAACTTCTTAGTGCTTAAACTTTGTGGAATAAAAGGGACACTCCTATATGTAATGGCATAATCGGGAAACTATATAAATATTAAAGGTTTCCTAAGTATATGAGTGAATGAAAGTAGTCACAGGATGACTCTACCTGACTAGCTCGAAGGGGGAAGGTATGTTGCCTTTCACCTAGAGTATAGAAGGATAGGTGTGATGAGCAATCTCCCCGTTCAAAAAATGTATAAATAGAAGTAGAAACTGTTCTTGACAAATAATTTGTCACATTGGCAAAACAAAAGTACTTACTTGAAGTTTTCTAATTAAGGTAATGCATAGACTGATTACAATCACACACACACATAGTCAAAGAATCCTGACTTAGGAAAGTACATGAATTATATGACAGTCTAGCATGTTGAGGCTAAACTTTTTGTTGATGATTGAAATTTTAAAACCACATGATTGTCTTAATATCACTTTGCCATGACAATTTTAATTTTCCTACTAACTATTATCCATTGCTTGAGGACAAGCAATAGCTTAAGTTTAGGGGTGTGATAACTCTATAAAAATACTATATTTCTAGTCTTTTTACATAAGTTATTGCTCGTCTAAATAATGTGGTCATAGCATATTAGTTATATTTAGTTGCATTTAGGTTATAATTGCATGTGGTGGATAAGGTTTGCCTAGGCAAGATTTATTTGGTTTGACTAATGCTATTGGGGAGAAAGGGCTTTTGTGGATTGTGTGTGTGCAAGAATTAACTTAGGTGGAACATTTCAGTCGTGACAATATATTTCGCAAGGGCCAGTGGAACACAAAACACAAAAACTGTGAGGAACATATTTATCTTGCCAAGACAAGATTTATCTTGCAATTTTTAAAATGATATGATGAATTGCATATGTCACCTGCCAACGTACGAATGACCTCACGTGTAATCAAGTGCCCAAGATTATGACAATATCCAGCCGCCAAAAAGAGGCGAGGCAAGGAAGAAGAAAACTTACCTGAGGTGTGGAGTGAGTAGCTGTAGTGTTCTACCTTCCACCGTTCTCGAAACTGATCCTCCTTGCTATCCTCCATAGCCAGGATATAGTAGAGCGACGGTCAGACCTCAAGAGAGGCTGGCCGCCAGAGTAGACGTACTGCTGGTCAGAGCTATTACAGCACAACCTCCTGCTTGGGAGTCATTCTTTCTTTGTTCTTAATATCTTTAATTTGTTTTGGGGTTTGTATTAAACGATGATACTTTTGGATAACTATTTGGCAACACCATGAACTGCTTTACTTGGTGTTGGTTTTTCTTTTGCCAAGATAATTATTTCATGGGTTGTGAATGACGAATTATTATTTTGCTTAATCGATACTTTACCTTAAAGTGTCGACACTTTCCAAGAGTATCGATACTTTTAGCAATATAATCTAGTTTAGTATCAAACATTTCCAAGAGTATCGAAACTTAACCTAGAGTATCGATACTATGCAGTCAAAATGATCATATTCGAACTGATTAAGGCCCATAAGAGCTTAGGGTGGTTCGTAAGGATAAGACTTACTTCGTGAGGGACGTAAATGACCAAAGAGGCCTAGAGACACTTGTGAGAGTGGGTTATATCTAGAGTAACCACATTAAGTATAACACGTCCATGCCTCTTCAGTGATCATGTATCATACATATATGGTTGAAGGACCAGCGCGTAGGTTGTACTGATGAGAGGTACGAATAGGTAATCAGACTGTGAGACAATAATTTCGTATACTGCAAGAGTGACCAAGAATGTTGGATTTTCAAATATTCCTTTAATTTAAGAGAAAATTAAAGGGAAAATATAGGATTAGCAATTAGAGCATCGCTACCCAGAACCAAACCTGAGTCAAATATCGAGCTAATTAGAACCCTAGGTAGTAAACAATAAAAGTAGTAATCATCTTGAAGTCTCGAATCATGAGAGGCTTCCCTAAAGTTAGAGAATGTCTAAAATATCCTCTATTAGTGTATAACCATATCAGTATAATAATCATCAATAACTTAATAACAGAAACATTATTAGAAATAAAATCAATAATAGTAACAACTAAAACAGTAACAATTAGGAATATCATAAAACTAGTCTTTGTGTGACACTTAGGAAATAACTAGGACACTCGAGTTACTCTAGTAATAGGGTGATTTTCTTGTTTGCTAGTCAGTGGATACATGCCAATGCTATGGCACTCCATTGCCGACTGGGCACCAGATGCCCCAATACTCGATGGAGTAGGTTGGTGGGTGTAGGTTTCTGATGTAGAATTCTGGATCTCACCCATGAATACCCGATGGTGATTCAGCAGTGCTAGAGGGGTTAATGATCCCTGTGATGCATAATCCCTCATCCGTACCATGATGCTAGCCATAAATTATTGTTTTTTATATTGTATCATATATTAGTATATGTATAGCAGATTTGATATCACATTTAGGTAATGACAAAATAATAAACATAACTTTTATATAATGTATAACAAATACAAACATTAGGGATAGAGACCCATACTTCAGAAATAGAACAACTAAGCCTTAATTATGTAGCACTTGACTAGATCATGCATGTAACTGCTGCTTACTACCAGATCCTCAGCATGTATGGGATTATGAATTCTTATGAATATATAGATTAGCGATTATACTAGGCTTTGTAAGCTCAGCCTTTGAATGTTTTTCGTTGGCAGATTAGTAGTATGAGCAGTTCGAGAAACATCATCTCAGTAGGGCTTCCAATATCTCTTTCAGATTACTGTTGATCGCTTGTAAATGTATATGTTAAGGCAAGAAAATCTGTGCAAGTATACACAGTCGAATTAAGTAATAAAGGGTACTTGAGTTATTGTCTCCTCAGGGATTGGTAGGGCTTTTGATGTTTCACCACAACTAGAACTAGGTATCACAAACTAGTTCCTAAATTCTTGTCAAGATAGAAAAACAATTAGCAATATATTAAATAAACTAAAACAAGACAATATTATGAAGTATGGTTGTAGAAAAGTTTGTTCGAGGCAAAGTAAATATGCAAAAGGAACAATGTAAAAATATACAAGACAAAGAAAAGTGTTGATTCAAATATATTCAAAATAACCACCTATAAAATCCTTCATGTCCAAGGAAACTGCGTATTCCTTTTACATTGGTGGGTGGTGGTAGATTCTCAATCACTTCTACCTTGGCTCTATCTACTTCAATGCCTTCACAATAAATCATGTGTCCCAACACAATTCCTTCGGTTACCATAAAATGGCATTTCTCGCAGTTTAGCACTAGGTTAGATTCTTCACATCGCTTCAATACTTTAGATAAGTTGCTGAGGATCGGTTGAAGTCATCACTCGAGAAGGAGAAGTCGTCCATAAATATTTCCATACAATCTTCCATATCTGAAAAGATTTCCATCATACACCTCTGAATGGTTGTTGGTGCATTACATAGTCCAAACAACATTCTTCTAAATACATAGGTACCATACAGGCATGTGAAAGTAGTATGCTCTTGATTTTCCGGTGCTATGGCTATCTGATTGTATCTAGAATATCCATCAAGGAAGTAGTAAAATGCTTTTCCTTCTAACCTATCAAGCATTTGATCAATGAAAGGGATGTGAAAGTGATCTTTATTTGTTGCTTTATTTAGGTTCCAGTAGTCCATACATATTCGTCAGCCCGTGACTGTTCTCGTAGTTAAAAGCTCATCATCTTCATTTTTTACCACGGTCACTTTGCCCTTCTTTAGCATGCACTGCATCATACTTACCCATGAGCTATAAGATATTGGATAAATCACTCCGACATCTAGCCATTTTATGATTTCCTTCATTACTACTTTCTTCATGACCAAGTTGAGTTTTCTTTGTGGTTTCACATAATTGCTATGACTATCTTCTAAGTTGATCTTGTGCATACATGTGGTAGGGTTGATTCCCTTCAAATCTTCCATTGTCCACCTGAGAACTTTTTTGTGCTGTGAAAAAACATTTAACAAACTGTTCTCTTATTCGAAGGTTAGACTAGCAGAAATTATCATCGGTAAAGTCTGATTACTACATAAAATATGCATATTTCAAATGTGATGGCAAAGTTTTGAGTTCCAAAATAGGTGCATGTTGTAATGATGATTTTGGGGACTAAATTCTTTGAAATCTAATGGTTCGAATTTCATACCTGGTCTATAGTGAAGGAAGCTTGATTGTTCCTCTAATTTATCTTCATAGTCTGCTTTCGTGTCATTGTCAGGAAATCCATTAATTGTTTATTCAAAAGAATGTTACCGAGGTGCAAATGATCAAAATCCTCTTCTAACAATTTTTCGTCTGGACCAAAATTTTCGTGTTCATACGTCAGAAAAATCAAGTCTTGGCACAAAGTGTCATACTCATTGATATGTAAAAATTTGTCTTGGCCAAGATTTTATGTGCTCTCCTCCTCTATTAGTTCCATGTCTTCAATGCATTGGCATTCCTCTGAATCATCAACATATTTCATGAAATTGAAGATGTTGATTATGACACTTTGATCTCCTACTCGTAATGTGAACTCTCTCTTCTTGCAATCTATTAAGATTCGTCAAGTGGCCAAGTAGGGTCACCCAATAATAATGGGTGCATTTTCAATGACCTCACAGTTTAATATGAGGAAATCAACTAGAAATACGAATTTGTGCACTATTACAATGTCATCTTCGATTATGCCCTCGGGACGAACATAAGACCGGTCAGCTAACTGTAAAATAACCGTGTTTGGGAAAGCATTAAACATTTATAATTTTAAAACTATGGATTTGGGCATCAAATTTAAGCTTGACCCTAAGTCAATAAGAGTTCGTCCTATAAAGTTGTCACAGATCGAACATGGTATTACGAAACTACCAAGATTGTTCTACTTTGGTGGGAGTTTGCTTACTGTAAAGAAGAATTCTTTTGCCGTGGCAACATTTTCTACCTTCCTTTTTTGGTCACAATGTCTTTTATAAATTTAGCATAAGAAGGCATCTGCTCGATTGCTTCAAGTAAAGGCATATTAATATACAACTGATCCAGAATGTTAACAAATTTCTTGAACTGGATTTCATCATTGTGTTTCTTCAATCGTTGAGGAAAGGGTGGTGGAGGTCTGACTTCATCTGCTATAGGTGGTGAGGATACTTTTGCCTTAACAATAAATGTCCCACTATACGCTTGATGAACTTCTGAACCTTCATCCTTTTCCTTATCCTCAGGAAATTCCTCCAGTTCAACAATTTATGCTTGATCCCCAGGTTGTGTAATGCCTTGGCTAGAATGTTCCGGTTTCTTCCCCTCAAGCTTGTCATTCTGAATAATCTCGATAGCACAATGCACTGCTCATTTCCATGATGTTTATTGACCTCAGTATCACTCAGGAGACTTACTTGTGGGTAAGAATATAATGCCGTGGTGATTTGACCCACTTGGTTCTCCAATGCTCTCAAGGATGAATTATGGCTTTGCAAAAGATTTCCTTGAATTTGTAACAAATTACCTTGGTTTTTAATTGTTGTTGAGTGTTCATGCATCAATTTTTTTGTTGAAGCCATTAAATCTTTTATAGAGGCCATAAATTCCAGCAGTGAAGCTTCCAAGGAGTTAGTATTAGAGTTTGTATTAGAGGGAGAAGATGTACCTTTAGTATGTTGCCAGGGTATCTGCTGATGCTGAAAATTTTGATGTTCTGAATTATTATGTCGTGGCCTATTATAATTTTCTGCCTGATTGTTGTTGTTGGTCCCTTGACCACCCCATGAAAAATTTGAATGTTATCACCATCCAGGATTGTATGTATTCAAGTAGGGGTTGTTATAGATTCGGTTTTAGTTTCCCAAAAAATTAATGTATTCCTGGTTTTCTGGACATTCACTCTCATGGTGGTTGTCGCGATAAAATATGCATACAACACTAGTTGCCTTGACTTCTCCTACCTCATTAGGACGCTACAAATTTTTCAACATGTTAGTTATGGCATAAAGTTGAGCAAAAACTGAATCCTTACCCTCAATTTCATACGCTTCATATACTTTTCATCGGTTCCAGCCTTGTAGACATGAATTGATAGTCATTATTTGCTATCCTGTTGAGGATATCGAAGGCTTCCTGGGATGGTTTATCAAGCAAACTGCCATTCGCTGAGACATCCAACATCATTGTAGGTGTGTTGACTCTATTATAAAACATCACAACTTGAGTCCAGTCATGAAATTCATGGTTTACACACTTACAAAATAGACTTTTGTATATATCCCAACATTCGTACATGGATTCATCGTCGCCTTGGCAAAAACTTGCAATGTCATTGCTTAGGTGTGTGTTCATATTGGGTGGATTGTATCGAATTAAGAAACATTTACATAAATAAGCACAAGATTCCATTGAGCCCAAAGGGACTCTATTGAGCCAAGCTCTCGCTCGGTCACGTACGAATAAGGGAAAATTTTCAACTTCAGCACATCTTCATGCAGTCCTTGTTGCCTGAATAAATCACACACTTCGAGAAAGGCACGGACATGCTGTCTAGCATCCTCATTAGGAGAGCCACCAAATTGTTCGATGGAGTTTTTCATGTTAAACATTGCCAGTTTAAGTTCAAAATGGGTTGCCTATATTTTAGGTGCCACGATGCATGGATTGATATCATCAAGAAATTGATTTAAGTGGTTTCGTATTGCTCGTGGTCTTGCAACTTCTCTAGGAAATATATTTGCTGCTACGTCAGGATCTCCCTGATCTCCCATGTTGTTATTGCCTTGAAACTGTAGTTGGTTATGTCGCCTTTCTCTGAATAACTGTTTAATTTTAGGGTCAAATGATTATAATGGTTTACTAGTAGATCTTAGGGTCATGCAATGATAAAAACCTTTAAAGGAAAATAAAAAAGTTAAACAAGTTAAGCTAACTAATTAAAAAGTGAAAAGAAATAAAAATTTCTTATGGAAAAAATTCTCAAAAAAATGTTGTTTTTTGCCAATCCCCGACATCGGTGCCAAAAACTTGATCGCTTGTAAATGTATATGCTAAGGCAAGAAAATTTTTGCAAGTATACACAGTCAAATCAAGTAATAAAGGTAAGTGAGTTATAGTCTCCTCAAGGATTGGTAGGGCATTTAATGTTTCACATCAACTAGACTTGTCAAGATAGAAACACTTTCACTCTTAAAGAGGTAGTGGACGTTACTCCTAGAGCACAGACTATTCAGTGAACCACCTAGGGTGCGTTGGTGCCAGCAGAATCTCTAGTAGAGAGGATAATGAAATATCAGACAGTCAACTACTTTGGTTCAGGTGATAAGGTTTTGAGATCAGCCGATCAATAATTATGAGGGACCATTGTGCTTAATGGTAATTTTGCCTTACCCCAAAGCGTAAGTTAGAGTGCATCACCATTGTGCTCAAGGTGACACTACCAATCAGTGGGAGACTTTAAGAATGGCCCTACAGCCAAAGGTACCGCATCGAATCAGTTCCTGGGTGAGTTCATAACAAATATATTAACTAGGCACCTATGGATGATTAGAGAGTGTAGTTATCTCAACTAGTCTAAGGAGATGACTCAGTGTTCAAATTTGAGAGGTGACATTCTTAGGTTGAGTTATTATGCTCCGGAGTTGGTTATGGCCATGTCCTTGAAATTGAAGAAGTGCCTTGAGGGGATTCATTTGGATATAAGTATTCAATTAGTGGTAGACCCGCTTAGAGTACTTCAGAGTAGAGTATGAGGATAAGGTTGTTGGGTTAGTCAAGCACCCCGAGTGTAAGTACATGCATATCAGTATGTCTATTTTAGCCAGTAGTAGGAAGGACCATAGTTTTGGGTAAGCAGAGAAGAGTGACGCCAACTCAGTCACTCAAGTTGAGTCAGAGTTTAGTTATAGGGTCTTGTGGGAGGTAGTTAGCTCCATCAACATCGTCAAGTTTTAGAAGCTCCGGTAGAGTCCTAGATTACCTAGAGTGTGGGAACTGACATAATAATAAATGATGAATATGGTTTAATGTTTCAAGAAAATGTTATGGATGTAGATGTTTAGCGCCTATGATGAATATTGCCCTAGTTCCAGTAATAGTGTATCTGCTCGATCAACGAAAGTGATCTCAATAGTTCAACTTGATTAGGGACCTTCTCTGGGAGGTGACAGATGTGTTCAGATAGGAGAGTAGTGTAGTAGATCGACTAGTTTTTGATTCAGCTTGTAAAATAAGAGAGATACAGAGATAAGGAGTTAGTAGTGTAGATGAGATGTCAGATAAGGAATCTAAGGGTATAGATCCAAGTGGCTAGCAAGTAGAGCTTAGTGGATTTAACAATAGCAATGATTTTAGAGTAACGTTATCTGCAGGAAAATACTTCATGTGTGTAGTATCAGTCTATCAGATAGCCTGAATATGATTCCCTTAGTTTATTGATCTTCGAAGGTTTTCGTTTAAAGTTCAGTGTGGATGGTGCCCTAAGAAAATCATAAGACAAATTTTGTTAGTCTTAAACAACATGTTAGATTTGAAGGACTTCTTCATTGAGAATTAATTTCTATATGGTTTAACACTTTCTGATTTCTTAGTGTTGACCTACGGAGAGGTCGTTCGAATCAAGTATAGGGTGAAATTTCTTTTAAGGATGGGAGAGTTGTAACACCTCTAATTCTAGGCTAGTAGTTTTGGGTCTACCCTAGAGGTAAGTTGACCATACAAAATTTATAATTCATGTTTTTTGGCTTAATTGGATTAGACTTGAGCCCAATTAAGCATAAAAAGGAGATTTGTGAATTTCATAAATATAAGGAAGGTCGTTTAGTGTAATTTTCCCATTTTGGAAGGATGAAGACATTTTATTTTTTCCATCTCTATTTTTTCTTTATTTTCCTATCTTCTCATTTTCTCTTCCTCCCTCCTCTCCAAGTTTCTTAGCAATGGTAAGCTCTTGAGTCCATTTCAAGTTTTATTTTTGTTCTTAACCCCTCAAGCAACATGGATTTAACAATTCAACCCATGGGTTCTTTATTTACAAGAGAAAGTTGAGGGTTTTATCATCCAAGCCTTGGTGGGGGATGATTTCTAGCTAAATGGGCTAAATTTCAAGATCCAATCATCAAGGTAGTGTATTTCTAATCTCTTGGAGTATTTAAATTCCATAAATTACAAGTTTTTTGTAAGATTTGAGTAGTTGAGGATTTTAGGGTTCATCTTTCATTACTCAGTTCAATCATGTTTTAGGTGTTAAAAATATGTTTTGAGACACCTAAAGACCCTAAATAACTTACTACAGCTTCAGAATTAATTTAGAACTCAACAAAGTTATTTAGGGTGAAATTCAAGTGTTTTTTGAACCTAAAATACCCATTTATGGGCAAGAGTATCGATATTGGGATGAACGTATCGATAGTGGATGAATTGGGGCAAAATTTAGGGATTCAGGCCAAGAGTATCGATAATTTCCAAGAGTTTTGAGACTTGACTTCCAAGTATCGATTCTTTCAGCAACAAAATCAATTTTAGTATTGATACTTTCCAAGAGTATCAAAACTTAACCTAGAGTATCAATACTACAGCTAGGGTATCAATATTACACACTCAAAATGATCACATTCAAACTAATTAAGGTTCACAAGAGCTAGAGATGGTTCATAAAGATAAGTCTTAGTCCGTAAGGGACGTAAATGGCCAAAGAGGCCTAGAGACACTCATGAGAGTGGGTTATAATGAGAGTAACCACAGTAAGTATAACGCATCCAAGCATCTTCATTGATCACGTATCAGACCCATATGGTTGAAGGACCAGCGCAGATTGTACCGACAAGAGGTACTATTAGATAATCAGACTATAAGACAATAGTGACAGATATAGTAAGAGTGACAAATAATGTTGGACGTTCAGATATTCCTTTAATTCGAGGGTGAATTAAGGGGAAACGTAGAATTAGTGACTAGAGCATCACTACCCAGCAACGAACTTTAATTATATATCGGGCCACTCAAAACCCTAGCCAGTAAGCAATAAAAGTAATAATCGTCTAGAAGTCTCGAATCATGTTGAGACTTCCTAAGAGTCAGAGAATGACTTACATATCCTCTATTTGTGTATAACCAAATCAATATAGATAATCAGTAATAACTCAATAATATAAATAGAATCAGTAATAGTAAAAACTAAAGCTTTAATAATTAGGAATGTCATAAAACTAGTCTTTGTGTGACACTTGGGAAACAACCAGGACACCTGAATTACTTTAGTAATAGGGCGATTATATTGTTTGTCAGTCAGCGGATCCAAGTTAGTGCTATGTCACTTCATTGCTGACTAGGCGCTAGATACCCTAAGACTCGATAGAGTAAGTCGATGGGTGTACATTTTTGATGCAGAATTCCACTTCTCACCTAGGAGTTTTGATGATGCTTTGGTAGTGCTACAGTGGTGCGTGAGCTCCAAGATGCAGAATTCCTTAGTGGCATCATGATGCCAGCCACATATTATTGTTTGTTGTGTTGTATCATATATTAGTATCTGTATAGTAGAACCAATATTGCTTTCAGATAATGCAAATCAGAGTTAGTCCTACATTCAGACAATGCATAGTAGATTTGGTATCACGTTCACGTAATGCATAGCAGAATAAACATATCAGAATAAACATTAGGGTTAGTGACCCATACTTTAAAAATAACAACTAAGGCTTAAGTAGGTAGCACATGACTAGATCATGAATGTACATAGTGCTTACTACCAGATCTTCTGCATGCTTGGATGTATAAATTCTTATGCTTCTCAAGATTAGCAATTATATTGTTTGACTTTTTAAGCTCAGCCTTTGGATGTTTTTCGTTGGCAGGCTAGTACCATGAGCAGTTCAAGGAGCAGCGTCGCAGTGAGACTTCCAGCATCTCCTTCAAAGTACCATACCATAGTTTAGTGGGCATATGTATTCATAGTTCCTTTCTTATGTCTTCAATTTATTAAACTCAGAGTTTTATTATTAGACTTTAAATTATGTATCACAGAGCTCCGATTTGTAAAATGATTTTATATAGTATATATGTTCTATCTATCATACCATTTAGTATGTTTTAAGATAATAAATAAATAGATTTTGAGAATCATGGGTTGCTTTGGTAGCCCAATACGGCACTATAGGCCTATTTGGGTTTAGAGTGTAACATAAAAAATATGCTTCAGGCTTGTTTTATTGATTTCGATGGATCATGGGAGAGGTACTTGCCGTTGGCAGAGTTTGATTATAAAAATAGCTACCAATAAATTATTCATATGTCTCTATTTGAAGTGTTACATGAGCGGAAGTGTCGCACTCCAATATGTTGGACAAATTTAGGTGACGAGCGCGTTGTAGAACCTGATTAGATTAAAAAAGTAGAAAATAAAGTTAAGTTGATCACTGATAGATTGAATGTTTCCTTTGATCGGCAGAAGTCCTATGCAGATCTAAAGCGTTGTGAAATTGAATGCAATGCGGGAGACCTTCTGTTCTTGAAAGTTTCACCTTAGAAGAAAGTGTTAAGGTTTGGCTATATCCAAGGTTTATTGGTCTAAATTTGGTCATCGAGTGTGTAGGATCGATTGCGTATTATTTTCGATTGCCTACTGAACTGGAACACATTCAAAATATTTTTCACGTGTCAGTGTTGAGGAGGTGTCGTACGGATCCGTCGCATGTTGTTCCAACTGAGGATATTAATATTTATGCTGATATTTTGTATGAGAAGGAAATTATAGAGATCTTAGCGCACGAGGTGAAAGTTCTTAGAAATAAATCAATTCCTTTGGTGAAAGTGTTGTGGTGTAACAATAGAATCGAAAAGGCTATGTGGGAGTCTGGTGAGATGATAAAAGTGCAATATCAGTTTTTGTTTACTTAAGGTAAATTTTTGAGACGAAATTCTTTTAAGGCGAGAGAGTTGTAACATCCCAAAATTCAGGTTAGTAGTTCTGATCAATTGTTCAGTTAATTTTTTAGATTTTCTAAACAATTCATAATTTTGAAAATTATAAAGTATAAATTATTTTAGAGTATTATTATTGATTTTAACTTGGGATAAAAGGGTTACTAAATTGAATAATTTTAAAGATTTTAGTGACCAAAATGAAATAGGATCGAATTGGCAAAATCTATGAAGTGATTATACCAAGAGTTTATATTATATCTTTATTTTCTTATTCTAGTGTAAACTTAAACATTTATACTCTTTTTTATTTTTAATTTCCTTATTTTTGTTTTAATCTATTTTTAAAATGGTTTTAATATAATTTTCCTTTGTACCAAATTTAGATATAGTTTTCTCTAATGATGTTGCTATTAATCAAAACACGCTATTTTCTCTTATCTTCTCAAATGACTAAAACCTTCATTCCATTTTCTTCTAATTCATTTTCTTATTTTTATTTTGATTCAATCTATTCTTAAACTTAATTTTTAATCTTCCATTTATTCTTCCTCATTGTGGTTTGCTCTAGCTTGGTGGAGTCTCATTATTTTCCTCCCTTGATTATCTTTCTTGTTCTAAATCAATTTCAATAAATATAAACTTTGTTTTCTTGGGTCCTTTATGCTTCTCCAATTAAAAGAGATCCTTTTCTATTTTGATTAATGATAGTTTCATTGAGATATTGATTTTTGAATGATTAAAAATGATTTTTGGATTTAATTAAAGAACTAATTTTCATAAGATGATTTCAGGGTTTTCTTGTGATAAATTAGATGTTAATGATGAGTTTAATGTTTTATTAAAATAGTTTTTCAATCAGAAATGGATTTCATATCGATTTCTTTGAAATAAGCTTGGTTTGAAATAAGGTTGGTTTACCTTTTTCATAAATCCGAGAATCACTTTTGTTTCTATTGTTTTTTATGGTTATTTGATGTTTAGGAGCTGATTTAGATTTATTTTGAGCAGTTTTAAGTGGAAGGAGGTTGTGTTAAAGTTGTGGGAAGTTTCGAGTTAAAAAACAGTGAGATTTTTAGTAGTTTCGGCGTTCTATGCTTTGTTTCCGTAACATATTTTTATGATATGTTTTAGGAAATGTGGTGACATTATTTTATGGTTTCTAAGATATTATTTGGGCCTATAATGGAGTAAAATTTGTGCATTATTATTCAGTGTTCTTTTAACTTAAGTTTGGATAGATTTCGGGTGGTAAAAGTAGTAGAGGTGAATGGTTGTCCATTCTTTTATAGTGGGCATTGGTAATGTTAGTTGAAGGACATGTTGATAAGTATCTTAGGGAGATCAATATTGAGTAAATGATCTCAGTTAGTATTGGATTCATTATGCAAGCATTTCATGATGATAACTAGGCATGATTATACATGAGCATGATGTTACTTTGTGATGTTGTAAATTTATGTTTACAAGCTATTATGAATTTAGTTATGGATGAGTGAAGACACTTTGCTGCCCAAGAATGAGTGGAGACAATTCTCTATTATATTTGGGTTGATTCTAACAACCACTTTAGTTTGAAAACTATGTTTTAGAAATGAATAAGTATATGTACATGCTATGCATCACTTGATAACTATCTATGCTAAAATTGACTTAATTGGTAATTGTTCTTAATGGGACATTGGATAAGAAATGAATGCCAAGTAATGATTACTCAATGTTTTAACGTTTGATTAAAAGGGATAAGAGGTAAGGTTGATACATTGAGCTTTGCTCTGAAATATGGAAGTTGGGACCTACTGTGTCCAAATGAAAAGGAGTGTTATGGATTCCGTTTATCCATTGATAAGCTGTGTTTTGAACAAATACCAGTAGTCTTAAATGAGATTAATATGTGTAAAGTGTGTGGAATTCTTAAAAGGTAATGTTGTATGTGTGAATGTGTGTTGCATTATTGAAGGTTAGATTACCAAGCATGTTATAATATGGAAATTAAGTTAAATGTTATGATAGTGTAATGAAACATTGTGCACTTGATAAGTATGATTGAGATATGCTTTGTTAAGGATTATGTAACGTTAATGACATTTTTATTGATATTATGTGCATTATAATAGAAGATATAAACATTCACTTAGGTTTGGACTAACACTATTGTATAAATTTTTGCTGAGAATTATAAGTTGTTTTAGTGGTGTAGAACCATATCTGGTGGTGATCAAATAAGATTTAGTGTTTATAAGAGTATGTGGACCATGTGATGGCTTTGAGGAAATGTGGGGATTTTTTGTTGGGACTTTCGTTGAGTTTTGGATGTTGCTAAGTTTTGTAAATATTATAGTGATGGTTTGACCTTTTGATTTTCTTGTTAGGATGTTATATTAATGAATGTCTTGATTACTTTTTAATTATTGTTTTCATGTTAGGTAGAATATACAAAATGTTGCTATGAACTCTAATAAGTGTTTGAATGGCTTGAACAAATTAATTTGAGTGTATATAATATCTTAGTTTCTTAGGAAGCTTGAAACTAGAAGTTTCGTGTCATTTGGCTATGTGACTTATGAAAATGTAAGTTGTATATGCAAATTTTGTCTTATGATACAAGATTTCAATATGAAGTGTTGATAGCTATTTTGAAGCTTGCTACAAGTGTATTGTGATGTGTATGAAGTGGTTTGAGCATGCTCATGAATTTATCTAGAGATTAGATGAAAGTTTGGTAGCTCATTTTTGAATGTTCTTATGAATTTCTATAGATTTCAAGAAAAAGGATCAATCGCTTCATACAAAGGATTGATTCCTTTGACCAAAGGATTGAGCCTAAACCAGTTATGCTACAAAGGATTGATCCCTACGCTGCGTATTCAAATAAAAATAGGAAATTCAATTTATTGAGGATTCTAAGTGTCCCTAAGTCTTAGTTTGATCCTAAGATGGTTTTTTTGGTTTAAAATGGACCATAAATAGAGTTCTTAATTAATTCTAGACCTTATTTTAGAACTTGTTGAGAGTTATTTTGTCACACTTGAATATGTTGAATTTTATAAGATCAGAATCTAATGTACGCTCAGGTATCCGTGTCATCCTACGTGACAGGGTATAGGGCGTTACATTGAAAGTATATGTAATAACGTATAAACATGTAAAATAGACTTGTTAAGGTCTTTTCCTTGTTAAATAACCTATAAAACAAAAGATAATATATATCACATGTAACCATAATCAGAAGACTCGATGAAAGATTTACTTTCTATTGAACCAATCAACATGTACTTTTCAATTTCATGTAAACCATAGACCAATATATGATTATTAAGAATGCATGGTACACGAGTCATATACGAGTGTACTATATAGAATTTACTACCTGTGAAATAAATTGCACATTTAGTGCCCCGTAGATCATTTGCACTATATGTGCCATATGGTGTACAAGTATTGTAGAACAAAACAACAATGTACCTACAATCAAGCATACATTACACCAAATTCATATACGTGCATCCAATATATCATATATGTGCCATAAAATGTATCCTATCACTATGATGTACATGATTGTACCTATACAGAATCGATCGATAAACACTCGACCCCATCGCATGCCAAATTGTACCAATAACATTCAATTCACGTACATTAGCTTTAATCAAATTCATATGCAATACACATATAAAAATATCCATAGATACGAATATATCAAAACATCTTATAACAGTGCATTGGGAAGTTCATACCCTAAATCATTCAAATATCATTTATTAAAATAGTATGAAAATATAGTAAATACTAATTAAAACCTTTTTCTTTTCAAATCATTCAAGGTACACTCATCACAAGTCTTCATCATATCGTAAATAAGAGTAAGGTAAGAATGCACTCACCTATTATACTTATCTTGCAAACCTTTATTAGCAATTCAAGTTTCATTCCTGAACTTTTTCCTTAGCTTTAAGATTACTTTGATTTATATTACAAAAATTATCTATATGAACATCATTTTCAAAACATGTGCATTTCAAAGTACATGGTAGTACATGATGCTACGTAAGATGCTATAGCATTAATGCAGGTATACATATTGTGTCAAGTAATAATGTGGAAGCTAAAAAGCTTCAGATATCAAACTCATAGAGAGCATAACATGTTACAATAGAGTTTAGTGCAAAGTATATACATGATATATGGTTGTAATGATCCCGTAAAACTAACAACAATTAAAGAAATCAGGGAAATAATGTCAAGTCGCGCTACAACATTAAAGAGAGCATTAAGTCAAGAATCGAATGGGTTAGGAAGATATTTGACCACTTTTACTATAACTATTCATGCACCCCTACATTCATCTATCTATTAAAGATTAAAAACATTTAACTAACAAGAATCAACTTTTTTCATTCAAGTGATTAAACAATTAACAATGCTAGATTATTGACAGTATACATCTCAATATGCAAATTTTTTCTCATAAAAACCAATGTTCAACATAGTAGTATGAAGTATTAATAAAATTCATTTTCAAACATCATCCATAAGACATACATTAATATAAATTAATTTCTAAAATTATCTCATAGGTGCGGCAGCACATAAACTGATGTAAGGTTATCCAAGCTTCTTCAATGATGGAGAAGTTGGATGCCTTGTTGTTTCCCAATCTAGGAGAGACACCAAATGCTACACTTTAATATATAAGTAATATGCACAATATAAAGAAATAAATGATTAAATGGAGAAGAAATGAATGAAAGAAATGAAATGAAGGATTAGAGATGTTATCAAATGTTGGTTGCGGAAGTGTTGAGGAAATATCCTTTAATGGATCATAAATTCAGCCTCCAATGATGTTGTTGTACGCTTGCCTTGATGATGATTGAAGGATAGCTTTATGGTGATGGAATGGTGATGGATATGATGATGTTGTAGGCGTGAAGGTGATGGAATATGGTGATGGTTAGATAGTATATTAATTAAGCCAAAGAGGAAGCAAAACTATAGAAAGTTTAACCCTGTTTTTTATAAACTTAAATAAGGGATGGTATGGAAGGACTTGAACCCTCTAGTTATAAGAACTAGGAACTCAAAGTGTTTATGGAAGAGGTTGATGCCATAAACTTTAGAAAGCTTGGTTAATCGATATTGTTCTAAAGAACTAAAAGAGAGAATAATCTCACAAGGTTTATATTAATCAAGGGTTGAGTTACAAATGAAATGCCAAAGCCTATTTATAGTTTTCAAAGGGTTTTGGACAAATAGATACATGATGGTTCAGCTATGGATGAAAACCCTTTGAAAATACATGATTTTTAATGAAAATACATGATTTTAATGAAGATACATGCTCTTGGCCAAATGATAAGGTGTTGGTTTGGCCTATGGATATTTTGAACGCATTTGGAAGTTATTTGGGTGCCAAAATGAAGAGGAAGGAGTCTTTAGCCGAATAGGAAGCATCCCTTGTTGTTTTGGCGCCTATTTGATATCACATGGAGTGCACATGCTTGAATGATGCACATGACAACCTAGATGAATGCACATGGGTCTTCTTGTAATGCTTTGGTGAGGTTCAACCATAGGATGATGTCTTGAAGTCCATGGGAAGCCTAGAAGCCTAGAAGCCTAGAGATGAACTAGCTTCAAGGTAAGCTAGGTGAGTGTCTTGGTAGCTAACTAGGTGAGTTATTTCTTGATGAACTCAAGCTAGTTAGCTTTGGTCTTCTTAGCTCCTCAGCTACTCTCCCAGCTACTTCCAGATACCTTTAGTCCACTTTTCAGTAATTTGGTCCAAAGCTCTCCTCCAGCTAAGTTCAGCTACATGGTAGCTCCTCTAGCTAAGTTGAAGCTTCTAAAATGATGAAATGAGTTGCCATAACGTTCACGAACTATTGTGAGCTGCTATGCTTGTTCTTTTAGCTAACCAAGCTACCATAATATACATTGCTTTTTTTTCACCTATAGGAATCAACAAACAAATAAAGTAAGTAATATGTGAGCTCATTTAAGGTAAAATGCATGTTGTGTGTTTGAGTGATATGAGTTATGAATGATCGTTTAGAAGCTAAGATAACATGTATATAAGCTAGATAGAAGGAATTGGATGTTCATGAGCTTTAAGAAAACATGTATCAGCTAGAAAAGAGATGCATACATGCAAATGAGAAAAAGAAACATGAAGTTAAATCTAGTAAGCTAATGTAAATATAACATGAGCTATAATAACATTACATAAGCTAATAAATGAATGAATACATGCTGCCATGATTTTTAAATGAAATGAAAACATAATAAATTAATCTAAAACATATGTAAAACATTATATAAATCTAAGTAAAGATGTGGAAACATATATTATGCATGAAAATCATATAGTATGCAAGTGAATGATAACATATGATTATTCAAGCATAGTTTAATATGCAAATGTATGCTCATAATAATATATAGTGCATAAATGAGTAAATATAATATAAGGTAAGGTAGAACTCCCTTAGATTGATCTTTATGGATCTTCAATGATATATGTCATGTAGGAAGTTGGTGCTAGACATGATCACATCATCCTCCCCTTCTTTTGGGTGATTTGTCCTCAAATTGAAAGGTAAATTATCCTTAGTTTCCTCATATCCAATAGATATAACAGGGATCTTTATGAAAATATTCTTTTCATAAGTCATGTCTTTTGAATAAGTTATTTGAATGTACGTGACCTGAAAAGGAAAATAACTTTTATAAGTAAAAACACGATTGAATACAAATAAATGAAAATTGTACTTCCTGTTGGTGTTTAATGGTTGGTTAAAAAACATGTCTGTTGAAGACATGTTTCTTTGAATGATCATGTCCCTTGGCATCCCAAAAGTCATGTCCATTGGATCATGACAATTTTATGCTCTTGAAGGGTCACGTCTGTTAAGTCTTTATGAATCATGTCTCTTGGCTCTTTCCCTTGACAAATTATGTCCTTTTAATTGTCCTTGCCATCACAAATTGATAAGATGATACCACATACATGAATCAAATTGCTGCAAAATAAATCAAAATAAGTAAATGAAAAACTATTGACAAGATGAATGGAAATATCAAACCAGGTTGGATGTTTAATGGGCATTGGTTGCTTAATGATGGAAAGCTATATTGGTTGTTGAATTCCCTTCAATATGTGCAATGTATTTGGAATGTCAATGGCTACAACTCTTGACACTTCAAGTGACACATCCTTTTGAATTTCAATTGGAATAATTGTTATAATGTCAAAGGACATGTATTTACCAAATGTTACACCTATTGGTTCTTCAAAAGACATGTTTCTTGAATCATCTTCTTAAAAATATGTCTCTTGAATTGTCATGCAAAACAAAAGGAAGAATAGGAGAAAGAGTAATGTTAGATAAAATTGGTTCTTCACTCTCCTCTTTATCTCCAAATTCATTCTTTTCAACTCTCTCATTTTCAAGTCCAACGTCTTTTGCATCCACTCTCTTTTGTTCAACTTCAAAAAGCTCTTCTTTATTTGATTGTTCCTCCAAACGTTCAAGCTTTTTTGCATTTGAATTTTCCTCCAAACGTTCTCATTCAGTTGCATTGTATTTAAGTTGTTTTTTCATTGCTTCATTTCTAATTTTCAAATGAGTTTGATCTTACTCACTCAGCTAGGAGATAATGGAGTCAAGATGAATTTCCTTTCATTGTGGATGAATGAGTAGCGATTTTTGAATCCATCATGGACAACCCATTTGTCAAATTGCCATGGTCGTCCAAATATCAAATGACTCGTACTCATAGGCACCACATCGCATAGAATCTCATCTTTGTACCTTCCAATTAAGAATGGCACAAGTACTTGTTCAGTGACCTTTAACTCTTCGTCGTTTTCAACCATTGCAATTCATATGGGCTGAAATGTTTAATCGTTGAAAGCCCCAATTTTTTAACCATGTATGTGCTTGCAATGTTTGTACAACTTCCTCTGTTAATAGCTACAAGACACACTTTACCGTTTACACGGCAACGAGTGTGAAATATATTTGTTGTTTTTTGTTCATCCTCTAATGTTTGGAAAGATGGAAGATCACAATACATTGTTAGTAAAAAATAAATAAAATAAAAACCTTACTAGTGCACTCACAAAGCCTCACTTGGTTACTCCAAAGAAAATTCAGATTTCACTACACTCACGCTCGTGTTTGCACTTGGGGATATGTTCTTAGCTTTTTTTCTCATTCCCCTTCTAATCTCACCCTCTCATTTTCCTTTTTTTCGCTCAATTCTCTCTTGTGGGTCCTTTAGAGAACTATCTCAAGATTAATCAAGTTTCTATGTTTGTTGTGTCGGCTATAGGAATTGGTTAGGGTATAGAAATGGATATGGTAAAAGGTAGGATAGAATGGGTTAGAAAAGGTAAGATAATGAATATGATGATAGCAAAGGAAATGAAGTAAAGAGAATGATGAAGATAACTTACAACCCAAGTTACAACACTCAATATCTTCCTTCACAAGAAACAACAAGGATACCTCCTTTAATGTTGGTAGATTTTAATGTGCTTCCTTTGAATGTATTTGCAATTTTTCTTCACTTTCCTTTTACTGGAATTTTTTTTCTTTTGAATTCCTTCTTTTATTTTTTTACTCCAAATTTGATGTAGGAGTTCTTTTCTTTTCTTTATGTTTTTCTTTCTTTTTTTGTTGCAGCACTTTGATTTTCAATCTAACTAAGCTCTGAATACCGCTTGATGTAAGGCTATCCAAGCTTATTCAATGATGGAGAAGTTGGAAGCCTTGTTGTTTCTCGATCTAGAAGACACACCAAATGCTACACTTGAATATATAAGTAATCTGCACAATATAAAGAAATAAATGATTAAATGGAGAAGAAATGAATGAAAAAATGAAATAAAAATAAAATAAAGGATTATAGATGTTATCAAATGTTGGTTGCGGAAGTGTTGAAGAAATATCCTTCAATGGATCATAAATTCGGCCTCCAATGATGTTGATGTACACTTGCCTTGATGATGATTGAAGGATAGCTTTATGGTGATGGAATGGTGATGGATATGATGATGTTATAGGCGTGAAGGTGATGGAATATTGTGATGGTTATATAGTATCTTAATTAAGCCAAAGAGGAACCAAAACTATAGAAAGTTTAACCTCTTTCTTTATAAAATTAAATAAGGGATGGTATGAAAGGAGTTGAACCCTCTAGTTATAAGAATAGGAACTCAAAGTGTTTATGAAAGAGGTTGACACCACAAACTTTAGAAAGCTTGCTTAATCGATATAGTTCTAAAAGAACTTAAAGAGAGAGTAATCTCCCAAGGGTTGAGTTACAAATGAAATGACAAAGCCTATTTATAGTTTTCAAAGGGTTTTGGCCGAATATATACATGATGGTTCGACTATGGATGAAACCCCTTTGAAAATACATGATTTTTAATGAAAACACGTGATTTTAATGAAGATACATGCTTTTGGCCGAATTGTAAGGTGTTGGTTCGGCATAAGGATGTTTTGAAGGTATTTGAAAGTTATTTGGGTGCCAAAATGAAGAGGAAGGAGTCTTTGGCCGAATAGGAAGCATCCCTTGGTGTTTTAGAAGTTGTTTGGTGTCATATGGAATGCACATGCTTAAATGATGCACATGATAGCCTACATGAATGCACATGGGTCTTCTTGTAATGTTTTGGTGAGGTTGCAACCATAGGATGATGTCTTGAAGTCCATGGGCAACCTAGAGATGAACTAGTTTCAAAGTAAGCTAGGTGAGTGTCTTGGTAGCTAACTAGGTGAGTTATAGCTTGATGAACTTAAGCTAGTTAGCTTTGGTCTTCTCAGCTCCTTAACTACTCTCCCAGCTACTTCTAACTACCGTTAGTCCACTTTTCAGTAATTTGGTCCAAAGCTCTCCTCTAGTTATGTTCAGTTATATGCTAGCTCCTCTAGCTAAGTTGAAGCTACATAAATGATGAAATGAGCTGTCATAACATTCATGAACTATTGTGAGCTGCTATGCTTGTTCTTTTAGCTAACCAAGCTACCATAATATGCCTTGCTTTGTGTTTCACCTATAAGAATCAACAAACAAGTAAAGTAAGCAATGTGTGAGCTCATTTAAGGTAAAATGCATGTTTCCGTGAAGTGTTTGAGTGATATGAGTTATGAATGATTGTTTAGAAGCTAAGATAACATATATATAAGATAGATTGAAGGAATTGGACGTTCATGAGCTTTAAGAAAACATATATCAGCTAGAAAAGAGATGCATACATGCAAATGAGATAAGAAAAACATGGATTTAAAGCTAGTGATCTAATGTAAACATAACATGAGCTAGAATAACATGACATAAGCTAATAAATGAATGAATACATGTTGCCATGATATGTAAATGATATGAAAACATAGTAAATGAATCTAAAACATATGTAAAACATAATATAAAGCTAAGTAAAGATGTCGAAACATATTTTATGCATGAAAATCATATAGTATACAAGTGAATGATAACATATGATTATTCAAGCATAGTTTAATTTGAAAATGTATGCTCATAATAATATATAGTGAATAAATGAGTAAATATAATATAAAGTAAGGTAGACCTCCATTAGATTGATCTTGATGGATCTTCAATGATCTATGTCATGTAGGAAGTTGGTGCTAGACAAGATCACATCATAAACATAAAGTTTAAACCTAAATAATAGCAAAAACATAAATACTCATTAAAGTTTCGTGCCAATTTAACATCCCAAAATGTTTAACAACACATCCCAAATGCACTTTGTTACTTACCTATTTCAACGAAGAACAAGAGTATAAGTAGGAGAATATATTCTTGATCGTCATTACTGCACAGCAAAGCTCCCTAAGCTACTACAACACTCTCTGGAGATGGGTCTAAGCAACCATGGCTAATAGAAGGTAAAATACGTGGAGGAAAATATTTGGAGAGAAAAATTGATGATCAAATGGTGTGGATACCTCTTCTATTTATAGACTAGGAGAATTTACCCTTAACCAATAATATTCCTCCACATTTTATGTTATTTTTAACCATTTAACAACTTCCTTGCCATCTATCCATTCCAGAAGATTTTCATAACTGCATGGTGGCTTATTAATTGTTGCAGTTTTATCATAACATTGTCTGCAGCTTCACGTAATGCCACAATATTAGTGTACCGGTTTCTAGCAATAAAAGCAAAATAAGCCCAAAGTTTCTCAACTAACTCCCATGATAAAAATAATGCAAAAACATGTAAAACGATCTTAATAATTCTTAAATTCAAACTTAACCTAGGTGAAATAATCCTAAAAGATAACTCTTTTAGAGAGTTATCACACCACCAAACCTAAGTGTTTGCTTGTCCTCAAGCAACAACATGTACAAAATATAACTATAACTAAAAGTAATGTCATAGGATAACATCATGAAATCAAGTTAAAATTTCAACTTCCTTTTTCAGCACTTATACTATGTTCCAATAGTACATACAACATTCATGTGATCTCAAATTAGGGAATACAATGTCAACTTATTAAAATTAGAATCCATAAAGTGTAGTAGTGTTCAAATTAGGTGTATCCAATCAATACTTAGTGAAAGTAAAAAAAAATATTCATACTTAGTTACTTGTTTTCAATGTTGTAGCAATCATCCTAGACTAATGTTGAAACATTCCAACTTGATCAATTTCCTAAAAACTATGTTGGGGAATTCCAACTTATTTCCTAAAATATTGGAGCTATTACCAGCTTTTCTAACTTATTTGATCTTTTTTATGATTTTTATAACATCTAATAAAGATATGAGATTTAAATTTCAAAATTTTCTAATGTCTCTAAGTATTGAAAACATACACTTACATTGTTAAAGGGTTTCTTTATATCCTAACTCTAACAAATTTCGAAAACATTCCCAAAACTTTCACAGCTTAAACTTTTCATCATTGAGAATCCTTAAAATTCTTTTAAAAACTTTATTGGTTTTATTATTAAAAATGTAGAATTACATGTGCATTTCCTAAATGATGACATAATGCTAACATACTACAGTACTATATTATCCTAATATCCTAAATGAACATAATATAAACAACAACAACCCCCCAAACATAAGGGTTTCATTATCCTGAATGCATGAAAATCTACACAACAATAATAAAATTAAAAGAGTTATTCTAACATGAGAGGGGAAACAAGATTCCCCTAGTTATGTTTCCTCGAGGTCTTTCGTGGGCTGACCAAACTAGGATTGATTCTTTTGGTTGTCACCTTAGCCTTTATTAAGCTCTTGCGCTTGTGAGTGGTTGATGTTGATATGGATTTGGCTTTGGCTTTGGCCATAGAAACATCAGGAACTATAGTAGAAAATACTTCAACAAAATCTTTTAGCTTTGGTATAAGGTCAGGGTTTGCAACTTTTACTTCTACATTTTATACTTAGTGCCACTAACCTTCTTAGCAACAAAACTCTTGGGCAGACTAGCCTCAACAGTTTTCTATTTTTCTTCAAAAACATTGCTTATTATTTTGTCAACATCCAATTCACTATCCTCATTATTTGCAACATCATGTGCAACTTTGTCATCATTTAAGTCCAACAATTGTTTAGCAGCTTGCTTCTCTTTGCTTTTCTCGGGTTCCAAACTTCTCTCTGTTTCTTGGTGGTTGGTTTTCTCCTTGTCAACCTCTAGGCTATTGACGCCCTTAGAGTTGGTAGTAAGCATCTCAGTAGAAATTGCTAAATCAACTACCTTTTCTTCCTCAATATCGGTCTCTTCAGTTTTAGTTTCCTCCTCTTCTTTAGCTGTCTCAGTGCTCGTATTCATAGCCTTATCCTCCTTATCTATATTTGTTTCCTCTTCATCTAGTTCTGGGAGAACTATTCGCAGTATCTGGCATTGTTGGCGGAGCTAAATTGTAAAACCCCAAATATCAGGTCATTGACAATATTGAAAGGATTTAAAATTTTGAAGGATTAAAGTGAATAAATGGTAAAGTATAAGAAAATGATTTAGAAGTTGTGATTAAGACCAATTAGTAAGAATGGTAGAATGAAAGGGTATATTAGTCCTTTAAAAGGAAATGTATTTAAAATGTATTTTTAAAAGGATATTAAATAAAAGGGGAAAGTGAAAATTACTCTAAGCCATTTTCTCTTCTTCTTCCCCGTTACTGTGTTCCTCTCCATAGTCAAAGGTAAGGTTTCATCTAACTAGTTTTTACTTCCGTTAGTGATTTTTTCTTGAAACCTTGAGTGTTATAGAGGCTTAAGAAATGGTTAAAGAAGATTAAAACTAAGAATTTGATGTTTTATTTGGATTGAATAAAATGGGTTTTTGAATGATATGTTGGAATATGAGGTTTTATTAAGGTTTACTAGTATATTTGACTTGTCAAATAAGTAAATAAGAGATTAGAAGCATTGGATGTGATTTTTGGTCTAAGATGTTCTTTGGAGAATTTAGATGTTATGAGAAGCTAAATGAAGGAAGTTATTAAAGATAAGTAAAGAAGAGTTTAATAGTATTGTTGGAGGTAAAAAAAGGGAATTTTACCAAATTTGGGTAAAAATTGAGCTGAAAAATGGAAAATATGGGTAAGGGTTTCGATACTGAAGGAACAGTACCGATACTATAGGTTTAAATTGGAAGAATTGTGATGAACAATATCGATACTAATGTAATTAGTATTGATAATGATGTGGGTATCGATACTAAAAGGAAGGAATCGATACCATGGATTTCATAATGCAGAAGTGGCATCGATTCTGAAAGGGAGTATCGATACCATAGTATAGAAGTATCGAAACCATGGTAGGGGTTCCGATACTTTTGAGTCTGAAATTGTAAGATAGGCTCAAATTGTAATAGAAATTGAAAATAATAGTACTTTTGAGTATTGCTAAAGTATAAATGTTAGATAATATACTAACATTGGTATGGTATGTGTACTTAATGGATGCTTGTGTAGATCGTAACCAAGCTCCAGAGTCAAGCAAGAAAAAGGACAAGGATAAAGTTGCCAAGTAGTTGGACGTCATTATAACATACTAGGGAGGTATATCAGGTGAGTGCATTTATTTTAATTATAAGAGATGAGGAAGACTCACAAATGTAAGTTCTCAATAATGCAAGTTAGATGAAAATGCATAACGGTGCATTATCGGCATGAAAGGATGCCATAAATGTAAATGCATAACGATGCATTATCAGCATGAAAGGATGCCATAAATGAAAATGCATAATGGCCATTATCGACATGAAAGGATGCCATAAATGAAAATGCATAACGATGCATTATCAACATGAAAGGGTACCATAAATGAAAATGCATAATGGTGCATTATCGCATGAAAGGATACCATAAATGAAAATGCATAATGGTGTATTATAGGAATGAAAGGATGCCATAAACGAAAATGAATAACGGTGCATTATCGGCATGAAAGGATGTCATAAATGAAAATGCATAACGGTGCATTATCGGCATGAAAGGATGCCATAAATGAAAATACATAACGGTGCATTATCAGCATGAAAGGATGCCAAAAATGAAAATGCATAAGAGTGTATAATTGGCATGAAAGGATGCAACAAATGAAAATGTATAACTGTGTATTAATGACATATATGGTGTCACTCAGTTTAATTATAAAAGATAAATGACCATTTGGCATTTTTCATAAAAATGTACAAAGGTGTATTAACAACATATAAGATGTCTCTCATTTTGATTATAAAAGATAAATGACCATTTCAAACTTTGGTGCAATACATGCACATTACTTTCTCATTTAACGTACATAGGGCAAATAAAGAATAATTGGGAAATATATACAGAAGGATAGGTATGTTGGGTATATTAAGAATAATTTCGATGATTTTATGAAAGAAAGTTGGTTTAACTGAGACGGATTTATATGATACTTATGGAGTATGCGATTTAGTTCATCATTAAATTGCAGTGATATGCTTATGTATAAGTGACAGTTTCCTTACAATATATCTCTCACTATGAAAATACTTAATGTGTGTTGATTTCATGCGTAGGTAAAAGCAAAGACTAGTTGGGTAAGGGGTGCAGTAGCAGCTATCATTAATCTAAGGTTGACCCTCATCAGTAATAGTAGGATAGTCATGTTTATTTTGAAAATTTGATGGCATGTAAATGAAATTAAGAAAAATGCTCTGCAATGTAATTAAAGTGAAATTTTTTGATAACACATTTTAATGTATGTTTTATTATTGTACAATAAAAAAATTATTATAAACTTCGAAACAAAAATTTTATGGGTTTTACAAATGAGTGAATGTTTTTAAAAAGTCATGTGACACTGATGACTTGTGTACGGAACGTTTATGGGAAATGGGTATTACATTTATTGATATAAGTGCTACAAGTTTAGTCGATTCTCAGCTGAAACTTGGTTTAATTGAATTGAGAAAAAGGATTACATGCCATTAAGAGTTTCAAAGTTACTGATATGGTGTCAATTAGAGTGTGATTGATGTCAGTCCTTACTAACTTGAGTTTTATTATTATGTATGTCCTAATAGATATCGGAAACTACGAAACAAAGGTAAGAAAGTTGATAATATTTAAAAGAAAGTCTGTTGAAAACATTTTGATGTTTCGATATAACAAATTAAATATAAATAAATTTTAAGATTTTACAAAAGATTTTCTAAGTATATTCGATTTAATTACTCAAATATCAAAATATTACTCCAAGTCTTTCAAGATCAATTTTAATCCTTACTAAATGTGTAAAATTGTGTTTTATACTTAAACTATTTTTGAGACAATTTTCACAAAGTATTTTGAGCAAAAAATGAGCCTAAAATCAATTTTTCAAATGTATGCACCGATGCACTAATCCATGCATCGATGCTCCAATGAATAAATTGAACATATAATGCAGTTTATGCATTGATGCATTCTCCATGCATCGATGCACATACCATGCATCGATGCACTCAGGCTTTTTCAAAACATCGAATGCATTTGATGCATCGATGCACACTTAGTGAACCGATGCAATAAGTGTTCCAGTGGTCAACATATTTGAATTTTACACTTGATGCACCGATGTACCCTGTGTATGCATCGATGCATGCATGCTCCCAACTAGTTTTATTAATTATTTTCACACACTAACGGCTCTATTACCTCCATTAATGATCCCCAACATTCAGAAGTGATCCAAGGAGTATTTAAACAAGCTTAGAAGCCATTGATCAAAAACAAGAATCAACAAGAAACAAGAATTGAGAGAGAATCAAAGAGAAAGCATCAAACCTCAAGTTTGAGCATTTCAAGCCTATTTTTCATTCAATATTCATTTTTTCTTTCAAGAAAACTACTTGTACTCAATTGTATTCATTCTTGAGTGTTCTTTTCTTTGTTCTAGAATTGTGCAAACACGTTTTCCTTGTGAGGTTTTCTTGTAAGTTTGCGAAATTTGTGTATTTCTCTTTGAAAAAGAGTGTGCTCAAGAATTTGGGGTATAATTCTTGAGGGAGTTGTAAGGTTACTCTTTGTCCTGAAACGAAAGAACAAATTAGTGAATCTGTTGGAAAATCCTTAGTGTGGATAGCTAAGGTAGTGGAAATACACTTTGGTTAAGAAAGTCGAACCACTCTAAATCGCTGTGCAAATATTTTCTATTTTCTGCAAAAGTTTCCATCAAAATTTTTATTGCCAATTCACTCCCTCTTAGCCAATTCCGTTGATCGATTAACTCAACAATTAGTATTAGAGCCTCACTCATTTGAAGGTTTAATCACCTCTTGAGTCGATTCGGAAAAGAGTTACATCGATATTCAAGTCATCAATGGTCGGCACTTCAAACTCCAACTTCGTTCTCGATTCAATGCCCGTCAATAAGCCACCTTTCTTCAATGGAGCTAACTACGCTTATTAGAAGAATAAAATGATGTACTTCATTCAAGAAAGTGATATGGGCTAAATATGGGTGATTGATTTCAAGGGATTATGTGAAAAAATGTGTGCTTTTTTAAAAAAATTACTTACAATAATAGTTATTAGTCGAACCTTAAGATGGTTGTATACAAGGCTTTATATGGGAGAAAAGGCTGAACACCATTAAATTGGTTTGAGTTAAAAAAATTGAAATCTAGTTGGCCCTGATTTAATGAAAGAAGTGGAAAATAAAATGAAAGTTACCCAAGATAATCTTAAGATATCTTCCGAGTGAGACAAGTCTTATATTGATCTAAAGAGAAAAGGGATTGAATAGCAAGAAGGTGATAAAGTTTTTATGAAAATATCGACTTGGAGGGAATATTGCAATGTGGACTGAGTACGAAAATTTTTGGACCTTAGGAGATTTTATCAGTTAGCTTTGCCTCCTGAAATGGACAAGACCTATAATGGTTTTCATGTGTTTGATAAGATGTGTATTAGACATATATTCTATGATATTTTCCACTTATTTGAATAACTAAATTTTCTTAAATCATGGATTTTGATTATATTTCGTATTTTGTGGATTACGTTGAAGATTTGGATAAAACAAGTTAAAAATCTAATGATTAGCATGATCTTCACAAAATCTCCAAATTAAGGAGGAAAAATCAGAATTCAAGAAGTTGGCAAGACCAGAAAAGGTTTTTGCATAAGGTGTGGGCACGGCTTATTCATCCTGAGCTATCGTAGAAGAAGTCTTCAGTTAAGGCGTGGGCGCGCCTTACCAGTATGTACAACCCTAAATTAGGGTTACAAATTTACAAAGAAAAAAGAGTTTAATAACGGCTGTAAGACTCTTTTGAATTATTATTATCTTTAGAAAATGATGAGGGCATTTAAAACTCCTATTTTTGTGGGATTTTTTAAGTGAAACTTCCTTATCTAGAATAGGAAAATCCTTATAAAGAGGAGCTAGGGCATCAGTTTTACATTAAGTTTTTCATTAAGTTTTTTTTTATTTTCTTTTGGTTTTCTTTCAATTATGAGTAGCTAAATACTTTTGTTCCAATTGGATGATAATTGAAGTTTTGGTTCTTCAAGGATTGTGAGATCTAAATAATTTTCATTTTTCTTTTACTTCTTTGTTATTTATATATCTTATATTTTTATTAAGAATTTTTGCCTCGATTGATTGTGCAAAGGGCCCATTGTTCAATTATCAGGTTGATAAATTGTCATTTAGAACTTTAAATCCGCAATTGTTTAAACGTTCTAATATTAGTGGTAAAACAACATAATATTTTGATTATGTTATGACGGTATATAACCTAGTCTAAATGAATCGAGCTTGTGCATTTGTTGGCTAGAATTGGTGGTCCCTCTAGTGGTTAATGTTGTTGGTGGATTAAATCTTAAGAGCTTGTCTAGGGTTGTTCATTAACAAGGGAAATAATCAAAGAGCTTCTCTTGATTATCAATAAACTAAGGAGAGACAGGTTGTTAGAGATTCTCAATAACCATAACCAATTTAGTGAAAAGTATAAGATTTTATCATTGCATCTACGATCAATTCTCTGAACCAATTCTGAAATTATACCTTTAGTTGAATATTTGCTTGATATTGATTTCTCTATATTCTTAGTTGATTATAGTTGCTTTTTCTTTTTATTTCTCTCAATTTTAAAACCCCCTTTATTTATTTTAATTTTCATTAAAATAAGTCTACCCAATCCCTGTGGATTCGATCTTGCTTATCGCTACTACAATTTATATTTCTCAAAGCAAGTATTATTATTTGTTCGATTCGACACCCACCAAATTTTTGGCGCCGTTGCCAGGGATTGGTGTCATTTAGACATATTTTAATTCCCCGTTCTTCTCGTGCAGCTGAACTCCAATACAATATTGAAATTGAGAAGACCACTAGTAGTGATTTTGAAATAGAAGGAATAATGGCCAACGAAGAAATAACTCTAAGAGAATTGGCTGCACCAAATGTGAATCAACAATCACTCTACATTGACTACCCAGATTTGGAGGTAGCTTTTAATCTAAAATCTGGTTTGATTCACTTGTTTCCTACATTCCATGGACTTGAGAATGAAGACCCTCATAAGCATTTGAAGGAATTCCATGTGGTGTGTTCAAGTATGAGACCACATGGAGTGACTGAAGAGCAGATCAAATTACGTGCTTTTCCGTTCTCGCTAACCGATAGAGCTAAAGATTGGATCTTTTATTTACCCCCTAGTTTTGTAACTACTTGGGCCAACATGGTGAGGATGTTCCTTGATAAATTTTTCCCTGCTTCAAGAGCCACTGCCATTCGAAGGGAGATATGTGGAATAAAACAAAAAGATACTGAGACCTTTCTTGAGTATTGGGAACGATTCAAACGGCTGTGTGCCAGCTGCCCTCAACATTGGATTTCTGAGCAACTTCTCATCCAATATTTCTATGAAGGACTACTACCCATGGAGAGGAAGATGATGGATGTTGCCAGTGGAGGTACCATAGTGAATAAGAATCCTCACGATGATAAGGAATTAATCTCCATCATGGCCGCCAATTCATAATAATTTAGCTTTAGGCAAGACACATCTTCAAGAAGGGTGAATGAGGTAGGTTCATCCTCCATTGAACATCAATTATCGTATCTCACCTCCCTTGTTCAATAACTAGTTGTAGGAAACACGCAGCAAATGAAAGCTTGTGGGATATGTGCTGCGATCGGTCATCAAACTGACATCTGACGTACACTTCAAGATGATTCTCATGAGTACACCAATACAGTTAGAAGGTTTCCTGACCCACCACAAAGGAAGTATAATCCTTACTTAAATACCTATAATCCAGGATGGAGGGATCATCGTAACCTGAGCTATGGACCAAGACCATCGCAATTTCAACGTCTTTCACCTGATCAGTCTTCTTCAAAGCCAGGTATGTCCCTAGAAGAAATTGTCAAATCACTTGTAACTAATAAACAACAATTTCAACAAGATACAAGAAAAAGCATGCAAATTTTGGAGAATCAAGTGAGTCAAATGGCATCCTCCGTGAGTCAGTTAGAATCCCAAGGCAAGTTACCTTCACAAACCATTGTTAATCCAAAGCAAAATGTTAGTGCAATCACATTGAGAAGTGGGAATGAGTTGAAGGAACCTAGTCCATTGGCACATGGGAAAGCCTTAAAGGAAGAAAATGAAAAGGATATTGTTTCTCCCCAAACTCAGAAAAACTAACCTAATGGACTCAAAAACGAAATACCGATGTAATTTGTCATAAAACCACATTTTCCCGCTAGATTCGCTAAGTCCAATAAATAAGCAGAAGAGAAAGAAATTCTTGAGATATTTCGCAAGATCAAGGTAAATATTCCTTTACTTAATGCAATTAAATAAGTACCTCGATATGCTAAAGTTTTTAAAGAATTGTGCATCAATAAGAGAAAACTCAAGGGTAATGAAAAGGTAAGTATAGGGGAGATTGTTTCAGCTGTCCTCCAGAAAAAACTACCCCCAAGTGCAAAGATCCAGGTATGTTTACTGTCCCTTGTAAACTCGATAATGTTAGGATTGAGAGAGCAATGTTGGATCTAGCAGCCTCAATAAATATCTTGCCTCTTTCTATTTATTCATCTCTGAATGTTGGTTCTTTGAAAGAAATAGGAGTGATTCTTCAACTTGCTGATAGATCTAATGTATATCCTGAGGGATTTTTAGAGGATATTTTGGTGCAAGTTAATGAATTGGTTTTTCTTACAAATTTTTATATGCTTGATAAGCAAGAAGATAATTCTTCTAAATCAACATCAATTTTGTTAGGAAGGCAATTTTTAAAAACATCTAGGACAAAAATTGATGTAAATGATGGTACACTTACCATGGAATTAGATGGTAAAATTATTAAATTCAATATTTATGATTCCATGAGATGTCTTAGTGATGTGTCATATGTTTTTTCGTGGATGTTATTGACCCTTTAGCAAAGGAAACTTTTGATCAAAATGATGATGACAAGTTGAAAGAAACAGTCAACATAAATTTCACTTCTGAATGATTGCAAGGAATCATGGAAGAGTCTGTGTTGGATGTTGTTTTTCAATATACAATCCAAGAACTAGAATCACTCAAACCCATGAGGTATGATGTATCTTATATTGAGTCGCCTCTTTCTCACACCAAGCTTATTCTTTCTCTTGTGTAGACACCCAAAATGGAAATGAAGCCTTTGCCAAATCATCTGAAGCATGTATATCTAGGAGAAGAGGAAACTATTTCGGTGATCATTCCTAACAAACTCTATCTCTTAAAAGAAGAAAAGTTGATTTGAATACTTAGAGAGTACAAGGAAGCTATTGGGTGGAGGAAAAATTTCTATATTGATCAAATACAAAGTTTGGATACAGGTCAAATATTTAAGGTCGATGATCATCATTTCAAACCTTTTTATGAAGGTTCTCTGGTGCATACTGCTGGTCAAACCATTTTGGAGTACCCAACTTAGGATGATTAAGAAGCTACGATGTCTAGCCAAAGACATTAAAGAAATGCACTCTTGAGAGGTAACCCAAGTTTTCCTTTTACAATTTCTATTTTCATTCTTTTAATTTTAATTTTAGTTTATTTTTATTTATTTCCTAGATTTTTCGGAGTACAATTAATCTTGTTTTCCTCTTTAGGTTAGAAGATGAATTTTTGTAACCCATGGGCACGCCTTACGAAAATAGAATTATTCCTAAAGTCTCTCACTATCCAGAAGATGTTTTTGTATAACACGTGCCCTTGTCTAAACTCAACACCGCTTTTGGTTTAGGAAGCAAGATTCAAATAAACTTTTTAAAATATAAATGTTCCTTATCTTTTCTTGATTTTCTGTACTCCTTTAGAAGAATGTGCGTTACAAACCGTACCTCCCGCTCCACCCGACCCACGTCTCCGCTCAGTCTGAGACTCAACCCAGCCAACGCATAGCGCCTTCACCCAACTCGTGACAGATATCGTGATTGATGCTTAACATTTTCAGGGGAGTTTTATACTTTTATTCTTTTATGGTTTTTGAGCATTTACTTTTGATACATTGAGGACAATGTATGAATTAAGTGTGGGGGGAGTATTTCATACATGGTTTTGCTTTGAACATAATTTTTCTTCAATTTAAAAAAAACAAAACAAGTGTTCTTTAGTTCTTTTTTGTGATTTTTCTCTTCAAAAATTTAGATTCTTTCGATGTTTGTCCTTACATGATTTGGATGCTTTTCAATTATCAAATTAAGTTGAAGCATAATTGGGGATTAGCTTGAGTATTTTAATTCTTATTTACTACACACTGGTTGATTACTCTTGATGACTGATTGAATGAAAAATGTGTGGGATTTGATACATGTTTACCCTTTATGTGAGTTTTTGGGCCAATGAGCACTCATTTTTCAATATACTCCACTTCTTGATTGAGTGATTGCCATACAAAGTTAATTTTTCTAGAACTTGCTTTGATATACATTTCAAATACCACATTTTAGAATTGGATGCATCAACAACGATAAGGGCATTTAAGTTAAACCACTTTTAGCTTTCATAAAGAGCCTACCCTGATTATCATCCTTAGAAAGCCAATTTTGAGCTTGAGCCTTTTTGTTTGAAATTAACCATGGTACAAGCAAATATCAAATCCTTTTTGTTAATTTCCCCTCTTTTGAACCTTAAATTGGATGATTGTATGAGCTTCTTCGCATGAGAATTCAAATTATATTGAGAAGATCGGAAGATGTTGGAATACAGTGATTTGAGTTGTAATCTCTTTCATGAAAAAACAACTAAATAAAAAAAAAGAAAAAAAGAAGCAAAATTGTGCAAAAGAAATAAAGAAAGAGAGATTGTGCAATAAAAAAATGTTATGTGGCTTGTAGAGAACATTTGAGATTGAGTTCCATGTTGATAATTTTGTATTACTCCTTTGATAAAACAACTCAAATTTATTTATCACCAAACCTCAATTAAGCCCCATTACACCCTGTTTAAGACCCTGAGATTTTTATGCATTTAATTCATTTACTAATGGTGGGGATGTGATAGGTTAGCAAGCCTATGGTAAAAAAATTCTATGTTTTGGCTTGAGAGTTTATTGACACCCTAAACACTTCGAGCATATTTGAGCAAATCCAATGTGAGGGTATTAGATCCCACTGCTTTTTGATTTCGAAAAGATTGATGGGGTGATTATTCATTTGTGTTGGTTTATGAGAATATCTTCTATGAATTGCTCGTTCCTTACTTGTGTTTAGACTTCATTCTTTAAGGCATGGCAATTTTGATTGCGGAAGGATGAACAAAGGAAGAATAAGGATTGATGTTGACAAGAGTTATAAATTTGAACTATTGTATGCTTGAGGACAAGCATTGGTTTAAGTGTGGGGGAATTTGATAAGATGCATATTAGACATATATTATATGATATTTTCCTCATATTTTAATAACTAAAATTGCTTAAATCATGGATTTCGATTATATTTCGTATTTTGTGGATTAGGTTGAAGATTTGGATAAAAAAAAAGTTCAAAATCTAATAATTAGCATGATCTTGAAAAAAATCCCCAAATTAAGGAGGAAAAATCATAATTCAAGAAGTTGGCAAGACCATAAGAGGTTTTCGCATAAGGCGTGGGCACGACTTATTCATCCTGAGCTATCGCAGAAGAATTCTTCAGTTAAGACGTGGGCGCGCCTTACCAGTCTGTACAACCCTAAATTAGGGTTACGAATTTACAAAGGAAAATGAGTTTAATGATGGCTGGAAGACTCTTTTGAATTATTCTTATCTTTAGAAAATAATGAGGGAATTTAAAACTCCTATTTTTGTGGGATTTTCTTTTAAGTGAAACTTCCTTATCTAGAATAGAAAAATCCTTATAAAATAGGAGCTAGGGGATAAATTTTACATTACGTTTTTCATTACCTGGAAAAAACACAATTAACATGTATTAGCAAGTCTGAGGATTTATTTATGTCATTTTTTATTTTCCATTTTTTCATTTTTATTAAATGAGAAACTTTGGAAATCACTTTCTCATTTTTAAAATATCATATGAAAACATCATGCCCGAAGGTCATATATATGTCCCGGAGGACTTATCATCTTACTTGAAAGCCATACAGATGACTTGAAAGATATAATCATCATGCTCGACAAACTTACTGATGGCCTAGATGACTTTCTCATCTTGGAAATAGCCTATTGGGTAAGAAACTTAGGAAATCGCTTTCTTACTTATCAAATCAAAAAATATTAAATGAGAAAATTTTGAATATTACTTTCTCATTTTTTTATCAGAAGTATCATATGAAAACATCATGCCCGAAGGTCTTATAGATGACCTAAAGGACTTATCATCTTGCTCGAAAGACTTATAGATGGCCTGAAAGAATTAATCACCATGCTCGAAAGGCTTACTGATGACCCGAAGGATTTAATCATCAAGAAACCTTTGAAAATCAAATTTGGCTTCTTTAAAAATTCATTTAAAAATATTATATTGGTTGGGTAACATGTCTCGCTTCAAAATAATGATTGTTTTATGGATTAGGAACCTCAATTCTTAAGGTTCTACCACTCTAAATGTAATTCCCTCCATTTGAGGCTTGAATTTTGATTTTCTCTTCTTTCCTTTGAAGATCTGTAAGAATTATACATCTATTTATGAAAATCTGAATTCTATCAAATGCATCCAAATGTAATGCATTAATTTCTCGTATACAAAAATGTTGATCATCAAAAGTGGAGAACTCGATCTTCCTTCACTTGATCGCTCATAAAAAGACCTTGCCTCGATAGCAGTGGCAACTCAATAATTCAGGCTTTCATCTTTTGGAGAACAACTTAATTGTCTTTTTTCGTCATGTCCTCTCTATTTTTGGTATTTCTTATTCATTAAAAACTCAGGAGAAGTGTTATTTTTTTCTTCAATCAGGTACATGGTCTTCACACATTTTTTGTCCCTGACTCAATTGCTCTATCAGCATTGCTTCCTTAGGACCCTTCTACCAAATAAAGCATTAATGGTTTACTTTTCTAAGGTAGTTTATTCTTTTCTTCATATTCTGCCCTTGACACTTCAGGTGGCGAGGATCAACTTAAATGTCTTCTTGATCTAATTCTTATTATCTTAACGTGCTTTGGGATTTTGAAAATTCCATAATGGGTATTTTATAGCCCATCCTTAGTGCCAAAAACTTGACTTAAAATGTTTTCATCTCAGTGCCAATTATTAACAGCTCATACCTTCAACTTGGGTCAACAGAATTTTCACCAAATGCATTTTTTCTTTCTTATTCTAATAGCTTAAGGGTTTCTTTCTACAAGTATCATAATGAGATGGGCACTCGAGAAGTGATCAATATTTCTAACAAAAAATGCCTTGCATGTTTGCTACGAGTTGAGATACAAGGAAATCTCCAAAATGTATCATGATACATCTTATTAAGGTGATTATATATTTCTTGATTGAATATTGATGTCGATAACGACACGAAGAAGTGTGAAAAGTTTATTTTAGAGTATTCTAATTTTTCAAGTTTCATTGTTTAAAAAATAAGAGAACATATTCATTGCTCATTTATCACTTATTTTCCTTTCTTTGGTTTTTTTATTGTCCCACTTCTTCATTTTAGGCATAATGAGCCTCATAAACTTCAAGGGCTTCATTTATTTCTCAAGATTTTCCTATTTGGAAAATTTTTCTCCTTTCTTCGTTTTAGATTTCATAAGAATAAAAGAAATTTATAAAGAAAAATGACACCCTTGCTTCAAGCTCACAATTGAAACAAATCAACAATTCAATGAATATCAATTAAATAAAAAAAATTATTTTTAGAAATTATAGCCCTTTGACAAGTGTCAATATCAAGGGGTTGGTTTTTGGTCGGCTCTCTATTTTTATGGTTTAAATCATCAAGATGTCTTTCATTTCTCAGTCGTTGTGAACATTTTGACATGCTCATTTTTCTTAGCTTGTCATTTTAATCGGATGCGAACAAAATGTTACAACTAGCATAATCAATTGCTAGACTTTTTAGAATATTTCTATTTTGGTTTTCTATAATTTTCCATTTGTTCAAGATTTATAAACTCATTTAGCAAAGGCAGTGCAGAAATATTGGTCTAAAGAAAAAATTAATGAGTGCTTGTATGAAGTCAACTATAACAAGTGTTTCTTAACTCTCTTAGTCCCTCTTTCATCTAAAAACATCATAAGCCTTATGAATTACTACTTTATTGGAATACAAACACTCATTTTACCTTAACCTTGGGCATTATTTCCCTTATTGAATTCATCACCCTCACTTTATGAGTTGTAACCTTTATTGTACTCATCATCCTCACCTTATGCATTATGCCTTTATTACACTCACCATCCTCACTTTAGGCATTATCTCCTTTATTTCTCACTCACCATCCTCACCTTAGGCATTATCATCTTTATTACACTCACCTAATAATAACTTTATGAGTACATAGCTTCAAGATTTTTAAGCTCGTTAAGAAGAACATGTTATAGTATTCGTGTCTTTGAAGGTCAGAAAATTTCATCTTTAGAGTTCATTTCCAAAGCAATTGACTTGAACTATATTCAACTACTCCACTAGTCTATTTGAAAAGATTATGATATTTATTGAACATACTCAACATAAATGTGGTCTAATTAGTTTCGTAACTCATACACAAGTTACTCTATTTTGTCAGCTCTTATATGATACATGCATGGTCAGACTCCACCTCAACCACTTGAGACATCCATAAATTAAGTCACCATGTGTTTTTCTATCATTCTTTTACTTTATTATTCTATGACATATTTACTTTGATATGTACATCATATATATACATGTTGTACTTAAATATAATCATACTTTGATCATACATATTCATTCAAATGAAATATTTATAACTTAGCTATTAATGTTGATGCATAATAACATTTCACATCTTTACATATAATATTATTGATTCATATTAGCTTTGCATTCATTTACATTGAATTCAATACATTCATGAATTGGCAGTATGCTGAATCATTCATTTGTTAGCTCATTTGCATTCATTTTAGCTCCTAAGTCTTATACATTAGCTTACATATGTTATATCATTATGTACTTAGAACATAACATGCATTCATAGCTTACAAGATCATATTCATGCACAACAACAAGGTAATTGGATCGTACAAGCTCAATGCCTTTGATTTACCTTGTTTTCTTTACACATGTAGGTAGATGGAAGCATGGCATATTTTAGGGCAACGTGTTAGAGTATTTGGAAACCATATGCATCTCTCAATTTGCTCATAAACATCATGGTAGCTCATGGAATACAATGGGAAGCTCAAGTCAGTTGGAGGAGCTCAAGGCTAGGTAAACTCGGCTAGGTAGATTATTTGAAGCTATGTTGATAAACTTGACCAAGTGACCAGCCGAAGGTTGCTGAAAGTGATCCTAAGGAGATTGGGAGTTCACGGTTAAGAAGATCCTTTACCACCAGCCCAAGCATTGCTAGCTAGATATACAATTGGAAGCTTGAAGGTAGCTCAATTCATGCCTAAGGCTATTGAACATGTTTGGTCTTCCATCACATGCTTAAGGCTGCACCATAAGCCTCCTAGAAAACCATGTGAACACCTTGTGACCAGCAACCATGTGCCAAGCATGTGGACTCTTCCTAGGCGCGCCAAACACCAATTAAGCCAACCATTTGGCCAAAGCTCCTAATGATTCATTTAGTCGCCAACTTGAAGGGGTTCAAGCACTATTCGGCCAAGAGGCATTCCACTTCCATTCAGCCGAACCATTATACCCTTTCAATCATGCATGTAATTTGTTAATTATGTCATTTTAGAGGGACACAAGGGTTGGTCAAACCACCATGCATCCATTCATCCATGTCTCTTTCATTTCTATAAATATGCTAGTCCTATTCATTTGTAAACACACCTTTCTTATAGTTTAAAGTGAGATTATTCTCTTTTCTCAAGTCCTTATGACTTTTATCGACTTATCAAGTAAGTTCTTACTTGTGGCGTTAACCTCTATTCCCTTGATACTTGTGGTTCCTATCTCCTTATAAATAATGGGTCCAAGTCCTTTGTTACCATCTCTTAGAGAGATTTGTATGGCTGGGTCTTTTCTCATTGTATCACTAGTTCTTCCTTGGTCTTTCTAAGATACTATCCTCACCAACCACCTTTTCTTTCATAAGCCATACCATAGCCATATCAACATACTTCCGCTATAAAATTTATAATATAAGTAGCCCTCCATTTCACCTTTACATCAACTACCAAGCCATCTATTTAAGCCATTCACTTATGCAGGTTGTTTTTTTCCCTTTCTAGATCCACAATCAATTTAAGGTAGGAGTACCTTACATCAATTGGTATTCAGAGCTTTGGTGGAAGAAGCAATGTGCAACAACAACAACAACAAAATACAAAAAGAAGTGCAAGTTAAGTGCAAGTGAAGCAAACTGAAAATGACAAATCTGTAAATGATGAGTGTAGAGAAGAGAAGCAAAGTGAAGGACAAATTTTACCTAACAAATCTTCTTCTACTTTTGCCTTGCAAGATATTCCAAGAGACATATCTTTTCAAGCTGAATATTAAAGAAACATGACTTTTGAAGAACCAATAGGCATGACCCTTAATGATCCACAAGACATGTCTCTTGACGTTCTAAAGGATATTCCACTTGAAGTTCAAAGTGATATATCATTTGAAGATCCAAGAGTTGATATCATTCAGTCTCCAAGTGCATTGCAACTATTCAAAAGAATTCAGCAACCAATGAATATCTCTATCATTAAGCAACCAACGCCCATTAAACATCCACCCTGGTTTACTATTTCCATTCATCTTATCAATAGTTTATCATTCTCTAACCTTATATTATTTTGTAGCAATGTGATTCATGAACATGGTGTTAACCTAACAAACCATGATGGCAAATTCCTTAATCATCCTGGAATTAATGAGTGCTCCAAGGTGGAAGACAAACTATTTAACTTATATCATTACTTCTATGGATTACAAAGACTTTTGATTTGAGGACAAATCAACATCATTAAGGGTGGGTAATACATGCATGCTCAGACTCCAACTCAACCACATGATACATCCACACATTAATTCACATGGAGTTTTTCTATAATTCTTTTACTTTATTATTCTATTACATATTTACTTTGATGTATACATCATATATATACATAATGTACTTAAATATAAACATACTATGATCATACATACTCATTCATATGAGATATTCATAACTTAGCTATTAATATTGCTGCATAATAACATTTCACATCTTTACTTAGTATATTTTTTATTCATATTAGTTTTGCATTCATTTAGATTGAATTCAATATATTCAGGAATTGGTAGCATGCTTAATCATTCAGTTTTTAGCTGATTTGGATTTATTTCAGCTCCTAAGTCTTATACATTAGCTTACATATGTTATATCATTATGTACTTAGCTCATGATATGCATTCATAGCTCACAAGATCATATTCATCCACAGCAGCAAGGTGATTGGATCATACAAGCTCAATGCCTTTGATTTACCTTGTTTTCTTTGCACAAGTAGGTACATGGAAGCATGGCACACATTGGGGAAACTTGTTGAATTATTTGGAATCCATATGTAGCTCACAATTAGGTCACAAACATCATGACATCTCATGGAACACAATGGGAAGCTCAAGTTAGCTGGAGGAGCTCAAGGCTACACAAACTCAACTAGGTGGACTATTTGAAGCTAAGTTGATAAACTTGACCAAGTGACCAGCTGAAGGTAGATGAAAGTGATACTAAGGAGATTGGGAGTTCACGATTAAGAAGATCATTCACCACCAGCCCATGCATTACTAACTAGTTATACAATTGCAAGCTTGAAGGTAGCACAATTCACGCACAAAGCTACTGCACATGTTTGGTCTTCCATCACATGCCTAAGGCTACACCATAAGCCTCCTAGAAAACCATGTGCACGCCTTGTGACCAGAAACCATGTTCTAATTGTGTGGACTCTTCCTAGGAGCACCAAACACCAAACAAGCCAACCATTCAGCCAATGCTCCTAATGCTTTATTTAGGTGCCAACTTGAAGGGGTTCAAACACTATTCGGCCAAGGGACATGCCCCCTCCATTCAGTCGAATCATTATACCCTTTCATTTATGCATGTAATTAATTAATTATTTCATTTTAGAGGGACACAAGGGCTTGTCAAACCACCATGTATCCATTCGGCCATGCCCCTTCCATTTCTATAAATAAGATAGTCCTATTCATTTCTAAACACGCATTTCTTATAATTTAAATTGAGATTATTCTCTTTTCTTAAGTCATTGTAACTTTTATTGACCTATCAAGTAAGTTTTTACTTGTGGCGTGAACCTCTATTCCCTTGATATTTGTGGTTTCTATCTCCTTATAGATAGTGGGTCTAAGTCCTTTATTATTATCCTTTAGAGAGATTTATAAAGATGGGTCTTCACTCATTGTAGCACTGGTTCTTCCTTGGTCTTCTAAGATGCTATCCTCACCAACCATCGTTTCATTCATAAGCCATACCATAGCTATATCAACCTACTTCCGCTATCAAATTCATAATATAAATAGCCCTCCATTTCACCTTTACATTTACTACCAACCCAACTATTTGAACCAATCACTTATGCAGGTTGTTTTGTTTCCTTTCTAGATCCATAATCAATTTAAGGTAGGATCACCTTACATCAAGTGGTACTCAGAGCTTTGGTGGAAGAAGCAATGTGCAACAACAACAACAACAAAATATAAAAAAAGTGCAAGTTAAGTGCAAGTGAAGCAAATTGAAAATGACAAATCTATAAAGGATGGGTGTAGAGAAGTAAAGCAAAGTGAAGGAAAAATTTTACCTTACAAATCTTCTTCTACTATTTCTTTTGCCTTGCATGATATTCCAAGAGACATATCTTTTCAAGCTGAAGATTCAATAATCATGTCTTTTGAAGAACCAATAGGCATGACCCTTAATGATCCAGAAGACATGTCCTTTGACATTCTAAAGGATATGCCACTTGAAGTTCAAAGTGATGTGTCATTTTAAGATCCAAGTGTTGAGATCATTCAAGATCCATTACAACTACTGAAAAGAATTCAACAACCAACGAAGATCTCTATCATTAAGCAACTAACGCCCATTAAACATCCACCCTGGTTTACTATTTCCATTCATCTTATCAATAGTTTATCATTCTCTAACGTTGTATTATTTTGCAGCAATGTGATTCATGAACATGGTGTTGACCTAACAAACCATGATGGCAAATTCCTTAATCATCCTGGAATTAATGAGTGCTCCAAGGTGGAAGACAAACTATTTAACTTATATCATTACTTCTATGGATTACAAAGACTTTTGATTTGAGGACAAATCAACATCATTAAGGGTGGGTAATACATGCATGCTCAGACTCCAACTCAACCACATGATACATCCACACATTAATTCACATGGAGTTTTTCTATAATTCTTTTACTTTATTATTCTATTACATATTTACTTTGATGTATACATATATATACATAATGTACTTAAATAAACATATTATGATCATACATATTCATATGAGATATTCATAACTTAGCTATTAATATTGCTGCATAATAACATTTCACGTCTTTACTTAGTATATTTTTTATTCATATTAGTTTTGCATTCATTTAGATTGAATTCAATATATTCAGGAATTGGTAGCATGCTTAATCATTCAGTTTTTAGCTGATTTGGATTTATTTAAGCTCTTAAGTATTATACCTTACATATGTTATATCATTATGTACATAGCTCATAATATGCATTCATAGCTCACAAGATCATATTCATTCACGTCAGCAAGGTAATTGGATCATACAAGCTCAATGCCTTTGATTTACCTTATTTTCTTTGCACATGTAGGTACATAGAACCATGGCACACATTGGGTCAGCTTCTTGAAGTATTTGAAATCCATATGTAGCTCACAATTAGGTCACAAACATCATGACAACTCATGGAACACAATGGGAAGCTCAAGTCAGCTGAAGGAGCTGAAGGCTAGGCAAACTCGGCTAGGTGGACTATTTGAAGCTAAGTTGATAAACTTGACCAAGTGACTAGCTGAAGGTAGATCAAAGTGATGCTAAGGAGATTGGGAGTTCACGGTTAAGAAGATCATTCACCACCAGCGCATGCATTGCTAGCTAGCTATACAATTGCAAGCTTGAAGGTAGCTCAATTCACAACCAAGGAACCTACACATGTTTGGTCTTCCATCACATGCCTAAGGCTACACCATAAGCCTTATGACCAGTAAATATGTGCCAAGTGTGTGGACTCTTCTTAGGCGCGCCAAACACCAAACAAGCCAACCATTCGGCCAAGAAACATGTTCCTTCCATTCAGTCGAATCATTATACCATTTCATTCATGAATGTAATTAATTAATTATGTCATTTTAGAGGGACAAAAGGGCTGGCCGAACCACCATGTATCCATTCGGCCATGTCCCTTCTATTTCTATAAATAGACTAATCATTATTCCTTTGTAAATACACATTTCTTATAATTTAAAGTGAGATTATTCTCTTTTCTCAAGTCCTTGTGACTTTTATCTACTTATCAAGTAAGTTCTTACTTGTGGCGTCAACCTCTATTCCCTTGATACTTGTGGTTCCTATCTCCTTATAGATAGTGGGTCCAAGTCCTTGGTTACCATCCCTTAGAGAGATTTTTATGGTTGGGTCGTAGCTCATTGTAGCACTAGTTCTTCCTTGGTCTTTCTAAGATACTATCCTCACTAACCATCATTTCTTTCATAAGCCATACCATAGCCATATCTACCTACTTTTGCTATCAAATTCATAATATAAATAGCCCTCCATTTAACGTTTACATCAACTTCCAAACCATCTATTTGAGCCATTCACTTATTCAGGTTGTTTTGCATCCTTTTTAGATCCACAATCATTTTAAGGTACGATTACCTTACATTAAGGTAGAAGAACATGTTATAGTCTTTTTATCTTTGAAGATCAGAAAATTTCATATTTATATTTTTTTCCAAAGCAACTATCTTGGTCTAAATTCATCTACTCCACTATTCTATTTGTGAAGATTATGATATTCATTGAATGTCCTTAACATAAATGTGGTCTAATCAGTTTTGTAATTCATAGAAACGTTACTCAATATTGTCAGCTCCTATACATACCTAGATGTCAAGTTATTTGATCTATTTGACGCTTAAGGAGAATGTTCAATCCTGTAAGAAGATGGGTGTGCCATTTGGGTGTAATCTTTGAAGCATTATCAGGGTTATGGTTTTACAAGGATTTAACCTTTCCATTTGTCAACAGCTATAAGAATAGTTTATCATATTTATTGAACTTCAAAAAGAAATTTGTTTCATTGCTCATAGTCTGAAAAGGAGTAGTGTTTATTCAATTAGAACTTTAAAAACAACCCAAAAAAGAAAGAAACGAAATTCAAACAAAACATGAATGCAATTGCGCTTCACTAAGGGTAAGTAACGAACTTGTATATTAATCCCATAATGCCCCTTATTATCCATCCGATGTCGGGGCACTTCATTCAATCGGATGCTACATTTTGTTCTTTGATGCCTCATTTGGATTAACTATCCACTACTCGACCAATTCTTGAGTTAATACCCCGTTGCTAATAAACACCTCTATCTTTTTCATCAATGTCCGACAGTTACTTGTAGAATTCCCATGTTCTCCTAAGTGGAAATCAAAAACACTATTTTCATCATAACTATGAGAATAAGGGTTTGGCATCACTTTCATCGGTCTTGGAGTAAGGTATTAACCTTTAATCAAATGAGGGAACAATTCTAGTATAGGTTTTTGGAATACCTCTAGATCCTTTATTATTCGAGGAAGATTTTATGGTCAGTGAGAAGTGACCAACTGGCTATTTTCTTTCATAACCATGAGGACTCTAGAAATGAAATTCATTCACCTCATCATCTTTTGATTTTCGGTCGGTTGAGCTTTTGGAAACAACCTTCAAGTTTAGTTTGCTAATAATATATTATATTTTCTCCCCACTTTTCAAATGATCTCGAAGTCATTTGTTGAATTTGCAAGCATTAACTAAAAAAATGAGCTAGAAGAGTACAATGAAACATGTATAATATTTCTTCTTCCGGCATATAAGGTTAACTTGAGTTTCCATGTCTATCCATCTCAATGCATACTTTTTAAAGCTTTCAAAGGTTTTCATCTTAATTTTTTGGAGATCTTGATGACTCAGAGCCAAGACCTTGATATATGGATATTACCCCAGAAAAGCATTGTACAATCTGATTCATGACTTGATTTGTTCTATACCCCAAGAGGTTATACCATACTACAGTAGGTCCAATGAGACTATCGTGGAAGTAATGAATCAACAAATTTTCATCATTTAAATATGCATCCATGTTTCTACAGAACATTTTCAAATGGATCAGAGAAAAACTGGAACTATCATATTTTTTGAAATTCGACACCCTCAACTCTTGAGGGATGACCAAGTTAGGGACTAAACTAAGCTCTCTCACATTTAGATTTTTGTAGGAAACATCAATTACTTTCATTGCATCAACTAATTCCTCTAACTACTTAAATTTTTATCTAATTTGCTTAGGATTAGTAAGACTCTTCCCTTCATTCGAATAGGATGCCCCAAGGTAGGTTGCTAATCTTGATGCACCAATCTAATAGCACTAATGTTCCTCAACAGTAATTTTCTCTTTGTCAACATCACTTGTAGCCAACACTTCAATTATTTGACTTAATTTTTCTTGTTGAGAATTCAACGTTTGATCTCTCATGTTCATTTGCAACGTAATCGGTCTCGTAAATTGTCTTGGGATTTCTCTATTAGTTCTAGCCTCTTACCCATAATGATGATAGGATGGTATATGAATGAATGATGTTGGTATTATTTCCACATAACCTCCATAAATTATTTTTGTGTTTTTATAATTAATTCATGTAACATATTTAAATAAATGAATGTAATGCATGTATGCAAAAAGGTGTCACTTTAGAGTAACCATCTTAAACTATCTTCATTCAACACAAGGTTTTAGTACATCAAATAGCCAAACTTTACAAAAAATGAATAACTTTAACTTCTAGCTTGTATGTCTCCTTCAGGAGCCAAGTTAACTTCCAAGCGTGATCTGGTGTTGAGTTGTTAATATCTTGCAAAACCAACTAAATCAATCAACTTATGATCCACATCGTATGCTTGAGCATTAACATCCTTTATTGCATTATCTTTTTCCTCCACCTTATATTTCAATCCTTGAAGCTACAGAGAATATTACTCATTTTCCCTCGTAAGAGACTTGATGCAGTTATGAAGTTATCGTTCAATATTTCCATAATCATGTACCAACTCAATCAATGTCTTATTCTTGGTTGTATTTCCTTCTAGTTTAGTATATTTCTAGCACTTATATCTTTGAAATGATGCTTCTGAGTCAGCAATGAATGTGCCCAAAATCTCATTTGTTTCTTTACATATCCCTAAATCATTTAAGGTTGATTATGTTTATCTTCTGCAATATGTGCCCAATTCCTATAGAGTATAACCTAAACCAGTACTTTGAAAGGCTTAACTGATTCTTTGAATAGCATATTTCCAAGCTTCCATTTCTCTTCTCATATTATCCTTTTTGTTTTGTAATTGACATACTTGGGCTTCATATTTTAGTTGACGCTCTTCATATTGGGTACCCCCACTAGTGCTTTTATTCTCAAATACTCTCGAATCCACCTCAATCAAACCTTCAGTTATCGAACTAGGCTAACCTCCTATCTCAAACTATAGTACTATATGCTCTAACATGCATTGATTCGTGGTTTAAAGGTAATACAGTTATTGATATAATGTCCCTAAGCTCATGCATGATACTCATAATTGGCATTGACATCGTACCACTTTGGATATAGAGGTTGTCAAGGCTTTACATATTATAGGGTTACTTTTCGTGCTTTTGACAACTTATTGTATGAATCTCTATATGAGATAGAAATAAGATCCAAACATGGATCACTACCCATTAACCTTTGGTCATCATTTAGGTGTCATTTAGTTGAGCGAGGACATGCTTTTGAAACCTGCTTCAAACTCTGAGCTACTATAGTTGTGTTTAGGTTATATTTCTTTTTTTGCATTCTTATGTACTCTAATAATTACTAAAGTTTTGGGGAACATTAATTTACTCCGCCTGAAACCCAACAATCCTACCTAGATAACATCTTTGACTTTCTTTTCAATAAGCCATGTTTTTCTATAGTGTGTCCTGAGCTTCCTATGTGATAACTACATATGGCATTAATGTTATATCCCTTAGTATATAGAGGATCTTTCGGTTTAGACTGAATTGGAGTCACAAGGTTCCTCTCTACCAGTATACGAAACATATTCTCATAAACCAACAAGTCTTGGTCACATACTTTCTCTTTATCTATCTTTTCTTGAATTTTTATAATTGTGACTACTTCCTTGGTAACTCTAGATAACTTGTTGATGTGAACGATGATGATGTTTGACTCTTTGAGTTTGTAAGGATCATCTCATTTTAAAGTATTCTCTTGTGTATATGAGAATACAGAATTGATCTCATCGAGCTCTTTCCCCTCTTATGTAGTAGCCTCATTTCCTTTGGCCAATGCAGCTAGTTTATCCATCATCCTAGACATTTACTCTCTCTTGTCTTGTATTTCTTGTTACTATTTTTCAGACATGTGATCTTTGGGTACATGTCTTTCCACTGTTCCCGGAGTTTTTTGGTGATCCCTTGTTCTTTGTGATAACCTTCTAACAGATGACCACTCATGAATCGACACCTTTTATGTATGTCATGACCATATGATGCAAGGAAAAGAAAATAACCAAGGAAGCAATTTAGTAAATATAAAAAAAACAAAACATTAAGTAAGGTGTAAAGGTAAATGCAAAGATACAAATGTGAGATGCAAATGAAAAAGATATTAATCCCAAACTAATTGTTCCTAAAACAATTCTTGAAGAGATGAAAATGTCTCAGTACTAAATGAAAGCAATAATGAAATATTATCTAGATCTTAGATGTTTAATTATTGCACGTAACTGGATGATGCATCGTCTTTTATCATACTTGGGTTCTTTAAAAAATTATTTAGAGCATCTACTTCCTCTCCCATATCGAAGTTTGTTTAAGTTATTCGTGACTTTTAACTATTGTCTTCAACATTGCATAATTTTGAGTCTAGCTTATTTCTTCAGTATATAGATTATCTCATTCACGTTGCTTCTGCTTTGTCCACGGAAGAATCTTTGAAATTATGTCTAATCCAACTAACAACATTATTTTTTCAAGAACCTTCTATATGACCAGGTATTTCATAGATCTGTATCTTTAATAAGATGTCATGTTTATACATAAATGAAAACACAATAAAGCACCCAACGAGATAAAAGGAAATCAAGTTCATAGAAATGATAATTAAAGTAATGTGAACTATCAAAAAATAATCAAATACAACTCATAGATGAGGCTACAAATAAAACATGTAAAGGAAAGTAAAGTCCTAACAACACGCATTTTAGTTCTCTTCGCGTATCCATAAGTCTCTAGCGGGGTAGGCTTGCTAAATTATCTGCATGAAGTTTGGCTCTAAAAAAGTTCCCAAACTATCCTTACAACCTTTCAAGGTTCCATTACAAACTTAGCGAATCAAATTTAGTTTAGGAGATCATAGCACCAAAAGTATACATGGAAACCAGTATCCGAACAAACAATTAAAATGCTTTCCAAAGGTACTTTGTCATACATACAACAAGAAAACTGGTATTCCTTGGTGATATGACATTTTCCCTACTTACGTGAAATGGGACCAAGCTAGGATATATAGCTATGATATGCAATGGTTATAAATATATTCAATCACATGAAAGTATTATCTAGAGAAAATCTTTTTTTTCCAATTTTCTAAAAGAACATAATGAATTTAAATTTAATAAATTCAAACTCAAAATTTTCAAATTTTCAATATAGGGTTATCAGCTCATGGCTCAACTCTCTATTTGTTTTAGAAAAAAAAGACCACAGCGGAGTCTCCGAGCTGTTGCAACTGGCCCTTTAGTGGAAAATCTGACTAGTTTAACGATGGTGTATTTTATTGAAAAGATTTTTAAATGAAATGTTGGGAGTCACCACCAATCATTTTTAAGGTGTGATTGGAACACTTAAAATCGAGTAATTTTAATAAAATATTTATTTTACCGAAAATACCAAATTTTAGTCTGTGAAAACCAAAAATCAAGTTCAAGAGTCGGTTACGCATTAGGAATGATTAACAGCCCCACAATGCCTAGAAATTGGTACCTAGTCTATTACCCTATAATTAAAAAATGAAAATTTTGAGTTTGAGGTTTTATTTAATTTAAAAATAATTATGGATTTCAAGTTTGGAGAATGATGTGAGTTTACTAAGACCAATAATGTCTACCCTCAAGCGTTTAATGTGAAAGATTCGTTATTGATCTAAATAAAATAACATTACCTTATAGTTTAAGAAATCATGATATGAGATTTTTAAAAGGATGTTGATTTACTTCAGGAATTACTAGTGGTCACCCCCTAAGAATAACACATAGGATACACTATTAATTCATTGATAAATGAACATTGCCTTATTATTTTTTAAAATCAAAATGCAATCACACAACCATCATAAACCTAATTATGCTAGGTGGGTTAATTAAGGCTTTTCTATCTTAAAGTGTCAAATTATGTAATTTAAAGAATCTAGATGAATAAACCTAAAAACTGAAGGCTCTAATATTAATCCTAATTTATTTTAACTAATTATTGAGTCAAATAATCAAAATGGACACTCGAGCATTTTAATGCGAGAGTCAAATTGAATTATTCCCTAATGAAATAAACCTAAAGTGGAGGCTCTAATTATTAACCCTAATTAATTATGTCAAATGAATACCTAAAAAATTTAGGGACAAAGTTATGAGAAAATCTAAATTTTAGTAATAAATTAAAGTTTAAATCCACTACTTATAGACTAGGTCAAAGAGAACTAAAAAATCTAAGAAATTACTCTAAATATTCTACTAATCGGAGAAGACTAAACTGAAAAAATTACATTAGAAGTAATTAAAACACTTCGTAAAATACAACACTCGTGCATTTAAATAAAAAAATATGAATATGTTAAAATTAACAATAAATATTTAATAAAAAAATTATTAACTATTTACCAATCATTAAGTGAATTTATTAAACTAAATTAATATTAGGATTAATTAATGATACAAGTAATCTAGTGACTAAATTACACCAGTGCATCTAATCAGGGACCAAAAACTAATAAAATATAAATTCCACATAGTGACTAAATTAAAAATAAACAAATATTAAATATATAAATGAAAGTAAACTAAAAAATGAATTAGTGACCAATTTGTAAAATCACGCTAAAGCTAGAGGGATTAAAACATAATTTTTTTATAAGACTAAAATAAACTAACAAATGAAATCTGTAAAATTGTCAAATCAGGAAACTATAATTAAATTAACTCAAAAATAACATTACATGTGAGTAAAATGCCATTTCATGCTTAAAGTATGAGGACCTAAATAAGATTTTACATTTTTGATTAAGACTAACATATTCATAAATATAGGTTTCAAATGGCATAAATAGGGCCTAAACATTTGAATTAAATCACGAAATTAAAGCTAATAAGGGACCAATTTGTAAAAATGTGCTTACTGTCTAAGGACCATAAATGAATTGACCATAATTAAATTATATAAACATATAATTATAACTTAATCCTGACCTAAACTCAATCTAATTCCCTTAGCAACCTCTTTTATGCTTCATCTCATAAATCTCTCTCAGCCGAACCTCTCAACCTTCATTCCTAACATCAACCACCATTAATCGATGGCCACTTTACTCCGAACACCAGTTATTACGATCGTAAACAAACCTAGTGACCCTAAAATGACCAGAACATAACCCTTTCAACCTTTATACCTCAAATCTATCATTCGAAAAAATCTTGAGATACCTCTCTAGCTAAAAAATCGACTTTGTTTGAACTCCGACCACCTCCAACGGTGGTCGTGTAAGACTTTTTTTTCCGTACCCATCATCAAATACGATTTAGAGGTATCACATGAAACATATAAACATTTCTTATTTTAAAATTGGTAAAATTTTGTTTCTTAAAAATTATTCAATTCAATATTAATCACCAAGACTATTTAATCGCGTAAATTTCAAAAATTAATATTTAAAAATAATTTTCGCATTCAATTTTAGGAAACAACAAGGCGGATCAATATTGTTGTATATAAAGACTGGAACTGCTTATATAAAAATTCATCTTGCTGCTAATAAAATATAACTTTATCAAAATATGAAACTAAAATTCATGTTCATCACTATATATTACTTACTAACTTCTGCCCAAATAAATTATTATAAACCATTTAAACATTTTAGGCATATCACAACATGTTTGACCTAATAAAATCTAGCCATATAAAAATAAAACTAACAGTTATAGACATATACATGCCAACTAGAAAATCAAAATAATAGTAGGATGTCATTACTGATATTGTTAAGTATAACACCCTTAACCCGTAAACGTGTATTGTTACAAGTTAAAGATGTCACATCAAATATCCAAAATGTTTCATAACTCAAATGGTAAAAAATTTGTTTCGTTCACAGATTCCATACTTGTAAACATTTATTATAAAATAGTTGATCATATAAACTCAAATTATTACATTTCGACTTCTATTTCAAATCCGATTTCAGGCAATAACAGACAGTTCTATTTTGTTTCATATAATAAATAAAATTGTCTAATTTAAAATCCCATTTAAAGTAATATTTAAAACATAGTTTAGTATAATAATATTTGTTCATACTGAATTATATTCGATGCTAACTATATAAATAGTTTGCAGACATTTCTTATTCATATATATGCCAGCTAAAAACTTTATAACACCTAGAATGTCATCAATGTTACCTAAAAATATTCTTTGCTGATTGTTGCCAAGCTTAGCTCCTTACTCCTCTAGCATTTACTTTCCTATGTGTGAAAATTATCACACGATAAGTATACACTTAGTGAGGCAATCATAGAAATATTCAAAACAAAGCAACACATAAATGAAATAAGTGACAATATTCAATGCATTATGATCATTTTTCTATCATTCCAACCATTTTACCATATATCAACATAATATAAATCGGATATAAAATTTCTTACCAATATACTTGTCATTTATTCCATAAGCTCATAAGCTTATTAATCTATTTATCATTTATTCATCAATAAACCATAGCCTAAACGTAAACCTATGAAGACCCAGGGTATTTGAGTCAAATACCCGCACTCGTGTCCTTACACACTAGAATGTTGAATTAATTATGATAGATAAGGTCGTGCCCACCACATGCACATTATAGTGTTGCACTAAGTGTCCTTGCACACTATAGTTCTAAAACTTGCCGTTGCTGGACTGTATGGCATGCCAACTATACCTTGTCCTTGAATGACTCACTTGGGCATATAGTCTATTTTTTCCTCATCCATGGCATTTAACAATGGGACAGTTCATACCCAAAATAAAATTCGTAATAAACATCATATATATATTCATGATAACCATCATATATAATAAACAGTGATAAATGCATTCTATATCCAGTCTTTGATATATTTAAAATATCTCAATTATATGATAAATGATATAAATATCATGCCAATATAAATAAGGTAGACTTATCGCAAGTCCTTCCCAATGATGTATAAAACATCCATGTATAGTGTTATACATGCATTGCACTCACTTTGACATTATAAACAAGTCAAAATATAAGCCTCTCTAAGTTTTAACTTAATCATTTACTTCTAATTTGTTTAAATCCCAAAATTTATCATAATTTCATATCCTCGTAGTTTGCACTATATTCAAAGAAATATTATTATCTATTAATATACACACTAAAAAATTATTTTGTTTATAACAATAGAAACTAGACTTGAATACAAATCTATCCATATAAGATAATCCTTCTAGTTCAATTTGTACTATTTATAATGAATTCTCAAAATTGACTGACAGAATATGTTATGAGCAGAACCTGCTATCCTATTTTCTGACCCATCATCGATTAAAATTTTATATCTTTTTGTATATACCTCAATATCAGTTTCCATTTTTTGTTTTGCATAAAACTAGAATAATATATGAATCCAACGGTATAGAATCATCCCTAATCATTTATGTAGAATTCATGGTGATTTTCTAAAATTACTGTTCATAACACAAATCTAGGCATATTTCACCAATTTGTATTTTCAGGTTATTCACTAATTCTATTAGCTCTCCAAATGCACATGTATGCATAAACCAAAAATCACATAGCAATTAGGAGTCACTTGTTACCATAGTAACTCCAACACTAGTTCATCACAAGCCAATGTTTGTTTGATAACATAAGTACAAATTAAATTTGTACTCACCTGGTGTCCTTAGCTTATAAACCTTCATTAGAGATTCACATTTCATCCCTAAGCTTCTCCTTAGCTTTAATAATAATTGATATTTATTTCAAGCACACAATCTAAATAAGCATCATTACAAAACATATACAAATTCAAACCACATTTTAGAATCTTACTAACATAGGAACATATTAGAAATAAATTCCTAAAAAAATTCGATGCTCATTCGAAACTAATTCAATGTCACAACATAAATGTTGACATTAACACTTCTAACTGACCAATCAAATTCTTTTTTATCCAAATTTCACATAACATTTCACTTAAGTTCCCAACTTTTCCATATTTGGGATTTTAACCTCAACTTTTACCAACTTTCCAAAATAATCAAATTTCACATCCTAACTTTAATTTCAACACTCAAACATTAATTTCGAGCATAGTACATCAACTATTGCACATTTACATGTTAACCCATAACTTTTCCATATTTTTTAAATAAGTCCCCCAACTTTTAAAAAACTACGAAAAAGGTCACTATAACTTTCTAAGGCTTGAAGAATTCTTCTTACTTCATTTCTAACCCTTACATAATTTTTCCATAATTTTTCTCACTTCTTAAATCTTAGGCCGAATATCAAGAGTGTAGGGTATCATGATTTCACTTGATTCAATTCGATCCGAGCATTAAATCAACCTCTATTAAACATTTCAATACCTCTACAATTAAATCTTAACTTCATTTAATCAAATCCCATCTTTCCCTAAAATTTAGGGTTGGCTTGAAACTTATATACATATGTATAGGTAATTTTAATCATCAATCAAGCTTGGAAATGAATCAACAACCTCAAAAACCTAAAAATCCATCATCAATTCTTAAAACCCTAACATGAACATAACCCCTAGAATTTGGTATCTTTGAACTCAAGAAAAATTAGCATGCAATAATGGTACCAAAGGATGCATTTTTCGAATAGAAAAATTTTCTATTTCACGACTCGATCCTAAATTCAAAGTAAATTATTTTAAATTAAAAATATTTTTTCTTACCTAGTTCATGGGGAGCACAAAATGGCTTGAAGATTAGCTTGTCTCATGAAATTTCTAAATAACTTTATATTAATTTGTCATTTATTAAGATTAAATGAATTTAAAATTTATTTAATGTGAAATGACAATACCATTAATGAATCCTCACATTTACATCTATACCAAGCCACATAACCTTTATCATCTTTCTAAAGTCAAAGATGGACAAAAAATTATACCCTTTACCATTTTATCCATGCAACTTTCCAAAAATTTCAATCTTGTCACTTTAATCCAACAGTCCAAAATGAATATGGAATTAATTCTCAAATCCAATGCTCCATATTATTTCCCATCTTTTCTAAAATGTTCAAAAATATTTTCTACACTTAATAAAATAATCTTCAAATTTTCTCAAATTCATATTCGATCCGATTTACTGAATTTTTACCACACTTTAACATTTTCTAACTTTTAACATAAATTTCAGATCAAAAATCTGATTCTTACGAAAATATCATTATTGGAATGAACTATTCATTTATGGGGTCAAAACACTTGACTTTTTAAAATTATAGTTTTGGTCCCTAAACATTTGAAAATTACACTTTTGGTACTTAACTTTTCCAAACTTTATACTTTGGCTACTAAACTTTCAGAATTTACATTTTAGTCACAAACAAAATTTTTAGGGTGTTACATTAAGTCATTCTTAATAAGTGATGCCAAGCTATGCTTCGTACTCCACTCGATATCCTTTTTCTACGAGTGAAAATCATCACACGCTAAGTATACACTTCGTGATGCATTGTCATAAATAAAGTAAGGCATATAGATATATAAAATATCGTATAAATCATGATATTATAAGTATCATATAATAATGTATAAACATGTAATATATACTTGTCAAAGTCTTTTCCTAATCAAATGATTGTAAAACAACAAATCATATATATATATATATATATATATATATATATATATATATATATATATATATATATATATATATATATATATATCACATGTAACCAAATCAAAAGACCCAATGAAAGATTTATTTTCAATTGAACCAATAAACTTATACTTTTCAATTTCATATAAACCATAGCCCAATGTATGATAAATGAGAATGCAAAGTATTTAAGTCACATCGAGTGTGCGCAATATGCAGTTTAACTACCACGTAGATAAATTACACTAAAAAGTGTCGCATAGGTAACTTGCACCATTAGTGTCACATAGATGTACAAGTACTGTAGAACACAATAACATTGCACCAAAAATTATATATGGTATTTCAAAACGTCTAAACATCATGAAGCATGTAATACATATTTCTTGGATATGTTTCCGTACACAAGTCACAGGTGTCACATAACTTTTTTAAAACATTTTCCTATTTGTAAACCCATAAAATTTGTTTCGAAAATAAAACAACATTTTAATATCAGAATAATAAAACGTTCTTTATAACCTATTACAAAAATTATAACTTTAACGCATTCCAAAGTATTTTCTTAAGTCCAAATACATGCCAACTAATTATAAAAATAGACATAAATGTCCTACAGTTACTGATGAGGCAACCTTTGATTGATGATTCTCATTGCACTCCTTACTCCATTAGTCTTTTCTATTTCCTACATCTGAAATCAACACATGCTAAGTATTTACTTAGTGAGGCATAGTAATACAAAAAGTATTATACTTAAATATAATCATATCACAAATTTTCAAAATATGAATGAAATCGTATAATTCATATCAATTACATTAACTTGGATTGGTGAACCAATATTCATTCAAATATCATGATAAACTATTTTTAGTATGCCCATCATACATATCAATCAGTATTTTCCAATTTAACCTTTATTTGCCCAGAGTATGCCAATTGAGAATGCAAGGTACATGCATTACACCGAAGTGTCAAAATGAAAATTCACAAACTCATTATGAATTCCATGGATTACACACATAGTGTCGAAATGGTCATTCATAAACACATTATGAATACCATGGGTTGCACATTTAGTGCCGAAAATACACCGTTATGCATTAAACAAAATCGATCGATAACTTATATACATAATTCTATATCGAAATGGTAATTCACAAACTCATTTTGAATACCATGACTGCACATATAATGTAACACCCGTAACCCGTATAATTATACCTATACAGATTACAGATGTTATCCAAATTCTCGAAAACCATTACCTTTTCAAAAGTGATTTATAATTTATTTTCTTAAAATGGTAAATGATATTATAAAATTTTCATATCATAAAAATTACGTTTCGTTGTAACCAATTTAATTCAAAATATTTTTATTTATGAATAGTGAATAGTACCCGAACAGTGAACAGTGGGGGAATCGATTCCCTATAGGAGGGGAATCAGTACCCCTTTTTCATACTAGAAATTTTTGCTTAAAACCGTGGTTACTGTTCATGCTACAATAACTTCCGAATATTTACATATAAATTCATAAAAATTCACCTTTCATTACTATAAAAATTTCCAAAATTAATTAAACAAATAAATTGAACATTTTCAAATTACATGCCACTATCTAAAATCAAATTTCACAATAGGATGTCTTACTGATATTGAAATATACCTCTCGATGCTTGATGTCGTTCTAAACTCTTTATTCTTATTCTTTGCTTTTTACCTACGCGTGAAAATCATCACACGCTAAGTATAAACTTAGTGAGGCAATTTAAAACATTTAACAGTGCAATACAATTCATGCATGATTTTCAATATCAAATATCAAATTTCCATAAAATCATTTTACTAACATATCCAATATTTCACCATGATCAAAATAATATAAAATCTCTTACCATTTATCCCATAAGCTCGTAAGCTTATTTTACCAAAATACTTACCATTTAAATTCCATAAGCTTGTAAGCTTATTTTTCCTATATACTTGCCATTATTCCGTAAGCTCATAAGCTTATTTGCATTGTTACCATTTATTAACCAATAAAACATAATCCATAGCCAATAAATCGTAGACAATAGCCCAATATAACACCCTGAGGACCCCGGGTATACGAGTAAAATACCTGCACCGTAGTGCTAAACCTGCACTAAGCTTACGCCATAGTGCTAATCCGGACAATACACATAAGGTCGTGCCCACCACCTACACTAAGCTTACGCTATAGTGCTAATCCGGACATAAACCTGCACTTAGTGTCCTTACACACTATAGTGCTAATATAAACCTGCAGCTGCTATACTCTATGGCATGCCAACTATACCCTGTCCCTCAATGACTTACTTTGGGCATATAGTCTATTTTATTCGATCCATCCATGGCAAAGTATATTAACAAATTTAACATTGGGCAGTTCATACCCGAAAACATTCATGGTAAAATATCACATTTTGTTTTCATGATCAATGCATTTTAATTTCATACTCTGACATCTCAATGTCAATTTATAAAAAATGATATAAAATCATGTCGATATAAACAAGGTCGACTTATCGCAAGTCTTCCTTATGATGTATAAAACATCCATGTATAATTTCATGCATGTATTGCACTCACCTTGACACTTTATGTCTTTCAAAATATATAAGCCTCACTATTGTCCACCATAAGCCCTTTTATATTTGATTTGCTTCGATAACAAATCAATCACAATCTGTATAAATCATCAATTCATAATAATCCATATGTTAGTATTTTACTAACATAAATACATTCCACCATATCTCCATACTATATTTGAAATTCATCATCTATCAAAATATTTAACTCTTAATTATTCCTTATAACATTGGAACCAACTTTTCCCATTTACTCAAAATGGTCTTCACCATTTTACCACTTAAATTCTTAATACCAATGATTCCAACATTGAAATTATTTCCATTCAAATGCTTTTACAAAAGCATAAATACATTTACGTATCCCAACTATGCAATTGTTGTACTTAAATCACCAATCATTTCAATCTTCCCAAAATAATCAATTTCACATTTAACACTCATTTCAATTCTCAAACAACAATTCCAGCATAGTACATCAATTATATAACACTTACACAACAACCCATTAATTTTCCAGAATTCAGACAACTCGTACTACCTTTAAAGAATCATTAAACTGTATTGTTACACACACTGGAATTTAATTCCGTTTTTTCAATTGAAAACTAGACTCAAATACGAATCTATCCATATAAAGAAGTCATTCTAATTCATTCTGTACAATTTATGGTGAATTTTCAAAGTTCACCAACAGAATCTGTTTTCTGCCGAATTCTGCTGTCCGATTTTTTCTAACCCTTCCTTGGTTAAAAATTCATATCTATCTGTATACAACTTGAAATTGATCCCCGTTTGTTTTAAAAAAAACTAGATCCATTTATGAACACAATATATAAAAATAACCTCCAAATTATTTTTATATATTTTCTGGTGAATTTTCGAACCCACTGTAATTCCCAAAATCTAAAATGTTTTTCTTTAATCTCATCCTTATGTTCTTCATCAATTCATACAACCTCAAAATCGTCAATAATCATCATCAATTTCAAAAACCATTGTATAAACCCAAATTTCCAGATTTGGGGATATTTGAATCAATCAAGATTATCATGCAATATTTGTACCAAAAGATAGCGTTTTTCGCATATAACGATTTTCTACTTACAACATACTCAAAATCCCAAGTAAATTGCTTAAAAAATTGAGTTGAAAATTTTCTCTTACCTTAAGAGAAACCCACGGCTTGGAGAAGAAGATGAGCTGAAAAATGCTTCCCCATCATAATACTCTAATATTAAATAAGTCTAGCACATATCTTATAATAGAATTATTTTATTCAATTCAATAGGAAATTCCATTTTTTCCCTTAAAGAATTTCCATATTCACCATATAACCTAGCAATCTGATATTACAAAATCAAATATAATTTAATTTGACTTTGACCTACGAAAATGCCCTGAAATTTTCAAATCTTGCGTTTTAGTCACTAGATTTCACTGTTTCGGTTAAATCTGAAAAATTTTATATTTCCAAACCAAATTTCTCTTATCCAAAATATTAAAATAATATTTCCAACCATTTTATAACATCCTTCAAATTTTTGTAACATTCCAATTCGATCTGAAATACCGATTTCTTTACCGGCTTTAACCCTTTCTCGTTTTTCTTTACTAAAATTCCAATCCAAAAAAATAATTTCTATAAAAATCCACTCTCAAGAATAAACCATCTATTTATGGAATAAAGTTCTTTTTAGGAAATTTATCACTTAATTCCCTAAACTTTTCCCAAGTTTTATACTTTGACCATCAAACTTTCAAAATTTTCATTTTGGTCATTGTCTATGTTTTTGGGGTATTACAATTCTCCCCTCCTTAAGAAAATTCATCCTCGAATTTTAAAACTTTCTATGAAAACCATAACTTCTCTTTTATGAGGATTGCACTTTCTATTGTAGATTCATAACCCTAATTTAGGGTTGTACGAACTGGTAAGACATAATCTCGTCTCATACAAAAACCTCTTCTGTCAACTTCTTGAATTTCAAATTTTTTTCCACTTTATTTTGAGAATTTTGTAAAGATCATGCACATCATTATATTTTGAACTTGTTTAATCAAATTCTTCAATCTGATTTAAAAATATCTAAACATTTTCATATCACCCTCTCTATCCCAAGTAACGTCCTCTACATTATGATTTTTCTGAATCACTTTAACTAGAGAAATCATCTTGTTACGTAGTTCTTTGATTTCTCGAGCTAATATCCGAACTGGTTTTTCTTTATAATAAAATCTAGTCGAATCTTAATTTCCTCTGATGAAATGACATATGAAATATCCAATCGATACTTTCTAAGCATCATCACATGAAAAAAAAAATTGTATACTTTGTCCAACTCTGGTTCTCAATTACCTCCATAGTTAATGCTAACTGATAATCCATCAGTCCAACTCTTTTTAATATCTCATAAATTCCAAAAAATCTTTGACTTATTTTCCTTTGCGTTTTGGGCGCAAAATAATTTTTTCAAGATGATACATTGAGAAATACTTTATCACCTTCATAAAAATTCAATCTTTTTTTTTTCAATTCAAGTCTACATAAGACTTTTGTCGACCCAATATCAACTTGAGATTATCTTTACTTTATCTTTAACTTAATTCAATAAATTTGAGCGAACAAGATTATGATCTTTTAACTTGAACCCATTCATTGGTGTTCGGTATTTTCTCCCATATAAAGTTTCATACGGAGCCATCTTGTTACTCAATTGATAACTGTCATTGTAGAAAATTTCTACTAAAATTAAATACTTTTCCTTTCCCATGATTCTTTGGAATCAATCACACATGCACTCAGCATATCTTCAAATATATGAATAATACTTTCTTACTTACCATCCGTCTGTGGATGAAAGATCGCACTGAAATTCAATCAAGTACTCAAACTTTATGCAAATATTTCCAAAATCTTAAATTAAACTTTGTATCCCTGTCAGATATAATGGATATTGATAATTCTTGTAATCGAACTATCTCCTTGATATACAACTCTGTATATTTATCCAATGCATAGTCCATTCACATCGGAATGAAATGTGCCGATCTAATTAACCAGTCACTATTACTCAAATGAAATCCTTTTTATTTGATGTCAAAGGTAGTCTTCTAATAAAATCCATAGTGACTCTTTACTACTTCCACTCTGGAATAGAAATCAGTTGTAATAATTCCGAAAGCAATTGATTCTCAGCTTTTATTTGTTGACATGTCAAACATGTAACAACAAACTCAGTAATGTTTCTTTTCATACCTGGCCACCGAAATAACTCTTTACATCCTGATACATTTCGTTCCCACTTGTATGCATAGTCAGTAGACTATAATGTGCCTTAGAAAGAATATCTTTCTTCAACTCATCATTATGAGGAATACAAATTCTTCCTCAATAATTTCCATCAAAGTTGACTTCAAAGTCTTTAGTCTCGCATTTTTTTTCCACAAGTGAAATTTTTTTTTTCATCTCTCATTTTTTTCTCTTTTTCTTTTCTTTCTCGTTTTCATTTTTTTCTTCTTCGTTTTCATTTTCTTTTTCTATTGTTTTTTTCTTCTTTTGTTTTTTCTTCTTCTTATAATAGATATTTTTTTAGCTCTTATGCCATATGCCGAGACAACATGACTAAGAAAATCAACTTCTGATAGCCAAAACTCACTCTTTGACAGTTTAGTATATACCATTTTATCCTTAAGTATTTCGAATACAGTACGAATATAAGCATCATGATCTATCTTTGTATTCGATATACCCGAATGTCATCAATACAACCACCTCAAATTAATCCAAATAAAATTGAAATACTTGATTCATCAAGTCTATGAATGCTACCTGAGCATTTTTCAAACCAAACGGCTTTACTACGAACTCGTAGTGTCTATATTGTTTCTTGAAAACTATCTTTGGAACATCTTCCTCTTTAAAATTTAACCGGTGATATCCCATTCGAATATCAATTTTAGAAACATTGCTACTCCTTTTAAGCTGATAAAAAAAGTCATCAATCCTTAAAATAGGATATTTGTTTCTGATAGTTACTTTGTTTAACTATCAATAATATTTTCAATAATATATGCATTGCATATATCCATTTTTTTTATAACCAATACCGGTTTACCCAAGGTATAAAATATTCAGTCTAATGCATCCTCCATTTATCAGCTATTGCATTTGTTTATTTATTCTTTTAGCTCAATCGCAATCATTCGATATGAATCCATATATACAAGATCAATGGCTTAATAACCCTTAATATTGAATTCCACCTCTCAATCTGGAGGTAACCCATAATAATAAATCTAAAAAGAGTTATGGAAATTCCCAAGTTATGGAAATAGCATATAATCTTACTTCAGATACTTGAGTATCTATTACCTTAGCTAGAAAAGCTATGCATCCTTTTTACATCATCTTAATCATAACCATTGCTGATATCACTTATTGATGATTTCACTTTTTCATCAATCATTAAAATTTTTAATTTCTCTACATTTTTTTTCACTTCTTGGGACCATTAACCCAACCTTATTACAGAGACCACCAACTTATGATCAAAATGGTCTAAAACTCGTTAATGATAATCCCATCAGATTCATCAATAACATAAGCTTCTGAATCTTTATCAGTCATTTACTATTTGTCCTTCTAACCCTTGTATCATGACCATGACCATGACCATGACCTATGAGTCTTCCGTTATAATATCACTCGATATCAAGTAGAATCGAATATTTCTACTTTAGAATTCCTTATTTCATATTAAGGAAATCTTTATAACTTATCTAGATCCATAGGAATTATTCTTGAACATTTACAACATTTTCCATCTCAAATGAAAATTTCATTGTTCACATCATTCAATAAGAAAACTTGATAAATTTGTAGCAATAACTTCATAGCAATTAATGCTAAAATCACAATAGTAAACAAATTTACTCCTTTTCTTATCATTACGAACTTGACACTTTTAAAGTTCTTGAGAATCCATCTCAATCTAAACAATAATTCATTGTAGCATGGAAAGTTAGACAATCCATTTTCACATATTTACCTTCACAAGGTAACTCTATCCAATTTTATGGACTTGATATCCATTTTCAAACCAACTCATAACCATTTGATTTACTAATAATTCAACTTTCTTTAAGCATTTAGCGGAAATCATATTACCGCTTATGTATTTCCTCTTGCTCAAATCAACAATGCCTTTAACAATTTATTGCCTAGCTTAAATATTTCTCACTTATTTAAGCTTACCTGGAGAACCTCAGAATCATCACTAGATTCAGAAATCTCCTCTGGATCCTCATCCGATTCGACTTTTCTTGTAAGTCATTCAAACTTTTTAATCGATTCTTTCCACAAAATGGAGAAAAATCCTTTATAACATCCACCCTTCTAAGGTGTTTTATATAAGTCATATATGTTCCCTTTTTGTCGATTTCAATCTCGACATTCTTTTCAACCATTTCGACTTTATTACATTTGTCTTTAATTTCAACATCTGAAAATAGTCAGAATCATCATACATTATTAAAAGTAACTTTACTCCAATAAACATCATCACAGTATATATACAAATATCAGTAACTTTTGACATCCTAGTGGCATGTATACACTTTTTAACTCAAAAACAACCTCGGTTTAGTCCTAGAATCGGCTAAACCTGTAGCTCTGATGCCAATAAATGTAACACCCGTAACCTGTATAATTATACCTATACAGATTACAGATGTTATCCGAATTCTCGAAAACCATTACCTTTTCAAAAGTGATTTAAAATTTATTTTCTTAAAATGGTAAATGATATTATAAAATTTTCATATCATAAAAATTACGTTTCATTGTAACCAATTTAATTCAAAATATTTTTATTTATGAATAGTGAATAGTACCCGAACAGTGAACAGTGGGGGAATCGATTCCCTATAGCAGGGGAATCAGTACCCCTTTTTCATACTAGAAATTTTTGCTTAAAACCGTGGTTACTGTTCATGCTACAATAACTTCCGAATATTTACATATAAATTCATAAAAATTCAGCTTTCATCACTATAAAAATTTCCAAAATTAATTAAACAAATAAATTGAACATTTTCAAATTACATGCCGCTATCTAAAATCAAATTTCACAATAGGATGTCTTACTGATATTGAAATATACCTCTCGATGCTTGATGTTGTTCTGAACTCTTTATTCTTATTCTTTGCTTTTTATCTACGCGTGAAAATCATCACACGCTAAGTATAAACTTAGTGAGGCAATTTAAAACATTTAATAGTGCAATACAATTCATGCATGATTTTCAATATCAAATATCAAATTTCCATAAAATCATTTTACTAACATATCCAATATTTTACCATGATCAAAATAATATAAAATCTCTTACCATTTATCCCATAAGCTCGTAAGCTTATTTTACCAAAATACTTACCATTTAAATTCCATAAGCTTGTAAGCTTATTTTTCCTATATACTTGCCATTATTCCGTAAGCTCATAAGCTTATTTGCATGGTTACCATTTATTAACCAATAAAACATAATCCATAGCCAATAAACCGTAGACAATAGCCCAATATAACACCCTGAGGACCCTGGGTATACGAGTAAAATACCTGCACCGTAGTGCTAAACCTGCACTAAGCTTACGCCATAGTGCTAATCCGAACAATAGATATAAGGTCGTGCCCACCACCTACACTAAGCTTACGCTATAGTGCTAATCCGGACATAAACCTGCACTTAGTGTCCTTACACACTATAGTGTTAATATAAACCTGCAGCTGCTATACTCTATGGCATGCCAACTATACCCTGTCCCTCAATGACTTACTTTGGGCATATAGTCTATTTTATTCGATCCATCCATGGCAAAGTATATTATCAAATTTAACATTGGGCAGTTCATACCCGAAAACATTCATGGTAAAATATCACATTTTGTTTTCATGATCAATGCATTTTAATTTCATACTCTGACATCTCAATGTCAATTTATAAAAAATGATATAAAATTATGTCGATATAAACAAGGTCGACTTAGCGCAAGTCTTCCTTATGATGTATAAAACATCCATGTATAATTTCATGCATGTATTGCACTCACCTTGACACTTTATGTCTTTCAAAATATATAAGCCTCACTATTGTCCACCATAAGCCCTTTTATATTTGATTTGCTTCGATTACAAATCAATCACAATCTGTATAAATCATCAATTCATAATAATCCATATGTTAGTATTTTACTAACATAAATACATTCCACCATATCTCCATACTATATTTGAAATTCATCATCTATCAAAATATTTAACTCTTAATTATTCCTTATAACATTGGAACCAACTTTTCCCATTTACTCAAAATGGTCTTCACCATTTTACCACTTAAATTCTTAATACCAATAATTCCAACATTGAAATTATTTCCATTCAAATGCTTTTACAAAAGCATAAATACATTTACGTATCCCAACTATGCAATTGTTGTACTTAAATCACCAATCATTTCAATCTTCCCAAAATAATCAATTTCACATTTACCACTCATTTCAATTCTCAAACAACAATTCCAGCATAGTACATCAATTATATAACACTTACACAACAACCCATTAATTTTCCAGAATTCAGACAACTCGTATTACCTTTAAAGAATCATTAAACTGTATTGTTACACACACTGGAATTTAATTCCGTTTTTTCCATTGAAAACTAGACTCGAATAAGAATCTATCCATATAAAGAAGTCATTCTAATTCATTTTGTACAATTTATTGTGAATTTTCAAAGTTCACCAACAGAATCTGTTTTCTGCCGAATTCTGCTGTCCGATTTTTTTCTAACCCTTCCTTGGTTAGAAATTCATATATATATGTATACAACTTGAAATTGATCCCCGTTTGTTTTAAACAAAACTAGATCCATTTATGAACACAATATATAAAAATAACCTCCAAATTATTTTTATATATTTTCTGGTGAATTTTCGAACCCACTGTAATTCCCAAAATCTAAACTGTTTTTCTTTAATCTCATCCTTATGTTCTTCATCAATTCATACAACCTCAAAATCATCAATAATCATCATCAATTTCAAAAACCATTGTATAAACCCAAATTTCCAGATTTGGGGATATTTGAATCAATCAAGATTATCATGCAATATTGGTACCAAAAGATAGCGTTTGTCGCATATAACGATTTTCTACTTACAACATACTCAAAATCCCAAGTAAATTGCTTGAAAATTTGAGTTGAAAATTTTCTCTTACCTTAAGAGAAACCCACGGCTTGGAGAAGAAGATGAGCTGAAAAATGCTTCCCCATCATAATACTCTAATATTAAATAAGTCTAGCACGTCTTATAATAGAATTATTTTATTCAATTCAATAGGAAATTCCATTTTTGCCCTTAATGAATTTCCATATTCACCATATAACCTAGCAATCTGATATTACAAAGTCAAATATAATTTAATTTGACTTTTACTTTGACCTACGAAAAATGCCCTGAAATTTTCAAAACTTGCATTTTAGTCACTAAATTTCACTGTTTCGGATAAATCTGAAAAATTGCATATTTCCAAACCAAATTTCACTTATCCAAAATATTAAAATAATATTTTCAACCATTTTATAACATCCTTCAAATTTTTGTAACATTCCAATTCGATCTGAAATACCGATTTCCTTACCGGCTTTAACCCTTTCTCGTTTTTCTTTACTAAAATTCCAATCCAAATATATAATTTCTTTTAAAAATCCACTCTCAAGAGTAAACCATCTATTTATGGAATAAAGTTCTTTTTAGGAAATTTATCACTTAATTCCCTAGACTTTTCCCAAGTTTTATACTTTGACCATCAAACTTTCAAAATTTTCATTTTGGTCATTGTCTATGTTTTTGGGGTATTACAATTCTCCCCTCCTTAAGAAAATTCGTCCTCAAATTTTAAAACTTTCTATAAAAACCATAACTTCTCTTTTATGAGGATTGCACTTTCTATTGTAGATTTATAACCTTAATTTAGGGTTGTACGAACTGGTAAGACATAATCTCGTCTCATACAAAAACCTCTTCTGTCAACTTCTTGAATTTCAAATTTTTTTTCCTCTTTACTTTGAGAATTTTGTAAAGATCATGCACATCATTATATTTTGAACTTGTTTAATCAAATTCTTCAATCTGATTTAAAAATATCTAAACATTTTCATATCACCCTCTCTATCCCAAGTAACGTCCTCTACATTATGATTTTTCTGAATCACTTTAACTAGAGAAATCATCTTGTTACGTAGTTCTTTGATTTCTCGAGCTAATATCCGAACTGGTTTTTCTTTATAATAAAATCTAGTCGGATCTTAATTTCCTCTGATGAAATGACATATGAAATATCCAATCGATACTTTATAAGCATCATCACATGAAAAAAATATATTGTATACTTTGTCCAACTCTGGTTCTCAATTACCTCCATAGTTAATGCTAACTGATAATCCATCAGTCCAACTCTTTTTAAAATCTCATAAATTCCAATAAATCTTAGACTTATTTTCCTTTGCGTTTTGGGCGCAAAATATTTTTTTCAAGATGATACATTGAGAAATACTTTATCACCTTCATAAAAATTCAATTTTTTTTTCAATTCAAGTCTACATAAGACTTTTGTCGATCCAATATCATCTTGAGATTATCTTTACTTTATCTTCAACTTAATTCAATATTGAGCGAACAAGATTATGATCTTTTAACTTGAACCCATTCATTGGTGTTCGGTATTTTCTCCCATATAAAGTTTCATACGGAGCCATCTTGTTACTCAATTGATAACTGTCATTGTAGAAAATTTCTACTAAAATTAAATACTTTTCCTTTCCCATGATTCTTTGGAATCAATCACACATGCACTCAGCATATCTTCAAATATATGAATAATACTTTCTGACTTACCATCCGTCTGTGGATGACAGATCGCACTGAAATTCAATCAAGTACTCAAACTTTATGCAAATATTTCCAAAATCTTAAAGTAAACTTTGTATCCCTGTCAGATATAATGGATATTGATACTTCTTGTAATCGAACTATCTCCTTGATATACAACTCCGTATATTTATCCAATGCATAGTCCATTCACATCGGAATGAAATGTGCCGATCTAATTAACCAGTCACTATTACTCAAATGAAATCCTTTTTATTTGATGTCAAAGGTAGTCTTCTAACAAAATCCATAGTGACTCTTTACTACTTCCACTCTGGAATATAAATTAGTTGTAATAATTTCGAAAGCACTTGATTCTCAGCTTTTATTTGTTGACATGTCAAACATGTAACAACAAACTCAGTAATGTTTCTTTTCATACCTGGCCACCGAAATAACTCTTTACATCCTGATACATTTCGTTCTCACTTGTATGCATAGTCAGTAGACTATAATGTGCCTTAGAAAGAATATCTTTCTTCAACTCATCATTATGAGGAATACAAATTCTTCCTCAATAATTTCCATCAAAGTTGACTTCAAAGTCTTTAGTCTCACATTTTTTTTCCACAAGTGAAATATTTTTTTTCATCTCTCATTTTTTTCTCTTTTTCTTTTCTTTCTCGTTTTCAATTTTTTCTTCTTCGTTTTCATTTTCTTTTTCTATTGTTTTTTTCTTCTTTTGTTTTTTCTTCTTCTTATAATATATATTTTTTAGCTCTTATGCCATATGCCGAGACAACATGACTAAGAAAATGAACTTCTGATAGCCAAAACTCACTCTTTGACAGTTTAGTATATACCTTTTTATCCTTAAGTATTTCGAATACAGTACGAATATAAGCATCATAATCTATCTTTGTATTCGAGTATACCCGAATGTCATCAATACAACCACCTCAAATTAATCCAAATAAAATTGAAATACTTGATTCATCAAGTCTATGAATGCTACCTGAGCATTTTTCAAACCAAACGGCTTTACTACGAACTTGTAGTGTCTCTACTGTTTCTTGAAAACTATCTTTGGAACATCTTCCTCTTTAAAATTTAACCGGTGATATCCCATTCGAATATCAATTTTAGAAACATTGCCACTCCTTTTAAGCTGATAAAACAAGTCATCAATCCTCAAAATAGGATATTTGTTTCTGATAGTTACTTTGTTTAACTATCAATAATCTTTTCAATAATCTATACATAGTTGCATATATCCATTTTTCTTTTATAACCAATACCGGTTTACCCAAGGTATAAAATATTCAGTCTAATGCATCCTTCATTTATCAGCTCTTGCATTTGTTTATTTATTCTTTTAGCTCAATCGCAATCATTCGATATGATTCCATATATACAAGATCAATGCCTTAATAACCCTTAATATTGAATTCCACCTCTAAATCTGGAGGTAACCCATAATAATAAATCTAAAAAGAGTTATGGAAATTCCCAAGTTATGGAAATAGCATATAATTTTACTTCAGATACTTGAGTATCTATTACCTTAGCTAGAAAAGCTATGCATCCTTTTTACATCATCTTAATCGTAACCATTGCTGATATCACTTATTGATGATTTCACTTTTTCATCAATCATTAAAATTTTTAATTTCTCTACATTTTTTTTTCACTTCTTGGGACCATTAACTCAACCTTATTACAGAGACCACCAACTTATGATCAAAATGGTCTAAAACTCGTTAATGATAATCCCATCAGATTCTTCAATAACATAAGCTTCTGAATCTTTATCAGACATTTACTATTTTTCCTTCTAACCCTTGTATCATGATCGTGACCATGACCATGACCTATGAGTCTTCCGTTATAATATCACTCGATATCAAGTAGAATCGAATATTTCTACTTTAGAATTCCTTATTTCATATTAAGGAAATATGTATAACTTATCTAGATCCATAGGAATTATTCTTGAACATTTACAACATTTTCCATCTCAAATAAAAATTTCATTGTTCACATCATTCAATAAGAAAACTTGATAAATTTGTAGCAATAACTTCATAGCAATTAATGCTAAAATTACACTAGTAAACAAATTTACTCATTTTCTTATCATTATGAACTTGACACTTTTAAAGTTCTTGAGAATCCATCTCAATCTAAACAATAATTCATTGTAGCATGGAAAGTTAAACAATCCATTTTCACATATTTACCTTCACAAGGTAACTCTATCCAATTTTATGGACTTGATATCCATTTTCAAACCAACTCATAACCATTTGATTTACTAATAATTCAACTTTCTTTAAGCATTTAGCGGAAATCATATTACCGCTTTTGTATTTCCTCTTTCTCAAATCAACAATGCTTTTAACAATTTATTGCCTAGCTTAAATATTTCTCACTTATTTAAACTTACCTGGAGAACCTCAGAATCATCACTAGATTCAGAAATCTCCTCTGGATCCTCATCCGATTCGACTTTTCTTGTAAGTCATTCAAACTTTTTAATCGATTCTTTCCACAAAATGGAGAAAAATCCTTTATAACATCCACCCTTCTAAGGTGTTTTATATAAGTCATAAATGTTCCCTTTTTGTCGATTTCAATCTCGACATTCTTTTCAACCATTTCGACTTTATTACCTTTGTCTTTAATTTCAACATCTGAACATAGTCAGAATCATCATACATTATTAAAAGTAACTTTACTCCCAATAAACATCATCACAGTATATATACAAATATCAGTAACTTTTGACATCCTAGTGGCATGTATACACTTTTTAACTCAAAAACAACCTCGGTTTAGTCCTAGAATCGGCTAAACCTGTAGCTCTGATGCCAATAAATGTAACACCCGTAACCCGTATAATTATACCTATACAGATTACAGATGTTATCCGAATTCTCGAAAACCATTACCTTTTCAAAAGTGATTTAAAATTTATTTTCTTAAAATGGTAAATGATATTATAAAATTTTCATATCATAAAAATTACGTTTCGTTGTAACCAATTTAATTCAAAATATTTTTATTTATGAATAGTGAATAGTACCCGAACAGTGAACAGTGGGGGAATCGATTCCCTATAGCAGGGGAATCAGTACCCCTTTTTCATACTAGAAATTTTTGCTTAAAACCGTGGTTATTGTTCATGCTACAGTAACTTCCGAAAATTTACATATAAATTCATAAAAATTCACCTTTCATCACTATAAAAATTTCCAAAATTAATTAAACAAATAAATTGAACATTTTCAAATTACATGCCACTATCTAAAATCAAATTTCACAATAGGATGTCTTACTAATATTGAAATATACCTCTTGATGCTTGATGTCGTTCTGAACTCTTTATTCTTATTCTTTGCTTTTTATCTACGCGTGAAAATCATAACACGCTAAGTATAAACTTAGTGAGGCAATTTAAAACATTTAACAGTGTAATACAATTCATGCATGATTTTCAATATCAAATATCAAATTTCCATAAAATCATTTTACTAACATATCCAATATTTTACCATGATCAAAATAATATAAAATCTCTTACCATTTATCCCATAAGCTCGTAAGCTTATTTTACCAAAATACTTACCATTTAAATTCCATAAGCTTGTAAGCTTATTTTTCCTATATACTTGCCATTATTCCGTAAGCTCATAAGCTTATTTGCATGGTTACCATTTATTAACCAATAAAACATAATCCATAGCCAATAAACCGTAGACAATAGCCCAATATAACACCCTGAGGACCCTGGGTATACGAGTAAAATACCTGCACCGTAGTGCTAAACCTGCACTAAGCTTACGCCATAGTGCTAATCCGAACAATACACATAAGGTCGTGCCCACCACCTACACTAAGCTTACGCTATAGTGCTAATCCGGACATAAACCTGCACTTAGTGCCCTTACACACTATAGTGCAAATATAAACCTGCAGCTGCTATACTCTATGGCATGCCAACTATACCCTGTCCCTCAATGACTTACTTTGGGCATATAGTCTATTTTATTCGATCCATCCATGGCAAAGTATATTATCAAATTTAACATTGGGCAGTTCATACCCGAAAACATTCATGGTAAAATATCACATTTTGTTTTCATGATCAATGCATTTTAATTTCATACTCTGACATCTTAATGTCAATTTATAAAAAATGATATAAAATCATGTCGATATAAACAAGGTCGACTTATCGCAAGTCTTCCTTATGATGTATAAAACATCCATGTATAGTTTCATGCATGTATTGCACTCACCTTGACACTTTATGTCTTTCAAAATATATAAGCCTCACTATTGTCCACCATAAGCCCTTTTATATTTGATTTGCTTCGATTACAAATCAATCACAATTTGTATAAATCATCAATTCATAATGATCCATATGTTAGTATTTTACTAACATAAATACATTCCACCATATCTCCATACTATATTTGAAATTCATCATCTATCAAAATATTTAACTCTTAATTATTCCTTATAACATAGGAACCAACTTTTCCCATTTACTCAAAATGGTCTTCACCATTTTACCACTTAAATTCTTAATACCAATAATTCCAACATTGAAATTATTTCCATTCAAATGCTTTTACAAAAGCATAAATACATTTACGTATCCCAACTATGCAATTGTTGTACTTAAATCACCAATCATTTCAATCTTCCCAAAATAATCAATTTCACATTTAACACTCATTTCAATTCTCAAACAACAATTCCAGTATAGTACATCAATTATATAACACTTACACAACAACCTATTAATTTTCCAGAATTCAGACAACTCGTACTACCTTTAAAGAATCATTAAACTGTATTGTTACACACAGTGGAATATAATTATGTTTTTTCTATTGAAAACTAGACTCGAATACGAATCTATTCATATAAAGAATTCATTCTAATTCATTATGTACAATTTATGGTGAATTTTCAAAGTTCACCAACAGAATCTGTTTTCTGCCAAATTCTGCTGTCCGATTTTTTTCTAACCCTTCCTTGGTTAAAAATTCATATCTATTTGTATACAACTTGAAATTGATCCCCGTTTATTTTAAACAAAACTAGATCCATTTATGAACACAATATATAAAAAATACCTCCAAATTATTTTTATATATTTTCTGGTGAATTTTCGAACCCACTGTAATTCCCAAAATCTAAACTGTTTTTCTTTAATCTCATCCTTATGTTCTTCATCAATTCATACAACCTCAAAATCATCAATAATCATCATCAATTTCAAAAACCATTGTATAAACCCAAATTTCTAGATTTGGGGATATTTGAATCAAGCAAGATTATCATGCAATATTGGTACCAAAAGATAGCGTTTTTCGCATATAACGATTTTCTACTTACAACATACTCAAAATCCCAAGTAAATTGCTTGAAAATTTGAGTTGAAATTTTTCTCTTACCTTAAGAGAAACCCACGGCTTGGAGAAGAAGATGAGCTGAAAAATGCTTCCCCATCATAATACTCTAATATTAAATAAGTCTAGCACATGTCTTATAATAGAATTATTTTATTCAATTCAATAGGAAATTCCATTTTTGCTCTTAATGAATTTCCATATTCACCATATAACCTAGCAATCTGATATTACAAAGTCAAATATAATTTAATTTGACTTTGACCTACGAAAATGCCCTGAAATTTTTAAAACTTGCGTTTTAGTCACTAAATTTCACTGTTTCGGTTAAATCTGAAAAATTGCATACTTCCAAACCAAATTTCTCTTATCCAAAATATTAAAATAATATTTCCAACCATTTTATAACATCCTTCAAATTTTTGTAACATTCCAATTCGATCTGAAATACCGATTTCCTTACTGGCTTTAACCCTTTCTCGTTTTTCTTTACTAAAATTCCAATCCAAAAATATAATTTCTATAAAAATCCACTCTCAAGAGTAAACCATCTATTTATGGAATAAAGTTCTTTTTAGGAAATTTATCACTTAATTCCCTAAACTTTTTCCAAGTTTTATACTTTGACCATCGAACTTTCAAAATTTTCATTTTGGTCATTGTCTAAGTTTTTGGGGTATTACATATAATGCCAAAAGTACACATAGTACTGATACGAAAATGCACCTTTATGCATTAAACAAAATCGATCAATACCATTATACACGAAGTATGGTGAAATGCACCTATGACTCTCAATGCACATACAATGGGCTTTTAAGTTAAAATCATATATTTAAACATTTATTTCTTCAATATCGAAAACATTGAACAACGTCAACATTCATATATTCATTTTAGAGCGGTTCATACTCTAAAACTTATTCATAATCTCATTCCCAAAAACATTATGAAAACATATCAATGTACTGTAAAACATGCTTTATCAAAACATTTGAGGTTGACTAATCGCAAGTCTCCCTCATTTCATAGAAGTACAGCAAATACATTCACCTGATATTCCTCACTAGTATGCTGTAATGATGTCCGACTATTCGACAACTTTATCCTTGCCCTTTTTCTTGCTTGACTTTGGAGCTTGTTTACGATCTACACAAGCATCCATTAATTACACATACCATTCAAATGTTAGTATACCATCTAACATTTATACTTTTAATAATACTCAAAAGTACTATTATTTTCAATTTCTATTAAAAATTTATCCTACCTTAAAATTCTAGGCTCAATAGTATCGATACCCCTACTATGTTATCGATACTTCTATACTACTGTACCGATACTCCCTTCAGTATGAATACCATTTCTGCATTCTGGAATCCATAGTATCGATACTTTCCTCTTAGTATCGATACCCACAGCAGTATCAATACTAATTGCATCGGTATCGATATTGTTCAACCTAATTCATCAAATTTAAACCTATAGTATCGATACTGTTCTTCGAGTACTGATACCCTTACACAGATTTTCCATTTTTCATTTTAATTTTTACCCAAAGTTTTTTTAAATCTCTTACTTTTACCTCCAACAATATCATTCAACTCATCCTTACTAAACCCAACAAACTTTCCTTCATTAATTTTCCTATAACATCTAAAATCTTCAAAGAACACTCCAACCCAAGAATCACACTACTTTTTCATATATGTTTTTAATCACATTCAAGGTTTCTAATCTCTAATTTACTTCTTTGAAAATTCAAATTTACTTGTAAACTTCAATAAAAACTCATATTTTATCATATCACTCAAAAACTCATTTTCTGAAATCTTAAATAATTCACTAATCACTTAGTTTTAATCATCCTTGAACTTTCCTTAAGCCTCTATATCACTTAAGGTTTCAAAACTAGCCCATAAACTAAAGGAAAACCCAACTTGAAGAAAACTTACATTTGGCTATCAAGAAGAGCATGGGATGAGAAGAAAGGAGGAGAAGAAAATAACTTAGCTAACTTTCCCATCTTCCACTTTTTAAATATCCCTAATAAAATATACTTTTAAATTCGTTTCCATCTAAAGGACCAAAATCCCACTTCATTCATCCATTCTTACTAATAGGTCTTAAACCAATTTATTTCATTTTAAATCCTTTCATTATAGTCACTGACCTAATGTTTGGGGTATTACAATTCTCCCCTTAAGAAAATTTGTCCTTGAATTTTAAGACGTACCTAATGCAAAAAGGTGCAAAAATTACTTCCTCATTTCCTCATCTCTTTCCCAAGTAACTTCTTTTACTTTGTGATTTTTCCAAAGCACTTTAACTAAAGGAATATTCTTATTAAGCAATCCCTTATTTTCTCTAGCCAAGATTCGTACTGATTCTTTCTCGTAAGTTAAATCTAGTCGGATCTCTATTTATTTAGGTGTGATGACATGGGATAGATCTGATCGAAACTTTCTAAGCATCGACACGTGAAAAACATTGTGGATCTTGTCCATATCAGGAGGAAAAGCTAACTGATAAGCTAAGGGTCCGACCCTTTTTAGAACATCATATGGTCCGATGAATCTCGGACTCAGTTTTCCTTTGCGCCCAAACGACAACACTTTCTTCCAAGATGATACTTCTAAAAATACCTTATCTCCCACGTGATATTCAATCACTTTTCTTTTTAGATCGGCATAAGATTTTTGTCGATCGAAGGCTATCTTCAGATTATCTTAGATAACTTTCATTTTAGCTTCCATTTCTTTCATTAAATTCGGCCCAACCAGGTCTCGATCTTTTAATTCAAACCAATTTAAAGGTGTTTTGCACTTCCTCCCATACAAGGTTTAATACGGGGCCATCTTAATACTCGATTGGTAACTATTATTATAAGCAATTTTCACCAAAGGAAAATACCTTTCCCATGATCGTGTCAAAAGCAACATATATGCCATGAAACCTCACTTGTTTTTATCTCAATGAACATATCATAATGTCGTGCTTCAATTCTCATTTAATGAACCATAATCCCACACAAATTACATAATATAAACATGCTTAGTTACGGTATATTCACTACTACATATCACATACGCCCATGCACAGTTACCTTACTTGCATTGTCCACACACAACAAACATTTATTCCATTCACGACCATTGAAATTTATTCAAAACACAACATGAGCGTTTGATAAACAGACTCCATACAACTCCCTTTTATTTGTGGACTCACTTAGGTTCAAAACCACAATATTTAGATCTAGGCTCAATGCACCATCATTGCCACAATTACTTCTCGGAGCTAGGATCAATGCACAAACCTTACCATATACTTATATTCCCAATAACACATAACAAAAACACTATAGTACTCTTTCATAGGCATGCCTTTAATATCCAAAGGTCATATTAAGAACAATTTCCAATTAATCCAAGTTCATCCAATATAGTTTCTATTTTATGCATAACTCTATATACATATATATTTCAATATAATTCAAAAAAAATAACGTTGGTTGTCATGATCAATCTCAAAGTGGATAACAAGATATCCTTGCTCATCTAGGGATAGTAGAAAATTTCTACTTGTCGCAACACATTTAAATATTTCCCATATTTTTCATATTTATTTCCGAAAGTTGTTATGCATCAAATACTAACTAGTATATCCACATATAAAACATGACTCATATCTCAATATCAATCATCATATCATTCATGCCAAATTACACACATATACTTACAAAGTTCACCTACTCCCAACGCGTCACAATCCATAATCGACATGTCATGATATACACATACCCATAATGATAACATACCTAGAGTACACTGTAACTCACAATAAACTCAATTTAACGCACATGCTTACAATATTTATATACTTCCAATAAATCATAATTCATAATCATCATATCACTATATACATGATTTTAAGCTTTAAATATATTGTAACTTGTAATCAACTTATTATAATAAACGCGCTTGCATTAATCATCTTCTTCAATGTCTTATAGATCATTTCATAAGATAAATGCTCACTATGATCTCTAACTTTATTTAACACATCAAAAATTCATATCATCAATTAAAAATGGAAAGTAAACCAATTTAGAACAATATATTTAATATTCACAAATACTAAACTTTCATTCAAGATTAAACACCTTCATCACAAGTGAATGGACAATCACTCACCTCAATGGCACAACTATATGATCCGACCCCAAACGCTAACCAACTAACTACCAAAAATTGATGCAACATTTTACTCAAACATAAACACATTAGGAGCCTTAAAAATTTATTTAACACAAAAACATCCAAAGTAGAGTAGAAAATTATGCTTTTAAAAAGAAAAAAAATCAAACAAATACCAAAAACCTTACCATCCACGCAATCTAAATATTCTAACTTGAGAATCTTTGGTTCCTTACACTTAAACTGAACTTAAACAATCATAAAAATGATTTAGAAACCAAAAAACCTCCCAAAAATAACAACTAACACAAACATTCCTGAATTTCAGAAAAAAATCACTAAAATCGATATTCCTTACACAAATCAACATGGAAATCAAGTCCATTTGAAATATTGTTTACAACAATCAGACAATCATACATCGCATGATATATGTTATTAACTATGTATGAGTGAAATAGCCATTCCACATGTCATTATAAATTTAATGGAAAGATTGGAATTAAACTTATCAATATGTATTTCTAACCTTTAATTAGACACATGAAAATTTTCAGCTTAATTGGACATCATTTAGAGACCTAATTGAACATGGTCAGTGTAAGGACTAAAACGTAAACTTTTCAAAATATTCTAATAACACAAAAACATGAAATTGAAGGTTACATTATGAAATTAGTGATATTATATATTCATAGAACAAATTTCAATCAAATTTAGAAAAAAAACAATCTTTATTTAAGAAATCATGTTTAGGAATTTTCAATGTCTTATGCGATTTAAATATAATTTTACCTATTTTTAACAAGTAAACAAAGAAGGGATCCATCCCTTTTCACAGGGGATCGATCCTTTATAAAATAGTGGATAAAAATTCAAAAGGGATTGATCTTTCTTCAAAAGGGATCGATCCTTTTTTATGGAAAATGCAGAAAATTCATATGAAAATGTAAGAATAAGTCAACATACTTCCATGAAATCTATTTTATTATCTATGCATGTTTGGGAACACTTGATCCACTTAGAACATGCCATAATATATATGTAGCATTCTTCATAACATCATTTAACATATCATATGAGATTTTAGCATCAAAAGTCAAAATTTGCATAACAAGTCAACTTAACCGTAAGTCTCCAACCATTTTGTGCATCATTGGTCATTTCATGCATCCTAAGGGCCTAACATGTTATGTTCACTTAATGTCACTTTTCTAAATTGTTGAAACAGTTGTCTAAATGGTTGAAACACTTATTTAAGGTGTATAACGTGTATTTCAACATCAAAAATCATAATTTCACTACTTACTCAATAATCAAATTTCATCATAGGTCATTAAAGGTCTAGTTTGCATTAATAAATTGACAAAAGTGTAAATCATCATAGATCCCAATTTAGGATCCCATATTGCCTTAAAATAAATCAAAGTTCAAAAATAACATTACAAATGTCTCATTGCTTTGATCACCACCAAGTGCATTGCCTCTCAAGCTCTCAAATCATCAAGTAATAATCTGAAAATGTTAAACATCGAGTGTGAGCTATAAAGCTCAGAGAATGAGTAAACATTCAAGTATGATGCACATGTAAAAAGCAACATATATGTCATGAAACCTCACTTGTTTTTATCTCAATGAACATATCATAATGTCGTGCTTCAATTCTCATTTAATGAACCATAATCCCACACAAATTACATAATATAAACATGCTTAGTTACGGTATATTCACTGCTACATATCACATACGCCCATGCACAGTTACCTTACTTGCATTGTCCACACACAACAAACATTTATTCCATTCACGACCATTGGAATTTATTCAAAACACAACATGGACATTGGATAAACAGACTCCATACAACTCCCTTTTATTTGTGGACTCACTTAGGTTCAAAACCACAATATTTAGATCTAGGCTCAATGCACGTACATTTCCAATTATTCCCAATAACTCAAAAAAAAAACACTATAATACTTTTTCCTAGGCATGCCTGTCATATCCAATGGTCATATTAAGAACAATTTCCAATTAATCCAAGTTCATCCAATATAGTTTCTATTTTATGCATAACTCTATATACATATATATTTCAATTTAATTAAAAAAAATAACGTTGGTTGTCATGATCAATCTCAAAGTGGATAACAAGATATCCTTGCTCATCTATGGACATTATAAAATTTCTACTTGTCACAACACATATAAATATTTCCCATATTTTTCATATTTATTTCCGAAAGTTGTTATGCATCAAATAGTAACTAGTATATCCACATATAAAACATGATTCATATCTCAATATCAATCATCGTATCATTCGTGCCAAATTACACACATATACTTACAAAGTTCACCTACTCCCAACGCGTCACAATCCATAATCCACATGTCATGATATACACATACCCATAATGATAACATGCCAATAGTACACCATAACTCACAATAAACTCAATTTAGCGTACATGCTTCAATATATTGTAACTTGTAATCAACTTATCAAAATAAACGTGCTTGCATTAATTATCTTCTTTCAATGTCTTATAAATCATTTCATAATATACATGCTCACTATGATCACTTACTTTATTTAACACATCATAAATTCATATCATCAATTAAAAATGGAAAGTAAACCAATTTAGAACCATATATTTAATATTCACACATACTAAACTTTCATTCAAAATTAAACACCTTCATCACAAGTGAATGGGCAACCACTCACCTCGATGGCACAGCTACATCATCCGACCCCAAACGCTAACCAAATGACTACCAAAAATTGATGCATCATTTTTACTCAAAGATAAACACATTAGGAACCTTAAAATTTATTTAACATCTCACAAAAACATCCAAATTAGAGTAGAAAATTATTCTTTTAAATAGAACAAAATCAAACCAATACCAAAAACCTTACCATCCATGCGATCTAAATATTCTAACTTGAGAATATTTGTTTCCTTACACTTAAACTGAACTTAAACAATCGTAAAAATGATTTAGAAATCCAAAAATCTCCCAAAAATAACAACTAACACAAACATTCTTGAATTTCAGAAAAATCACGAAAATTGATATTACTTAAACAAATCAATATGGAAATAAAGTCCATTTGAAATATTGTTTACAACAATCAGACCATCATACATCGCATGATATATGTTATTAACTATGTGTGAGTAAAATATCCATTCCGCAAGTCATTATAAATTTATTGGAAATATTGGAATTAAACTTACCAATATGTATTTCTAACCTTTAATTAGTTACATGAAAAATTTCAGCTTAATTGGACATCGTTTAGTGACCTAATTAAACATGTTCAGTGTAAGGACTAAAACGTAAACTTTTCAAAATATTCAAATAACACAAAAACATGAAATTGAAGGTTACATTATGAAATTAATGATATTATATATTCATAGAACAAATTTCAATCAAATTTGGAAAAAACAATCTTTATTTAAGAAATCAAGTTTTGAACCAAATTGAATACATTTTAAAGTTTAGGGATCATCTAAGGTCTTAGGGAACACTTTAGGCCTTTAATGAATATAATTTTATCTATTTTTAACAAGTAAATTAAGAAGGGATCCATCTCTTTTCACAGGAGATCGATCCCTTACAAAATAGTGGCTAAAAAATCAAAAGGGATTGATCTTTCTTGAAAAGGGATCGATCTTTTTTTATGGAAAATGCAGAAAATTCATATGAACATGCAAGAATAAGCCAACATACTTCCATGCAATCTATTTTATGATCTAATAACATGGTTGGAAACACTTGAACCACTTAGAACATGTCATAGTATATATATAGCATTCTTCGTAACATCATTTAACATGTCATACAATATTTTAGCATCAAAAGTCAAAATTTGCATAACAAGTCAACTTAACCATAAGTTTCCAACCATTTTGTGCATCATTGGTCATTTCATGCGTCCTAAGGGCCTAACATGTTATGTTCACTTAATATCACTTTTCTAAATGGTTGAAACACTTATTTAAGGTGTATAACGTGTATTTCAACATCAACAATCATTATTTCACTACTTACTCAATAATCAAATTTCATCATATGTCATTAAAGGTCTAATCTGGATTAATAAAGAGACAAAAGTGTAAATCATCATACATCCCAATTTAGGATCCCATATTGCCTCAAAATAAATCAAAGTTAAAAAATAACATTACAAATGTCTCATTTCTTTGATCACCACCAAGTGCATTGCCTCTCAAGCTCTCAAATCGTCAAGTAATAATCTGAAAAGGTTAAACATCGAGTGTGAGCTATAAATCTCAGAGAATGACTAAACATTCAAGTATGATGCACATGTCAAAAGCAACATATATGCCATGAAACCTCACTCGTTTTTATCTCAATGAGCATATCATAATGTTGTGCTTCAATTCTCATTTAATGAACCATAATCCCACACAAATTACATAATATAAACATGCTTAGTTACGGTATATTCACTGCTACAAATCACATACGCTCATGCACAGTTGCCTTACTTTTGTCCACACACAACAAACATTTATTCCATTCACGGCTATTGGAATTTGTTCAAAACACAACATGAACGTTGGATAAACAAACTCTATACAAACTCCCTTTATTTATGGACACACTTAGGTTCAAAACCACAATATTTAGATCTAGGCTCAATGCACCATCATTTCCACAATTACTGCTCGGAGCTAGGCTCAACGCACAAACCTTTCCATATATATATTCCCAATAACTAAAAAAAACACTAATACTTTTTCCTATGCATGCCTGTCATATCCAATGGTCATATTAAGAACAATTTCCAATTAATCCAGGTTCATCCAATATAATTTCTATTTTATGCATAACTCTATATACATATATATTTAATATAATTAAAAAAAATAATGTTGGTTGTCATGATCAATCTCAAAGTCGATAACAAGATATCCTTGCTCATCTATGGACAGTAGAAAATTTCTACTTGCCACAACAGATATAAATATTTCCCATATTTTTCATATTTATTTCCAAAATTTGTTATGCCTCAAATAGTAACTAATATATCCACATATAAAACATGAGTCATATCTCAATATCAATCATCGTATCATTCATGACAAATTACACACATATACTTACAAAGTTCACCTACTCCCAACGCGTCACAATCCATAATCCACATGTCATGATATACACATACCCATAATGATAACATGCCAAGAGTACACCATAACTCACAATAAACTCAATTTAACGTACATGCGTACAATATTTATATACTTCTAATAAATCATAATTCATAATCATCATATCACCATATACATGATTTTAAGCTTTAAATATATTGTAACTTGTAATCAACTTATCATAATAAACGCGCTTACATTAATCATCTTCTTTCATTGTCTTATAAATCATTTCATAAGATACATGCTCACTATGATCACTTTATTTAACACATTATAAATTCATATCATCAAGTAAAAATGGAAAGTAAACCAATTTAGAACCATATATTTAATATTCACACATACTAAACTTTCATTCAACATTAAACACCTTCATTAAAGTGAATGGACAACCACTCACCTCGATGGCATAGCTATATGATCCAACCCCAAACGCTAACCAAATGACTACAAAAAATTGATGCATCATTTTTACTCAAACATAAACACATTAGGAACCTTAAAATTTATTTAACATCTCACAAAAACATCCAAAGTAGAGTAGAAAATTATGCATTTAAATAGAACAAAAATCAAACAAATACCAAAAATCTTACCATCCACTCGATCTAAATATTCTAACTTGAGAATCTTTGCTTCCTTACACTTAAACTTAACTTAAACAATCGTAAAAATGATTTAGAAACCAAAAAATCTCCCAAAAAATAACAACTAACACAAACATTCCTGAATTTCAGAAAAATCACTAAAATCGATATTCCTTACACAAATCAACATGAAAATCAAGTCTATTTGAAATATTGTTTACAACAATCAGACAACCATACATCGCATGATATATGTTATTAACTATGTGTGAGTAAAATAGCCATTCCCCAAGTCATTATAAATTTAATGGAAAGATTGGAATTAAACTTACCAATATGTGTTTCTAACCTTTAATTAGTCACATGCAAAATTTCAGCTTAATTGGACATCGTTTAGAGACCTAATTGAACATGCTCAGTGTAAGGACTAACGTAAACTTTTCAAAATATTCTAATAACACAAAAACATGAAATTGAAGGTTACATTATGAAATAAGTGATATTATATATTCATAGAAAAAATTTCAATCAAATTTGGCAAAAAACCAATCTTTATTTAAGAAATCAAGTTTTGAACCAAATTGAATACATTTTAAAGTTTAGGGATCATCTAAGGACTTAGAGAACACTTTAGGCCTTTAATGGATATAAGTTTACCTACTTTTAACAAGTAAACAAAGAAGGAATCCATCCCTTTTCACTGGGGATCGATCCTTTACAAAATAGTGGCTAAAAATTCAAAAGGGATAGATCTTTCTTCAAAATTGATCGATCATTTTTTTTATGGAAAATACAGAAAATTCATATGAACGTGCAAGAATAAGCCAACATACTTCCATGCAATATATTTTATGATCTATGAACATGCTTGGAAACACTTGAACCACTTAGAACATGTCATAATATATTTGTAGCATTCTTCGTAACCTCATTTAACATAAAAGATTTTAGCATCAAAAGTCAAAATTTGCATAACAAGACAACTTAACCATAAGTCTCCAACCATTTTGTGCATCATTGGTCAATTAATGCGTCCTAAGGGCCTAACATGTGATGTTCACTTAATGTCACTTGTCTAAATGGTTGAAACACTTGTCTAAATGGTTTAAACACTTATTTAAGGCGTATAACGTGTATTTCAACATCAACAATCATCATTTCACTACTTACTAAATAATCAAATTTCATCATAGGTCATTAAAGGTCTAGTTTGCATTAATAAAGAGTCAAAAGTGTAAATCATCATACATCCCAATTTAGGATCCCATATTGCCACAAAATAAATCAATGTTCAAATATAACATTACAAATGTCTCATTGCTTTGATCATCGCCAAGTGCATTGCCTCTCAAACTCTCAAATCATCAAGTAATAATCTGAAAAGGTTAAACATCGAGTGTGAGCTCTAAAGCTCAGAGAATGACTAAATATTCAAGTATGATGCACGTGTCAGAAGCAACATATATGCCATGAAACCTCACTTGCTTTTATCTCAATGGACATATCATAAGGTCATGCTTCAATTCTCATTTAATGAACCATAATCCAACACAAATTACATAATATAAACATGCTTAGTTACGGTATATTCACTGCTACAAATCACATACGCTCATGTATAGTTACCTTACTTGCATTGTCCACACACAACAAACATTTATTCCATTCACGACCATTGGAATTTGTCAAAACACAACATGAACGTTGGATAAACAGACTCCATACAACTCCCTTTTATTTGTGGACTCACTTAGGTTCAAAACCACAATATTTAGATCTAGGCTCAATGCACCATCATTGCCACAATTACTACTCGGAGCTAGGCTCAACGCAAAAATCTTTCCATATATATATTCCCAATAACTCATAACAAAAACACTATAGTACTCTTTCCTAGGCATGCCTGTCATATCCAAAGGTCATATTAAGAACAATTTCCAATTAATCCAAGTTCATCCAATATAGTTTCTATTTTATGCATAACTCTATATACATATATATTTTAATATAATTCAAAAAAAATAACGTTGGTTGTCATGATCAATCTCAAAGTGGATAACAAGATATCCTTGCTCATCTATGGACAGTATAAAATTTCTTCTTGTCACAACACATTTAAATATTTCCCATATTTTTCATATTTATTTCCAAAAGTTGTTATGCATCAAATAGTAACTAGTATATCCACATATAAAAAATGATTCATATCTCAATATCAATCATCGTATCATTCATGCCAAATTACACACATATACTTACAAAGTTCACCTACTCCCAACGCGTCACAATCCATAATCCCCATGTCATGATATACACATACCCATAATGATAACATGCCTAGAGTACACCATAACTCACAATAAACGCAATTTAACGCACATGCTTACAATATTTATTTACTTCCAATAAATCATAATTCATAATCATCATATCACCATATACATGATTTTAAGCTTTAAATATATTGTAACTTGTAATCAACTTATCATAATAAACGTGCTTGAATTAATCATCTTCTTTCAATGTCTTATAAATCATTTCATAAGATATATGCTCACTATGATCACTTACTTTATTTAACACATCATAAATTCATATTATCAAGTAAAAATGGAAAGTAAACCAATTTAGAACCATATATTTAATATTCACACATACTAAACTTTCATTCAACAGTAAACACCTTCATCACAAGTGAATGGACAACCACTCACCTCGATGGCACAACTATATGATTTGACCCTAAAAGCTAACCAAATGGCTACCAAAAATTGATACATCATTTTTACTCAAACATACACACATTAGGAACCTTAAAAATTTATTTAACATCTCACAAAAACATCCAAAGTAGAGCAGAAAATTATTCTTTTAAAATTGAACGAAAATCAAACAAATACCAAAAACCTTGCCATCCACACGATCTAAATATTCTAACTTGAGAATCTTTGCTTCCTTACTCTTAAGCTGAACTTTAATCATAAAAATTATTTAGAAACCAAAAAATTTCACAAAAATAGCAACTAACACAAACATTCCCGAATTGCAGAAAAATCACTAAAATCGATATTCCTTACACAAATCAACATGGAAATCAAGTCCATTTGAAATATTGTTTTAATATCATTATAAAAAATATTTAAACTTACCGAAACCATTAAAATCAATAGAAATAAGATCAAAAGTATATCCATTTTATTTATTTCGAAAATCAACCCAAAAATAAAGTATTACCAAAACACTTATGTAATCATGTATTACCCATTGATATCAAAAATATTTTTATCAGCAACGCTTAAAGAAAACAAATGAAATAATCTTACTTTGATAAAAAAATGGAAGGAGATAAGATGTAACAGATGAAGATGAAGTTGAAGAAGTCTAGAAAACATATAGGAAGAATCAAACAAAAAAGAGGATCAAATAAGATGGAGAGATGATAAAATTTAGAAAGAGATTATCAAAAGTGAATCAAAAATCAAAAAGGAGATGAGCATTTGAAATGGGAAGCTCTTAGCCATGAAAAGAAAAATAAAGGAAAAGTAGAGAGTATTTTGGTTGAACAAAAACGTGAATGATGGAATATGAAAGTTAAAACTAATTCTTGATTAATAAGATAAATAATAAAAATAATAGATAATAATGAAATAAAAAAAATTGGAATGGGAGGAATAAAAAAACAAGCAAAGCCTTGGTGAAATTGCTTTATAAATTTTTAAGCTTTTGAAATCATTCGATTTTCACCCAAATTTTGTAATTTTAATATAACACAATTTACTCACCACATATCAATTTAATTATCCTTTGAAAACATATTTAATACTTGTAAATAACACTTTCAAATATTTGACAATACTATATTTGAAAATACTTAAAACTTGATATTTTCAAAATTCACGAAAAAGCTTGATTACCTACCTGAAACTACTGTCCCGAATTTTAGGATGCTACATAGTGCCATATAGAATGCACATGTAGTGTCACGTAGAATGTAGAAATATGTACCATATAATTACTACACCTCGTGGCATTTCAATTGTACATAAGACTCTCAATGCACATACAATGGGATTTATATCAAAATCATATATCATTCCTTTATTTGGTTTAATAAAGTAAGATTTGATCACAACTCCGCAATTAACACACCATTCTCTTTCAAAGACAATCGCACATCCAAAGCTCATAAGGTAGAAAATGTATTTCGAGTTAATGCATCGACTACCACGTTAGCTTTCCTGGATGTTAGTCGATAACCAACTTATAATCTTTAAGAATTTTGATCTATCTCGTTTGTCTTAAGTTCGACTCCTGTTGAGTCAAAAAATACATTAGACTTTTGTGATTGATGTAGACATAGCATCGTCCACCATATAGGTAATGACATTATCAGAGCAAATACAATTGCTGTCAATTCCAAAACATGCATAGTATAATTCCTCTCAAGCCTGTCTTAAGTTAATTCGAAGCATGAGCTACAACTTTCCTTTTTACATTAGTACACATCTCAAACCATTATGAGATGTGTCACTATAAATTACTTAATCCTTTCCAAATTTTGGTTATACTAGCTCTGGGTTTTCCATTAATATTTTCTTTTATATCTCAAAGCTTTGATGTCTCTTACAAGTCCGATTAAAGACACATCTTTTCTCAGTAACTTGATAAGTGGGGAGGTGATCATCAAAAAATTATTTACGAACCTTCGATAATAACCACCAAGTCATAAAAGAATATGAACCTCAAAAACATTTTTTGATGTTTTCCATTCAACAATAGCTTGTACATTCTTGGGACTCACTCTTATCTCTTTTGTTGAATTACATGACCAATAAAAGCAATTTCAAATAAAAAAATTCACACTTTGACATATTGGCATAAATTTTTCTCTCATGGAGTCTGGAGAACTATGTAAAGATGCACATGATGTTCTTCGTAGTCTTATAATAGACCAAATTATCATCAATACATACTACCACAATTTGATCTAAATCTGGTTGAAATACTCAATTGCTTAAATCCATGAATGTTAAGAGCATTCGTTAACCTGGATGACATGCTACAAACTCATAATTTCCATATGAAGTCCTGGAAGTAGTCTTAGGAATATATTTTTCTTTGATCTTTAACTAATGATATCAAAATCGAAGATCAATCTTAGAAAACACCGATGTGTTTTTTTAACTAATCAAAGAGCTCATCGATCCTTGGGATAGAATACTTATCTTCACTATCACTTCATTTAACTGATGATAATCTATGCATAATCGCATAGACTCGTCTTTCTTTTACACAAATAATATTGATGCTCCCTAATATAACATGCTCGGTCCTATAAAACTTCAATCTAACAATTATTGGAATTGTACTTTTAATTCTTGAAGCTCATTTGGAGCCATTCTATACATGGTAATCCAAGAAAAACCCTCTATTTTAAATTTTACCTCTTAATCTGGAGGTAATCCTAGTAATCCATGTAATTCATTTTAAAATACATCTAGACACTCTCAAACTGTTGGAACATTTTCCAACTTAATTTCTGAAATTCAATTATACACTACATTAACTAAGAAATCTTAACAACCATGCAACTATAACTTCTTGGTTGTTATTGTTGAAACCACATTAGACGGTGGATTTACATTTTTACTACCCACTACAATCTCAAAACATTTTGAGCCTTTCAGAATCAATCTCTTTAGGCAACAATTCACTATAACATGGTAGGATAAATCCATACCCATAATTACCTCTATTTCTTCAAAGGGAAATTCCATCAAATTCACTAGAAACTCAATTCCTTGAATCTTTATCCGGAAGTATTTACCAATACGAATCACCCTCGCACTCTAGCCTAAAAGGTTAGTCGGTACTATATCACTTGTGATCAGTTATAAAAAAAATTCTCATCTCTTTATTCTTGCACTGGGACTCGTATTGTGCTGGTGCACTACCTATATTAGATAGAACAATAGTATTGTAATTAACTTTACTACTTCCACTAATCGTTTATTTTTAACATCCTATTCGGTTTTTTATCTCAAATCTTTTGTTTCAAACATATAATTAAAATACATATCTACTTACATTAGTAAGAGGTAGCATCAATTAATCATATAGACACCAAATCGACAACAATGAGGTCCTAGTGGCATGTATACACTGTTCAACTCAAAACACACTCGGTTGAGGCCTAAAATTGGCTAAACATGTAGTTCTGATACCAATAAATGTAACACTTTTTTATTTATATCTTTCACGGAATACGAGTCAAAGGTGTTACATGAAACATATAAACATTTCTTATTTGAAAATTGGTAAAATTGTGTTTCTTGAAAATTTATTCAATTGAATACTAATCACCAAGACTATTTAATCGCATAAATCCAAAAATTAATATTTAAAAATATTTTTTCCATTCTATTTCAGGCAGCCACAAGGTTGTTCTATATTGTTATATATAAGGAGTGAAACTGCCTAAAAACTGCCTAAATAAAAATTCATCTTTATGCTAACAAAATATAACTTTATCAAAAATATAAAACCAAAATTCATATTCATAACCATATATTACTTACTAATTTCTTATTACATAAATGATTATAAACCATTTAAACATTTTAGGTATATCAAAGCATTTCTGACCCAATTAAATCTAGCTTTATAAAATTACAACTAACACTTATACACATATACATGCCAACTAGAAAATCAAAACAATAGTAGGATGTCATTACTGATACCGATAAGTACTCTTCGATAAGTGGTGCCAAGCTAAGCTCCCTACTCCACTCGATCTCATTTTCTACATGTGAAAATCATCACACGCTAAGTATACACTTAGTGAGGAATTATCATAAATAAAGTAAGGCATATGGATATATAAAATATTGTACAAATAATAATACTATAAGTATTATATAATAATGTATAAATATGTAATACATACTTGTCAAAGTCTTTTTCTCATCAAATAACCTATAAAATAGCATATCATATATATATCACATGTAACTAAATAAAAAACTCAATGAATTAACATATCATATATATGTCACATCGAGTGTGTGCAATATGCAGTTTAACTGCCACATAGATAAATTGCACTAAAAAGTGTCGCATAGATAATTTGCACCATTGGTGCCACATAGATATACAGGTATTGTAGAACACGACATCACTTTACCAATAATAATATACGGTATGTCACAATGTCTAAACATCATGAAACCCATAATGCACATAGAATGCCAGATAGATTGCACATGTAATGCCACGTAGAATGTACATATATGTACCATATAATCACTACACCTCATGGCATGCCAATTATACCTAAGATTCTTAATACACATACAATGGGTTTTGTATCAAAATCATTTATCATTCATTTATTAGAAGTATCCATAGATACATATATACCAAAATATCATATAACAATATTTTGGGCAGTTCATACCTGAAATCATTCAAATACCATTTAGTAAAACATTATGAAAAATATATCATAATACGATCCAAATCATTCGAGGTTTTCTCATTGCAAGTCTTCCTTATATCATACATATAATAGTATAAGTAAGAATGCACTCACTTGGTATACTTAGCTTGCACACTTTATTTACGATATAAGTCTCACTTTTACACTTTTTTCTTAGCTTTTAGCTTGCTTTGTTATTGATTTCAATCATGATCTATACAAATATCATTTACAAAACATATACATTTCAAAGTACATGTTAGTATTATACTAACATAGGTGCACAATAGGAAATAAAATTCTTAAAAATATTTTCGATACTTATTCGATACTAATTCCATTTCATAACATCAATGTCAACCTTAACACTTCCAAATACAACTTCTGATATCATCACATTTTCATCTACAAAGGGAGTACTTTTGAACATCTTTATATTGAATTTACTTATTATTAGCTTTATAATATATGCTATTATAATACATTTTATGATATGAATATTAGTTAAGTAACTTAGTATGAATTCATATTACACATTGTTATTTTAATATGTTAAGCATGTTAGGATAGTTTTATTATCATATTAAGCATGATTATTATATAAACATCAAGGCAGCATACTTATAATGCATTTCATTAGTTTATTTGCATTCATATTAACTCTTAGGCTTTATACATTATCTTACACATATTAGGAGATGATGTACTTAGCTCATGACCATCATACTTAGCTCCCATTACCATAAACAAACATGGCAGCAAGGTATTTAGCTCGTTTTAGCTCAATATCATGAACTTACCTTGTTTCCTTGAACATATAGGTACAATGGAGTATGATGCACGTTGAGGTAGCTTGGTGAATGATTTGGACGTCATATATAGCTCATAAACAGCTCACAACGTACAAGGCAGCTCATGGAATGCTAAGGGAAGCTTGATTCAGCTGGAGAAGCTTCAGGCTAGCTAAACTTAGCTAGTTAGACTATTTGAAGCTGAGTTGCTAAAAGTGATGACAAAGGTAGCTGAATGTAGCTGAACATGCTGTTATGGAGCTCAAAAGGACTCGGCTAGGAAGATCATTCACAAACAGCCCTATGCTTGCTAGCTAGCTCAACACTCAAGCTAGCTTGGAGGAGACACATGCACGCCTAAGAAGAAGCACATGACCAGCCATAATCCAATGCACATGGGTGCACCACAAGGCTTCCTAGAACACCCATGTGCCGTGTATATGACCAGCCCCCATGTGCCTTGCATGTGAACACATTTAGGCGCCAAGATGAAGAGCCCTCTCCCTATTCGGCCAAGCATCATCTCCCATCCAAATTGGCGCCAACTTGAGGAGACACAAGAACTATTCGGCCAAGGATCATTTCCCTCCATCTAGGGCCGAACCATCCTCTCTTTTAGCATTTAAATTATGTCTTTATAGGGAGATACATAGGCTGGCCGAATCATCTTGTATTTATTCGGCCATGTCTCTCCATTTCCTATAAATAGGAAAACATTCCATCATTTGTAACAACACCTTTTATTCAATTAAAGTGAGATTATTCTCTTCTTAAGTCCTGGTGACTTTTTATCGACTTATCAAGTATTTTATACTTGTGGCGTCAACCCCTTCCTTTCATCTTGATACTTCTGGTTCCTAGTTCATATAACTAGTGGGTCAAAGTACTTAACACCATCTCTTGAAGAAACAATATAAAGATTGGGTCTCTTCTCTATATAGCATTGGTTCTTCTTTGAGATTTCTTCAAGATACTATCCTCACAACCATCCTTTTATTTCATCACCAAAACCATAGCCTTATCAACTATCTTCCACTTCCATTACTCATTATTTAAATAGCCTACCAATTCACCCATACGTCTACCACCCTTAACCATTCTATTTTGAGCCATTCACTTTGCAAGTTGTTTTGCTTCCTTCCTAGATCCACAATCATTTGAAAAAGGTACAAGTACCGTACATCAAGCGGTAATCAGAGCTTTGGTGGAAGAAGCAACGTGCAACAACAACAAAAAGAAAAATACAAAAAGAAGTGCAAAAGTGAAGTGCAAAGTCAAAGAAAAAGAAAAAAAATCAGCAAAGAAAATTGAAGGACTCAAAAGTCAAAGCACTCAAACAGAAGAAAAAAAGCAAAGAAAAGAAAGAAAAGTTGGAAGCACTCATCAACAATTCTCATCACCAAGCATTTTCAAGTAAGCCTTTAAAATTGATTGTGGTGATAGAAGGTTGTGAAGTGACTTGTGTAAGTAACCCTTTCATTCTCTTCTTTCTAATTTCTAAGCCACCTTTTCAATTATATTTTCTTTCCATTCCTACTAACCATTTGCAGCTGATGCCAAACAAGTGAAATTACTCGATATAGTCTTGAGTAAAAGTTCATTAGAACTTGAGACAAGAGAATTGAGGGAAAAAGGCTGGAGCGTGTGTGAGATCAGAAGAGGACAAGTAAAAGCCATTAAAGTCCTAGAGTGCAAACACGAGCGGATTGAGTGATATCAAGTTTTCTTGGAGTGACTCGTGAGGCTTTGTGAGAGTATATTCTGGTAAGGTCTTTTACACATCTTATTCTTTTCTTATTTATTAACCATGTCTCGGAGTTTAGGACAATCCCCAGAAAGAGAATTCCCTAATTTGCAGACTCAAGCCGTTATGCGTGAAATGGCAAGATTGCTGAAATTAGAATTGGAGCCTTTGCAAGATCGTCTGGATCAATTAGAAGTATCTCTAGGCAATCGGAGAGTAAATCGCCCTAGAATGGAAGAAGACTTAGAAGAGGAAGAGGCTGAAGTAACATCAGTAGCAAGGAGAGATGTTCATCGAAATCAAAATGACAACTTCAGCAACATTAAAGTGACTATTCCTCCATTTCAAGGACGAACTGATCCAGAAGCCTATCTTGATTGGGTAATCAAAATTGAACACATTTTTGAATGCCAAAACTATACGGAGCAAAAGAAGGTTAGACTTGCTGCTATGGAATTCGTTGACTATGCCTTAGTTTGGTGGGATCAGTTGGTGAGTTCAAGAAGACGAAATGGTGAACGCCCCATCACAACTTGGGAAGAAATGAAGGCCCTTATGAGAAAAAGGTTTGTTCCTAATCACTATCACCGAGATCTCTATCATAAGTTACAAAATCTGAAACAAGGAAGCAAGAACGTTGAAAATTATTTCAAGGAGATGGAGATTGCCATGATCCGAGCCAATGTGGATGAAGATAGAGAATCAACAATGGCAAGGTTCTTATCTGGTCTAAATATTGATATTGCTAGCCTTGTTGAACTTCAGCACTATGTAGAAATTGAAGAGATGGTGCATGTGGCCATGAAAATTGAAAGACAACTCAAAAGGAAATCCTACACTAGGAGCAGTCCAAATTCGGCCACCAAATGGAAGCAAGAACCTATTACCTTCTAGAAACAAACTCTAATCCAACCAAAGGATCGCGCAGAGATACCCAAATCTGCACAAATGGGCGAATCTAGCAAGGGTAAAGAAAAGCAAACCAGCACTTTCGAGAGATCCAGAGACATCAAATGTTTCAAGTGTTTTGGAAAAGGACATGTTGCTAGTCAATGTCCCAACCGAAATGCCATGATGATACTTGATAATGGAGATATTGTATCAGATTCTGATGAGCCTATTTTTGACGAGGAACCTGAAATAATACAAGACGAAGAAACGGAAGAAAATGCAGATCATGGTGAAATGCTTGTTTCAAAGAGGTGCCTACAATCACAAACATCCCAAGAGGATATTCAAAGAAACAATATCTTTCATACAAGGTGCCATGTCAAGGATAAGGTTTGCACAATGATCATCGATGGAGGAAGTTGCACAAACGTAGCCAGCACTCTTATGGTTGAAAAACTTGGATTGGCAACGTCAAAGCATCCTACTCCGTATAAACTCCAATGGCTCAATGAAGGAGGTGAGTTAAATGTTACCAAACAGGTTCTAATTCCTTTTTCAGTTGGTAGGTACAAGGACGAGGTGCTTTGTGACATTGTCCTTATGCATGCTAGCCACATTTTACTTGGGAGACCATGGCAGTATGATAAAAGGGCTATTCATGATTGTTTTCACAATCAATACACTTTTAAGCATGATGGACGCAAGGTGACCTTGATGCCTTTAACGCCCAAAGAAGTGCAACAAGATCAGTTGTATATGAGAAAGAGTGTACAAGCATGGCGCAAAGACAAAACCCCAACAAAGAATGAAGAGGAACAAAACAAGAAACCAAACTTCTTCATAGAGAAATATGATGGTTCAATGCTGGAAAATGAAGGGTCTTCTACGAACAATGGTGATGTTTGGGACTTAAAGTCGCAACTCTTCACCAATGGGTTTAATCTTCAAAAGGTAAGTAACCCTTCATATGAAACCTTTTCTCTTCTTACTTTTCAGGACCAATCACGTAAAAGGTCACTTCCAAAAGGGATATCCTTAGATAAAGATCATTCCCAAAAGGTATCTGTTGGTAAATCATATTCCAAAGAAAGACCTAAAAGGAAATCTTACGAAAAGGTACCTAATGGAAGAACACAAACGTTCAAAGAATACTTTCTATTAGCAAAGAGGCGTGAAGGTATGCAAGGACAGAATGAACTCGATTTGAGGACAAATCGCCCTAAAGAAGGGAGGGATGATATCATCACGTTTTTATCTACAAAGGGAGTACTTTTGAACATCTTTATATTGAATTTACTTATTATTAGCTTTATAATATATGCTATTATAATACATTTTATGATATGAATATTAGTTAAGTAACTTAGTATGAATTCATATTACACATTGTTATTTTAATATGTTAAGCATGTTAGGATAGTTTTATTATCATATTAAGCATGATTATTATATATACATCAAGGCAGCATACTTATAATGCATTTCATTAGTTTATTTGCATTCATATTAACTCTTAGGCTTTATACATTATCTTACACATATTAGGAGATGATGTACTTAGCTCATGACCATCATACTTAGCTCCCATTACCATAAACAAACATGGCAGCAAGGTATTTAGCTCGTTTTAGCTCAATATCATGAACTTACCTTGTTTCCTTGAACATATAGGTACAATGGAGTATGATGCACGTTGAGGTAGCTTGGTGAATGATTTGGACGTCATATATAGCTCATAAATAGCTCACAAAGTACAAGGCAGCTCATGGAATGCTAAGGGAAGCTTGATTCAGCTGGAGAAGCTTCAGGCTAGCTAAACTTAGCTAGTTGGACTATTTGAAGCTGAGTTGCTAAAAGTGATGACAAAGGTAGCTGAATGTAGCTGAACATGCTGTTATGGAGCTCAAAAGGAATCGGCTAGGAAGATCATTCACAAACAGCCCTATGCTTGCTAGCTAGCTCAACACTCAAGCTAGCTTGGAGGAGACACATGCACGCCTAAGAAGAAGCACATGACCAGCCATCATCCAATGCACATGGGTGCACCACAAGGCTTCCTAGAACACCCATGTGCCGTGCATATGACCAGCCCCCATGTGCCTTGCATGTGACCTCATTTAGGCGCCAAGATGAAGTGCCCTCTCCCTATTCGGCCAAGCATCATCTCCCATCCAAATTGGCGCCAACTTGAGGAGACACAAGAACTATTCGGCCAAGGATCATTTCCCTCCATCTAGGGCCGAACCATCCTCTCTTTTAGCATTTAAATTATGTCTTTATAGGGAGATACATAGGCTGGCCGAATCATCTTGTATTTATTCGGCCATGTCTCTCCATTTCCTATAAATAAGAAAACATTCCATCATTTGTAACAACACCTTTTATTCAATTAAAGTGAGATTATTCTCTTCTTAAGTCCTGGTGACTTTTTATCGACTTATCAAGTATTTTATACTTGTGGCGTCAACCCCTTCCTTTCATCTTGATACTTATGGTTCCTAGTTCATATAACTAGTGGGTCAAAGTACTTAAAACCATCCTTTGAAGAAACAATATAAAGATTGGGTCTCTGCTCTATATAGCATTGGTTCTTCTTTGAGATTTCTTCAAGATACTATCCTCACAACCATCCTTTTATTTCATCACCAAAACCATAGCCTTATCAACTATCTTCCGCTTCCATTACTCATTATTTAAATAGCCTACCAATTCACCCATACGTCTACCACCCTTAACCATTCTATTTTGAGCCATTCACTTTGCAGGTTATTTTGCTTCCTTCCTAGATCCACAATCATTTGAAAAAGGTACAAGTATCGTACATCAACTTCCATTCTCCTTATATTCACATCATCCAACAGCACACATAATTATTTCAAATTCTACACTTTAACCATTAAAATGAATCATTTTAGAATTCATCTCCATATTTCCAATTTATTAAAAATGGTCCCTTTCCATTTCAACTTCAAATTCAAACTTCTAATAACATATTCAAGCATTTAAACCATCAATTTAAACATTACACATTAACTTCTAATTAGTTTCCACTTTAAACCCATATTTTTAACATTATGGGATTTGGTCCCCTAATCTTTATAAAGTTCCAAATTGGTCCAAACAACATTATAAAGCTTGTAGAAAAATTCATTCATCATTTCTAGCTTTAGAAAAATATTTCCATATTTTCCTTAATTTATTTACTTAGGTTGAACCATATATACAACCTTAGGCATGATTTTCAACTTGATTCACGCATGAATTCATCTTCTAAACATCAATTCCAAGCAATTATGATCAATCACATATCGATTTCAATTCAAACGTCAAAATTCCATAAACCCGTAAGTTACCGAATTTAATAATTTCCATTTCCAATTGTTTTTCATCACTTTTCAAGTATGGAAATGATTCAACATCAACTACATCATAATCCAAGATTAAAACATTAAAGCCTAACCTCCCCTTCATCCACCCAATTTAAGAATTCAAGGTTTCAAGCATGAAAAGCATTAATAAGTAGTACCAAATGGCTTGAAAATTTAAAAAGAAAAGTTTTCTTTAAGAAGAAAACATGAAAAACTCTTGAAAATTCTATGTAAAATATCTTAGCCATTTGTCATTTATTTAGTTAAAATAAATTTAAAATTCATTTTAATGATAAATGTCCATTTTACCCTTAATATCACATGTTTAAAGAAGAACCAACAAATTAATATCTTTCAATTTTGCCTTTTACATTTCCAAAATTACAAGCTTGTCATTTTTCATCCAATAGTCCCAGATTAACATGAAAATTCAACTTAAATACAATGATACATGTTAAATCCTTCCATATTAAGGCATGGAAATGAAATTATTAACTTTCATTTATCATCTTTCAAAATATCTCAAAACTCTGATTTGATCTGATTATCAAAAACTTTCTCAAACTTTATTGCTTTATAGCTTTTAATACAGAACTCTGTACGAAAAATCTAAGCGACACAAAAATACAAATGTGACCTTTCATAATTAGTTGCTGCCCCATTGATGCCATGTCACCTAGACACATGTTTTATGCCAAGTCACGCCTAAGTTGCTGTTCATCTTCACGCCATGGAGGAGTCCACGCCTTAAGCATTCTACACCATCCATGTGAGTGCCACATGACCAGCCACCCATGTGCTTTACATGTTAATGAAATAGGCACCAAAATGAAGAGGCTTCTCTCTATTCGGCCTAAACATCATCATGCTTGAAGTTGGCGCCAAGATGAAGAGATATGGGAACCATTCGGCCAAAGACATCTCCCCTCATCCAAGCATCATTTATTTTCGTTTTAAGACATGTACTTTGCCGAAAAGGCATGTATTTATTCGGCCAAGCCTTTACAAATCTATAAATAGGCTTTGGCATTCATTTGTAAACTCAACCCTTTGATATTAAAAATCCTTTGTGAGATTATTCTCTCTTCAAGTTCTTTTTAGAACTATATCGATTAAGCAAGCCTTTCTAAAGCTTGTGGCGTCATTCCTTCACCTTGATACTTTTGGTTCCTAGTTCATATAACTAGAGGGTCAAAGTCATTTCATACTATCCCTTATAAAACTTATAAGAAACGGGTCTTTGCTCCTTTATAGCATTGGTTCCTTCTTAGTTTTATAAGATACAATATGTCCATCACCATTATCACGCCTATATCATCACCATAATCCATCACCATTATCACGCCTATATCATCACCACCTTCCATCACCATTTGCACGCCTATAACATCACCATAGTCCATCACTTTCACGCCAACTCTACCACCATTCCAATAACATTTCATCACTATTAAATCATCCTTCATTCATAAACAAGGCATACTTCATCACCACCATTGGAGGCCGAAGTCAACATCACTTGAAGGAGATTTATTCAACACTTCCGCAGCCCATCTTGATAACATTCATTTCCATTTCTATTCTTTCCAATTCCATTCACTTTTAATTTCTTAATTATCATATTAATTAAACAATTCTTCTTCTTTTGTGCAGATTACTTTCAATCCAAGGTGTAGCATTTGGTGTCTCTCCTAGATCGGGAAACAACTAGGTTGCCAACTTCTTCATTATTGAAGAAGCCTGGTTAGCCTTACATCAGTAGTGGAGCAAATTGAAAGTGGAAAATTTGAAAAGGATGAGTATAAAGAAGAGAAGCAGAGTGAAGGACAATTTTTACCTAACAATTCTTCTTCTACTATTTCTTTTTCCTTGCAGGATATTAAAAGATACATATATTTTCAAGTAGAAAATTCAAGAAACATGTCTTTTGAAGAACCAATAGGTGTGACCTTTGGTAATCCACAAGACATGTCCTTTGACGTTCCAATAGTTATGCCACTTGAAGTTCAAAAAGATGTGTCACTTGAAGTGCCACAAGTTGTGATCATTGAGGCTCCAAGTACATTACAACTATTGAGGAGATTTCAGCAACCAATGGAATTTTTCATCATCAAGTAACCAACACCCATTAAACATCCTCCATGGTTTGTTATTTCCATTCATATTGTTAATAGTTTTTCATTTACTAACTTTGATTTGTTTTGCAGCAACTTGTTTCATCCTTATGGTGAAATACTACCAACCTTAAAGAAAATCATTCGAAGAGGCAAAAAGGTGAAAGGACATGATCATTTAAATCAGCATCAAGGAGTCATTCAAAGAACAATTATTTTCACCAAGAGACGTGATGACTCCAACCAGGAGACAAATCTTTTCACCAACAAGCATGGTGAATTAAAAGGAGAAATTGAAGAGATAGAGATCCTTTCCAAGCATTGTGATTATTCAAATAATAAAGTAAAAGGATCAAGTTGGTTCGTGAAGGGATATGTCTTTTCCAATCAAAGGACATGTGATAATTCCCAAACATTGTGTCCTCCCATTAAAGAACGTGAAGTTACCAGATTTGAAGCCAAGAGGTTGAACATTTTGTGTGAATCATCTATTGGAGGAAAACATAAGGATTCAATCCTTCTTACATCAAGAAGGTCTTCAATGCGAAACTACTTCGATTTGAGGACAAATCACCTAAAAGAAGGGGATGATGATACGATCCAAACTAGCTCTAAATTTCTCCATGACTTGAACACACCATGGATATTATTCAAAGCTGATTCTAAGGGAGTTCTTTCTTACCTTATAATATATTATATCATTTATACATTGTATTCTATCATAATCATGCATTCACATGTTAGTGTAAATTATCATATCATTCATACCATCCTATATTTAGTTTATCATGTTTCCATATCATTCATATATATGCTATGATTACATATCATTTCTTGGGATATTATTATTACATGTTTCCATTTATAATTTATTATGAATATCATGTTATATGATATTCATACATATAACATATCCACATGTTTATATTAATTGCTACACAATGATACTTCAAGCATGTTATTGTTTCATATTCGTTTTGCATTCATCTAGGTATGTTTCAATACATTCATGGCATGGCAGCATGCTTAATCATTCATTTGTTAGCTCATTTGCATTCCTTTCAGCTCCTAAGTCATATACATTATCTCACATATAGTATATGATGATATACTTAGCTCATGTCATTCATTCATAGCTCACAAGACCATGATCATGCATGGCAGCAAGGTAATTAGCTCATACAAGCTCAATGCCATTGAATTATCTTGTTTTCTTTGCATATGTAGGTACATTGGAGCATGGAACACGTTGGGACAGCTTGGTAGAGTATTTGGACGTCATATGCAGCTTACAAACAACTCACAAATATCATGACAGCTCGTGGAACACTAAGGAAAGCTCAACTTAGCTTGAGGAGCTAGCATGTAGCTGAACTTAGCTGGAGGAGAGTTTTGGACCAAAGTGCTGAAAAGTGGACTAAAGGTAGCTAGAAGTAGCTGGGAGAGTAGTTGAGGAGCTGAGAAGACCAAAGCTAACTAGCTTGAGTTCATCAAGTTATAGCTCACCTAGTTAGCTACCAAGACACTCACCTAGCTTACCTTGAAGCTAGTTCATCTCTAGGCTGCCCATGGACTTCAAGACATCATCCTATGGTTGCAACCTCACCAATACATTGCAAGAAGATCCATGTGCATTCAAGTAGGTTGCCATGTTCATCATTCAAGCTTGTGTACTCTATGTGACATCAAATTGGTGCCAAAACACCAACGGATGCTTCCTATTCGGCCAAAGACTCTTTGCTCTTCATTTTGGTGCCCAAATAACTTCCAAATGCATTCAAATCATCCTTAGGGCTGAACCAACACATAACCATTCGGCCAAGAGCATGTATTTTCATTAAAGTCTTATTTTTTCATTAAAAATCATGTCATTTTAGGAAGGTACAAGGGATGGCCGAACCAACATGTACCTATTCGTCCAAGTCCCTTCAAAAACTATAAATAGGCTTTCCTATTTCATTTGTAACCAGATCTTTTTGATTAATAGAAGTGAGATTATTCTCTTCCTTAAGTCTTGGTGACTTTTATCGACTTATCAAGTATTTTATACTTGTGGCGTAAACCCCCTTTTCACCTTGATACTTATGGTTCCTAGTTCTTATAACTAGTGGGTCAAAGTACTTAATACCACCCCTTAAAGAAGCAATATGAAGTTTGGCTCTTTGTTCTCTATAGCATTGGTTCTTCTTTGAGTCTTCTTTAAGATACTACCTCACAACCATCCCTTTGTTTCATCAGCCATAACCCATAGCCATATCAATCATCTTCCCCTTCCATCTCTCATTTATTAAACAGCCCACCTATTCACCCTTATGTCTACCACCCTTAACCATCTCTTTTGAGCCATTCACTTGTGCTTGTTGTTTTGCTTCCTTCTTAGATCCACAATCAATTGAAGACGTACAAGTGCCTTACATCAAGTGGCATCAGAAGCCAAACAAGGGTACATTAATGATGCTTGGTGATATAGTTCAACTTAGCCTCACTTGGATGGATGGTGAAGTCAAGGTTGTACCTTTGATTGTTTCGATCTAGGAAAGTGATGTGAGGCTAACCAGTCTTCTTCAATTATGGAGAAGTTGGCAACCTTGTTGTTTCCCGATCTAGGAGAGACACCAAATGCTACACCTTGGATTGAAAGTAATCTGCACAGAAGAAGAAGAATTGATTAAGTAATATGATAATTAAGAAATGAAAAGTAAATAGAAATGAAAAGATTTGAAATGGATAGAATAGTTATCAAAGTTGGGCTGCGGAAATGTTGAATAAATCTCCTTCAAGTGATGTTGACTTCGGCCTCCAATGGTGGTGATGAAGTATGCCTTGTTGATGAATGAAGGATGATTTAATGGTGATGAAATGGTAATGAAAGGATGATGTTATTGGCGTGATATGGTGATGGATTATGGTGATGATATAGGCGTGATAATGGTGATGGACAGATTGTATCTTATAAAACTAAGAAGGAACCAATGCTATAAAGGAGCAAAGACCCGTTTCTTATAAGTTCTATAAGGGATGGTATGAAAGGACTTTGACCCTCTAGTTATTTAAACTAGGAACCAGAAGTATCAATGAGGGAATGACGCCACAAGCTTTAGAAAAGGCTTGCTTAATCGATATAGTTCTAAAAAGAACTTGAAGAGAGAATAATCTCACAAAAGGATTTTAATTATCAAAGGGTTCTCTTACAAATGAAATGCAATAGCCTATTTATAGTTTTCAAAGGGTTTAGGCCGAATAGATACTTGATGGTTCGGCCAAGGTTGAAATCCCTTTGAAAATACATGATTTTTGATGAAAATACATGATTTAAATGAAGATACATGATCTTGGCCGAATGGTTATGTGTTGGTTCGGCCCTAAGGTTGATTTGAATGCATTTGGAAGTTATTTGGGCGCCAAAATGAAGAGGAAAGAGTCTTTGGCCGAATAGGAAGCATCCCTTGGTGTTTTGGCGCCAATTTGATGTCACATGGAGTGCACATGCTTGAATGATGCACATGGCAGCCTACTTGAACGCACATGGGTCTTCTTGCAAGGCTTTGGTGATGTTACAACCATAGGATGGTGTCTTGAAGTCCATGGAATGAATATGGCAGCAACTAGGCGTGACTTGGCTTCCAACATGCATCTAGGTGTCATGGCCTTCAATGTGCAGCAACTTGTCATGAAAGGTCACATTATGTGGAAGGTAACCTTTCATCATTTGAGCTATTTACAAGTGTTTGAGCTGAAGATGAGCTGGCCATAGATGCAATACATGTCAATGAGTCTTAGGACAGCTCCTTGTGAAAGGGCACTTCTCGGATTGGAAACTCTTCGCGAAAAGGTACGAATTCACAAAATTCGACCTAGACCATATTTGTAGTGCTCTATGTGGTGAAGATGACGGTGCAACTCTCCAGCTGAAATGAGGTCTCTAGCTAGCTCAAAAGTCCAGCTCAAGTGAGCTATGAGCTCGGGGGTCAGCTGGCAACTTTGTCCCAAAATGTTCTTGAGCTGTCCCGGAGTTGTCCTAGTTAAGTTTCCATAGCTCTTGGAATCCAATGCTAGCTTTAAGTCAGCTCCCATCATATGGTCGAACATGCACCTACATAAGAAAGCATAACATAAGCTAAGTATATGAATTATTATAAAGTAATAAGAATGTGCATATTATAAAGATGTGAACTATAGGTTATAATAATAACTCATGCATCATACGATAATGAATGAATATTATTATTACAACTATAGATTATATGCATGAATATCAATCAATGATGCAAACCATAGGACATAATGAATGAATGCACATGTTATGATAATTCAAGCATAGTCTAATATGAAATTGTATGCTTATAATATATAGTGCATAAATAAGTAAATATAAGATAAAGTAAGGTAGAACTCCCTTAGAACCAGATTTGAATAACCTCCATGGTGTGATCAAATCATGGAGAAATTTGGAGCTAGACAGGATCACATCATCCTCCCCTTCTTTTGAGCGATTTGTCCTCAAATCAAAAGGTGACTTCTCCTTAGTGTCCTCCCATCCGATATATGCAACGAGGATCTTTATGAAATGTTTCTTTTCATAAGTCATGTCCTTTGAATAAGTGCTTTGAATGTACATGACCTGAAAAGAAATATAACTCTCATAAGTAAAAACACGATTAAATACAAATAAAGGAAAATTGTACTTCCTGTTGGTGTTTGATGGTTGGTTAAAAATCATGTCTGTTGAAGACATGTTGCTTTGAATGATCATGTCCCTTGGCATCCCAAAAGTCATGTCCATTGGATCATGAAAATTCACAATTTTATGCTCTTGAAGGGTCACGTCCATTAAGCCTTTATGATTCACGTCTCTTGGCTCTTTCCCTTGACAAATTGTGTCTTTTGAATCATCCTTGTCATCACAAATTGATAAGATAATGCCACAGACATGAATTGAATTGCTGCAAAATGAATCAAAATAAGTAAATGAAAAACTATTGACAAGATGAATAGACATATCAAACCAGGGTGGATGTTTAATGGGAGTTGGTTGCTGAATTCTTTTCATAATTGGCAATGTACTTGGAATGTCAACGGCTCCTACTCTAGGTATTTCAAGTGACATTTCTTTTGAAATATCAAGAGACATGTTTTGTGGATCACCAAAAGTCACATCTTTTAGTCCTCCAACAGCCATGATTCTTGATTCATCTCCTTGAAAAGATATGTCCCTTGAATGGTCCTGGAAAACAAAAGGAATGATAGGGGAAGAAAGGTTAGATAAAATTTGTTCTTCAATCTCCTCTTTTTCTCCAAATTCATTCTTCTCATTTTCAACTCCAACGTTTTCTACATCCGCTCTCTTTTGTTCAACTTCAAAAAGCTTTTCTTCATTTGATTCTTCCTCCAAACGTTCTCCTTCAGTTGCATTATCTTTAAGTTGCTTGTTCATTGCTTCAATTCTCATTTCCAAATGAGTTTGATCTTCACTCACTCGACTAGGAGATAATGGAGTCAAAATGAATTTTCTTTCATTGTGGATGATTAAGTATCGATTTGAGAATCCATCATGGACAGCCCGTTTGTCAAATAGCCATGGTCGTCCAAACAGCAAATGACTCGTATTCATAGGCACCACGTCACATAGAATCTCGTCTTTGTACCTTCCAATTGAGAATGGCACAAGTACTTGTTCAGTGACCATCAACTCTTCCTCGTCATTAAACCATTGCAATTCATATGGGCTGGAATGTTTAATCGTTGAAAGCCCCAATTTGTTCACCGTGTATGTGCTTGCAATGTTTGTACAACTTCTTCCGTCAATAGCTACAAGACACACTTTACCATCTACATGGCAACGAGTGTGAAATGTGTTTGTTCTTTGTTGTTCGTCTTCTAATGTTTGGAAAGATGGAAGATCACAAGGCATTGTTAGTAGAAAAAAAATTAAACCTTACCAGCGCACTCACAAAGCCTCACTTGGTCACTCCAAAGAAAGTTCAGATTCCACTCACACTCGTGTTTTCACTCGGGGATATAATCTTGGCTTTTTCGATCCCCCTTCTGATCTCACCCTCTCGTATGCCTTTTTTCACTCGATTCTCTCTTGTGGGTCCTTTAAAGAACTAACTCAAGATTGAGCAAGTTTCTTAGTTTATGCGTCGACTTAAAACAATATGGTTAGGGTATAGAAATGGTTATGGTAAAGGTAGGATAGAAAAGGTTAAGAAAAGGATAAAGTAATGAAATAAGAAAAGATGAAAGAAAAGGAAATGAAATAGTAGGAAAGTGAAGATAACTTACAACTCAAGTTGCAACACTTACTATCTTCCTTCACAAGAAACAACAAGGATACCTCCTTCAAGTTTGATGTTGGGGCAGATTGTATTGTGCTTCTCTTTGAGTGTACTTTGCAACTTGCTTCACTTTTCTTTTGCTTTTGCTTTTCTTCTTTTTTTTTCTTTCTTTTGCACTCCAAATTTGTTGTAGGAGTCTTTTCTTTTCTCTTTTGTTTTTTTTTTCTTTCTTGTTGCTTTTTGTTGTAGCACTTTTAATGTCAATCCACCAAAGCTCTGATTACCGCTTGATGTGAGGCTAACCAGTCTTCTTCAATTAGGGAGAAGTTGGCAACCTTGTTGTTTCCCGATCTAGGAGAGACACCAAATGCTACACCTTGGATTGAAAGTAATCTGCACAGAAGAAGAAGAATTGATTAAGTAATATGATAATTAAGAAATGAAAAGTAAATAGAAATGAAAAGATTTGAAATGGATAGAATAGTTATCAAAGTTGGGCTGCGGAAATGTTGAATAAATCTCCTTCAAGTGATGTTGACTTCGGCCTCCAATGGTGGTGATGAAGTATGCCTTGTTGATGAATGAAGGATGATTTAATGGTGATGAAATGGTAATGAAAGGATGATGTTATTGGCGTGATATGGTGATGGATTATGGTGATGATATAGGCGTGATAATGGTGATGGACAGATTGTATCTTATAAAACTAAGAAGGAACCAATGCTATAAAGGAGCAAAGACCCGTTTCTTATAAGTTCTATAAGGGATGGTATGAAAGGACTTTGACCCTCTAGTTATTTAAACTAGGAACCAGAAGTATCAATGAGGGAATGACGCCACAAGCTTTAGAAAAGGCTTGCTTAATCGATATAGTTCTAAAAAGAACTTGAAGAGAGAATAATCTCACAAAAGGATTTTAATTATCAAAGGGTTCTCTTACAAATGAAATGCAATAGCCTATTTATAGTTTTCAAAGGGTTTAGGCCGAATAGATACTTGATGGTTCGGCCAAGGTTGAAATCCCTTTGAAAATACATGATTTTTGATGAAAATACATGATTTAAATGAAGATACATGCTCTTGGCCGAATGGTTATGTGTTGGTTCGGCCCTAAGGTTGATTTGAATGCATTTGGAAGTTATTTGGGCGCCAAAATGAAGAGGAAAGAGTCTTTGGCCGAATAGGAAGCATCCCTTGGTGTTTTGGCGCCAATTTGATGTCACATGGAGTGCACATGCTTGAATGATGCACATGGCAGCCTACTTGAACGCACATGGGTCTTCTTGCAAGGCTTTGGTGATGTTACAACCATAGGATGGTGTCTTGAAGTCCATGGAATGAATATGGCAGCAACTAGGCGTGACTTGGCTTCCAACATGCATCTAGGTGTCATGGCCTTCAATGTGCAGCAACTTGTCATGAAAGGTCACATTATGTGGAAGGTAACCTTTCATCATTTGAGCTATTTACAAGTGTTTGAGCTGAAGATGAGCTGGCCATAGATGCAATACATGTCAATGAGTCTTAGGACAGCTCCTTGTGAAAGGGCACTTCTCGGATTGGAAACTCTTCGCGAAAAGGTACGAATTCACAAAATTCGACCTAGACCATATTTGTAGTGCTCTATGTGGTGAAGATGACGGTGCAACTCTCCAGCTGAAATGAGGTCTCTAGCTAGCTCAAAAGTCCAGCTCAAGTGAGCTATGAGCTCAGGGGTCAGCTGGCAACTTTGTCCCAAAATGTTCTTGAGCTGTCCCGGAGTTGTCCTAGTTAAGTTTCCATAGCTCTTGGAATCCAATGCTAGCTTTAAGTCAGCTCCCATCATATGGCCGAACATGCACCTACATAAGAAAGCATAACATAAGCTAAGTATATGAATTATTATAAAGTAATAAGAATGTGCATATTATAAAGATGTGAACTATAGGTTATAATAATAACTCATGCATCATACGATAATGAATGAATATTATTATTACAACTATAGATTATATGCATGAATATCAATCAATGATGCAAACCATAGGACATAATGAATGAATGCACATGTTATGATAATTCAAGCATAGTCTAATATGAAATTGTATGCTTATAATAATATATAGTGCATAAATAAGTAAATATAAGATAAAGTAAGGTAGAACTCCCTTAGAACCAGATTTGAATAACCTCCATGGTGTGATCAAATCATGGAGAAATTTGGAGCTAGACAGGATCACATCATCCTCCCCTTCTTTTGAGCGATTTGTCCTCAAATCAAAAGGTGACTTCTCCTTAGTGTCCTCCCATCCGATATATGCAACGAGGATCTTTATGAAATGTTTCTTTTCATAAGTCATGTCCTTTGAATAAGTGCTTTGAATGTACATGACCTGAAAAGAAATATAACTCTCATAAGTAAAAACACGATTAAATACAAATAAAGGAAAATTGTACTTCCTGTTGGTGTTTGATGGTTGGTTAAAAATCATGTCTGTTGAAGACATGTTGCTTTGAATGATCATGTCCCTTGGCATCCCAAAAGTCATGTCCATTGGATCATGAAAATTCACAATTTTATGCTCTTGAAGGGTCACATCCATTAAGCCTTTATGATTCACGTCTCTTGGCTCTTTCCCTTGACAAATTGTGTCTTTTGAATCATCCTTGTCATCACAAATTGATAAGATAATGCCACAGACATGAATTGAATTGCTGCAAAATGAATCAAAATAAGTAAATGAAAAACTATTGACAAGATGAATAGACATATCAAACCAGGGTGGATGTTTAATGGGAGTTGGTTGCTGAATTCTTTTCATAATTGGCAATGTACTTGGAATGTCAACGGCTCCTACTCTAGGTATTTCAAGTGACATTTCTTTTGAAATATCAAGAGACATGTTTTGTGGATCACCAAAAGTCACATCTTTTAGTCCTCCAACAGCCATGATTCTTGATTCATCTCCTTGAAAAGATATGTCCCTTGAATGGTCCTGGAAAACAAAAGGAATGATAGGGGAAGAAAGGTTAGATAAAATTTGTTCTTCAATCTCCTCTTTTTCTCCAAATTCATTCTTCTCATTTTCAACTCCAACGTTTTCTACATCCGCTCTCTTTTGTTCAACTTCAAAAAGCTTTTCTTCATTTGATTCTTCCTCCAAACGTTCTCCTTCAGTTGCATTATCTTTAAGTTGCTTGTTCATTGCTTCAATTCTCATTTCCAAATGAGTTTGATCTTCACTCACTCGACTAGGAGATAATGGAGTCAAAATGAATTTCTTTCATTGTGGATGATTAAGTATCGATTTGAGAATCCATCATGGACAGCCCGTTTGTCAAATAGCCATGGTCGTCCAAACAGCAAATGACTCGTATTCATAGGCACCACGTCACATAGAATCTCGTCTTTGTACCTTCCAATTGAGAATGGCACAAGTACTTGTTCAGTGACCATCAACTCTTCCTCGTCATTAAACCATTGCAATTCATATGGGCTGGAATGTTTAATCGTTGAAAGCCCCAATTTGTTCACCGTGTATGTGCTTGCAATGTTTGTACAACTTCTTCCGTCAATAGCTACAAGACACACTTTACCATCTACATGGCAACGAGTGTGAAATGTGTTTGTTCTTTGTTGTTCGTCCTCTAATGTTTGGAAAGATGGAAGATCACAAGGCATTGTTAGTAGAAAAAAAATTAAACCTTACCAGCGCACTCACAAAGCCTCACTTGGTCACTCCAAAGAAAGTTCAGATTCCACTCACACTCGTTTTGCACTCGGGGATATAATCTTGGCTTTTTCGATCCCCCTTCTGATCTCACCCTCTCGTATGCCTTTTTCCACTCGATTCTCTCTTGTGGGTCCTTTAAAGAACTAACTCAAGATTGAGCAAGTTTCTTAGTTTATGCGTCAACTTAAAACAATATGGTTAGGGTATAGAAATGGTTATGGTAAAGGTAGGATAGAAAAGGTTAAGAAAAGGATAAAGTAATGAAATAAGAAAAGATGGAAGAAAAGGAAATGAAATAGTAGGAAAGTGAAGATAACTTACAACTCAAGTTGCAACACTTACTATCTTCCTTCACAAGAAACAACAAGGATACCTCCTTCAAGTTTGATGTTGGGGCAGATTGTATTGTGCTTCTCTTTGAGTGTACTTTGCAACTTGCTTCACTTTTCTTTTGCTTTTGCTTTTCTTCTTTTTTTTTCTTTCTTTTGCACTCCAAATTTGTTGTAGGAGTCTTTTCTTTTCTCTTTTGTTTTTTTTTTCTTTCTTGTTGCTTTTTGTTGTAGCACTTTTAATGTCAATCCACCAAAGCTCTGATTACCGCTTGATGTGAGGCTAACCAGTCTTCTTCAATTATGGAGAAGTTGGCAACCTTGTTGTTTCCCGATCTAGGAGAGACACCAAATGCTACACCTTGGATTGAAAGTAATCTGCACAGAAGAAGAAGAATTGATTAAGTAATATGATAATTAAGAAATGAAAAGTAAATAGAAATGAAAAGATTTGAAATGGATAGAATAGTTATCAAAGTTGGGCTGCGGAAATGTTGAATAAATCTCCTTCAAGTGATGTTGACTTCGGCCTCCAATGGTGGTGATGAAGTATGCCTTGTTGATGAATGAAGGATGATTTAATGGTGATGAAATGGTAATGAAAGGATGATGTTATTGGCGTGATATGGTGATGGATTATGGTGATGATATAGGCGTGATAATGGTGATGGACAGATTGTATCTTATAAAACTAAGAAGGAACCAATGCTATAAAGGAGCAAAGACCCGTTTCTTATAAGTTCTATAAGGGATGGTATGAAAGGACTTTGACCCTCTAGTTATTTAAACTAGGAACCAGAAGTATCAATGAGGGAATGACGCCACAAGCTTTAGAAAAGGCTTGCTTAATCGATATAGTTCTAAAAAGAACTTGAAGAGAGAATAATCTCACAAAAGGATTTTAATTATCAAAGGGTTCTCTTACAAATGAAATGCAATAGCCTATTTATAGTTTTCAAAGGGTTTAGGCCGAATAGATACTTGATGGTTCGGCCAAGGTTGAAATCCCTTTGAAAATACATGATTTTTGATGAAAATACATGATTTAAATGAAGATACATGCTCTTGGCCGAATGGTTATGTGTTGGTTCGGCCCTAAGGTTGATTTGAATGCATTTGGAAGTTATTTGGGCGCCAAAATGAAGAGGAAAGAGTCTTTGGCCGAATAGGAAGCATCCCTTGGTGTTTTGGCGCCAATTTGATGTCACATGGAGTGCACATGCTTGAATGATGCACATGGCAGCCTACTTGAACGCACATGGGTCTTCTTGCAAGGCTTTGGTGATGTTACAACCATAGGATGGTGTCTTGAAGTCCATGGAATGAATATGGCAGCAACTAGGCGTGACTTGGCTTCCAACATGCATCTAGGTGTCATGGCCTTCAATGTGCAGCAACTTGTCATGAAAGGTCACATTATGTGGAAGGTAACCTTTCATCATTTGAGCTATTTACAAGTGTTTGAGCTGAAGATGAGCTGGCCATAGATGCAATACATGTCAATGAGTCTTAGGACAGCTCCTTGTGAAAGGGCACTTCTCGGATTGGAAACTCTTCGCGAAAAGGTACGAATTCACAAAATTCGACCTAGACCATATTTGTAGTGCTCTATGTGGTGAAGATGACGGTGCAACTCTCCAGCTGAAATGAGGTCTCTAGCTAGCTCAAAAGTCCAGCTCAAGTGAGCTATGAGCTCGGGGGTCAGCTGGCAACTTTGTCCCAAAATGTTCTTGAGCTGTCCCGGAGTTGTCCTAGTTAAGTTTCCATAGCTCTTGGAATCCAATGCTAGCTTTAAGTCAGCTCCCATCATATGGCAGAACATGCACCTACATAAGAAAGCATAACATAAGCTAAGTATATGAATTATTATAAAGTAATAAGAATGTGCATATTATAAAGATGTGAACTATAGGTTATAATAATAACTCATGCATCATACGATAATGAATGAATATTATTATTACAACTATAGATTATATGCATGAATATCAATCAATGATGCAAACCATAGGACATAATGAATGAATGCACATGTTATGATAATTCAAGCATAGTCTAATATGAAATTGTATGCTTATAATAATATATAGTGCATAAATAAGTAAATATAAGATAAAGTAAGGTAGAACTCCCTTAGAACCAGATTTGAATAACCTCCATGGTGTGATCAAATCATGGAGAAATTTGGAGCTAGACAGGATCACATCAGAAAGCAACAAGGATCCTGCACAAATAAGAACGCTAAAAAAATAGTTAAATGGAAGTAATGAAATGGAAAGATAAATATGGCAGCGGAAAATATATATATAAGTTGGTGATATGTTTAAAGGAAATGATAAAGTATGGTAATGGAAGTATAATAAAGGTGATGGAGATGAATATGAAAAGTAGCATCTCAAAGAAGACTCAAAGAAGAACCAATGTTAAATAACAAAGACCCAGACTATATATTGCTTCTTTAAGGGATGGTAAAAAAGGACTTTGACCCACTATCTATAAATAGATAGGAACCAGAAGTATCAGGGTAACATAGATAGGGGTGATGCCACAAGCATAAGCTTGATAAGTCGATAAAGTTCACGTAAGAACTAAAGAGAGAAACTCTCACAAATATTTGATTAAACAAAGTCAATTGGTTCTTTTTTACAAATGAATGGAAAACTAATTATAGGCCTAAGAGTGCATGGTGTGAATACAAAACATTTAATGAGTGAACCTTCATGGATGAGTGTTCATACTTTAAGTAGATACAAAGCATGTCTTCTATGGATGAATGTTCGTGAATGTATCTTGGCTGAAATTCTTCCCCCTTGTGTGAACATGACTATTTGGCTTCTTGCATGAATGGATGAATTTAAAAGCCTTTGAATGAATCCTTGCACCTCCTCACAAATGTTCTGATTCATTTTAATATTCTTTTCTCATCCATGCATGTCTTCATTAATTCCTCCCATGCATAAGTCCTTTGAAGGAGATGAATGGTTGCAAATCCCGTATTAATTTCCAGTCTGCACTGTCTTCAGTAATCTGGGCATATCTCAATCTCTCGATATCGGATTAATGTGATTCAAAATGAGTTGGCAAGATACGAGATAGGGTATTAAATGTTAAGAGACTTCATCACCCAAAGATGCTTGGAACATGTTCAAAAATGTAGATCAATCTGACTGACGTGAACTGTCCAACCAACTCTTCAATTGCCTTTAGTCTTCTTAGCATCCAATGAACCTAGACAAAGTATGTAAACAAATTATTAGATAGGAATTAAGCTATGATAATTATGAATGCATGCTTCCACCTATGTTAATAATGCAAATGAGCTAACTATGAATGCATATGCATTGAATGAGTTATATAAAGATGTGAATTAATAAGTCATGCATGAATATCATATATTATACATATAAATGACAGCATATAATAATCAAGAAAAAATTAAGAATAAGATAAACATATTCACGTGACATGTAATGTATAAATGAGTAAATAAATAATAAAATAAGGCAAGACTCCCTTAGAATCATCTTGGAAGAACTTCAAAGTTGTGAGCATGTTTTGTTTGAACTTGGTGGTCGGTAGGATCACATCATCCCCCTTCTTTAAGGCGATTTGTCCCCAAATCGATGCTTGGTACATAAGGGAACAACTTTGATGTTCGTTTGAATGGAAATTCTTTCATTCTCATCTTGCATCATTTTCTTTGCTCAAAATGCTTCACATGTTCAAGTATTTGCTTTTGAATAAACAATCTGAAAAATAGAACAAAGTTAGAAGTAGATAATTTAGAATCAAAGGAAAGGAAAGGATTAAATTCATGAATGAATGAGTTTGGACTCTTAATGTTCTCCATGGTTAGGTTCATTGAATCTTCCCTTTTATAAGGTTCATTCGATCTTGAGTATGAGGTGAATGTACTTTGAAGGTTAATGAACATGTTCTTTATAATTTCAAGTGACACATCTTTTTGAATTTCAAAAGAAATGATGCTTGAATCATATTGAATGTCCCTTGGAATAACCTGCAAATTCAAAGAATGAATAGAAGAAAAAAATTGATTAGTATAAAGCAAAACTTCATTCTCCTTGCATTCGTTCCTTTCATGCTCATGTTTTTCAAACCACTCATCTTCACTCTCATTTTCAACTCCAAATGTCTTGGTTTTCTCACAATGTTCTTCTTTCATTTGTGCATGTTCAACTCCATCATATCTTTTAACCACAACCTCACTTGTAATCTTTTCAACTTTCTCATTTTCGACTCCAACGTTTCTCACATTAATTTTCTCATTTTCATTTTGATCTCCCTCCACTGTTATTTGTTTCTCACGTGAAACTTCTCTTTTAACTTTCTTCATGGCTTTAGTTTTCTTCCATTCCTCTATACGTGATTTGACGATAACTTGGCATTCATGGACTTGATTTGGGCACATTAGAACCAACACGATCTTTTTCCCTTGTTGTTTGAATGAATATTTGTTGGAGAACCCATCATAGAATGCTCGTTTATCAAACTGCCAAGGACGTCCAAGGAGTAGATGGCTTGAATTCATAGAAACAACATCACAAAAAACTTTATCTTCATATCCCCCTATTGAAAATGACACACGTACTTGCTCCATGACTTCTAACTCTTCATCTTCATTTAATCCTTGCAAAACATATGGATTGGGATGTTTGAATGTTATAAACCCCAACTTCTCAACCATGTATGTGCTTGCAAGATTTGCAAAACTACCACCATCAATGGCTACAAGGCATACTTTATCATTCACATGAAAACGAGTGTGAAATGGATTCCTCCTTTGCTGTCCGTAATCCATTCGAAAGATGGGAGAATTGTTAGTGAAAAATTAATAGTTGAATAAGATGAAAGGACCTTACCAATAATCACTCACAAATCCTCACGATCACCCCTAAAAAATGATGATGCTCCACTCAACGCTCGTGTTTGCACTCGGGAATATAAACTGGCTTTTTCAATTCCCCTTCTGATCTCACACACTCGATTAGCCTTTTTTCACTCGTTCCTCTCTTGTAAAGCTCTTAAAAGAACTAACTCGAGACCTTTCAAGTGCTATGGTCATCGGCTGAAAAATTTGTTAGTGTAGAGGAAAAAAATAGAAAGGTAGAAATATTAAATAATAAAGAGTGGTCTTATAAAAGGAAGAAAAAGAAAAAAATGGTTCATTTACTAAGCAAAGATACTCACCACCTTCCTAGAAGAAGCAATCAAAGGTCTTGAAGACTTCTTTAGGATTGGTTAGAATGATGATGTTGCTTGTCACCTTTGGCACTCTTTGCATTTGCTTTCTTTGTTTCCTTTCTTTAGTTTTTCATCACTTGGAATCCCTTATTGATGTTTGGATTAACTTGCTGATTTTTTTTTGCACTTCTCTTTTTGATTTTCTTTTTATTGAATGGTAGGATGTTGCTTTTGCTTGTTCTTGTTGCAATCCACCTAAGCTTCGATTACCATATGATATAGTTTAACCTAGCCTCACTTGGATAGATGGTGAAGTCAAGGTTGTACCTTTGATTGTTTCGATCTAGGAAAGCAACAAGGATCCTGCACAAACAAGAAAACTAAAAAAATAGTTAAATGGAAGTAATGAAATGGAAAGATAAATATGGCAGCTGAAAATATATATATAAGTTGGTGATATTTTAAAGGAAATGATAAAGTATGGTAATGGAAGTATAATAAAGGTGATGGAGATGAATATGAAAAGTAGTATCTCAAAGAAGACTCAAAGAAGAACCAATGTTAAAGAACAAAGACCCAGACTTTATATTGGTTCTTTAAGGGATGGTAAACAAGGACTTTGACCCACTATCTATAAAGAGATAGGAACCAGAAGTATCAGGGTGACATAGATAGGGGTGACGCCACAAGCATAAGCTTGATAAGTCGATAAAGTTCACTTAAGAACTAAAGAGAGAAACTCTCACAAATATTTGATTAAAAAAAAGTCAATTGGTTCTTTTTTACAAATGAATGGAAAGCTATTTATAGGCCTAAGAGTGCATGGTGTGAATACAAAACATTTAATGAGTGAACCTTCATGGATGAGTGTTCATACTTTAAGTAGAAACAAAGCATGGCTTAGGTGAATGAATTTTGATGAATGGATGTTCATCTTTTAATGGAATACATCCTTTGGCCGAATTCATCCCACTTTGTGTGAACTTGTTGATTTGTCTTCTATGGATGAATGTTCATGAATGTATCTTGGCTGAAATTCATCCCCCTTGCGTGAACATGACTATTTGGCTTATTGCATGAATGGATTAATTTAAAAGCCTTTGAATGAATCCTTGCACCTCCTCACAAATGTTCTGATTCATTTTAATATTCTTTTCTCATCCATGCATGTCTTCATTAATTCCTCCCATGCATAAGTCCTTTGAAGGAGATGAATGGTTGCAAATCCCGTATTAATTTTCAGCCTGCACTGTATTCAGTAATCTGGGCATATCTCAATCTCCCGATATCGGATTATTGTGATTCAAAATGAGTTGGAAAGCTACGAGATAGGGTATTAAATGTTAAGAGACTTCATCACCCAACGATGCTTTAAACATGTTCAAAAATGTAGATCAATCTGACTGACGTGAACTGTCCAACCAACTCTTCAATTGCCTTTAGTCTTCTTAGCATCCAATGAACCTAGACAAAGTATGTAAACAAATAATTAGATAGGAATTGAGCTATGATAATTATGAATGCATGCTTCCACCTATGTTAATAATGCAAATGAGCTAACTATGAATGTATATGCATTGAATGAGTTATATAAAGATGTGAATTAATAAGTCATGCATGAATATCATATATTATACAAATAAATGACAGCATATAATATTCAAGCAAAAATTAAGAATAAGATAAACATATTCATGTGACATGTAATGCATAAATGAGTAAATAAATAATAAAATAAGGAAAGACTTCCTTAGAATCATCTTGGAAGAACTTTAAAGTTGTGAGCATGTTTTGATTGAACTTGGTGATCGGTAGGATCACATCACTTGGCCAAATGGTGAGATGACTCTTCATCTTCGCGTCTAAATGAGACTACATGCAAGACACACGGTGGCTGGTCATATGGCATGCACATGGGTGTTCTAGGGAGCCTTGTGGTGCTGCCTTGTGCATAGGATGAAGGTTGATCATGTGCATCATCTTGGGTGTGCATGTGTCTTCCTTTAAGCTTGCTTGTGTATGTAGCTAGCTAGAAAGCAAGGGGCAGGTTGTGAATAAGCTTCCATGCCGAGACCTTGCAAGCTTCATATCAACAAATTCAGCTACATTCAGCTACACTTGATGTCACTTTTAGCAACTTTGCATCAAATAGTCCAACTAGCTGAGATTAGCTAGCCTTGAGCTCCTCCAGCTGAGTTGAGCTTTCCTTAGTGTTCCATGAGCTGCCATGTACTTTGTGAGTTGTTTGTAAGCTGTATATGATGTCCAAATAATCCACCAAGCTTCCCCAATGTGTGTCTTACTCCAATGTACCTACATGTGCAAGGAAACAAGGTAAGTCCATGGGATTGAGCTGATATGAGCTAAATACCTTGCTGCCATGCATGATTATGGTAATATGTGCTATGATTGAATGTCATGAGCTAAATATATCATCATATAATATGTGTGAACTAATGTTTAAAGCTTAAGAGCTAAAATGAATGCATATGAGCTAATAACATAAATGATAAATATGTTGCCACTATATAAATGTGATGGATCATGCTTAATATGATTGCAAGATTATTCTAACATACTTATTATATCTAAATAAGAATGTGCATCTATTGTGAAGATTTGTTCATACTAAGTCATTCTTTAACTATTAAAACATTATATAACTTAACATAGGAGGATGTTAAGTTGTCAAATGAATCAAAATCTTCAAGACACTTAGTTAGGAGTACTTCCCTGAATTGTTTGGCCCTTGACCTAGTAATGGGACCTTGGGGCATGACTTTCGAATCTGAAGTGGGCCTGATCACATCATCCCCCTTTTTTTTAAGTGATTTGTCCCCAAATCATTTCCATCCTCAAAGGGTGATAAGTCTGAAATGTTGAATGAAGCACTGACACCACTAAACTCACTGGGCAACTCTAGTTTATAGGCATTGTCATTGATCTTTTCCACAATCTGAAATGGGCCATCTCCTTGGGGTAATAGTTTGGACTTCCTTTGATTTGGGAACCTCTCCTTTCTAAAATATACCCAAACCCAATCTCCTACTTTAAAAGTTACCTTCTTCATTCCCTTGTTTTCTTGTTGTTCACATTGTCTAATTCTCCTTTCAATATTATCATTGACTTTTTGATGGAGTCTTTTAACAAATTTTGACTTGTCATTTCCATCTTTGTTCACTATTTGATCATAAGGCAAAGGAAGTAAGTCCAAAGGAGTTAAAGGATTGAAACCTTACACTACCTCAAATGGAGAATATTTGATTGCTGAATGAATTGTTCGGTTACATGCAAACTCCACGTGTGGTAGGCATTCTTCCCAAGTCTTGATGTTCTTCTTGATGATGGATCTAAGTAAGGTTGATAAAACTCTATTGAATACTTCAGTTTATCCATTTGTTTGAGGATGTCATGTAGTAGAGAAGAGTAGTTTTGTGCCAACTTTACTCCACAAAGTTCTCCAAAAGTAGCTCAAGAATTTGACATCTTTATCTGATACAATGGTCCGAGGAAGTCCATGTAACATTACCACTTCTTTGAAGAATAAGTTTACAACATGAATAGCATCATCGATCTTATTACATGGTATAAAATGAGCCATCTTGGAAAATCGGTCAACCACCACATATATTGAATCCTTTCCACTTTTGGTTCTAGGTAAACCCATAACAAAATCCGTAGAGATATCTACCCATGGCATGGTTGGTATCGACAAAGGCATGTATAATCCACGAGGCTTGATTCTTGATTTCGTCTTTTTACACACTAAGCACCTTTCACATACCTTTTCAACATACCTTTTCATCTTTGGACATAAGAGGTGTTCTTTCAAGATGCTAAGTGTCTTCTTGACGCCAAAGTGTCCCATAAGTCCTCCTTCATGTCCTTCTTTGGTTAACACTTCTCTCATGGAACCTTGGGGAATACAAAGTCTCCATTCCTTAAAAAGATATCCATCATGTTGATAATATTTGTCATGAGCAGTTGTTTCACATAACTTATACCTTTCTCCAAAGTCCAAATCAATAGCATATTGTTCCTTAATAAATAAAAACCAAGGAATTTGGAATCCAAAGTGTTAAGTAAAACATACATGTGTGAAAGAGGATCTGCCACATTATTATCCTTTCCTTTCTTATAGCGGATGATATAGGGAAATTACTCCAGGAATTCGACCCATTTGGCATGTTTCTTATTGAGTTTGTGTTGTCCCTTGATATGCTTTAACGCTTCATGGTCAGTATGTATAACAAATTCCTTTGGCAATAAGTAGTGATGCCAAGTCTCCAAGGCCTGAATGAGTGCATACATTTCTTTGTCATATGTTGGATAGTTCAAGGTTGCACCATTTAGTTTTTCACTAAAGTATGCAATTGGCTTTCCTTCTTGACTCAAAACATCACCAATCCCAATTCTGGAGGCATCACATTCAAATTCAAATGTCTTTTCAAAGTTTGGCAAGGCTAACAGTGGAGCCTTTGTCAAACAATCCTTGAGTTTGTTAAATGCTTCATCTTGTTCTTTGCCCCAAGAGAAGTTTAAATTCTTCTTAATAATCCCTGTTAAGGGGGCGTCAATAGAACTAAAGTTTGGTACAAACCTCTAGTAAAAACTGGCTAATCCATGGAAACTTAGAACTTCTCTAACGTTGACAGATTTTGGCCATTCTTGTATTGCCTTAATCTTCTCTTGACCCACTGCTAATCCTTTTGAACTTACAATGAAGCCTAAGAAAGTAACTTGGTCAGTATAAAAAGCACACTTCTTGAGATTAACGTATAAGTTCTATTCTCTCAAAGTGCTAAGAATGGACCGTAAATGTTCAACATGCTTGCTTAAGAACTTATTGTATATCAATATATCATCAAAATAAACAACACAAAACTTACCAATGTAAGGCCGAAGGACATGGTTTGATGTAAGTCTAACCAGGCTTCTTCAATAATGGAGAAGATGGCAACCTTGTTATTTCCCGATCTAGGAGAGACACCAAATGCTACACCTTGAATTGAAAAGTAATCTGCACAAAGAAGAATGATAGGCTAAGTAAATGAGTAATTAAGAAAGGAAATGGAAAGAATTGAAATGGATAGAATAGTTATCGAAGAAGGGTTGCGGAAGTGTTGTAGAATGATCCTTCAAGTGATGATGGATTCGGCCTCCAATGGTGGTGATGGACGAATGCCTTGTTGAGGATGAAGGATAATTCAAAGATGAAGAAATGGAAATTTAGAAGTTGGTGATAATATAGGCGTGATATGGTGATGGAATATGGTGATGATATAGGCGTGATAATGGTGATGGACAGATTGTATCTTATAAAACTAAGAAGGAACCAATGCTATAAAAGAGCAAATACCCTTTTCTTATAAGTCATTATAAGGGATGGTATTAAGGACTTTGACCCTCTATCTATAGGAGATAGGAACAAGAAGTATCAAGGTGAAGGAATGACGCCACAAGCTTTAGAAAGGCTTGCTTAATCGATATAGTTCTAAAAAGAACTTGAAGAGAGAATAATCTCACAAAGGATTTTTAATTGATCAAAGGGTTTCTCTTTACAAATGAATGCCAAAACCTATTTATAAATTTGTAAAGGCTTGGCCGAATAGATATATGCCTTTTCGGCAAAGTACATGTCTTAAAACAAAAATAAATGATGATTGGATGAGGGGAGATGTCTTTGGCCGAATGGTTCCCTTGTCCCTTCATCTTGGTGCCAATTTGAAACAAGATGATGCTTTGGCCGAATGATTAGAAGCCTCTTCATTTTGGCGCCTATTTCATCCACAAGCATGGCACATGTGTGGGCTGTTCATGAGGCACTCACATGGGTGGCAAGGGAATTATTTTGTGGCTTCTTCTTGGCGTGAATTTGAGCAGCAACTTAGGCATGACTTGGCATCAAACTTGCATCTACGTGACATGGCATCAATGGGGCAGCAACTATTTATGAAAGGTCACATTTGTGGAAGGTAACCTTTCATCATTTGAGCAACTTCCCATATGTTTGAGCTGAAGATGAGCTGGCCATAGATGAAATACATGTCAATGAGTCTTAGGACAACTCCTTGTGAAAGGGCACTTCTTGGATTGGAAACTCTTCGTGAAAAGGTACGAATTCACAAAATTCGACCTAGACCATATTTGTAGTGCTCTATGTGGTGAAGATGATGGTGCAACTCTTCAGCTGAAAATAAGTCTCTAGCTAGCTCAAAAGTCCAGCTCAAGTGAGCTATGAGCTCGGAGGTCAGCTGACAACTTTTCATCATTTGTTCTTTATGATCTCCTGAGTCATCTTATGGAAGTTTTCCTAGCTCATTAACTCCCATGCTATCTTTAAATCAGCTCCCAACATATGGCCGAACATGCATCTACAAAAGAAAGCATAATATAAGCTAAGTATATGAATTATTATAAAGTAATAAGAATGTGCATATTATAAAGATGTGAACTATAGGTTATAATAATAACTCATGCATCATACGATAATGAATGAATATTATTATTACAACTATAGATTATATGCATGAATATCAATCAATGATGCAAACCATAGGACATAATGAATGAATGCACATGTTATGATAATTCAAGCATAGTCTAATATGAAATTGTATGCTTATAATAATATATAGTGCATAAATAAGTAAATATAAGATAAAGTAAGGTAAAACTCCTTTAGAACCAGATTTGAATAACCTCCATGGTGTGATCAAATCATGGAGAAATTTGGAGCTAGATAGGATCACATCATCCTCCCCTTCTTTTAGGCGATTTATCCTCAAATCGAAGTAGTTTCTCATTTAAGACCTTCTTGATGTAGGAAGGATTGAATCATTATGTTCTCCTTGAGAAGATTCTCCCCATGAAATGTTCAATTTCATTGTTCCATCTCGTTTGTGTTACTTTGGTTCAACATTTCTCTCTGTAAAGACTTGCGCCTCTTGGAGTCCTCCTTGATGTCCTTTGAAAACATCATATCCTTCATCGATGAAGAATGTCTTTTGATCAAACTTTTTACTTGAAACAACACATCCTTTGGAGAAGGTATATAACTCTTCGTCTTCTCTCTTGGAATCATCATGATGGTTGGTGAAGAGTCTTAACCCTTGAAATCCTTCAAGTAGGTAGATCACGTCAACTCTTTGGTGTTGTTTTGAAACATCATGTCTTTTTGTAAAGACACTAGTTTCTTGAACATGTCCTTGATGTTGTTTGTCACCAACATGTCCTTTGGTGCATGGATGTGTCTTCTGAACTTTGCTTATCCCTTCAACTTCTCTTTGGTGATGGTAGGAAACATCATGTGCTTTTGCCTTTATATCTTTCCAAATGATCACCTTTGATTCAATGGAAATAACCATTAACGAACTAGGCATGGTAGGAATAAATTGTGTATCATCTTTTTTGTTTCCTCTCATCTTCCGGTGCAACTCTTTCTCAAACTTATGTCTTCTTTCATTTCCTATAACCACAATCAGATTAGTAGAAAAGAAAATCAATTCCAAAGAAGTAGAGAAAACATACCCATTAATGCTTATGAATGGAAGTGAACGCTTGTTCATGATGGACAATTGTATTGGTTCATCCTTTGAAGTACTTTCATTATCCTGCATCAAAGAAAAATCAAGAATAGGAGAAAAAGAATCATTAGATAAAATCGGTTGTTTATCCTTCTTGTCTCCAAATTCATTCTTTTCAACTCTCTCATTTTCAACTCCAACGTCTTCTTCATCCACTCTTTGATTTTCATCTTTTTTTTCAATTTCAAATTGCATACCTTCACTTGAACTTTCTTCCAAACGTTCTTCTTCAAGTTGCTCCTTCATTGCTTCAATGCGCTCTCTCAAGGTGTTTTGATCTTCATTTACTCGGCTAGAGGATAGTGGTGGCAAGACAAATTTTCTTTTATCGTAGATGAATGAATAGCGATTTGCGAATCCATCATAGATAGCCCGTTTGTCAAATTGCCATGGTCGTCCATATTGCAAATGACTCGTACTCATAGGCAGCACATCGCATAGAATCTCGTCTTTGTGCTTTCCAATTGAGAATGGAACCAGTACTTGTTCAGTGACCATCAACTCTTCCTCGTCATTAAACCATTGCAATTCATATGGGCTGGAATGTTTAATCGTTGAAAGCCCCAATTTGTTCACCATGTATGTGCTTGCAATGTTTGCACAACTTCCTCCGTTAATAGCTACAAGACACACTTTACCATCTACATGGAAACGAGTGTGAAATGCATTCATTCTTTGTTATTCATACTCCATTGAAAAGATGAAAAATTGTTAGTGAAATAAAGAATGAAAATGTGAAAAGGACCTTACCAAGAACACTCTCACAAAACCTCACAGTAACACTCCAAAGAAATTAAAATGTCACTCAAAACTCGTGTTTGCACTCGGGGATATATTCTTGGCTTTTTTTTCATGATCCCGCTTCTGATCTCACCCTCTCGTTTACCTTTTACCGCTCAATTCTCTCTTTTGGGTCCTTTAAAGAACTAACTCAAGATTGAGCAAGTTTCCTAGTTTGTGCGTCGGCTTAAAACAATATGGTTAGGGTATAGAAATGGTTATGGTAAAGGTAGGATAGAAAAAGTCAAGAAAAGGATAAAGTAATGAAATAAGAAAAGATGAAAGAATAAAGAAATAAAATGATAAGAAAAATGAAGATAACTTACAACTCAAGTTGCAACACTTACTATCTTCCTTCATAATAAACAACAAGGATACATCCTTCAAGTTAGATGTTGGGCAGATTGTAATATGCTTCTCTTTGAGTGTACTTTGCAACTTTGCTTCACTTTTTCTTTTGCTTTGAATTTTCTTCTTTTCTTTTCTTTCTTTTGCACTCTAAATTTGTTGTAGGAGTCTTTTCTTTTCTTTTTCTTTTCTTCTTTCTCATTGCTTTTTATTGTAGCACTTTGAATGTCAATCCACCAAAGCTCTAATTACAGCTTGATGTAAGGCTAACCAGGCTTCTTCAATAATGGAGAAGATGGCAACCTTGTTATTTCTCGATCTAGGAGAGACACCAAATGCTACACCTTGAATTGAAAAGTAATATGCACAAAGAAGAATGATGGGTTAAGTAAATGATTAATTAAGAAAGGAAATGGAAAGAATTGAAATGGATAGAATAGTTATCAAAGAAGGGCTACGAAAGTGTTGTAGAATGATCCTTCAAGTGATGATGGATTCGGCCTCCAATGGTGGTGATGGACGAATGCCTTGTTGAGGATGAAGGATAATTCAAAGATGAAGAAATGGAAAATTAGAAGTTGGTGATAATATAGGCGTGATATGGTGATGGAATATGGTGATGATATAGGCATGATAATGGTGATGGACAGATTGTATCTTATAAAACTAAGAAGGAACCAATGCTATAAAAGAGCAAAGACCCGTTTCTTATAAGTCGTTATATGGGATGGTATTAAGGACTTTGACCCTCTATCTATAGGAGATAGGAACCAGAAGTATCAAGGTGAAGGAATGACGCCACAAGCTTTAGAAAGGCTTGCTTAATCGATATAGTTCTAAAAAGAACTTGAAGAGAGAATAATCTCACAAAGGATTTTTAATTGATCAAAGGGTTTCTCTTTACAAATGAATGCCAAAGCCTATTTATAGATTTGTAAAGGCTTGGCCGAATAGATATATGCCTTTTCGGCAAAGTACATGTCTTAAAACGAAAATAAATGATGCTTGGAAGAGGGGAGATGTCTTTGGCCGAATGGTTCCCTTGTCCCTTCATCTTGGCGCCAATTTAAAACAAGATGATGCTTTAGCCGAATGGTTAGAAGCCTCTTCATTTTGGCACCCATTTCATCCACATGCATGGCACATGTGTGGGCTGTTCATGAGGCACTCACATGGGTGGCATAGGGGCTTATGGTGTGGCTTCTTCTTGGCGTGAATTTGAGCAGCAACTTAGGCATGACTTGGCATCAAACTTGCATCTAGGTGACATGGCATCAATAGGACGGCAACTATTTATTAAAGGTCACATTTGTGGAAGGCAACCTTTCATCATTTGAGCAACTTCCCATGTGTTTGAGCTGAAGATGAGCTGGCCATAGATGCAATACATGTCAATGAGTTTTAGGACAACTCCTTGTGAAAGGGCACTTCTTGGATTGGAAACTCTTCGCGAAAAGGTACGAATTCACAAAATTTGACCTAGACCATATTTGTAGTGCTCTATGTGGTGAAGATGATGGTGAAAATCTCCAGTTGAAAATATGTCTCTAGCTAGCTCAAAAGTCCAGCTCAAGTGAGCTATGAGCTCGGAGGTCAGCTGACAACTTTTCATCATTTGTTATTCATGATCTTTCGAGTCATCTTATGGAAGTTTTCCTAGCCCATTGACTCCCATGCTAGCTTTAAATCAGCTCCCAACATGTGGCCGAACATGCACCTATAAAAGAAAGCATAATATAAGCTAAGTATATGAATTATTATAAAGTAATAAGAATGTGCATATTATAAATATGTGAACTATAGGTTATAATAATAACTCATGCATCATACGATAATGAATGGATATTATTATTACAACTATAGATTATATGCATGAATATCAATCAATGATGCAAACCATAGGACATAATGAATGAATGCACATGTTATGATAATTCAAGCATAGTCTAATATGAAATTGTATGCTTATAATAATATATAGTGCATAAATAAGTAAATATAAGATAAAGTAAGGTAGAACTCCCTTAGCACCAGATTTGAATAACCACCATGGTGTGATCAAATCATGGAGAAATTTGGAGCTAGACAGGATCACATCATGGTTTATCAGACACATAAAGGAACTAGGGGCATTACCAAAAGGCATGACTAATCACTCATACAAACCTTGTTTAGTCTTAAATGCAGTTTTCCACTCGTCACCTTCCTTTATTCTAATCTGATGGTAGCAACTTTTCAAGTCAATTTTGGAGAAGATGTTGGCTCCACTAAGTTCATCAAGCATATCATCCAACCGAGGTATAGGGTGTCTATATTTGATAGTGATATGATTGAGAGCCCTATAATCCACACACATTCTCCATGTTCCATCTTTCTTTGGCACTAACAAAACTGGTACAACACAAGGACTTGTCTTTGTAATTCCTTTTTTTCCTTGGGATTGCTCCTGTATGCTGGTCTATTAGGAATGGTGGCTCCAGGAATGAAATCAATTTGATGTTCAATTCCTCTAATTGGTGGTAATCCATCTAAATTTTCTTCAGGGAACGTATTTTCAAATTCCTGCAAAAGATTAGAAATAGAAGAAGGCAAGCCTTCAGGAGGGTTGGTAAGTAGAAAACTTTCCTTATACATAAGTATAAGTATAGTCTTCTTGGTCGATAAATGTTTTCGAACATCTCCTCTACTGGCATATATGTTCATCTTCTGAGTATGTCTTTCTTTGGCCTTCTTTTCCTTCTCCCATTCTTTTATGTGTGACTTAAGGGTCACTTGACTTGGAAGCAGGGGTGCCAATATGATTTTCTTTCCTTGATGTTGGAAAGAATACTTGTTGCAAAATCCATCATGGGTAGCCTTCTTGTGAAACTGCCAAGGACGTCCTAATATAAGGTGGCTTGCAGTCATGGGAACCATGTCACAAAGGACTTCATCATTGTATCTTCCAATTGATAAATGTACAATAAGTTGTTTGGTTACCTTGGTTTCCCCCACATCATTAAGCCACTGAAGTTTGTAAGGATATGATGTAAGGCATTTGTACCTTAACAATTGATTGTGGATCTAGGAAGGAAGCAAAACAACTTGCACAAGTGAATGGCTCAAAAGAGAGGGTTAAGGGTGGTAGACGTATGGTGAATAGTAGGGTTGTTTAAAATGAGAGATGGAAGAGAAAGATGGTTGATATGGCTATAGTTATGGCTGATGAAACAAAGGGATGGTTATGAGGATAGTATCTTAAAGAAGACTCAAAGAAGAACCAATGCTATAGAGAGCAAAGACCCAGACTTTATATTGCTTCTTCAAGGGGTGGCATTAAGTACTTTGACCCACTAGTTATATGAACTAGGAACCAGAAGTATCAAGGTGAAAAGAAATGGGTTGACGCCATAAGTATAAAATACTTGATAAGTTGATAAAAGTCACCAGGACTTAAGGAAGAGAATAATCTCACTTATATTAATAAAAAAGGTCTGCATACAAATGATATATGCTCTCCTATTTATAGGAAATGGATAGGCATGGTCGAATGGTTACAAGGGGATTCGACCAACCTTATGCCTTCCTATAGAGACATAATTTAATTAAAAATAGATATGATGCATCAGTTTAAATGGAGGGTAATAACCCTTGGCTGAATAACTCTTGTTTCCCTTTATATTGGCACTAAATTGGATGGGAGATGATGCTTGGCCAAATAGGGAGAAGGTTCTTCATCTTGGCGCCTAAATGAGACCACATGCAAGGCACATAGGGGTTGGTCATATGACATGCACATGGGTGTTCTAGGGAACCTTGTGGTATAGCCTTGTGCATGGAATGATGACTGGTCATGTGCTCCATCTTGGGCGTGCATGTGTCTCATTCTAAGCTAGCTTGAGTGTGGAGCTAGTTAGCAAGCATGGGTTGTTTGTGAACAAGCTTCTTATCCGAATCGTTATGAGCTCCATAACAACATGTTCAGCTACATTCAGCTACCTTTGACATCACTTTTGGCAACTCAACTCCAAATAGTCCAACTAGCTGAGTTTAGCTAGCCTTAAGCTCCTCCAGCTGAATCGAGCTTTCCTTAGTGTTCCATGAGTTACCTCGTAATTTGTGAGCTGTTTGTGAGTTGCATATGATGTCCAAATCATCTACCAAGCTACCTTATCATGCATCACACTCCAATGTACCTATATGTGCAAGGAAACAAGGTAAGTCCATGATATTGGGCTGTTATGAGCTAAATACCTTGCTGTCATGTATGATTATGGTGATTTGAGCTATGTTTGAAGGTCATGAGCTAATTATATCATCTCAAAATATGTGTAAGATAATGCATGAAGCTTAAGAGCTAATATGAATGCATATGAACTAATGAAATGAATTATAATGATGATGCCTTGATGTATATATGATAATCATGCTTAATATGATTATAAGACTATCCTAACATGCTTAAATATCAATGTGCATGTTGTGTTCATACTAAGTTATTCTTTAACTACATAACAAGAATTCTTATAATGAAATGTATTATAAAAGCATATAGTATATAACTTATATATAGTAAATTTAATATAAAGATGTTCAAGAGTTGTCACGTCTCCTTGCCTTCTTTAGGGCGATTTGTCCTCAAATCAAGTTCATTATATCCTTGCATAATGTCACGTCTCCTTGCTAAAAGAAAGCATCCTTTGAACGGTTGTGTTCTTCCATTAGGTATCCTTTCATTAGATTTCCCTTTAGGCCTTTCGTTGGAATATGATTTACCAACAGGTACCTTTTGAGAATGATCTTCCTTTAAGGATATCCCTTTTGGAAGTGACCTTTCACGTGATTGGTCCTGAAAAGTGAGGAGATAAGAGGTTTTAAATGAAGGGTTACTTACCTTTTGGCGATAAAACCCTTGGTGAAGAGTTGTGTCTTTAAATTCTAACCATCACCAATTTTCATAGGAGCTCATTCATTTTCCAGCCTTGAATCATCGTGTTTCTCTATGAAGTAGTTTGGTGTCATTTTTTATTCCTCTTCATTGTTCATTGGGGTTTTGTCTTTGCGCCATGCTTGTACACTCTTTCGCATATGCAACTAATCTTATTGTGCCTCTTTTTGCGTCAAAGGCATCAAGGTTACCTTGCGTCAAAGGCATCAAGGTTACCTTGCGTCCATCATGCTTAAAATGTATTGATTATGATAACAATCATGATTGGCCCTTTTTTCATACTACCATGGTCTTCCAAGTAAGATGTGGCTATCATGCATAGGAACAATGTCACAAAGCACCTCGTCCTTGTACCTACCAACCGAAAAAGGAATTAGAACCTGTTTGGTAACGTTTAACTCACCTCCTTAATTTAGCCATTGAAGTTTATATGGAGTGTGATGCTCTGCTATTGCCAAACCAAGTTTTTCAACCATAAGAGTGCTGGCTACGTTTGTGCAACTCCCTCCATCGATGATCATTGTGCAAACCTTGTCCTTGACATGGCATCTTGTATGGAAAATATTGTTTCTTTGAATATCCTCTTGGGATGTTTGTGATTGTAGGCACTTTTTCAAAACAAGCATCTCACCATGGTCTGCATTTTCTTCAGTTTCTTCGTCTTGCATTGTTTTAGGTCCCTTATCAAAAATAGGCTCGTCAGAATCCGATACAATATCTCTATTGTCAAGTACCATCATGGTATTTCGGTTTGCTTTTCTCTACCCTTACTAGATTCACCCACTTGTTTTGCCTTGGAAACTTCTATATGATCCTTTTCTTGTGCTGGAATTGGTTTCCTGAAGGTGATAGGCTCTTGCTTCCATTTGGTGGCCGAACTTGGACTGCTCCTAGTGTAAGATTTCCTTTTGAGTTGTCTTTTAATTTTCATGGCCACAAGTACCATCTCTTCAATCTCTACATAATGCTGAAGTTCAACAAGGTTAGCAATATCAGGATTTAGGCCAGCTAAAAACCTTGCCATTGTTGGTTCTCTATCTTCATCAACATTGGCTCGGATCATGGTTATCTCCATTTCTTTGAAATAATCTTCAACGCTCTTGCTTCCTTGTTTCAAATTTTGTAATTTATGGTAAAGATCTCGATGATAGTGAGTAGGCACGAACCTTTTCCTTATAATGGCCTTCATTTCTTCCATGTATTGATGGGGCGTTCACCATTTCGTCTTCTTGAACTCACCAATTGGTCCCACCAAATTAAAGAATAGTCCACGAGTTCCATAGCAGCAAGTCTGACCTTCTTTTGCTCCATATAATTTTGGCATTAAAAAATGTGTTCAATCTTAATTACCCAATCAAGATAGTCTTCAGGATCAGTTCATCCTTGAAATAGAGGAATGGTCACTTTGATGTTGCTGAAGTTGTCATTCTGATTTCGATGAGCATCTCTTCGTGCTACTGATGTTACTTCAACCTCCTCTTCTTCGAATTCTTCTTCCATTCTAGGGTGATTTACTCTTCGATTGCCTAAAGATGCTTCAAATTGGTCCATACGATCATGCAAAGGCTCTAATTCTAATTTTAGCAATCTGGCCATTTCATGCATGATTGCTTGAGTTTGCAAATTAGGGGCATCTCTTTCAGGGGTTCATCCTAGACTTCGAGACATGGTTAGTGAAATAAGAAAAGAATAAGATGTGTAAAAAACCTTACCATAATGTATTTTCACAAAGCCTCACGAGTCACTCCAAGGAAACTTGAATGTCACTCAATCCGCTCGTGTTTGCACTCTAGGACTTAATGGCTTTTACTTGTCCTCTTCTGATCTCACACACGCTCCAGCCTTTTTCCTCTCAATTCTCTTGTCCCAAGTTCTAGAGAACTTTACTCAAGACCGTATCAAGTAATTTCTACTTGTTTGGCGTCGGTTGCAAAAGGGTTTGTAGGAATGGAAAAACAAATATAATGAAAGGGTGGCTTAGAAATAGAAAGAAGAGAACATAAAGGGTTACTTACACAAGTCACTTCACAACCTTCTATCACCACAATCAATTTAAACGGCTTACTTGAATTGCTTGGTGATGATAATTGTTGATGAGTGCTTCAACTTCTTTTCTTTCTTTTCTTTGCTTTTTCTTCTTTTGAGTGCTGGATTTTCTTTCTTTTGAGTGCTTCACTTTCGTTTCTGATTTTTCTTTTTCTTTGACTTTGCACTTCATTTTGCACTTCTTTTTGCATTTTTCTTTTTGTTGTTGTTACACGTTGCTTTATTCCACCAATAGCTCTGATTACCACTTGATGTAAGGCATTTGTACCTTAACAATTGATTGTGGATCTAGGAAGGAAGCAAAATAACCTGCACAAGTGAATGGCTCAAAAAGAGAGGGTTAAGGGTGGTATACGTATGGTGAATAGGTGGGTTGTTTAAAATGAGAGATGGAAGCGGAAGATGGTTGATATGGCTATGGTTATGGCTGATGAAACAAAGGAATGGTTGTGAGGATAATATCTTAAAGAAGACTCAAAGAAGAACCAATGCTATAGAGAGCAAAGACCCAGACTTTATATTGCTTCTTCAAGGAGTGGTATTAAGTATTTTGACCCACTAGTTATATGAAATAGGAACCAGAAGTATCAAGTGAAAAGAAAGGGGTTGACGCCACAAGTATAAAATACTTTATAAGTCGATAAAAGTCACCAGGACTTAAGGAAGAGAATAATCTCACTTATATTAATAAACAAAGGTATGAATACAAATGATATATGCTTTCCTATTAATAGGAAATGGAGAGGCATGGCCGAATATTTACAAGGGGATTCGGCCAGCCTTGTGCCTTCCTATAGAGACATAATTTAATTACAAATAGAGATGATGCTTTAGTTTAAATGGAGGGTAATAACCCTTGGACGAATAGCTCTTGTGTCCCTTCATATTGGTGCCAAATTGGATGGGAGATGATGCTTGGCCGAATAGGGAGAGGGCTCTTCATCTTGGCACCTAAATGAGACCACATGCAAGGCACATGGGGGCTGGTCATATGGCACAGACATGGGTGTTCTAGGGAACCTTGTGGTGTAGCCTTATGCATGGAATGATGACTGGTCATGTGCTACATCTTGGGCGTGCATGTGTCTCATTCCAAGCTAAATGCCTTGCTGCCATGTATGATTATGAGCTAAATGCCTTGCTGCCATGTATGATTATGGTGATTTGAGCTATGTTTGAAGGTCATGAGCTAATTATATTATCTCAAAATATGTGTAAGATAACACATGAAGCTTAAGAGCTAATATGAATGCATATGAACTAATGAAATGAATTATAATGATACTGCCTTGATGTATATATGATAATCATGCTTAATATGATTATAAGACTATCCTAACATGCTTAAATATCAATGTGCATGTTGTGTTAATACTAATTTATTCTTTAACTATATAACAAGAATTCTTATAATGAAATGTATTATAAAAGCATATAATATATAACTTATATATAGTAAATTTAATATAAAGATGTTCAAGAGTACTCCCTTTGTAGGTAAAAACTACATCAGGATGAGGATTCTTGGAAGTCTTTATTGACCCAACTTTTCCACCATGTAAGTGCTTGCTATGTTTTTACAATTTCCTCCATCAATGATCACCACAAAAATCTTATCTCCCACGTGACATCTTGTATGGAAGATATTCTCTCTTTGTTCATCTTCTTGACTTTGAATGTTCAAAGTCCTTTTGACTACAAAGATGTTGGATGGAAGAGACATGTTGGAAAATAAGAAAAAAAGGAAATGTGTATAGGACCTTACCAATAATGCTCTCACAAAGCCTCACGAGTCACTCCAAGAAACTTGAATATCACTCAATCCACTCGTATTTGCACTCTAGGACTTCAAAACTTTTACTTGTCCTCTTCTGATCTCACACATGCTCAAGCCTTTTTCCTCTTGATTCTCTTTATCCTAAGTTCTAAATGACTTTACTCAAAACCGTATCAAGTAAATTTTACTTGTTACGCGTCGGCTAAAAAAGGGTTAGTAGGAATGGACAACAAAAATATAATGAAAAGGGTGGCTTAGAAATAGAAAGAAGATAACAAAAAGGGTTACTTACACAAAGTCACTTCACAACCTTCTATCACTACAATCAATTTAAAGGCTTACTTGAATGGCTTGGTGAAGAGAATTGTTGTTGGGTTCTTTCAACTTTTCTTTCTTTCTTTATTTTTTTCTTTTTTTGAGTGCTTGATTTTTATTCTTCTTTTGGAGTTCTTCAATTTCTTATGCTGATTTTTTTATTTTTGTTCACTTGCACTTCTTTTTGGTATTTTTGTTGTTGTTGTTGCACGTTACTTCTTCCACTAAAGCTCTGATTACCACTTAATGTAAGATAATTCTACCTTTTCAATTAATTGTGGATCTAGGAAGGAAGCAAAATAACCTGCATAAGTGAATGTCTCAAATAGATGGTTTGGTGTTAGATGTAAAGGTGAATAGGTAGGCTATTTATGATAAGAGAGATGGTAGCGGAAGGATGTTATGGCTATGGTGAGGTTGATGAAATAATGCAATGATTGTGAGGTAGTATCTTTAAGAATACTTAAAGAAGAACCAATGATATAGAGAGCAAAGACCCAAACTTTATAATTCTTCTTTAAGGGGTGGTAATAAGGACTTGGACCCATTATCCATATGGAGATAGGAACCACAAGTATCAAAGGGAAGGGGTTGACTCCACAAGTATTAAAGTACTTGATAAGTCGATAAAAGTCACAAGGACTTAATCAGAGAGAATAATCTCACTTTAATAAATTAAAAAGGTCTGATTACAAATGAAATATGATGGCCTATTTATAGGTTTTAGAGGGGCATGGCCGAATAGATACATGGTGGCTCGGTCAGCCCTTGTGTCTCCCTATAAAGTCATAATTTAAAAGCTAAAAGAGATGATGGTTCGGTCCTAAATGAAGGGTAATAACTCTTGGCCGAATAACTCTTGTATCCCTTCAAGTTGGCACCAAATGGGAGAGGGAATGATGCTTGGCTGAATGGTGAGATGGATCTTCATATTGGCGCCTAAATGATACCACATGCAAGGCACATGGTGGCTGGTCATATGGCATGCACATGGGTGTTCTAGGGAGCCTTGTGGTGCAGCCTTGTGCATAGGATGAAGGTTGATCATGTGCATCATCCTAGCTAAATCCTTGCAAGCTTCATATCAACACATTCAGCTACACTTGATGTAACTTTTAGCAACTTGGCTTCAAATAGTCCAACTAGCTGAGATTAGCTAGCCTTGAGCTCCTCCAACTGAGTTGAGCTTTCCTTAGCGTTCCACGAGCTGCCATGAACTTTGTGAGTTGTTTGTAAGCTGCATATGATGTCAAAATAATCCACCAAGCTCCCCCAACGTGTGTCATGCTCCAATGTACCTACATGTGCAAGGAAACAAGGTAAGTCCATGGCATTGAGCTGATATGAGCTAAATACCTTGCTGCGATGCATGATTATGGTAATGTGAGCTATGATTGAATGTCATGAGCTAAATATATCATCATATAATATGTGTGAACTAATGTTTAAAGCCTAAGAGCTAAAATGAATGCATATGAACTAATAACATAAATGATAAGTATGATGCCATTATATAAATGTGATGGATCATGCTTAATATGATTGCAAGATTATTCTAACATACTTAATATATCTAAATAACAACGTGCATCTATTGTGAAGATGTGTTCATACTAAGTCATTCTTTATCTATTAAAACATTATAAAACTTAACATAGGAGGGTGTTAAGTTGTCAAATGAATCAAAAGCTTCAATACACTTAGTTAGGAGTATTTCTCTGAATTGTTTGGCCATTTACCTAATAATGGGACCTTGTGGCGTTTCTTTCGGATCTGAAGTGGGCGTGATCACATCATCCCCCATTCTTTTAACCGATTTATCCCCAAATCATTTCCATCCTCAAAGGGTGATAAGTCTAAAATGTTGAATGAAGCACTGACGCCACCAAACTCACTGGGCAACTCTAGTTTATAGGCATTGTCATTGATATTTTCCACAATCTTTAATGGGCCATCTCCTCGGGGTAATAGTTTGGACTTCGTTTGATTTGAGAACCTCTCCTTTCAAAAGTGTACAATCTCCTACTTCAAAAGTTACCTTCTTCCTCCCCTTGTTTGTTTGTTGTTCATATTGTCTAATTATCCTTTCAATATTGTCCTTGACTTGTTTATGGAGTCTTTTAACAAATTCTTCCTTTTCCTTTCCATATTTGTTCACCATTTAATCACAAGGCAAATGAAGTAAGTCCAAAGGAGTTAAAGGATTGAAACCATACTCTACCTCAAACGGAGAATATTTGGTTGCTGAATGAATTGTTCGACAATATGTAAACTCCACGTGAGGTAGGCATTCTTCCCAAGTCTTGATGTTCTTCTTGATGATGGATGTAAGGTTGGTAAAACTCTATTGACTACTTCAGTTTGTCCGTTTTTTTAAGGATGACATGTAGTAGAGAAGAGTACTTTTGTGCCCACTTTCCTCCACAAAGTTCTCCAAAAGTGGCTCAAGAATTTTACTTCTCTATCCGATACAATAGTCTGAGGAAGTCCATATAACCTTACCACTTCTCTGAAGAATAAGTTTGCATCATGAATAACATCATTGGTCTTGTTGCACGGTATAAAATGAGCCACTTGGAAAATTGGTCAACCACCACATATATTGAATCCTTTCCACTTTTGGTTCTAGGTAAACCCATAACAAAATCCATAGAGATATCTACCCATGGCATGGTTGGTATCGACAAAGGGATGTACAATCCATGAGGCATGACTCTTGATTTTGCCTGTTTACACACTAAGCACCTTTCGCACACCTTTTCAACATACCTTTTCATCTTTGGCCAAAAGAGGTGTTCTTTCAAAATGCTAAGTGTCTTCTTGACGCCAAAGTGTCCCATAAGTCCTCCTTCATGTGCTTCTTTGGTTAACACTTCTCTCATGGAACCTTGGGTAATAAAAAGTCTCCCTTCCTTAAAAAGATATACATCATGCTGATAATATTTGTCATGAACACCTGTTTCACATAACTTATACCTTTCTTCAAAGTCCAAATCAGTAGCATATGTTCCTTAATGAATGAAAAGCCAAGGAGTTTTGAATTCAAAGTGTTAAGTAAAACATGCCTGCGTGAGAGCATCTGCTATAATATTATCCTTTCCTTTCTTATAGTGGATGACTTAGGGAAATGACTCAAGGAATTCGACCCATTTGGCATGCCTCTTGTTAAGTTTGTGATGTCCCTTGATATGCTTTAATGCTTCATGGTTAGTGTGTATAACAAATTCCCTTGGCAATAAGTAGTGCTGCCAAGTCTCCAAGGCCTGAATGAGTGCATACATTTCTTTGTCATATGTTGGATAGTTTAAGGTTGCAACATTTAGTTTTTCAATAAAGTAGGCAATTGGCTTTCATTCTTGACTCAAAACAACACCAATCCTAATTCCGGAGGCATCACTTTCAACTTCAAATGTCTTCTCAAAGTTTGGCAAGGCTAAAGTTTGGTACAAACCTCCTGTTAAAACTGGCTAATCCATGGAAACTTCGAACTTGACTGACGTTGACAGGTTTTGGCCATTCTTGTATTATCTTAATCTTCTCTGGATCCACTGCTAATCCCTTTGAACTTACAATGAAGCCTAAGAAAGTAACTTGGTCAGTACAAAAAGCACACTTCTTGAGATTAGCGTATAAGTGCTCTTCTCTCAAAGTGCTATGAATGGACCATAAATGTTCAACATGCTCGCTTAAGGACTTATAGTATATAAATATATCATCAAAATAAACAACACAAAACTTACCAATGTAAGGTCGAAAGATATGGTTCATCAGACGCATAAAGGTAATAGGGGCATTAGTCAAGCAAAAAGGCATGACTAACTACTCATACAAACCTTGTTTAATCTTAAATACGATTTTCCACTCGTTACATTCCTTCATTCTAATATGATGGTAGCCACTTTTCAAGTCAATTTTGGAGAAGATGTTGTCTTCACTAAGTTCATCAAGCATATCATCCAACCGAGGTATAGGGTGTCTATATTTGATAATGATCTGATTTACAACCCTACAATCCACACACATTTTCCAAGTTCCATATTTCTTTGGCACCAACAAAATTGGTACAACACAAGGACTTAAACTTTCTCAAATGTAACCTTTGTCTAGGAGTTCTTTGACTTGTCTTTGCAATTCCTTTGTTTCCTCAGGATTTCTCTTGTATGCTGGTCTACTAGGAATGGTGGCTCCAGGAATGAAATCAATTTGATGTTCAATTCCTCTAATTTGATATGATCCAAACAAGATCCAACTTTCTCCATAACTTGAACACACCATGGATGTTCTTCATAGCTGTTTCTAAGGGAGTTCTTCATTACCCTATCTTATACTATATCATTTATACATTATATTCTATCATAAGCATGCATTCACATGTTAGTATAAATTATCATATTATTATTTTCATCCTATGCTTATTTGATCATGTTTTTCATATTATTCAAATATATGCTATGATTACATATCATTTCTTAGGACATTATTATCACATGCTTCCATTTATCATTTATGAATACCATGTTATATGATATTCATACATACAACATATACCATATCTTTATGATTGATACACAATGTTATAAGCATGTTAGGATAGTCTTATAATCATATTAAGCATGATTATCATATATACATCAAGGCAGCATCATTATAAATCATTTCATTAGTTCATATGCATTCATATTAGCTCTTAAGCTTCATTCATTATCTTACACATACTTTGAGATGATATACTTAGCTCATGACATGCATTCATAGCTCATATCACTCAAACACCTCACGGCAGCATGCATTTTACCTTAAATGAGCTCACGCATTGCTTATTTTATTTGTTTGGTGATTTCTATAGGTGAAACACAAAACAAGGTATATTATGGTAGCTTGGCTAGCTAAAAGGACAAGCACAACAACTCACACTAGCTCATGAACATTATGGCAGCTCATTTCATCACATAAGGAGCTTAAACTTAGCTGGGGGAGCTAGCATGTAGCTGAACTTAGCTGGAGGAGAGCTTTGAACCAAATTACTGAAATGTGGACTAGAGGTAGCTAGAAGTAGTTGGGAGAGTAGCTGAGGAGTTGAGAAGACCAAAGCTAACTAGCTTGAGTTCATCAAGCTATAACTCACCTAGTTAGCTACCAAGACACTCACCTAGCTTACCTTGAAGCTAGTTCATCTCTAGGCTGCTCAATGGATGCCATGTCACCTAGATGCATGTTGGAAGCTAATTCACGCCTAGTTGTTACCTATCTTCATTCCATGGACTTCAAGACATCATCCTATGGTTGCAACCTCATCAAAGCATAGCAAGAAGACCCATGTGCATTCATGTAGGCTTCCATGTGCATCATTCAAGCATGTGCATTTCATTTGACATCAAATTGGCTCCAAAACACCAATGGATGCTTCCTATTTGGCCAAAGACTCTTTCCTCTTCATTTTGGCGCCCAAATAACTTCCAAATGCATTCAAATCATCCCTAGGGCCGAACCAACACATAACCATTCGGCCAAGAGCATGTATTTTCATTAAAGTCTTGTTTTTTCATTAAAAATCATGTCATTTTAGGAAGGTACAACGGCTGGTCGAACCAACATGTACCTATTCGGCCAAGTCCCTTCAAAAACTATAAATAGGCTTTCCTATTTCATTTGTAATCAGACCATTTTTTTATTCAAAGTGAGATTATTCTCTTCCTTAAGTCCTGGTGTCATTTTATCGACTTATCAAGTATTTTATACTGGTGGCGTCATCCCTCTTCTTTCATCTTGATACTTCTGGTTCCTAGTTCATATAACTAGTGGGTCAAAGTACTTAACACCACCCCTTGAAGAAACAATATACAGATTGGGTCTTTGCTCTCTATAGCATTGGTTCTTCTTTGAGCGTTCTTCAAGATACTATCCTCACAACCATCCTTTTGTTTCATCTCCATAACCATAACCATTTCAATCATCTTCCGCTTCGATCTCTCATTTATTAAATAGCCTACCTATTAAACCATACGTTTACCACCCATATCCATTCTGTTTTGAGCCTTTCACTTGTGCAGGTTATTTTGCTTCCTTCCTAGATCCACAATCAAACGAGAAGGTAGAATTATCTTACATCAAGTGGCATCAGAAGCATTACATCAAGCGGTAATCAGAGCTTTGGTGGAAGAAAGCAACGTGCAACAACAACAACAACAAAATACAAAAAGAAGTGCAAGTGAAGTGCAAAGTCAAAGAAAAAGAAAATCAGAAAAGAAATTGAAGCACTCCAAAAGAAAGAAAGAAATCCATCACTCAAAAGAAGAAAAAGAAAAGAGAAGAAAAGAAAGAAGTTGAAGCACTCATCAACAATTATCATCGCCAAGCAATTCAAGTAAGCCGTTTAAATTGATTGTGGTGATAGAAGGTTGTGAAGTGACTTGTGTAAGTAACCTTTTTGTTCTCTTCTTTCTATTTCTAAGCCACCCTTTCAATTATATTTTGCTTTCCTTCCTACTAACCCTTTTGCAGCCGACGCCAAACAAGTAAAATTTATTTGATATAGTCTTGAGTAAAGTTCTCTTGAACTTGAGACAAGAGAATCGAGTGGAAAAAGGCTAGAGAGTGTGTGAGATCAGAAGAGGACAACTAAAAGCCATTAAAGTCCTAGAGTGCAAACACGAGCGGATTGAGTGACATTCAAGTTTCGTTGGAGTGACTCGTGAGGCTTTGTGAGAATATATTCTGGTAAGGTCCTACACACATTTCATTTTTCCTTATTTGCTAACATGTCTCTTCCATCCAACATCTTTGTAGTCAAAAGGACTTTGAACATTCAAAGTCAAGAGGATGAACAAAGAGAGAATATCTTTCATACCAAATGTCACGTGGGAGATAAAATTTGCGTGGTGATCATTGATGGAGGAAGTTGTACAAACGTAGCAAGTACTCACATGGTGGAAAAGTTGGGTCTCAAGACTTCCAAGCATCCTCATCCTTACAAACTTCAATGGCTCAACGATGTGGGTGAAGCCAAGGTAACCAAACAAGTTGTTGTACCTTTCTCAATTGGAAGATACCAAGACGAAGTCCTTTGTGACGTGGTGCCCATGAGTGCAAATAACCTTATACTTGGGCGTCCTTGGCAATATGATAAGAAGGCTACCCATGATGGATTCTCTAACAAGTACTCGTTCCAGCATCAAGGGAGGAAAATCATATTAGCACCGATGCTTCCAAGCCAAGTTAATGAATGTCAAGTAACCCTCAAGTCACGTATAGAGGAATTGGAGAAAGCTAAAGCCATGAAGAAAGTTGAAAGAGAATTTTTGCATGAGAAAAGAGTGGAGAGAGTTGAAAATGGACAAAATGAAAGGATTGAATATGGGAGCAAAGAGGAAAAGGAAAATGAGGGTGAAGAACATATTTTATCTAATCCTACTCCTATTCTTTCTTTTGACGTGCAGGACAATCCAATAGACATGTCACTTCAAGTTCAAGATTCAAGAAACATGTCTTTTGAAGAATCAATAGACGTGACTTTTGGTGATGCACAAGATATGTCCTTTGACATTTCAAAGGATGTACATCTTGAAATTCAAAAGAATGAGCCAATTGGAGTACCAAGAGTTTAGATCATTCAGACTCCAAGAACATTACACATATTGAAGGGAATTCAACAACCAATGGAGTTTTTCATCATTAAGCGACCAATGCCCATTAAACATCCACCCTGGTTTGCTATTTCCATTCATCTTGTTAATAATTTTTCATTTACTAACTTTGATTTATTTTGCAACAACTTGTTTCATCCTTATGGTGAAGAAATCATACCAACCCTCAAGGCAATCATTTGGAGAGGTACAATGGTGAAAGGACACGATGATTTAAATCAGTCCCAAAAAGTCATTCAAAGAACACTTATCTTCTCAAAGCGACGTGATGACTCCAACCAAGAGACAAACCTTTTTCACCAAAAATTATGGTGAATTAAAAGGAGGAAATAAAGATATTGAGGTCCTTTCCAAGCATTGTGATGATTCAAAGAATAAAGAAAAGGGATCAAGTTGGTTCGTGAAGGGCTATGTCTCTCCCATTCAAAAGACATGTGATGATTCCCAAACATTATGTCCTCCCATCAAAGGACGTGAAGTTATTAGATTTGAATCCAAGAGGTTGAACATTTCGTATGAATCATATATTGGAGGAAATCATAAGGATTCAATCCTTCCTACATGAAGAAGGTCTTCAATGAGAAACTACTTCGATTTGAGGACAAATCGCCTAAAAGAAGGAGATGATGATATGATCCAAACAAGCTCCAACTTTCTCCATGACTTGAACACACCATGGATGTTCTTCATAGTTGTTTCTAAGGGAGTTCTTCATTACCCTATCTTATACTATATCATTTATACATTATATTCTATCATAAGCATGCATTCACATGTTAGTATAAATTATCATATTATTATTTTCATCCTATGCTTATTTGATCATGTTTTTCATATTATTCAAATATATGCTATGATTACATATCATTTCTTAGGACATTATTATTACATGCTTCCATTTATCATTTATGAATACCATGTTATATGATATTCATACATACAACATATACCCTATCTTTATGATTGATACACAATGTTATAAGCATGTTAGGATAGTCTTATAATCATATTAAGCATGATTATCATATATACATCAAGGCAGCATCATTATAAATCATTTCATTAGTTCATATGCATTCATATTAGCTCTTAAGCTTCATTCATTATCTTACACATACTTTGAGATGATATACTTAGCTCATGACATGCATTCATAGCTCATATCACTCAAACACCTCATGGCAGCATGCATTTTACCTTAAATGAGCTCATACATTGCTTATTTTATTTGTTTGGTGATTCTTATAGGTGAAACACAAAACAAGGCATATTATGGTAGCTTGGCTAGCTAAAAGGGCAAGCACAACAGCTCACACTGCTCATGAACATTATGGCAGCTCATTTCATCACATAAGGAGCTTAAACTTAGCTGGAGGAGCTAGTATGTAGCTGAACTTAGCTGGAGGAGAGCTTTGGACCAAATTACTGAAAAGTGGACTAGATGTAGCTGGAAGTAGCTGGGAGAGTAGCTGAGCAGTTGAGAAGACCAAAGCTAACTAGCTTGAGTTCATCAAGCTATAACTCACCTAGTTAGCTACCAAGACACTCACCTAGCTTACCTTGAAGCTAGTTCATCTCTAGGCTGTCGAATGGATGCCATGTCACCTAGATGCATGTTGGAAGCTAATTCACGCCTAGTTGTTGCCTATCTTCATTCCATGGACTTCAAGACATCATCCTATGGTTGCAACCTCATCAAAGCATAGCAAGAAGACCCATGTGCATTCATGTAGGCTGCCATGTGCATCATTCAAGCATGTGCACACCATGTGACATCAAATTGGCGCCAAAACACCAATGGATGCTTCCTATTCGCCCAAAGACTCTTTCCTCTTCATTTTGGCGCCCAAATAACTTCCAAATGCATTCAAATCATCCTTAGGGCCGAACCAACACATAACCATTCGGCCAAGAGCATGTATTTTCATTAAAGTCTTGTTTTTCATTAAAAATCATGTCATTTTAGGAAGGTACAAGGGCTGGCCGAACCAACATGTACCTATTCGGCCAAGTCCCTTTAAAAACTATAAATAGGATTTCCTATTTCATTTGTAATCAGACGATTTTTATTAATCAAAGTGAGATTATTCTCTTCCTTAAGTCCTGGTGACTTTTTATTGACTTATCAAGTATTTTATACTTGTGGCGTCAACCCTCTTCTTTCATCTTGATACTTCTAGTTCCTAGTTCGTATAACTAGTGGGTCAAAGTACTTAACACCACCCCTTGAAGAAACAATATAAAGATTGGGTCTTTGCTCTCTATAGCATTGGTTATTCTTTGAGCGTTCATCAAGATACTATCCTCACAACCATCTTTTTGTTTCATCGCCATAACCATAACCATTTCAATCATCTTCCGCTTCCATCTCTCATTTATTAAATAGCCTACCTATTAAACCATACGTTTACCACCCTTATCCATTCTGTTTTGAGCCATTCACTTGTGCAGGTTGTTTTGCTTCCTTCCTAGATCCACAATCAAACGAGAAGGTAGAATTACCTTACATCATAATTGGTGGTAATCCATCTGGAATTTCTTCAGGGAACATATCTTCAAATTCCTGCAAAAGTTTAGAAACTGAAGAAGGTAAGCCTTCATGAGGGTTAGTAAGTACAAAACTTTCCTTATACATATGTATAAGTATAGCCTTCTTGGTCGATAAAGGTTTCCGAACATCTCCTCTACTGGCGTATATCTTCATCTTTTGAGTATGTTTTTCTTTGGCCTTCTTTTCCTTCTCCCATTCTTCTATGCGTGACTTAAGGGTCACTTGACATTCATGAACTTGACTTGGAAGCATGGACGCCAATATGATTTTCTTTCCTTGATGTTGGAAAGATTACTTGTTGGAAAATCCATCATGGGTAGCCTTCTTGTTAAACTGCCAAGCACGTCCTAATATAAAGTGTCTTGCACTCATGGGCACCATTGAGAAAGGTACAATAATTTTTTTGGTTACCTTGGCTTCCCCACATCATTAAGCCACTGAAGTTTGTAAGGATAAGGATGCTTGGAAGTCTTTAGACCCATCTTTTCCACCACGTAAGTGCTTGCTACGTTTGTACAACTTTCTCCATCAATGATCACCATACAAATCTTATCTCCTACGTGACATCTTATATGGAAGATATTCTCTCTTTGTTCATCTTCTTGACTTTGAATGTTCAAAGTCCTTTTGTCTACAAAGAATTTGGATGGAAGATATATGTTAGAAATTAAGAAAAAAAGGAAATGTGTATAGGACTTTACCAATAATGCTCTCACAAAGCCTCACGAGTCACTCCAAGAAACTTGAATATCACTCAATTCGCTCGTGTTTGCAGTCTAGGACTTCGAGTCTTTTACTTGTCCTCTTCAGATCTCACACACGCTCAAGTCTTTTTCCTCTCGTTCTCTTTATCCCATGTTCTAAATAAATTTACTCAAAACCATATCAAGTAAATTTTACTTGTTGCGCGTTGGCTAAAAAAGGGTTAGTAGGAATGTAAAGCAAAAATATAATGAAAACGGTGGCTTCGAAATAGAAAGAAGAGAACAAAAAGGGTTACTTACACTAAGTCACTTCACTTGTATGGCTTACTTGAATGGCTTGGTGATGAGAATTGTTGTTGTGTGCTTTCAACTTTTCTTTCTTTCTTTTCTTTTCTTCTTTTTTTGGGTGCTTGATTTTCTTCTTCTTTTGGAGTGCTTCAATTTCTTTTGCTGATTTTTTATTTTCATTCACTTGCACTTCTTTTTGGTTTTTTTGTTGTTGTTATTGCACGTTGCTTCTTCCACCAAAGCTTTGGTTACCGCTTGATGTAAGGTAAATCTACCTTTTCAATTAATTGTGGATCTAGGAATGAAGCAAAACAACCTGCATAAGTGAATGGCTCAAACAAATGGTTTGGTGGTAGATGTAAAGGTGAATAGGTAGGCTATTTATGATAAGAGTGATGGTAGCGGAAGGATGTTATGTCTATGGAGAGGTTGATGAAATAATGGAATGGTTTTGAGGTAGTATCTTAAAAAAGACTTAAAGAATAACCAATGCTATAGAGAGCAAAGACCTAAACTTTATATTGCTTCTTTAAGGGGTGGTAATAAGGACTTGGACCCACTATCTATATGGAGATAGGAACCACAAGTATCAAAGGAAAGGGGTTGATGCCACAAGTATTAAAATACTTGATAAACCGATAAAAGTCACAAACACTTAAGCAAAGAGAATAATCTCACTTTAATTAATCAAAAAGGTCTGATTACAAATGAAATATGATGGCCTATATATAGGTTTCGGAGGGGCATGGCTGAATAAATACATGGTGGTTCGGCCAGTCCTTATGTCTCCCTATAAAGTCGTAATTTAAATGCTAAAAGAGATGATGGTTCAGTCCTAAATGAAGGGTAATAACCCTTGGCCGAATAGCTCTTGTATCCCTTCAAGTTGGTGCCAAATGGGAGAGGGAATGATGCTTGGCTGAATGGTGAGATGGCTCTTCATCTTGGTGTCTAAATGAGACCACATGTAAGGCACATGGTGGCTGGTCATATGGCACGCACATGGGTTTTCTAGGGAGCCTTGTGGTGCAGCCTTGTGCATAGGTTGAAGGCTGATCATGTACATCATCTTGGGCGTGCATGTGTCTTCCTCCAAGCTTGCTTGTGTGTATAGCTAGCTTGCAAGCAAGGGGCTGGTTGTGAATGAGCTTCCTAGCCGAGACCTTGCAAGCTTCATATCAACATAGTCAGCTACATTCAGCTACACTTGATGTCACTTTTAGCAACTTGGCTTCAAATAGTCCAACTAGATGAGATTAGCTAGCCTTGAGCTACTCAAGCTGAGTTGAGCTTTCCTTAGTGTTCCACGAGCTGCCATGTACTTTGTGAGCTTTTTGTAAGCTGAATATGATGTCCAAATAATCCTCTACGCTACCCCAACGTGTGTCATGCTCCTATGTACCTACATGTGCAAGGAAATAAGGTAAGTTCATGGCATTAAGCATATATGAGCTAAATACCTTTCTGTCATGCAACATTATGGTAATGTGAGCTATGATTGAATGTCATGAGCTAAATATATCATCATATAATATGTGTGAACTAATGTTTAAAGCCTAAGAGCTAAAATGAATGCATATGAGCTAATAACATAAATGATAAGTATGCTGCCATTATATAAATGTGATGGATCTTACTTATTATGATTACAAGATTATTCTAACATACTTAATATATCTAAATAACAACATGCATCTATTTTGAAGATGTGTTCATACTAAGTCATTCTTTAACTATTAAAACATTATATAACTTAACATAGGAGGGTGTTAAGTTGTCAAATGAATCAAAAGCTTCAATACACTTAGATAAGAGTACTTCTATGAATTGTTTGGCCCTTAACCTAGTAATGGGACCTTGTGGCATGACTTTCGGATCTGAAGTGGACTTGATCACGTCATCCCCCCCTCTTTTTAGTGATTTGTCCCCAAATCATTTCTATCCTCAAAGGGTGATAAGTCTGAAATGTTGAATGAAGCACTGACGCCACCAAACTCACTGGGCAACTCTAGTTTATAGGAATTGTCATTGATCATTTCCACAATCTGAAATGGGCCATCTCCTCGGGGTAATAGTTTGGACTTCCTTTGATTTGGGAACCTCTCCTTTTTAAAGTGTACCCAAACCCAATCTCCTACTTCAAAAGTTACCTTATTCCTTCCCTTGTTTGCTTGATGTTCATATTAACTAGTTCTCTTTTCAATATTGTCCTTGACTTGTTGATGGAGTCTTTTAACAAATTATGCCTTGTCCTTTCAATCTTTGTTCACTATTTGATCACAAGGAAAATGAAGTAAGTCCAAAGGAGTTAAAGGATTGAAACCATACACTACCTCAAATGGATAATATTTGGTTGCTGAATGAAATGTTCGGGTGTATGAAAACTCCACGTGGTAGGCATTCTTCCCAAGTCTTGATGTTCTTCTTGATGATGGATCTAAGTAAGGTTGATAAAACTCCATTGACTACTTCAGTTTGTCCATTTGTTTGAGGATGACATGTAGTAGAGAAGAGTAGTTTTGTGCCAACTTTACTCCACAATGTTCTCCAAAAGTGGCTCAAGAATTTGACATGTCTATCGGATAGAATGGTCTGAGAATGTCCATGTAACCTTACCACTTCTCTGATGAATAAGTTTACAACATGAATAGCATCATCGGTCTTGTTGCATGGTATAAAATGAGCCATCTTGGAAAATCGGTCAACCACCACATATATTGAATCCTTTCCACTTTTGGTTCTAGGTAAAACCATAACAAAATCCATAGAGATATCTACCCATGGCATGGTTGGTATCGGCAAAGGCATGTACAATCCATGAGGTGACTCTTGATTTCTCCTTTTTACACACTAAGCATGTTTCACATACCTTTTCAACATACCTTTTCATCTTTGGCTAAAAGAGGTGTTCTTTCAAGATGCTAAATGTCTTCTTGACGCCAAAGTGTCCCATAAGTCCTCCTTCATGTGCTTCTTTGGTTAACACTTCTCTCATGGAACCTTGGGGAAAACAAAGTCTCCCTTACTTAAAAAGATATCCATCATGCTGATAATATTTGTCATGAGCACCTGTTTCACATAACTTATACCTTTCTCCAAAGTCCAAATCAGTAGCATATTGTTCCATAATGAATGAAAAAACAAGGACTTTGGAATCCAAAATGTTAAGTAAAACATACCTGCGTGAAAGAGCATCTGCCACAATATGATCCTTTCCATTCTTATAGTGGATGACATAGGGAAATGACTCAAGGAATTAGACCCATTTGGCATGTCTCTTGTTGATTTTCTGTTGGCCCTTAATATGCTTTAACGCTTCATGGTCAGTGTGTATAAAAAATTCCCTTGGCAATAAGTAGTGCTGCCAAGTCTCCAAGGCCCATATGAATGCATACATTTCTTTGTCATATGTTAGATAGTTCAAGGTTGCACCATTTAGTTTTTCACTAAAGTAGGCAATTGGCTTTCCTTCTTGACTAAAAACAACACCAATCCCAATTCCGGAGGCATCACATTTAACTTCAAATGTCTTCTCAAAGTTTGGCAAGACTAATAGTGGAGCCTTGGTTAAATAATCCTTGAGTTCATTGAATTTGGCTAATCCATGGAAACTTCGAACTTGACTGATGTTGATAGGTTTTGGTCATTCTTGTATTGCCTTAATCTTCTCTGGATCCACTGCTAATCCCTTTGAACTTACAATAAAGCCTAAGAAAGTAACTTGGTCAGTACAAAAAGCACATTTCTTAAGATTAGCGTATAAGTGATCTTCTCTCAAAGTGCTAAGAATAGACCGTAAATGTTCAACATGCTCGCTTAAGGACTTACCGTATATCAATATATCATCAAAATAAACAACACAAAACTTACCAATGTAAGGCCGAATGACATGGTTCATCAGACGCATAAAGGTAATATGGGCATTAGTCAAGCCAAAAGGCATGACAAACCACTCATACAAACCTTGTTAGTCTTGAATACGGTTTTCGACTCGTTACCTTCCTTCATTCTAATCTGATGGTAGCCAGTTTCAAGTCAATTTTGGAGAGGATGCTAGCTCCACTAAGTTCATCAAGCATATCATCCAACCGAGGTATAGGGTATCTATATTTGATAGTGAAATGATTCATAGCCCTACAATCCACGCACATTCTCCAAGTTCCATCTTTCTTTGGCACCAACAAAACTGGTACAACATAAGGACTTAAACTTTCCCGAATGTAACCTTTGTCTAGGAGTTCTTTGACTTGTCTTTGTAATTCCTTTGTTTCCTCGGGATTGCTCCTGTATGCTGGTCTATTAGGAATGGTGGCTCTAGGAATGAAATCAAATTGATGTTCAATTCCTCTAATTGGTGGTAATCCATCTGGAATTTCTTCAGGGAACATATCTTCAAATTCCTACAAAAAATTTGAAACAGAAGAAGGCAAGCCTTTAAGAGGGTTAGTAAGCAAAACACTTTCCTTATACATAAGTATAAGTATAGCCTTCTTGATCGATAAATGTTTCCGAACATCTCCTCTACTGGCGTATATGTTCATCTTCTGAGTATGTCTTTCTGATGTGATCCAATTCAGCATCATGTTTACAATGGCCATTTCAACCTTACAATGGAAGAAACTTTCTAACTTTATACATAAATATGCTTATTTCATATATTATAATATAATTATTATAATATATATATATATATATATATATATATATATATATATATATATATATATATATATATATTATCTATAGTTATTATGATAATAACTTTTTCATTAATATGTGAGATATAAGTTATTATTATATATTATAGTTCACATTCTTATATTATACACATTATATAAGTTTATATAATTTATTTCCTTATGTTATGTATGTAGGCATATTCGACCAACACTTGGGAGCATGTAACAGCAAGGAAACTCACATAGGAACGTTTAGGAGACCATAAGGACCCATTGGTGAAAAGTTGTCTGGAGGCCCGTGAGCTCATAGCTGGATTGAGTTGAAGATTTGAGCTACAAGATGACCTCATTTCAGTTGGGGAGCTGCACCATCATCATCACCACTTAGGACACCTCAAATATGTCCTAAGTCAAAAATTTTTGAAATCGTACCTTTTCGCAAATAGTTGCCACCTCAAGAGGTACCTTTTCACAAGGAGCTGCCCTAACGTTCACCATGCTATAATTCAAAGCTCACCTTCAGCTCATTCACACCCGAAGTAGCTCAAATGATGTGATCCATTTCAACATCATATATACCATGGCCTTTCCAACCTTACAAGGGAAGAATCTTTCTAACTTTATACATAAATATGCTTATTTCATATGTTATAATATAATTATTATCATATATATACATTATATCTATAGCTATTATGATAATAACTTATTCATTAATATGTGAGATATAAGTTATTATTATATATTATAGTTCACATTCTTATATTATACACATTATATAAGTTTATATACTTAGATTATTTCCTTATGCTATGTATGTAGGCATATTCGACCAACACTTGGGAGCTATATTGGAGCTAAATGGAGCATGTAACAGCAAGGAAACTCACACAGGGTTGTTTAGGAGAGCATAAGGACTCATTGGTGAAACGTTGTCTGAAGGTCGTGAGCTCATAATTGGATTGAGTTGTAGATTTGAGCTACAAGATGACCTCATTTCAGATGGGGAGCTGCACCATCATCACCACCACTTAGTACACTTCAAATATGTCCTAAGTCAAAATTTGTGAAATCGTACCTTTTCACGAATAGTTGCCACCTCAGGAGGTACCTTTTCACAAGGAGCTGCCCAAACGATCACCATGTTACAAGTCATCTAAAGCCAGCTCATTCACACCTGAAGTATCTCAAACATGAAGGGTTACCTTTTCCAAACATTGTGACCTTTCATGAATGATGGTGCCTTTTCATCTAGAAGCACGTTGGTGAACCAATTACAACCATTGGAGGTTTAAATCACCAAGAAACATGAGATAGAGCTCCATGCCTATTCGACCACAACACATGCGATGTACATGAGAGCCTTTGGCGCCAAACATGAGGAGACACATCACCATTCGACCAAGGGGAGAAAAATGGTGCCAAGATGAACAAGCATGCCCATTCGGCCAAGGGAGATGTCTTCACATCCTTAGTCGAACCATCAAACCCCTTCATGAAGGGTTAGCCAAACCATCACAAGCCAAAGGACTCAACCATTCATTTTAAGCATTATGTACTTCCATCAAAAGTCATGTACCAACCGAATACCTATGTAACCATTCGGCCAAGCCCTCTCATTTCCTATAAATAGATAGGCTTGCCTTAATTTGTAATCATCCCATTTCATATATTACAATTACTCTTGTAAGTTAATTTCTCTTCAAGTTCTTCGTGAACTTTATCGTTATAATTCATATACTTGTGGCGTCATTCCTACCATTTTGATTATGAAATTCCTAGATTGATATCTAATGGGTTGAATACACTACTACCAACCCTCAAGCAAGTTTGTGAAGAACGGGGTTGTGGTTCCTAGCATTATTTCCTCTTTGGCGTGTTTGAGATACAACCTCACAACCATCTCAATTTCATCATTAACACCATCATCATCATCCATCAAGACCATCAATTCTGCAGCCATCTCTATTCCATCTTTATTTCAATTCATTTCTTATCTTTATTATTCCATTTATTCTTCCTTTATTATTCATATTCCTTTCTTATCTTTGTTGTAGCCAAGCTTATAATTCAAGGGCATCAGTACTTGTCAATCCTAGATCGGGATACAATAAGGCAATCTTCTCTCTCCTATCAAAGCGTGTAGATCAGCCTACATGAAGAGGTAATCAGAGCATAGTTGGATTGACAACAAAAGGTCATTGGCGTGCAAAGCAAAAGAAAAAGACTCCTACATCAAAATTGGAGTACAAATGAAAGAAAAGACAAAAAAAGAAGAAAACAATTCAGAAAAGAAGAAAATAAAAAGAAGAAATTCAAAAAGAAAGCAAAGCCAAGGAAAGTGCTCTACCATTGCAAAGTACATCAAAGAGGCCATCTACTCTAAGAGAAGATAACCTTATTGTTTCTTGAGGAAGGTTGCAGTAAGTGTTGTTTATGAATTGTATGCTACCTCTTTCTTTTCCATCCTTTCATTTTTCTTGTCTTAAACCATTTCCTTTTTTAATGCCCTGAATCTTTTCTTCTACCTTTTCATTTATTCTATTCTTTCTACCCTAACCTTATTTGCAGCCGACGCACACAAGGAAAGAATTAACTTGTTCTAATATTGACTAAGTTCTTCAAAGGACTTACAAAGAGAAATTGAGTGGAAAAAGGCAAATTGAGAGAGTGAGATCAGAAGGGGAATTGTTAAAAGCCAAGATATATTCCCGGAGTAAAACATGAGTGTTGAGTGGAGTGATCGTATCATTTATTTGGAGTGAATTTTGAGAGGCTTTGAGAATGTACTGGTAAGGTTTACTTTTTGTTTTATTTATTTACTAACTATGTCTCAAAGTCCTAAAGAAAATGTAGGTCAACCAAACTTGCAAATGCAAGCATTAATTGGAGAAATGATGAGAATGTTTCGGACATAATTTGATGCTCTTCATGAAAAACTCGACCAAAGACAAGATCAACCCCACGCTAGGAACCATAATACTCCTCAAAGGTAACAACCTCTTCCAGGAAATGATGTCTTAGACCCTTATGATGAAGAAGAACCAGCCTTGATACAAGGACCCAAGCGTGCCAATGTTGATGATAATATGAGCAACGTCAAAATCAAAATTCCTAAATTCCAAGGGAAAATTGATCCTGAAGCCTATCTTGAATGGGAAATCAAGGTGGAACATGTTTTTAGTTGTCACAACTATTCCAACCTCAAGAAAGTAAGATTGGTAGCCATGGAGTTTGTTGATTATGCTTTGATATGTTGGGATCAACTTACTATTACCCGGAGGAGGAATGGAGAGAGACCAATCTCAACATGGCTTGAAATGAAAGGTATCATGCGTAAATGTTTCATTCCTACTTATTATCACTGGCACATGTTTCAGAAATTGCAGAACCTGAAACAAGGCCAATGGAGTGTGGAGGATTATTATAAGGAAATGGAAGTGGCAATGATCCGAGTCAATATTGAGGAGGATCGTGAAGTAACCATGGCTAGATTTCTTGTCGGACTCAATCCTGAGATTGCCAACACCCTAGAGTTATACCATTACGTAGAACTTGATGAAATGGTACAAATGGCTATGAAAATAGAGAGGCAATTACGAAGAAGATTTATATCTCGCAATACCATGCCTACACCTTCAAGATGGAGTCCCAATAATTTGAAGAAGTCTATTCCTACTCTTACCAAGGAAAGGGCCGAATCATCAAGTGCTCCCCAACTTAACAAAGATATTCGAGGAAAAGAGACCTCTGAACAATCAAGAGACATTTGGTGCTTCAAATGTCTTGGGAGGGGACACGTCTCTACACAATGTCCTAACCGAAATACCATGTTACTACTTGGAAGTGGTGAAATTAAATCTGACCATGAGGAAGAAGAAGAAATTGGTGCTCCGGTGGAAGACGAAGCCCTAGTGGTCAAAAGAAGTCTAAGTGCTCAAGTGGTATAGGACAATGCATAATTGGAAAACATCTTTCATACCCGCTGCCATGTGAATGGAAAGGTGTGTTTCATGATCATAGAGGGTGGAAGTTGTACCAATGTGGCAAGTACCATTATGGTGGAGAAATTGGGCTTGAAAACGCTGAAGCATCCAAATCCCTGCAAATTACAATGGCTAAATGAACGAGGAGAACTTAACGTCAACAAATAGGTTATGGTTCCTTTATCAATTGGTAAGTACAAACACGAGGTTATGTACGATGTTGTTCCTATGCATGCTAGCCATTTACTCCTTGGAAGACCATGGCAATATGACAAAAAGACCATCCATGATTGTTTTACCAATCAATATTCATTCAACCATGGAGGAAAAAAGATTATCCTAACACCCTTGACGCCTAAACAAGTCCAAATTGATCAAATCAAGATGAAACAAAGTATTGAGGCTACGAGGAAAGGAAAATCGAAGGCAAACTAGGAGGAAACCAATCCAAAAATGCTTATACATCTATGTGCTTGTTACAAAGATGTTTATTGACGAGACGCAAGGTCAATGAAGATTTTTCTAACCTTAACAATCTATCAATTTTGGGGACTAAAAGATGTCACCTTTCAAGAGCCAACAGGTGCGACTATTGAAAATTAAAGAGTGGTAATTCTTCATCCAAATGATGTAACCATTCAGGCATCAAGAGTTATGCCTAATGAAAGGTAAAGAGAGGTGATTCTTCACTCAAGGGACGGGACTTATGAAGACTATAAGGACATCACCATTCCAAGATTCATCACTTTTTATGAATCAATTGAAGAACAAAGGGGCATGATTCTTGGAATGCAAAAGGGAACAAACGTTCAAAGCAAAATGACTTCAATAGACATGAACTTTGAACATACATTTTACAGGAAGTATTTCTTAACTTTAGATATGTTTGATCACAATTTTACTAATGAAAGTTTTCTTTCTTTTCAGGTCAAGAACTTCCAAAGCCTTCTTTCAAAGGATATGAACCTTTTCATAAAGGAACTTATTGAATGGAAGGACCCTAGGAAAACAAGACCTTTCGATTTGGGGATAAATCGATTAAAAGAAGAGGAGGATGATGTGATCTAATTCAACATCGTATATACAATGGCCTTTCCAACCTTACGAGGGAAGAATCTTTCTAACTTTATACATAAATATGCTTATTTTATATGTTATAATATAATTATTATCATATATATACATTATATGATACAATCCAAACTAGCTCCAACATTCTACATGACTTGAACACGCCATGGATGTTCTTCAAAGTTGTTTCAAAGGGAGTTCTTCATTACCCTATCTTATACTATATCATTTATACATTCTATTCTATCATAAGCATGTTCACATGTTATAAGCATGCTAGGATAGTCTTATAATCATATTAAGCATGATTATCATATATACATCAAGGCAACATTATTATAAATCATTTCATTAGTTCATATGCATTCATATTAGCTCTTAGGCTTTATACCTTACCTTACACATATTAGGAGATGATATAATTGGCTCATGAAATTCAAACTAAGCTCACATTACCATAATCAAACATGGCAGCAAGGTAATTAGCTCATATTAGCTCAATACCATGGAATTACCTTGTTTCCTTGCACATGTAGGTACATTGGAGCATAATAAATGTTGAGGTAGCTTGGTGAATGATTTGGACATCATATGCAACTCATAAACAGCTTACAAAGTAAAAGACAGCTCATGGAACACTAAGGGATGCTCGATTCAGCTGGAGGAGCTTAAGGTTAGCTAAACATAGCTAGTTGGACTATTTGGAGCTGAGTTACCAAAAGTGATGTCAAAGGTAGCTGAATGTAGCTGAACATAATGTTAAGGAGCTCACAAGGACTTAGCTAGGAAGCTTGTTCTCAAACAGCCCATGTTTGCTAGCTAGCTCCACAACTCAAGCTAGCTTGAAGGAGACACATGCACGCCCAAGAGAGAGAGCATGACCAGCCATCATTCCATGCACAAGGCTGCACCACAAGGCTTCCTAGAACACCCATGTGCCTTGCATATGACCAGCCCCCATGTGCCTTGCATGTGGATCATTTAGGCGCCAAGATGAAGAGTTCTCTCCCTCTTCGGCCAAGCCATGTGTTTTGCATGTGATCAGCCTCCATGTGCCTTGCATATGGTTATTTAGGCACCAAGATGAATGGCCATCTATCCATTCGGCCAATCACCATTACTTCTCCCATTTGACGCCAATTTGAAGGGATACAAGTGTTATTCTGCCAAGGATCTTTTCCCTCCATCAAGGGCCGAACCATCATCTCTTTTAGCATTTAAATTATGTCTTTATAGGGAGATACATGGGCTGGCCGAACCATTATGTCTCTATTCAGCTATGCCCCTCCATTTCCTATAAATAGGAAAGCATTCATCATTTGTAATCAGACTATTTTTATTAATCAAAGTGAGATTATTCTCTTCCTTAAGTCCTGGTGACTTTTTATCGACTTATCAAGTATTTTATACTTGTGGCATCAACCCTCTTCTTTCATCTTGATACTTCTGGTTCCTAGTTCATATAACTAGTGGGTCAAAGTACTTAACACCACCCCTTGAAGAAACAATATAAAGATTGTGTCTTTGCTCTCTATAGCATTGGTTCTTCTTTGAGCATTCTTCAAGATACTATCCTCACCACCATCCTTTTGTTTCATCGCCATAACCATAACCATTTCAATCATCTTTCGCTTCCATCTCTCATTTATTAAATAACCTATTAAACCATATGTTTACCACCCTTACCCATTCTATTTTGAGCCATTCACTTGTGCAGGTTGTTTTGCTTTCTTCCTAGATCCACAATAAAACGAGAAGGTAGGATTACCTTACATCAAGCGGTAATCAAAGCTTTGGTGGAAGAAAGCAACGTGCAACAACAACAAAGAAGAAAAAAATACAAAAAGAAGTGCAAGTGAAGTGCAGAAGTGAAAAGAAAAGCAAGAAAAAAAATCAGAAAAGAAAATCAAAGCACTCAAAAGAAGAAATTGAAAGCACTCAAAGAGGAAGAAAAAAAAAGAAAAGAAAAGGAAAAAAAAAAGAAAGTTGAAGCACTCATCAACAATTCTCATCACCAAGCCATTCAAGTAAGCCTTTAAATTTGATTGTGGTGATAAAAGGTTGTAAAGTGACTTGTGTAACTAACCCTTTTATTCTCTTCTTTCTATTGTTTCTAAGCCACCCTTTCAATTATATTTTGCTTTCCATTCCTACTAACCCATTTGCAGATGACGCCAAACAAGTAAAATTTACTCGATATAGTCTTGAGTAAAAGTTTTCTAGAACTTGAGACAAGAGAATTGAGAGGAAAAAGGCTGGAGCGTGTGTAAGATCAGAAGAGGACAAGTAAAAGCCATTAAAGTCCTAGAGTGCAAACATGAGTGGATTGAGTGACAATAAATTTTATTGGAGTGACTCGTGAGACTTTGTGAGAGTATATTCTGGTAAGGTCCTACACACATTTCAATTTTTCCTTATTTGCTAACTTGTCTCTTCCATCCAACATCTTTGTAGTCAAAAGGACTTTGAACATTCAAAGTCAAGAGGATGAACAAAGAGAGAACATTTTCCATACCAAATGTCATGTGGGAGATAAAATTTGCATGGTGATCATTGATGGAGGAAGTTGTACAAATGTAGCAAGTACTCACATGGTAGAAAAGTTGGGTCTCAAGATTTCCAAACATCCTCATCCTTATAAACTTCAGTGGCTCAACGATGTGGGAGAAGCCAATGTAACCAAGAAAGTTGTTGTACCTTTCTCAATTGGAAAATACAATGATGAAGTCCTTTGTGACGTGGTGCCCATGAGTGCAAGCCATATTATATTAGGACGTCCTTGGCAGTTTGATAAGAAGGCTACCCATGATGGATTTTCTAACAAGTATTCTTTCCAACATCAAGGGAGGAAAATCATATTAGCACCGATGCTTCCAAGCCATGTCCATGAATGCCAAGTGACCCTTAAGTCACGCATAGAAGAATGGGAGAAAACGAAGGCCATGAAGAAAAGTATTGAAGATATGAGGAGAATTGAGCAAATCAAAGAAAATACCATTGAAGAAGAATATTTTGAGGAGACAAGAAGAATTGGAAATGAATCTGTTGAAGTTGAAAAGGATGATTTGCAAGTAGTGGAGCAAATTGAAAATGGCATATTTGAAAAGGATGAGTGTAGAGAAGAAAAACAGAGTGAAGGACAAATTTTACCTAACAAATCTTCTTCTGCTATTTCTTTTTCCTTGCAGGATATTCCAATAGACATATTTTTTCAAGCTGGAGATTCAAGAAGCATGTCTTTTGAATAATCAATAGATGTGACTTTTGGTGATCCACAAGACATGTCCTTTGACATTTCAAAGGATGTACCTCTTGAAATTTGAAAAAATGTGCCAATTGAAGTACGAAAAGTTGATATCATTCATGCTCCAAGTACATTGCACATATTGAAGGGAATTCAACAACCAATGGAGTTTTTCATCATTAAGCAACCAATGCCCATTAAACATCCACCCTGGTTTGCTATTTCCATTCATCTTGTTAATAGTTTTTCATTTACTAACTTTGATTTTTGTTGCAACAACTTGTTTCATCCTTATGGTGAAGAAATCATACCAACCCTCAAGACAATCATTTGGAGAGGTACAATGGTGAAAGGACACGATAATTTAAATCAGCCCCAAAAAGTCATTCAAAGAACACTTATCTTCACCAAGCGCCGTGATGACTCCAACCAAGAGACAAACCTTTTCACCAACAATTATGGTGAATTAAAAGGAGGAAATAAAGATATTGAGGTCCTTTCCAAGCATTGTGATGATTCAAAGAATAAAGAAAAGGGATTAAGTTGGTTCGTGAAGGGCAATGTCTCTCCCGTTCAAAGGACATGTGATGATTCCCAAACATTGTGTCCTCCGATCAAAGGATGTGAAGTTACCATATTTGTAGCCAAGAGGTTGAACATATCGTGTGAATCATCTATTGGAGGAAAACATAAGGAATCAATCCTTCCTACATCAAGAAGGTTTTCAATGAGAAAATACTTCGATTTGAGGACAAATCGCCTAAAAGAAGGGGAGGATGATACAATCCAAACTAGCTCCAACTTTCTCCATGACTTGAACACACCATGGATGTTCTTCAAAGTTGTTTCAAAGGGAGTTCTTCATTACCCTATCTTATACTATATCATTTATACATTCTATTCTATCATAAGCATGCATTCACATGTTAGTATAAATTATCATATTATTATTTCCATCCTATTCTTATTTGATCATGTTTTTCATATTATTCAAATATATGCTATGATTACATATCATTTCTTAGGATATTATTATTACATGTTTCCATTTATCATTTATGAATACCATGTTATATGATATTCATGCATACAACATATACCCATATCTTTATGATTGATACACAATGTTATAAGCATGCTAGGATAGTCTTATAATCTTATTAAGCATGATTATCATATATACATCAAGGCAGCATCATTATAAATCATTTCATTAGTTCATATGCATTCATATTAGCTCTTAGGATTTATACCTTACCTTACACATATTAGGAGATGATATAATTAGCTCATGACATTCAAACTTAGCTCACATTACCATAATCAAACATGGCAACAAGGTAATTAGCTCATATTAGCTCAATACCATGGAATTACCTTGTTTCCTTGCACATGTAGGTACATTGGAGCATAATAAACGTTGATGTAGCTTGGTGAATGATTTGAATGTCATATGCAGCTCACAAATAGCTTACAAAGTAAAAGGCAGCTCATTGAACACTAAGGGAAGCTCGATTCAGCTGGAGGAGCTTAAGGCTAGCTAAACTTAGCTAGTTGGACTATTTGGAGCTGAGTTGCCAAAAGTGACGTCAAAGGTAGCTGAATGTAGCTGAACATAATGTTAAGGAGCTCACAAGGACTTAGCTAGGAAGCTTGTTCTCAAATAGCCCATGTTTGCTAGCTAGCTCCACAACTCAAGCTAGCTTGAAGGAGACACATGCACGCCCAAGAGAGAGAGCATGACCAGCCATCATTCCATGCACAAGGCTGCACCACAAGGCTTCCTAGAACACCCATGTGCCTTGCATATGACCAGCCCCCATGTGGATCATTTAGGCGCCAAGATGAAGAGTTCTCTCCCTATTCGGCCAAGCCATGTGTTTTACATGTGATCATCCCCCATGTGCCTTACATATGGTTCATTTAGGCACCAAGATGAATGGCCATCTATCCATTCGGCCAATCACCATTACTTCTCCTATTTGGCGCCAATTTGAAGGGATACAAGTGTTATTCGGCCAAGGATCATTTCCCTCCATCAAGGGCCGAACCATCATCTCTTTTAAAATTTAAATTATGTCTTTATAGGGAGATACATGGGCTGGCCGAACCATTATGTCTCTATTCGGCTATGCCCTTCCATTTCCTATAAATAGGAAAGCATTCATCATTTGTAATCAGACCATTTTTTTTAATCAAAGTGAGATTATTCTCTTCCTTAAGTCCTGGTGATTTTTTATCGACTTATCAAGTATTTTATACTTGTGGCGTCAACCCTCTTCTTTCATCTTGATACTTCTGGTTCCTAGTTCATATAACTAGTGGGTCAAAGTACTTAACACCACCCCTTGAAGAAATAATATAAATATTGGGTCTTTGCTCTCTATACCATTGGTTCTTCTTTGAGCATTCTTCAAGATACTATCCTCACCACCATCCTTTTGTTTCATCGCCATAACCATAACCATTTCAATCATCTTCCACTTAAATCTCTCATTTATTAAATAGCCTACCTATTAAACCATACGTTTACCACCCTTATCCATTATGTTTTGAGCCATTCACTTGTGCAGGTTGTTTTGCTTCCTTCCTAGATCCACAATCAAATGAGAAGGTAGGATTACCTTACATCATTATATCTATAGCTATTATGATAATAACTTACTCATTAATATGTGAGATATAAGTTATTATTATATATTGATGCATGCATCATAAGGCTCACATCAAAGGAAGAAGTAATAACTCTTTCAAATGATCCACTCGTCCAAGCATTGGAAAACAAGATTAGAACAGAAGCAGACTTACGACGACTTTGTGAATGAGATCCTGGTCTTATTTGGTCAAGATGTCTTTTGGAGATACAATCATATATCTCTTATATTTCCAACGGTTCTTGAATTGCATCAATCCAATATCGGGAACTCAAGATATGGCCATTTTACTAAAGACGGTGCGTGCAGGAAATCCTATACGGGATTAATACGTAATTTTGTAAATATTACGAATTTTGAATATTTATATTGATTATTTGTAATATAATTTAAATAGAATGAAGACTTATCTTTTAGGACCAGATTTATTATTTTATTAGGAATTAAGGTTGGGTTAAAATAATATTTTTAGTTATTATTATTTTATTAGGAATTAGAGTTAAGACATGTTTAGTTTTTTATTATTTTATTCTTTAGTTATTTAGGACCTTTAGAACTCAGCCCCTATATAAAGGAGGCTTCATTCAACTTTGTAAACAATGTTTCTTTGATTAATAATACAATGAGACTATGTTTTTGCAAGTGCTGATTACCTTGTGCATTCGAAGCTTCTTCTCCTTGAGTTCTTTCAAGCTCTTGTGAGGGAGATTAATCTTCACACTACAATTTTCCTTTTCATCGTGACTAGGAGGGTTGGTTAGAGCCATATTATCGTGTTTGCCTTTTCATTGCAACTAGGAGGGATCAATAGGACATTATCCATCGATTATCCATATATCCATCCACGCCATCAATCATCTTTACCTTTCACCTTTATAAGAGAGATCTTTTGATTTCTTGATTATCTTACTTTATTTGTAATTCCTTTATCTTTTTTTATCTTGGTTTAATCTTGTTTCTTACTTGTTTCCAGCACCTAAAAGAAAACCTAAGAACCCTACTTGTTGCCGCCACATTCCCCTATTCATCCCTCATTGTTCTTCATCGAGTCTAGAGCTTTCTAAGTTTGATTCTTAAACAAGAGCAACGTTCATTAACACACCACTGCTTCACTATCATATATTATAGTTCACATTCTTATATTATACACATTATATAAGTTTATATACTTATATTATTTCCTTATGCTATGTATGTAGGCATATTCAGCCAACACTTGGGAGCTACATTGGAGCTAAATGGAGCATGTAACAACAAGGAAACTCACATAGGCACGTTTAGGAGAGCATAAGGACTCATTGGTGAGAAGTTGTCTGGAGGCTGTGAGCTCATATCTGGATTGAGCTAAAGATTTGAGCTACATGATGACCTCATTTCAGCTGGGGAGTTTCACCATCATCATCACCACTTAGGACACTTCAAATATGTCCTAAGTCAAAATTTAGGAAATCGTACCTTTTCGCGAATAGTTGCCACCTCAAGAGGTACCTTTTCACAAGGAGCTGCCCAAACGTTCACCATGTTACAAGTCATATAAGGCCAGCTCATTCACACCAGAAGTAGCTCAAACATGAAGGGTTACCTTTTCTAAACATTGTGACCTTTCATGAATGATGCTTCCTTTTCATCTAGTAGCATGTTGGTGAACCAATTACAACCATTGGAGGCTTAAATCACCAAGAGACATAAGATAGAGCTCATGTCTATTCGGCCACAACACATGCCATGCACATGAGAGCCTTTGGTGCCAAACATGAGGAGACACATTACCATTCGGCCAAGAGGAGAAAAATGTGCCAAGATGAACAAGCATGTCCATTCGGCCAAGGGAGATGTCTTCTCATCCTTAGTCGAACCATCAAGCCCCTTCATGAAGGGTTAGTCAAACCATCACAAGCCAAAGGACTCAACCATTCATTTTAAGCATTATGTACTTCCATCAAAAGTCATGTACTAACCGAATACCTATGTAACCATTCGGCTAAGCCCTCTCATTTCCTATAAATAGAGAGGCTTGCCTTCATTTGTACTCATCTCATATATTAAAATTACTCTTGTGAGTTAATTTCTCTTCAAGTTCTTCGTGAACTTTATCGATATAATTCATATACTTGTGGTGTCATTCCTTCCATTTTGATTATGAAATTCCTAGATTGATATCTAGTGGGTTGAAGACACTGCTACCACCCCTCAAGAAAGTTTTTGAAGAACGAGATTATGCTTCCTAGCATTATTTCCTCTTTGGCGTGTTTGAGATACAACCTCACAACCATCTCCATTTCATCATCAACACCATCAACATCATCCATCAAGACCATCAATTATGTAGCCATCTCTATTCTATCTTTATTTCATTTCATTACTTATCTCCTTAATTCATTTATTATTACATCTTTTACCATAATTCTTTCTTATCTTTGTTGCAGCCCAAGCTTATAATTCAAGGACATTAGTACTTGTCAATCCTAGATCGGGACACAATAAGGCTATCTACCCTCTTCCACCAAAGCGTGTAGATCAGCCTATATAAAGCAGTAATCAGAGCATAGTTGGATTGACAACAAAAGTGTCATTGGCATGTAAAACAAAAAAAAAGACTCTTACATCAAAATTGGAGTACAAAAAGAAAGAAAAGACAAAAAGAAGAAAAAAAAAAGAAAAAAAAGAAATTCAAAAAGAAAGCAAAGCCAAGGAAAGTGTTATACCATTGCAAGTATATCGAAGAGTCCTATCTATACTAAGAGAAGATAACCCTATTATTTCTTGAGAAATGTTTCAGTAAGTGTTGTTTCTTGAATTGTAAGTTACCTATTCCTTTTCCATCCTTTCATTTTCCTTGTCTTCAACCATTTCCTTCTTTTTAACACCTTAAATATTTTCTTCTACCTTTCCATTTCTTCTATTCCTTTCTACCCTAACCTTATTTGCAGCCGACGCACGCAAGGAAACAATTAACTTGTTCAAATCTTGAGTAAGTTCTTCAAAGGACTTAGCAAGAGAAATTGGGTGGAAAAAGACAAATTGAAAGAGTGAGATCAGAAAGGGAATTGTTAAAAGCTAAAATTATATTCCCAAGAGTAAACACGAGTGTTGTGTGGAGTGATCTTATAATTTTTTTGAGTGAACTTGAGAGGCTTTGTAAGTGTGCTGGTAAGGTTTACTTTTTGTTTTTATTTATTTACTAACCATGTCTCAAAGTCCTAAAGGAAATGCAGGTTAACCAAACTTGCAAATGCAAGCATTGATGAGAGAAATGATGAGAATGTTTCGGACAGAATTTGATGCTCTTCATGAAAAACTCGACTAAAGACAAGATCAACTCCACGCTCGGAACAATGATACTCCTTAGAGGCATCAACCTCTTCTAGAAAATGATATCCTAGACCAATATGATGAAGAAGAACCAACATTGATACAAGGACCCAGGCGTGCCAATGTTGATGATAACATGATCAACATCAAAATCAAAATTCCTCAATTCCAAGGAAAAACTGATCCTGAAGCCTATCTTGAATGGGAAAGGAAGGTGGAACATGTTTTTAGTTGCCACAACTATTCCGAACTGAAGAAAGTAATATTGGCAGCCATGGAGTTTTTCGATTATGCTTTGATATGGTGGGATCAACTTACTATTAACCGGAGTAGGAATGGAGAAAGACCAATCTCAACATAGCTTGAAATGAAAGGTATCATGCGTAAACGTTTCATTCCTACTCATTATCACCGGGACATGCTTTAGAAATTGCAGAACCTTAAACAAGTCCAACGAAGTGTGGAGGATTACTACAAGAAGATGGAAGTGGCAATGATCCGAGTTAATATTGAGGAGGATCGTGAAGCAACCATGGCTAGATTTCTTGTCAGACTCAATCCCGAGATTGCCAACACACTAGAGTTGTACCATTACATAGAACTTGATGAAATAATGCAATGACTATGAAAATAGAGAGGCAATTACTGAGAAGATCTATATCTCGTACTACCATGCCTATACCTTCAAGATGGAGTCCCAACAATTTGAAGAAGTCTACTCCTACTCCTACCAAGGAAAAGGCCGAATCATCAAGTGCTCCCCAACTCAGCAAGGATATTAGAGGAAAAGAGACTCCTTAACAATCAAGAGACATCCAGTGCTTTAACTTTCTTGGGAGGGGGCATGTATCCACACAATATCCCAACTGAAACACCATGTTACTACTTGGAAATGGTGAGATTGAATCTGACCATGAAAAAGAAGAAGCGCTACCAACAGAAGTTGAGGAAGAAGCAGAAATTGGTGCTCCCGTGGAAGGCAAAGCCCTAGTGGTTAAAAGAATCTGAGTGCTCAAGTATTATAGGTTAATGCACAATGGGAAAACATATTTTATACCTGATGCCTTATGAATGAAAGGTGTGTTTCATGATCATAGACGGTTGAAGTTGTACCAATGTGGCCAGTACCATCGTGGTGGAGAATCTGGGATTGAAAACGATGAAGCATTCAAATCCCTACAAATTACAATGGCTCAATGAACATGGATAACTTAACGTCAACAAACAGGTGATGGTTCCTTTTCAATTGGGAAGTAAAGGAGGAGGTTATGTGCGATGTTGTTCCTATGCTTGCTAGCCATTTACTCCTTGGAAGTCCATGTTAATATGATAAGAGGATCATCCATGATTGTTTTACCAATCAATATTCGTTCAACTATGGTGGGAAGAAGATTATTGATGTGATCTGATTCAGCGTCAAAAATGGACTTGCATCTCTAACCTTTCACAATAATCAAAGGGGGATTTTCTTCAACTTAATCTTTCTTTATACCATAGTTATGACAATAGCTTACATATATTATATTTATAGTTATGATGATGATATTATGAATGTATGAAGTTATTGTTATGAACCATATATTTATATATTTATATTTTATATTACTTAGCTTATAAAAGCTTTCTTTTGTAGGTACATGTTCGGCCACATGTTGGGAGCTGATTTAAAGCTAGCATGGGAGTCAATGAGCTAGGAAAACTTCCATAAGATGACTCGGGAGATCATGAAGAACAAATGATGAAAAGTTATCAGCTGACCTCCAAGCTCATAGCTCACTTGAGCTGGACTTTTGAGCTAGCTAGAGACTTCTTTTCAACTGGAGAGTTGCACCATCATCTTCACCACATAGAGCACTACAAATATGGTCTAGGTCGAATTTTGTGAATTCGTACCTTTTCGTGAAGAGTTTCCAATCCGAGAAGTGCCCTTTCACAAGGAGCTGTCCTAAGACTCGTTGACATGTATTGCATCTATGGCCTGTTCATCTTCAACTCAAACACATGGGAAGTAGCTCAAATGATGAAAGGTTGCCTTGTACAAATGTGACCTTTCATAAATAGTTGCTGCCCCATTGACGCCATGTCACCTAGATGCAAGTTTGATGCCAAGTCATGCCTAAGTTGCTGCTCAAATTAACGCCAAAAAAAAGCCACACCATAAGCCCCTATTCCACCCATATGAGTGCCTCATGAACAGCCCACACATGTGCCATGCATGTGGATGAAATGGGTGCCAAAATGAAGAGGCTTCTAACCATTCGACCAAAGCATCATCTTGTTTCAAATTGGCGCCAAGATGAAGAGACAATGGAACCATTCGGCCAAAGACATCTCCCCTCATCCAAACATCAATTATTTTCGTTTTAAGACATGTACTTTGCCGAAAAGGCATATATCTATTTGGCCAAGCCTTTACAAATCTATAAATAGGCTTTGGCATTCATTTGTAAAGACAACCCTTTGATCAACTAAAAATCCTTTGTGAGATTATTCTCTCTTCAAGTTTTTTTTAGAACTATATCGATTAAGCAAGCCTTTCTAAAGCTTGTGGCGTCATTCCTTTACCTTGATACTTCTGGTTCCTATCTCCTATAGATAGAGGGTCAAAGTCCTTAATACCATCCCTTATAACGACTTATAAGAAACGGGTCTTTGCTCCTTTATAGCATTGGTTCCTTCTTAGTCTTATATGATACTATCTATTCATTACCACCTTCCATCATCACTATCACGCCAACTCCATTCCATTAATATTTCTATAACCATTATCCATATCCCTTCACACCCATATAATCATCCTTCATCATCAACAAGGCATTCGTCCATTTACCACCATTGGAGGTTGAATCAATCATCACTTGAAGGATCATTCTACAACACTTCCGTAGCCCTACTTTGATAACTATTCTATCCATTTCAATTCTTTCCATTTCCTTTCTTAATTACTCACTTACTTAACCCATCATTCTTCTTTGCATATTACTTTTCAATTCAAGGTGTAGCATTTGGTGTCTCTTCTAGGTCGGGAAATAACAAGGTTGCCATCTTCTCCATTATTGAAGAAGCCTAGTTAGCATTACATCAATTATCCTAACACGTTTGACGTCTAAGTAAGTCCAAATTAATCAAATGAAGATGAAACAAAGTGTTGAGGCCTTGAGGAAAGGAAAATCAAAGTCAAACCAGGAGGAAACTAGTCCAAAGATAAGTGCTTATACATCTAAGTGCTTGTTACAAAGATGTTTATTGACGAGACTCAAGGACAATGAATATTTTTCTAACCTTGACAATACAGTAATTTCCTTTAACTTGCAGGATGATCCAAGCGACACAATTCATCAATTTGGGGGACTAAAGGACGTGACTTTTCAAGAGCCAAGAGGTAAGACTATTGAAAGACAAAGGGAGGTAATTCTTCATCCAAAGGGCTTGATTAATGAAGACTATAAGGACATCACCATTCCAAGATTCATCACCTTTCATGAATCAACGCATACATCTATTGAATGATAAAGGGACATGATTTTTGGAATGATAAAGGACATAAACGTTCAAGGCCAAATGTCTTCAATAGACATGAACTTTGAACATTCATTTAATAGGAAATATTTCTTAACTTTAATTATGTTTGATCACATTTTTAGTAATGAAAGTTTTCTTTCTTTTCAGATCAAGAACTTCCAAGGCATTCTTTCAAAGGATATGAACCTTTTCATAAAGGTACTTATTCAATTGAAGGACTCAAGGAAAAGAATATCTTTCGATTTGAGGAAAAATCGATTAAAAGAAGGGGAAGATGATGTGATCCAATTCAGCATCATGTTTACAATGGCTATTCTAACCTTACAAGGGAAGAAACTTTCTAACTTTATACATAAATATTATAATATAATTATTATCATATATATATATATATATATTATATTATATCTATAGTTTATTATGATAATAACTTATTCATTAATATGTGAGATATAAGTTATTGTTATATACTATAGTTCACATTCTTATATTATACACATTATATAAGTTTATATAATTTATTTCCTTATGTTATGTATGTAGGCATATTCGGCCAACACTTGGGAGCTACATTGGAGCTAAATAGAGCATGTAACAGAAAAGAAACTCTCATAGAAACGTTTAGGAGAGCATAAGAACCCATTGGTGAAAAGTTGTCCAGAGGCCCGTGAGCTCATAGCTGGATTGAGCTGAAGATTTGTGCTACAAGATGACCTCATTTCAGCTGGGGAGCTGAACCATCATCATCACCACTTAGGACACTTCAAATATGTCCTAAGTTAAAATTTATGAGATCGTTCCTTTTCGCGAATAGTTGCCACCTCAAGAGGTACCTTTTCTGATACGATCCAAACTAGCTCCAACTTTCTCCATGACTTGAACACACCATGGATGTTTTTCAAAGCTGTTTCTAAGGGAGTTCTAATTACCCTATCTTATATTATATCATTTATACATTCTATTCTATCATAAGCATTCATTCACATGTTAGTATAAATTATCATATTATTATTTACATCCTATGTTTAGTTAATCATGTCTTTCATATCATTCAAATATATGTTATGATTACTTATCATTTCTTAGGATATTATTATTACATGTTTTCATTTATCATTTATGAATACCATGTTATATGATATTCATGCATACAACATATTCACATCTTTATAATTGATGCACAATGTTATTTCAAGTATGTTAAGTATATTATATTAGTCTTGCATTCATTTAAGCATGATTCAATTCATTCGTGAAATGGCAGAATGCTTAATCATTTATTTGTTAGCTCACGCGCATTCATTTTAGCTCATAGGTCTTATACATTAGCTTACATATGTTATATCATTATGTACTTAGCTCATGACATGCATTCATAGCTCATATCACTCAAACACCTCACGGCAGAATTCATTTTACCTTAAATGAGCTCACACATTGCTTATTTTATTTGTTCGGTGATTCCTATAGGTGAAACACAAAACAAGGCATATTATGGTAGCTTGGCTAGCTAAAAGAACAAGCACAACAGCTCACACTAGCTCATGAACATTATGACATCTCATTTCATCACATAAGGAGCTTAAACTTAGCTGGAGGAGCTAGCATGTAGCTGAACTTAGTTGGAGGAGAGCTTTGGACCAAATTACTGAAAAGTGGACTAGAGGTAGCTGGAAGTAGCTGGGAGAGTAGCTGACGAGTTGAGAAGACCAAATCTAACTAGCTTGAGTTCATCAAGCTATAACTCACCTAGTTAGCTACCAAGACACTCACCTAGCTTACCTTGAAGCTAGTTCATCTCTAGGCTGCCCAATGGATACCATGTCACCTAGATGCATGTTGAAAGCTAATTCACGCCTAGTTGTTGCCTATCTTCATTCCATGGACTTCAAGACATCATCCTATGGTTGCAACCTCATCAAAGCATAGCAAGAAGACCCATGTGCATTCATGTAGACTGCCATGTGCATCATTCAAGCATGTGCACTCCATGTGACAACAAATTGGCGCCAAAACACCAAGGGATGCTTCCTATTCGGCCAAAGACTCTTTCCTCTTCATTTTGGCGCCCAAATAACTTCCAAATGCATTTCAATCATCCTTAGGGCCGAACCAACACATAACCATTCGACCAAGAGCATGTATTTTCATTAAAGTCTTGTTTTTTTCATTAAAAATCATGTCATTTTAGGAAGGTACAAGGGCTGGCCGAACCAACATGTACCTATTCGGCCAAGTCCCTTCAAAAACTATAAATAGGCCATTATATTTCAATTGTAATCAGACCTTTTATTTTAATTAAAGTGAGATTTTTCTCTTTCTTAAGTCCTGGTGACTTTTTATCGACTTATCAAGTATTTTATACTTGTGGCGTCAACCCTCTTCTTTCACCTTGATACTTATGGTTCCTAGTTCATATAACTAGTGGGTCAAAGTACTTAACAACACCCCTTGAAGAAACAATATAAAGATTGGGTCTTTGCTCTCTATAGCATTGGTTTTTCTTTGAGCGTTCTTCAAGATACTATCCTCACAACCATCCTTTTGTTTCATCGCCATAACCATAACCATTTCAATCATCTTCCGCTTCCATCTCTCATTTATTAAATAGCCTACCTATTAAACCATACGTTTACCACCCTTATCCATTCTATTTTGAGCCATTCACTTGTGCAGGTTGTTTTGCTTCCTTCCTAGATCCACAATCAAACGAGAAGGTAGAATTACCTTACATCATTTTCACAAGGAGCTTCCCTAACGTCACCATGCTACAAGTCATCTATGGCCAGCTGACTTTCAGCTCATTCACACTCAAAGTAGCTCAAACATGAAGGGTCACATTTTTTAAACATTGTTACCTTTCATGATGCTGCCCATGAAGATGCCTTTCATCTAGGAGCACGTTGGTGAAGAGATTGCAACTATTAGAGGCTTGAATCATCAAGGGACATGAGATAAAGCTCCATGCCTATTCGGCCACAACACATGCCATGCACATTAGAGCCTTTGTCACCAAACATGATAAGGCACATCACCATTCGGCCAAGGAGAGAAAAATGGCAGCAAGATGAACAAACATGCACATTCGGCCAAGGGAGATGTCTCCCATCCATAGCCAAACCAGCAAGCCCCTTCATGAAGGGTTAGCCGAACCAACACCAAGCCAAAGGACCCATCCATTCATCTCAAGCGTTATGTACTTCCATCTAGAGTCATGTACCAACCGAATACCTTATGTAACCATTCGGTCAAGCCCTCTCATTTCCTATAAATAAAGAGGTTGCCATCATTTGTACTCATCTCATATATTAAAATTACTCTTGTGAGTTAATTTATGTTCAAATTTCTTTGTGAACTTTATCGATTATGCAAGTATAATGCATATACCTATGGTATCATACCTTCCATCCTAATTTCAAAATTCCTAGATTGATATCTAGTGGGTTGAAGACACTTCTACCACCCCTCAAACAAGTTTGTGAAGATCGGGATTGTGCTTCCTAGCATTATTTCCTCTTTGGAATGTTTGAGATACAACTTCACCACCATCTCCATTTTATCATCAACACCATCAAACCATCCATCAAGACCATCAATTCCGCAGCCATCTCTATTCTATCTTTATTTCATTTCTTTACTTGTCTTCTTAATTCATTTATTATTCCATCTTTAACTATAATTCTTTTTCATCTTTGTTGCAGCCCAATCTTATAATTTAAGGACATCAGTACTTGTCAATCCTAGATCGAAACACAATAAGGCTATCTACCCTCTTCCACCAAAGCGTGTAGATCAGCCTACATCACTTTCTTTGGCCTTATTTTCCTTCTCTCATTCTTCTATTCGTGACTTAAGGGTCATTTGACATTAATGATATTTACTTGAAAGCAGGGGTGCCAATATGATTTTGTTTCCTTGATGTTGGAAAGAATACTTGTTGGAAAATCCATCATGGGTAGCCTTCTTGTCAAACTGCCAAGGGCGTCCTAATATAAGGTAGCTTGCACTCATGAGCACCACGTCACAAAGGACTTCATCATTGTATCTTCCAATTGAGAAAGGTACAATAACTTGTTTGGTTACCTTGGTTTCCCCCACATCATTAAGCCACTAAAGTTTGTAAGGATGAGAATGCTTGGAAGTCTTTAGACCCAACTTTTCCACCATGTAAGTGCTTGATATGTTTGTAAAACTTCCTCCATCAATGATCACCACACAAATCTTATCTCCCACGTGACATCTTGTATGGAAGTTATTCTCTCTTTGTTCATCTTCTTGACTTTGAATGTTCAAAGTCCTTTTGACTACACAGATGTTGGATGGAAGAGACATCTTAGCAAATAAGAAAAAAAGGAAATAATACGATCCAAACTAGCTCCAATTTTCTCCATGACTTTATCACACCATGGATGTTATTCAAAGCTATTTTTAAGGGAGTTCTTCTGATAGGGAAGCGGTGATGAATTGATGAACGTTGCTCTTATTGAAGAATCAAACCTAGAAAGCTCTAGACTCGATGAAGAACAAAGGTGATGAATATGGGAAGGTGGCGATAGTCGCTAGGATTGTTTAGGGTTTCTTTTATGTGCTGGAATCAAAACAACAAAATTAGAATAAAATAAACAAAAGATAAATAAATGAAAGATGAAATAACATAATAAAGAAATCAAAAGATCTCCCTTATGAAGGTGAACGGTAAAGATGATTGATGGTGCGGATGGATTTGTGGAAAAATAGATGGATAAGTGTCCTATCGAGCCCTCCTAGTCGCAATGAAAAGGCAAACACGATAAATGGCTCTAACCAAGCCTCCTAGTCGTGATGAAAAGGCAAATTGGAGTGTGAAGATTAATCTCCCTCACAAGAACTTGAAAGAACTCTAGGAGAAGAAGCTTCGAAGGCACAAGGCAATCAGCACATGCAAAAACGAACTCTCGTTGTATCATTAATCAAAGAAATCTTGTGTTACAAAGTTTAATGAAGCCTCCTTTATATAGGGGCTGAGTTCTAAAGGTCCTAAATAACTAATGAATAAAATAATAATAAACTAAATATATCTTAACTCTAATTCCTAATAAAATAATAATAACTAAAGATAATATTTTTAACCCAACCTTAATTCCTAATAAAATAATAAATCTAATCCTAAAAGATAATGCATCATCCTATATTAAGTTATATTACAAATAATCAATAAAAATATTGAAAATTCGTAATATTTACAAAATCCCGTATTAATCCCGTATAGGATTTTCTGCATGCACCGTCTTCAGTAAAATAGTCATATCTTGAGTTCCCGATATCGGATTGATGCGATTCAAGAACTGTTAGAAAGATAAGAGACAGAAAGTCGTATATTCAGAAGACATCTTGACTAAATAAGATCAGGATACCATTCAAAAAGTCGTCGTAAGTGTGCTTCTGTTCTGATCTTCTTTTCCAATGCTTGAACGAGTGGATCATTTGGAAGAGTTATTACTTCTTCCTTTGATGTGAGCCTTGTGATGCATGTATCATCCTCCCTTTCTTCAAAAAGATTCGACCTCGAATCTGAAACATTAAAGGGAGCAACGTTAGAATCGTTTAATGATTCATTCACATTATACTTACCGAATAGATATGCTTTGAATCTTCGAGACTTTGTTCTTCTAATAGGTTCGAGTAGAAACATTAGTCCAAAGAAGCATGTATTATGGACTCTGGTGCATGTATCATCTTCCTTACCCTATCTTATATTATATCATTCATACATTCTATTATATCATAAGCATGCATTCACATGTTAGTATAAATTATCATAATAATTTCATCCTATGCCTAGTTGATCATGTCCTTCATATCATTCAAATATATGCTATGATTACATATCATTTCTTAGGATATTATTATTACATGTTTCCATTTATCATTTATTATGAATACCATGTTAAATGATATTCATGCATACAACATATATCCACAATGTTATTTCAAGCATGTTAAGTATGCTATATTAGTCTTGCATTCATTTAAGCATGATTATCACATATACATCAAGGCAGCATAATTATCATTCATTTTATCAGCTCATATGCATTCATTTTAGCACTTAGGCTTTATGCATTAATTCATACATATTATAAGATGATATATTTAGTTCATGACCTTCAATCATAGCTCACATTACCATATTCATGCATGGCATCAAGGTATTTAGCTCATATCAGCTCAATGCCATGGACTTACCTTGTTTCTTTGCACATGTAGGTACATTGGATCATGGCACATGTTAAGGTAGATTGGTGGATTATTTGTACATCAAAAGAAGCTCACAAACGCTCACAAAGAACATGGCAGCTCATGGAACACTAAGGAAAGTTAAATTCAGCTGGAGGAGCTCAAGGCTAGCTAAACTCAACTAGTTGGACTATTTGGAGCTGAGTTATCTAAAATGATATCAATGGTAACTGAATGTAGCTGAACATGTTGTTATGGAACTCACAAGGACTCGGCTAGGAAGCTTGTTCGTAAACAGCCCCATGCTTGCTAAGATAGCTCCACATTCAAGCTAGCTAGGAGGAGACACATGCACGCCCAAGATGGAACACATGACCAACCATCATCCCATGCACAAGGCTCCCTAGATCACCCATGTGCATTCAAGTAGGCTGCCATGTGCATCATTCAAGCATGTGCACTCCATGTGACATCAAATTGGTGCCAAAACACCAAGGGATACTTCCTATTCAGCCAAAGACTCTTTCCTCTTCATTTTGGTGTCCAAATAACTTCCAAAAGCATTCAAATCATCCTTAGAGCCGAACCAACACATAACCATTCGGCCAAGAGCATGTATTTTCATTAAAGTCTTATTTTTTCATTAAAAATCATGTCATTTTAGGAAGATACAAGGGCTGGCCGAACCAACATGTACCTATTCGGCCAAGTCCCTTCAAAAACTATAAATAGGCTTTCATATTTCATTTGTAATCAAACTTTTTGATTAATATAAGTGAGATTATTCTCTTCCTTAAGTCATGGTGACTTTTATCGACTTATCAAGGATTTTATACTTGTGGCGTCAACCCCTTTCTTTTTACATTGATACTTCTGGTTCCTAATTCATATAACTAGTGGGTCAAAGTACTTAATACCACCCCTTGAAGAAGCAATATAAAGTCTAGGTCATTGCTCTCTATAGCATTGGTTCTTCTTTGAATCTTCTTTAAGATACTATCCTTACAACCATCCCTTTGTTTCATAAGCCATAACCATAGCCTTATCAACCATCTTCTGCTTCCATCTCTCATTTTAAACAACCCACCTATTCACCATACGTCTACCACCCTTAACTTTCTCTTTTTTTAAATCATTCACTTGTGCAGATTGTTTGCTTCCTTCCTAGATCCATAATTAATTTGTTAAGGTACAAATGCTTTACATCAATCGGTAATCAGAGCTTTGGTGAAAGAAGCAACGTACAACAACAACAAAAATACCAAAAAGAAGTGCAAGTGAAGTGCAAAGTGAAAGAAGTCAATAAAAATCAAAAAAGAAATAGAAGCACTCTAAAAGAAAGAAAATTCAAGCACTTAAAAAAAAGAAGAAAAAGCAAAGAAATGAAATAAATAAAGTTGAAGCACTCATCAACAATCTCATCACCAAGCCATTCAAGTAAGCCTTTTAAAATTGATTGTGGTGATAAAAGGTTGTGAAGTGACTTATGTGAGTAACCCCTTTTGTTCTTTTCTTTCTATTTTCTAAGCCACCCTTTCACTGTATTTTATTTCCATTCATACTAACCCTTTTGCAGCCGATGCCAAACAAGTAAAAATTTACTTGATACGTTCTTGAGTAAAGTCCTCTAGAACTTGGGATAAGAGAATCGAGAGGAAAAAGACTGGAGCGTGTGTGAGATCAGAAGAGGACAAGTAAAAGCCATTAAAGTCCTAGAGTGCAAACACGAGCGGATTGAGTGACATTCAAGTTTCCTTGGAGTGACTCGTGAGGCTTTGTGAGAGTATATTCAAGTAAGGTCCTACAAACATTTCGTTTTTCCTTATTTGCTAACATGTCTCTTCCATCCAACATCTTTGTAGTCAGAAGGACTTTGAACATTCAAAGTCAAGAAGATGAACATAGAGAGAATATCTTCCATACAAAATGTCACGTTGGAGATAAAGTTTGTTTGGTGATCATTGATGGAGGAAGTTGTACAAATGTAGCAAGTACTCACATGGTGGAAAAGTTGGATCTCAAGACTTCCAAGCATCCTCATCCTTACAAACTTCAGTGGCTCAATGATGTGGGTGAAGCCAAGGTAACCAAACAAGTTGTTGTACCTTTCTCAATTGGAAGATACAAAGATGAAGTCCTTTGTGACATGGTGCCCATGAGTGCAAGCCATATTATATTAGGACGTCCTTGGCAATTTGACAAGAAGGCTACTCATGATGGATTTTCCAAAAAGTACTCTTTCCAACATCAAGGAAAGAAAATCATATTGGTGCCTCTGCTTCCAAGTCATGTCCATGAATGCCAGGTTACCCTCAAATCACATATAGAGGAATGGGATAAAACTAAAGCCATGAAGAAAGTTGAAAGAGAAGTTTTGCATGAGAAACAAATAAGCTTGGAGAGAGTTGAAAATGAGAAAAATGAAAGGATTGAATCTGGAAGCAAAAAGGAAAATGGAAATGAGGGTGAAGAACATATTTTATCTAATCCTACTCCCATTCTTTCTGTTAATGTGCAGGACAATCCAATAGACATGTCACTTCAAGTTAAAGATTCAAGAAACATATCTCTTGAAGAACCAATAGTCATGACTTTTGGTGATCTACAAGATATGTATTTTGAAGAACCAACAGTTATATCCCTTGACGTTCCAAAGGATATATCACTTGAAGAGCCAAAGAATGGGATCATTGATAATCCAAGTAAATTGCACATATTGAACAGAATTCAACAACCAATGGAGATTTCCATCATTAAGCAACCAACGCCTATCAAACATCCACCCTGGTTTGCTAATTCTAATCATTTTGTTATTAGTTTTTCATTTTATAACTTTGATTCATTTTTCAGCAATGTGATTCGTATAAGTGGTGTTATCCAATCAAGCTATGATGGCAAGATCAATTTTAATTTTCAGTTTGATTGTTACATCAAATTTAGCCACAAAGATGGTGTGAAGCAAGCATTGTCCACCTTTTAAAGGCCATCATCTGGAAGAACACAAAGCTTAAAGTTGTTGACTTTATCCACTTGCTTCAAGGAGATCAAATGATGTGAGCACACCAACACCATCTTCAAAGGATATGGAAGTAATGCCACATGGACCAATAACTCGATCAAGAGCCAAATTATTCAGGGAAGCTCTTACTACCAAATGTATTAAAACCTTTGAATCATTTAAGAATGCATCCCCAAACAATAGATTATATAATATGTTTTATGTTGACATATAATATAATCTATGAACCATATATTTATATATTTATATTTTATAATATAACCTATGGTTTGCATCATTGATTGATATTCATGCATATAATCTATAGTTGTAATAATAATATTCATTCATTATCGTATGATGCATGAGTTATTATTATAACCTATACTTCACATCTTTATAATATGCACATTCTTATTACTTTATAATAATTCATATACTTAGCTTATATTATGCTTTCTTTTGTAGGTGCATGTTCGGCCACATGTTGGGAGCTGATTTAAAGCTAGCATGGGAGTCAATGAGCTAGGAAAACTTCCATAAGATGACTCGGGAGATCATGAAGAACAAATGATGAAAAGTTGTCAGCTGACCTCCGAGCTCATAGCTCACTTGAGCTGGACTTTTGAGCTAGCTAGAGACTTCTTTTTAGCTGGAGAGTTGCACCATCATCTTTACCACACAGAGCACTGCAAATATGGTCTAGGTCGAATTTTATGAATTCGTACCTTTTCGCGAAGAGTTGCCAATCCGAGAAGTGCCCTTTCATAAGGAGCTATCCTAAGACTCATTTTCATGTATTGCATCTATGGCCAGCTCATCTTCAGCTCAAACAAATTGGAAGTAGCTCAAATGATGAAAAGTTGCCTTCCACAAATGTGACCTTTCATAAATAGTTGCTGCCCCATTGACGCCATGTCATCTAGAAGCAAGTTGGATGCAAAGTCACACCTAAGTTGCTGCTCAACTTCACACCAAGTAGGAGACACACCATAAGACCCCAAGCCACCCATGTGAGTGCCTCATGACCAGCCCACACATGTTCCATGCGTGTGGATAAAATGGGTGCCAAAATGAAGAGGGTTCACTAATTCGGCCTAAGCATCCTTTTGATTCAAAATTGGCGCCAAGATGAAGAGCAAGGAGACCATTCGGCCAAGGACATCTTCATTCATTAAAACATCATGTATTTCTATTTAATAGTCATGTATTTAGACGAATAGACACCTATTTATTCGGCTAAACCTATACTAGTCTATAAATAGGCTTGGATATTTCATTTGTAAGATAACCCTTTGATCAATTAAAAACTCTTTGTGAGATATTTCTCTCTTCAAGTTCTTTTTAGAACTATATCGATTAAGCAAGCCTTTCTAAAGCTTGTGGCGTCATTCCTTCACCTTGATACTTCTGGTTCCTATCTCCTATAGATAGAGGGTCAAAGTCCTTAATACCATCCCTTATAACGACTTATAAGAAACAGGTATTTGCTCCTTTATAGCATTGGTTCCTTCTTAGTCTTATAAGATACTATCTATTCATTACCACCTTCCATCATCACTATCACGCCAACTCCATTCCATTAATATTTCTATCACCATTATCCATATCCCTTCACACCCATATAATCATCCTTCATCATCAACAAGGCATTCATCCATTTACCACCATTGGAGGCTGAATCCATCATCACTTGAAGGATCATTCTACAACACTTCCGTAGCCCTTCTTTGATAACTATTCTATCCATTTCAATTCTTTCCATTTCCTTTCTTAATTACTCATTTACTTAACCAATCATTCTTCTTTGTGCAGATTTCTTTTCAATTCAAGGTGTAGCATTTGGTGTCTCTCCTAGATCGGGAAATAACAAGGTTGCCATCTTCTCCATTATTGAAGAAGCCTGGTTAGCCTTACATCATCAAAAGTCAAATTTCTTCGCTAACCATCATGATGATTCAAGGAGTAAGAGTGAAAAGATACAATGTTTTGAAAGGATACAACCTTTGGAGTACAAGACACAATTTTTGAATCAAAGGACATGTGACCGTTTCCAAACATTGTGTCCTCCCAATAAAGGACGTGAAGTTACCCGATTTAAAGCCAAGAGGTTGAACATTTCGTGTGAATCATCTATTGGAGGAAAGCATAAAGATTCAATCCTTCCTACATCAAGAAAGTTTTCAATGAGAAACTACTTCGATTTGAGGACAAATTGCCTAAAAGAAGGGGAGGATGATACGATCCAAACTAGCTCCAATTTTCTCCATGACTTTATCACACCATGGATGTTATTCAAAGTTGTTTCTAAGGGAGTTCTTCCTTACCCTATCTTATATTCTATCATTCATACATTATATTCTATCATAAACATGCATTCACATGTTAGTATAAATTATCATAATAATTCTATCCTATGCCTAGTTGATCATGTCCTTCATATCATTCAAATATATGCTATGATTACATATCATTTCTTAGGATATTATTATTACATGTTTCCATTTATCATTTATTATGAATACCATGTTAAATGATATTCATGCATACAACATATATCCACAATGTTATTTCAAGCATGTTAAGTATGCTATATTAGTCTTGCATTCATTTAAGCATGATTATCACATATACATCAAGGCAGCATAATTATCATTCATTTTATCAGCTCATATGCATTCATTTTAGCACTTAGGCTTTATGCATTAGTTCATACATATTATAAGATGATATATTTAGTTCATGACCTTCAATCATAGCTCACATTACCATATTCATGCATAGCAGCAAGGTATTTAGCTCATATCAGCTCAATACCATGGACTTACCTTGTTTCCTTGGACATGTAGGTACATTGGATCATGGCACACGTTGGGGTAGCTTGGTGGATTATTTGGAAATCAAAAGCAGCTCACAAATAGCTAACAAGGAACATGGCAGCTCATGGAACACTAAGTAAAGCTCAATTCAGCTGGAGGAGCTCACAAGGACTCGGCAAGGAAGCTTGTTCACAAACAGCCCCATGCTTGCTAAGCTAGCTCCACATTTAAGCTAGCTAGGAGGAGACACATGCACGCCCAAGATGGAGCACATGACCAGCCATCATCCCATGCACAAGGCTGCACCACAAGGTTCCCTAGATCACCCTTGTGCATTCAAGTTGGCTACCATGTGCATCATTCAAGCATGTGCACTCCATGTGACATCAAATTGGCGCCAAAACACCAAGGGATGTTTCCTATTCAGCCAAAGACTCTTTCCTCTTCATTTTGGCGTCCAAATAACTTCTAAAAGCATTCAAATCATCCTTAGGGCCAAACCAACACATAACCATTCGGCCAAGAGCATGTATTTTCATTAAAGTCTTGTTTTTTCATTAAAAATCATGTCCGTTTAGCAAGGTACAAGGGCTGGCCGAACCAACATGTACCTATTCGGCCAAGTCCCTTCAAAAACTATAAATAGGTTTTCCTATTTTATTTGTAATCAGACCTTTTTGATTAATATAAGTGAGATTATTCTCTTCTTTAAGTCCTGGTGACTTTTATCGACTTATCAAGTATTTTATACTTGTGGCGTCAACCCCTTTCTTTTCACCTTGATACTTCTGTTTCCTAGTTCATATAACTAATGGGTCAAAGTACTTAATACCACACTTGAAGAAGCAATATAAAGTCTGGGTCTTTGCTCTCTATAGCATTGGTTCTTCTTTGAGTCTTCTTTAATATACTATCCTCACAACCATCCCTTTGTTTCATAAGCCATAACCATAGCCTTATCAACCATCTTCCACCTCCATCTCTCATTTTAAACAGCCCACCTATTCACCATACGTCTACCACCCTTAACCCTTTTTTTAACCATTCACTTGTGCAGGTTGTTTGCTTCCTTCCAAGATCCACAATCAATTTGGTACAAATGCCTTACATCAGGAAATATGTATAGGACCTTACCAATAATGCTCTCACAAAGCCTCACGAGTCACTCCAAGAAACTTGAATATCACTCAATCCGCTCGTGTTTGCACTCTAGGACTTCAAGGCTTTTACTTGTCCTCTTCTGATCTCACACATGCTCAAGCTTTTTTCCTCTCGATTATCTTTATCCTAAGTTCTAAATAAATTTACTCAAAATAGTATCAAGTAAATTTTACTTGTTGCGTGTCGGCTAAAAAAGGGTTAGTAGGAATAAAAAACAAAAATATAATGAAAAGGGTGGCTTAGAAATAGAAAGAAGAGAACAAAAAGGGTTACTTACACATAGTCACTTCATAACCTTCTATCACCACAATCAATTTAAAGGCTTACTTGAATGGCTTGGTGATGAGAATTGTTGTTGTGTCCTTTCAACTATTCTTTCTTTCTTTTCTTTTCTTCTTTTTCTGAGTGCTTGATTTTTTTCTTCTTTTCGAGTGTTTAAATTTCTTTTGCTGATTTTTTATTTTCGTTCACTTGCACTTCTTTTTGGTATTTTTTTGTTGTTGTTGCACGTTGCTTCTTCCACTAAAGCTCTGATTACCTCTTGATGTAAGGTAATTCTACCTTTTCAATTGATTGTAGATCTGGAAAGGAAGCAAAACAACTTGCATAAGTGAATGACTCAAATAGATGGTTTGGTGGTAGATGTAAAGGTGAATAGGTAGGCTATTTATGATAAGAGTGATGGTAGCGGAAGGATGTTATGGTAATGTGAGCTATGATTGAATGTCATGAGCTAAATATATCATCATATAATATGTGTGAACTAATGTTTAAAGCCTAAGAGCTAAAATGAATGAATATGAGCTAATAACATAAATGATAAGTATGCTACTATTATATAAATGTGATGGATCATGGTTAATATGATTGCAAGATCATTCTAACATACTTAATATATCTAAATAACAATGTGCATCTATTGCGAAGATATGTTCGTACTTAGTCATTCTTTAACTATTAAAACATTATATAACTTAACATAGGAGGGTGTTAAGTTGTCAAATGAATCAAAAGCTTTAAGACACTTAGTTAGAAATACTTTCCTGAATTGTTTGGCCCTTGACCTAGTAATGGGACCTTGTCGCATGACTTCCAGATCTGAAGTTGGCGTGATCACATCATCCCCCCTTCTTTTAAGTGAATTGTCCCCAAATCATTTCCATTCTCAAATGATATTAACTTTGAAATGTTGAATGAAGCACTGATGCCACCAAACATATTGGGCAACTCTAGTTTATAGGCATTGTCATTGATCTTTTCCACAATCTGCAATGGGTCATCTCCTCGGGGTAATAGTTTGGACATCTTATGATTTGGTAACCTCTCCTTTCTAAAGTGTACCCAAACCCACTCTCCTACTTCAAAAGTTACCTTTTTCCTTCCCTTGTTTGCTTGCTGTTCATATTGTCTAGTTCTCCTTTCAATATTGTCCTTGACTTTTTGATGAAGTCTTTTAACAAATTCTGCCTTGTCCTTTCCATCTTTGTTCATTATTTGATCACAAGGCAAAGGAAGTAAGTCCAAAGGAGTTAAAGGATTGAAACCATACACTACCTCAAATGGAGAATATTTGGTTGCTGAATGAATTATTCGGTTGTATGTAAACTCCACGTGTGGTAGGCATTCTTCCCAAGTCTTGATGTTCTTCTTGATGATGGATCTAAGTAAGGTTGATAAAACTCTATTGACTACTTAAGTTTATCCATCTGTTTGAGGATGGCATGTAGTAGAGAAGAGTAGTTTTTGCCAACTTTACTCCACAAAGTTCTCCAAAAGTGGCTCAAGCATTTGACATGTCTATCGGATAGAATGGTCCGAGAATGTCCATGTAACCTTACCACTTCTCTGAAGAATAAGTTTGCAACATGAATAGCATCATCGGTCTTGTTGCATGGTATAAAATGAGCCATCTTGGAAAATCGGTCAACCACCACATATATTGAATCCTTTCCAATTTTGGTTCTAGGTAAAACCATAACAAAATCCATAGAGATATCTACCCATGGCATGGTTGGTATCGGCAAAGGCATGTACAATCCATGAGGTGACTCTTGATTTCTCCTTTTTACACACTAAGCATGTTTCACATACCTTTTCAACATACCTTTTCATCTTTGGCTAAAAGAGGTGTTCTTTCAAGATGCTAAATGTCTTCTTGACGCCAAAGTGTCCCATAAGTCCTCCTTCATGTGCTTCTTTGGTTAACACTTCTCTCATGGAACCTTGGGGAATACAAAGTCTCCCTTACTTAAAAAGATATCCATCATGCTGATAATATTTGTCATGAGCACCTGTTTCACATAACTTATACCTTTCTCCAAAGTCCAAATCAGTAGCATATTGTTCCATAATGAATGAAAAACCAAGGATTTTGGAATCAAAAGTGTTAAGTAAAACATACCTGCGTGTAAGAGCATCTGCCATAATATTATCCTTTCCTTTCTTATAGTGGATGACATAAGGAAATTCTCAAAGATTCGACCCATTTGGTATGTCTCTCTTTGAGTTTGTGTTATCCCTTGATATGCTTTAACGCTTCATGGCCAGTGTGTATAACAAATTCCTTTGGCAATAAGTAGTGCTGCTAAGTCTCCAAAGCCCGAATGAGTGCATACATTTCTTTTTCATATGTTGGATAGTTCAAGGTTGCACCATTTAGTTTCCACTAAAGTAGGCAATTGGTTTTCCTTCTTGACTCAAAACAGCACTAATACCGATTCTGGAGGCATCACATTCAACTTCAAATGTCTTCTCAAAGTTTGGCAAGGCTAATATTGAAGCATTGGTCAAACAATCATTGAGTTCGTTGAATGCTTCATCTTGTTCTTTGCCCCAAGAGAAGTTTGAATTCTTCTTAATAATCCCTGTTAAGGGGGCGAAAATAGAACTAAAGTTTGGTACAAACCTCTTGTAAAAACTGGTTAATCCATGGAAACTTTAAACTTGACTGACATTGAAGGTTTTGGCCATTCTTGTATTTCTGTAATCTTCTCTAGATCCACTACTAATCCCTTTGAACTTAGAATGAAACCTAAGAAAGTAACTTGGTCAGTACAAAAAGCACACTTCTTGAGATTAGTGTATAAGTGCTCTTCTCTCAAAGTGCTAAGAATAGACCGTAAATGTTCAACATGCTCGCTTAAGGACTTATTGTATATCAATATATCATCAAAATAAACAACACAAAACTTACCAATGTAAGGCCGAAGGACATGGTTCATCAGACGCATAAAGGTACTAGGGGCATTAGTCAAGCAAAAAGGCATTACTAACCACTCATACAAACCTTGTTTTATCTTGAATACAGTTTTCCACTCGTCACCTTCCTTCATTCCAAAATGATGGTAGCCACTTTTCAAGTCAATTATGGAGAAGATGCTGGCTCCACTAATTTCATCAAGCATATCATACAACTAAGGTGTAGGGTGTCTATATTTGATAGTGATCTGATTCACATCCCTACAACCCACATACATTCTCCAAGTTCCATCTTTCTTTGGCACCAACTAAACTGGTACAACACAAGCAATTAACCTTTCCCGAATGTAACCTTTGTCTAGGAGTTCTTTGACTTGTCTTTGTAATTCCTTTGTTTCCTCATGATTGCTCCTGTATGCTGGTCTATTAGGAAAGGTGGCTCCAGGAATGAAATCAATTTGATGTTCAATTCCTCTAATTGGTGGTAATCCATCTGGAATTTCTTCAGGGAATATATCTTCAAATTCCTGCAAAAGATTAGAAACAGAAGAAGGAAAGCTTCAGGAGGGTTAGTAAGTATAAAACTTTCCTTACACATAAGTATAAGTATAGTCTTCCTGGTCGATAAATGTTTCCGAACATCTCCTCTACTGGCGTATATGTTCATCTTCTGAGTATTTCTTTCTTTGGCCTTATTTTTCTTCTCCCATTCTTCTATGCATGACTTAAGGGTCACTTGACATTCATGAACTTCACTTGGAAGTAGGAGCGCCAATATGATTTTCTTTCCTTGATGTTGGAAAGAATACTTGTTGATAAATCCATCATGGGTAGCCTTCTTGTAAAACTACCAAGGACGTCCTAATATAAGGTGGCTTGCACTCACGCGCACCACGTCACAACGGACTTCATCATTGTATCTTCCTATTGAGAAAGGTACAAAAACTTGTTTGGTTATCTTGACTTCCCCCACATCATTAAGCCACTGAAGTTTGTAAGGATGAGAATGCTTGGAAGTCTTTAGACCCAACTTTTCCACCATGTAAGTGCTTGCTACGTTTGTACAACTTCCTCCATCAATGATCACCACACAAATCTTATCTCAACATGTGACATCTTGTATGGAAGATATTCTCTCTTTGTTCATCTGCTTGACTTTGAATGTTCAAAGTCCTTTTGACTACAAAGATGTTGGATGGAAGAGACATGTTAGCAAATAAGAAAAAAAAAGAAATGTGTATAGGACCTTACCAATAATGCTCTCACAAAGCCTCACGAGTCAATCCAATAAACTTGAATATCACTCAATCCACTCGTGTTTGCACTCTAGGACTTCAAGGCTTTTACTTTTCCTCTTCTGATCTCACACACGCTCAAGTCTTTTCCTCTCGATTCTCTTTATCCCAAGTTCTAAATGACTTTACTCAAAACAGTATCAAGTAAATTTTACTTGTTGCGTGTCGGCTAAAAAGGGTTAGTAGGAATAGAAAGAAGAAATATAATGAAAAGGGTGGCTTAGAAATAGAAAGAAGATAACAAAAAGGGTTACTTACACAAAGTCACTTCACAACCTTCTATCACCACAATCAATTTAAAGGCTTACTTGAATTGCTTGGTGATGAGAATTGTTGTGCTTGATTTTTTTCTTCTTTTGCAGCGCTTCAATTTCTTTTGTTGATTTTTTATTTTTGTTCACTTGCACTTGTTTTTGGTATTTTTCTTGTTGTTGTTGTTGCACGTTTCTTCTTCCACCAAAGCTCTGATTACCTCTTGATGTAAGGTAATTCTTCCTTTTCAATTTATTGTGGTTCTAGGAAGGAAGCAAAATAACATGCATAAGTGAATGGCTCAAATAGATGGTTTGGTGGTAGATGTAAAGGTGAATAGGTAGGATATTTATGATAAGAGAGATGGTAGCGAAATGATGTTATGGCTATGGTGAGGTTGATGAAACAATGGAATGGTTGTGAGGTAGTATCTTAAACATGACTCAAAGAATAACCAATGCTATAGAGAGAAAAGACCCAGACTTTGTATTAATTCTTTAAGGGGTGGTAATAAGGACTTGGACCCACTATCTATATGGAGATAGGAACCACAAGTATCAAAAAGAAGGGGTTGACGCCATAAGTATTAAAATACTTGATAAGTCGATAAAAGTCACAAGGACTTAAGCAAAGAGAATAATCTCACTTTAATTAATCAAAAAGGTCTGATTACAAATGAAATATGATGGCCTATTTATAGGTTTTGGAGGGGCATAGCCGAAGAGATACATGGTGGTTCAGCTAGCCCTTGTGTCTCCCTATAAAGTCATAATTTAAATGCTAAAGGAGATGATGGTTCTATCCTAAATGAAGGGTAATAACCCTTGGCCGAATAGCTCTTGTACCCCTTCAAGTTGGCGCCAGATGGGAGAGGGAATGATGATTGGCCGAATGGTGAGATGGCTCTTCATCTTGGCGCCTAATGAGAAGGCACATGGTGGCTGGTCATATGACACGCACATGGGTGTTCTAGGGAGCCTTATGGTGCAGCCTTCACATGGTGGCTGGTCATTTGACACGCACATGGGTGTTCTAGGGAGCCTTATGGTGCAGCCTTATGCATAGGATGAAGGTTGATCATGTGCATCATCTTGGGTGTGCATGTGTCTTCCTCTAAGCTTCATTGTGTGTGTAGCTAGCTCGTAAGAAAGGGGCCGGTTGTGAATGAGCTTCCTAGCCTAGACCTTGCAAGCTTCATATCAATATATTCAGCTACACTTGATGTCACTTTTAGCATCTAGGCTTCAAATAGTCCAACTAGCTGAGATTAGCTAGCCTTCAGCTCCTCCAGCTGAGTTGAGCTTTCCTTAGTGTTCCACGAGCTTACATTACTTTGTGATCTATTTGTAAGCTGCATATGATGTCCAAATAATCCACCAAGCTACCCCAACATGTGTCATGCTCCAATGTACCTACATGTGCAAGGAAACAAGGTAAGTCCATGGCATTAAGCTGATATAAGATAAATACCTTGCTGAAATGCATGATTATGGTAATGTGAGCTATGATTGAATGTCATGAGTTAAATATATCATAATATAATATGTGTGAACTAATGTTTAAAGCCTAAGAGCTAAAATGAATACATATGAGCTAAAATGAATACATATGAGCTAATAACATAAATGATAAATATGCTGCCATTATATAAATATGATGGATCTTGCTTAATATGATTGCAAGATTATTCTAACATATTTAATATATCTAAATAACAATGTGCATCTATTCTGAAGGCACTTAACATAGGAGGGTGTAAAGTTTTCAAATGAATCAAAAGCTTCAAGACACTTAGTTAGGAGTACTTCCTTGAATTGTTTGGCCCTTGACCTAGTAATGGGACCTTGTGGCATGACTTCCAGATCTGAAGTGGGCGTGATCACATCACCCCCTTCTTTTAAGCGATTTGTCTACAGATCGATTCCATCCTCAAAGGGTGATAAGCCTAAAATGTTGAATGAAGAACTTACGCCACCAAACTCACTGGGTAACTCTAGTTTATAGGCATTGTCCTTGATCTTTTCCATAATCTGAAATGGGCCATCTCCTTGGGGTAATAGTTTGGACTTTCTTTGATTTGGGAACCTCTCCTTTCTAAAGTGTACCCAAACCCAATCTCCTACTTCAAGAGTTACCTTCTTTCTTCCCTTGTTTGCTTGCTGTTCATATTGTCTAGTTCTCCTTTCAATATTGTCTTTGACTTGTTGATGGAGTCTTTTAACTAATTCTGCCTTGTCCTTTCTATATTTGTTCACTATTTGATCACAAGGCAAAGGAAGTAAGTCCAAAGGAGTTAAAGGATTGAAACCATACACTACCTCAAATGGAGAATATTTGGTTAATGAATGAATTATTCAGTTGTATGCAAACTCCACGTGTGGTAGGCATTCTTCACAAGTCTTGATGTTCTTCTTGATGATGGATCTAAGTAAGGTTGATAAAACTCTATTGACTACTTAAGTTTATCCATCTGTTTGAGTATGACATGTAGTAGAGAAGAGTAGTTTTGTGCCAACTTTACTCCACAAAGTTCTCCAAAAGTGGCTCAAGAATTTGACATGTCTATCGGATAGAATGGTCCGAGGAAGTCTATGTAACCTTACCACTTCTCTGAAGAATAAGTTTGCAACATGAATAGCATCATCAATCTTGTTGCATGGTATAAAATGAGTCATCTTGGAAAATCGGTTAACAACCACATATATTGAATCCTTTCCACTTTTGGTTCTAGGTAAACCCATAACAAAATCCATAGAGATATCTACCCATGGCATGGTTGGTATCGGTAAAGGCATGTATAATCCATGAGGCATGACTCTTGATTTCTCCTTTTTACACACTAAGCATCTTTCACATACCTTTTCAACATACCTTTTCATCTTTGGCCAAAAGAGGTGTTCTTTCAAGATGCCAAGTGTCTTCTCGACACCTAAGTGTCCCATAAGTCCTCCTTCATGTGCTTTTTTGGTAAACACTTCTCTCATGGAACCTTGGGGAATTCAAAGTCTCTCTTCCTTAAAAAGATATCCATCATGCTGATAATATTTGTCATGAGCACCTGTTTCACATAACTTATACCTTTCTCCAAAGTCCAAATCAGTAGCATATTGTTCCTTAATAAATGAAAAACCAAGGAGTTTGGAATCCAAAGTGTTAAGTAAAACATACCTGCGTGAAAGAGCATCTACCACAATATTAACCTTTCATTTCTTATAGTGGATGATATAAGGAAATTCTCAAGGAATTCGACCCATTTGGCATGTCTCTCTTTGAGTTTGTGTTGTCCCTTGGTATGCTTTAACGCTTCATGGCCAGTGTGTATAACAAATTCCTTTTGCAATAAGTAGTGCTGCTAAGTCTCCAAGGCCCGAATGGGTGCATACATTTCTTTGTCATATGTTGGATAGTTCAAGGTTGCACCATTTAGTTTTTCACTAAAGTAGGCATTTGGCTTTCCTTCTTGACTCGAAACAACACCAATCTCAATTCTGGAGGTATCACATTCAACTTCAAATGTCTTCTCAAAGTTTGGGAAGGCTAATATTGAAGCATTGGTCAAACAATCCTTGAGTTCATTGAATGCTTCATCTTGTTCTTTGCCCGAAGAGAAGTTTGAATTCTTCTTAATAATCCCAGTTAAGGGGGCTGAAATAGAACTAAAGCTTGGTACAAACCTCTTGTAAAAACTGGCTAATCCATGGAAACTTTGAACTTGACTAACGTTGATAGGTTTTGGCCATTCTTGTATTTCCGTAATCTTCTCAGGATCCACTGCTAATCCCTTTGAACTTATAATGAAGCCTAAGAAAGTAACTTGGTTAGTACAAAAAACACACTTCTTGAGATTAGCGTATAAGTGCTCTTCTCTCAAAGTGCTAAGAATAGACCATAAATGTTCAACATGCTCGCTTAAGGACTTATTGTATATCAATATATCATCAAAATAAACAACACAAAACTTTCCAATGTAAGGCCGAAGGACATGGTTCATCATACGCATAAAGGTAATAGGGGCATTAGTCAAGCCAAAAGGCATGACTAACCACTCATACAAACCTTGTTTAGTCTTGAATGTGATTTTCCACTCGTCACCTTCCTTCATTCTAATCTGATGGTAGCCACTTTTCAATTCAATTTTGGAGAAGATGCTGGCTCCACTAAGTTCATCAAGTATATCATCCAATCGAGCTATAGAGTGTCTATATTTGATAGTGATATGATTCACAGCCCTACAATCCACGCACATTCTCCAAGTTCCATCTTTCTTTGGCACCAACAAAATTGGTACATCACAAGCACTTAAACTTTCCCTAATGTAACCTTTATCGAGGAGTTCTTTGACTTGTCTTTGAAATTCCTTTGTTTTCTCGAGATTGCTCATGTATGCTGCCCTATTAGGAATGGTGGCTAAAGGAATGAAATCAATTTGATGTTCAATTCCTCTAATTGGTGGTAATCCATCTGGAATTTCTTCAGCGAACTTTTCTTTAAATTCCTGCAAAAGATTAGAAATAGAAGAAGGCAAGCCTTCAGGAGGGTTAGTAAGTAGAAAACTTTCCTTATACATAAGTATAAGTATAGCCTTCTTGGTCGATAAATGTTTCCGAACATCTCCTTTATTAGCGTATATGTTCATCTTCTGAGTATGTCTTTCTTTGGCCTTCTTTTCATTCTCCCATTCTTCTATGCGTAACTTAAGGGTCACTTGACATTCATGAACTTGGCTTTGAAGCAGGGGCGCCAATATGATTTTCTTTCCTTGATGTTGGAAATAATACTTGTTAGAAAATCCATCATGGGTAGCCTTCTAGTCAAACTGCCAAGGACGTCCTAATATAAGGTGGCTTGCACTCATGGGCACCATGTCATAAAGGACTTCATCATTGTATCTTCCAATTGAGAAAAGTACAATAACTTGTTTGGTTACCATGGCTCCCCCCACATCATTAAGCCACTGAAGTTTGTAAGGATGAGGATGCTTGGAAGTCTTTAGACCCAACTTTTCCACCATATAAGTGCTTTCTACGTTTGTACAACTTCCTCCATCAATGATCACCACACAAATCTTATTTCCCACGTGACATCTTGCATGGAAGATATTCTCTCTTTATTCATCTTCCTGACTTTGAATGTTCAAAGTCTTTTTGATTACAAAGATGTTGGATGGAGGAGACATGTTAGCAAATAAGAAAAAAAGAAAATGTGTATAGGACCTTACAAATAATGCTCTCATAAAGCCTCACGAGTCACTCCAAGAAACTTGAATATCACTTAATCCGCTCGTGTTTGCACTCTAGGACTTCAAGGTTTTTACTTGTCCTCTTCTGATCTCACACACTCTCAAGCCTTTTTCCTCTCGATTCTCTTTATCCCAAGTTCTAAATGAATTTACTCAAAATCGTATCAAGTAAATTTTACTTGTTGCGCGTTGGTTGAAAAAGGGTTAGTAGGAATGGAAAGCAAAAATATAATGAAAAGGGTGGCTTAGAAATAGAAATAAGAGAACAAAAAGGGTTACTTACATAAAGTCATTTCACAATCTTCTATCACCACAATCAATTTAAAGGCTTACTTGAATGGCTTGATGATGAGAATTGTTGTTGTGTGCTTTCAAGTTTTCTTTCTTTTCTTTTCTTCTTTTTCTGAGTGTTTTTTTCTTCTTCTTTTGGAGTGCTTCAATTTCTTTTGTTGATTTTTATTTTGTTCACTTGCACTTATTTTTAGTATTTTTGTTGTTTTTGTTGTTGCATGTTGTTTCTTCCACCAAAGCTCTGATTATCGCTTGATGTAAGGTAATTCTACCTTTTCAATTGATTGTGGATCTAGGAAGGAAGCAAAACAACCTGTATAAGTGAATGGCTCAAATAGATGGTTTGGTGGTAGGTGTAAAGATGAATAGGTAGGCTATTTATGATAAGAGGGATGGTAGCGGAAGGATGTTATGGCTATGGTTAGGTTGATGAAACAATGGAATGGTTGTGAGGTAGTATCTTTAACAAGACTCAAAGAAGAACCAATGCTATAGAGAGCAAAGACCCATACTTTATATTTCTTCTTTAAGGGGTGGTAATAAGGACTTGGACCCACTATCTATATGGAGATAAGAACCATAAGTATCAAATGGAAGAAATTGACGCCACAAGTATTGATACGAGTCAGCCCGTTGATTGAGTACCTCTTCGATTGTACCGGATCTAGAACGATGTAAGCAATTCCTCTGCAGTAAACTTACTTGGAAGTAAGGGTGATGGTAGGGTTGTATGATTAAGGTTATGAACGAAATGGGTAAGAAAAGGATGAAGAAAGGATAGAGAAAGAAATAATTAAGGTGTGGAATTTCTAGAAAGATAAAAGGTGAAAGATAAATACTTGGTGAAGATAACAATGGTGAAAAATAAATCTGGAAATTTAGATAACAACAAGGAACAAGGAAGAACTTATACTAAAGAGTATAAACCCAAACTGATATAGTCACGTCTACACCAGATCCGGAGGTCATGCCACATGGTCCCATTACTAGGTCAAGGGCCAAACAATTCAGGGAAGTGCTCTTAACTAAGTGTCTTGAAGCTTTCAATTCATTTGATAACTTAACACTCTCTAATGTTATGTTATATAATGTTTTAATAGCTAAAGAGTAACTTAGTATGAATTCATATTACACATTGTTATCTTAATATGTTAAGCATGTTAGGATAGTTTTATTATCATATTAAGCATGATTGTTATATATACATCAAGGCAGCATACTTATAATGCATTTCATTAGTTTATTTGCATTCATATTAACTCTTAGGCTTTATACATTACCTTACACATATTAGGAGATGATGTACTTAGCTCATGACCATCATACTTAGCTCACATTACCATAAACAAACATGGCAGCAAGGTATTTAGCTCGTTTTAGCTCAATATCATGAACTTACCTTGTTTCCTTGCACATGTAGGTACATTGGAGCATGGCACACGTTGAGGTAGCTTGGTGAATGATTTGGACTTCATACATAGCTCACAAACAGCTCACAAAGTACAAAGCAGCTCATGGAATGCTAAGGGAAGCTCGGTTCAGCTGAAGAAGCTTCAGACTAGCTAAACTTAGCTAGTTGGACTATTTGAAGCTGAGTTGCTAAAAGTGATGACAAAGGTAGCTGAATGTAGCTGAACATGTTGTTATGGAGCTCAAAAGGACTCGGCTAGGAAGATCATTCATAAACAGCCCCATTCTTGCTAGCTAGCTCAACACTCAAGCTAGCTTGGAAGGAGACACATGCACGCCCAAGATGGAACATGACCAGCCATCATTCCATGCGCAAGGCTACACCATAAGCATCCTAGAGAGACCATGTGCACGCCTTGTGACCAGACCACCATGTGATTGGCGTGTGACTTCATTTAGGCGCCAAGATGAAGAGTCCTCTTACCATTCGGCCAAGCACTCCTTTCTCTCCAATTTGGCGCCAACTTGAAGGGATACAAGCACTATTCGGCCAAAGGATATTTTCCTTCAATTAAACCGAACCATCCTCTCTATTTGTAATTAAATTATGTCATTTCATAGAGGCACAAGGGCTGGCCGAAACCTCTTGTAATCATTCGGCCATATCCTTCCATTTCCTATAAATAGGAAAGCATATTTCATTTGTAAACAGACCTTTTTATTCAATTAAAGTGAGATTATTCTCTTCTTAAGTCCTGGTGACTTTTTTTTATCGACTTATCAAGTATTTTATACTTGTGGCGTCAACCCCTTTTCTTTCATCTTGATACTTCTGGTTCCTAGTTCATATAACTAGTGGGTCAAAGTACTTAATACCATCCCTTGAAGAAACAATATAAAGATTGGGTCTCTGCTCTATATAGCATTGGTTCTTCTTTGAGATTTCTTCAAGATACTATCCTCACAACCATCCTTTTATTTCATCACCATAACCATAGCTTTATCAACTATCTTCCGCTTCCATTACTCATTATTTAAATAGCCTACCATTTCACCCTTACGTCTACCACCCTTAACCATTCTACTTTGAGCCATTCACTTTGCAGGTTGTTTTGCTTCCTTCCTAGATCCACAATCATTTGAAAAGGTACAAGTACCTTACATCAAGCGGTAATCAGAGCTTTGGTGGAAGAAGTAACGTGCAACAACAACAACAAAAAATACAAAAAGAAGTGCAAAAGTGAAGTGCAAAGTCAAAGAAAAAGAAAAAAAAATCAGCAAAGAAAATTGAAGGACTCAAAAGTCAAAGCACTGAAAAAGAAGAAAAAGCAAAGAAAAGAAAGAAAAAGTTGGAAGCACTCATCAACAATTCTCATCACCAAGCATTTTCAAGTAAGCCTTTAAAATTGATTGTGGTAATAGAAGGTTGTGAAGTGACTTGTGTAAGTAACCCTTTTCATTCTCTTCTTTCTAATTTCTAAGCCACATTTTCAATTCTATTTGTTTTCCATTCCTACTAACCATTTGCAGCCGACGCCAAACAAGTGAAATTACTCGATATAGTCTTGAGTAAAAGTTCATTAGAACTTGAGACAAGAGAATTGAGGAAAAAGGCTGGAGCGTGTGTGAGATCAGAAGAGGACAAGTAAAAGCCATTAAAGTCCTAGAGTGCAAACACGAGCGGATTGAGTGACATCAAGTTTTCTTGGAGTGACTCGTGAGGCTTTGTGAGAGAATATTCTGGTAAGGTCCTACACACATTTCAAATTTTTTTTATTTGCTAACATGTCTCTTCCATCCAACATTTTTGTAGTCAAAAGGACTTTGAATATTCAAAGTCAAGATGATGAACAAAGAGAAAACATCTTCCATACCAAATGTCACGTGAGAGATAAAATTTGTGTGGTGATCATTGATGGAGGAAGTTGTACCAATGTAGCAAGCACTCACATGGTGGAAAAGTTGGGTCTCAAGACTTCCAAACATCCTCATCCTTACAAACTCCAATGGCTCAACGATGTGGGAGAAGCCAAGGTAACCAAGCAAGTGATTGTACCTTTCTCAATTGGAAGATACAATGATGAAGTCCTTTGTGACGTGGTACCCATGAGTGCAAGTCACCTTATACTAGGACGTCCTTGGCAATATGATAAGAAAGCCACCCATGACGGATTCTCTAACAAGTACTCATTCCAACATCAGGGAAAGAAAATCATATTGGCACCTTTGTTACCAAGCCAAGTTCAGGAATGTCAAGTGACCCTCAAATCACGCATAGAAGAATGGGAGAAAGAAAAGAAGGCCAAAGAAATCCATACTCCAAAAATGAATATCTATGCCAGCAGAGGAGATATTCGGAAACATTTATCAACTAAGAAAGCTCTACTTATACTTATGTATAAGGAAAGTTTTCTTCTTACTAACCCTCCTAAAGGTTTGCCTTCTTCTATTTCTAATCTTTTGCAGGAATTTGAGGATATGTTTCCTGAGGAAATTCTTGATGGATTGCCACCAATTAGAGGAATTGAACATCAAATTGATTTCATTCCTGGAGCCACCATTCCTAATAGACCAGCATATAGGAGTAATCCTAAAGAAACAAAGGAATTGCAAAAACAAGTCAAAGAGCTCCTAAACAAAGGTTACATTCGAGAAAGCTTAAGTCCATGTGCTGTCCCCGTTTTGTTGGTACCAAAGAAAGATGGAACTTGGAGAATGTGCGTGGATTGTAGAGCAGTGAATCAAATCACTATCAAATATAGGCACCCTATACCTCGGTTGGATGATATGCTTGATGAACTTAGCGGGGCCAATATCTTCTCCAAAATTGATTTGAAAAGTGGCTACCACCAGATAAGAATGAAGGAAGGTGATGAGTGGAAAACTGCGTTCAAAACCAAACAAGGTTTGTATGAATGGTTAGTCATGCCTTTTGGCTTGACTAATGCCCCTAGTACCTTTATGCGTTTAATGAATCATGTCCTTCGGCCTTATATTGGTAAGTTTTGTGTTGTTTACTTTGATGATATCTTGATATACAGTAAGTCATTGAAAGATCATGTTGAACACTTACGATCTATTCTTAGCACTTTGAGAGAAGAACATTTATATGCTAATCTCAAGAAGTGTGATTTTTGTACTAATCAAGTTACTTTCTTAGGCTTTATTGTAAGTTCACAGGGATTATCAGTGGATCCAGAGAAGATTAAGGCAATACAAGAATGGCCAAAACCGGTTAATGTCAGTCAAGTTCGAAGTTTCCATGGATTAGCCAGCTTTTACAGAAGGTTTGTACCAAACTTTAGTTCCATTGCTGCACCCTTAACAGGGATTATTAAGAAGAATTCAAACTTCTCTTGGGGCAATGAACAAGACAAATCTTTCAACGAACTCAAAGATTGTTTGACAAAGGCCCCATTACTAGTCTTGCCAAACTTTGAGAAAACATTTGAAGTTGAATGTGATGCTTCCGGAATTGGAATTGGTGCTGTTCTAAGTCAAGAAGGAAAACCCATTGCCTATTTTAGTGAAAAACTAAATGGTGCAACTCTGAACTATCCAACATATGACAAAGAGATGTATGCACTCATTCGAGCATTGGAAACTTGGCAGCACTATTTATTGCCAAAGGAATTCGTGATACACACTGACCATGAAGCATTAAAGCATATCAAAGGACAACACAAACTCAACAAGAGACATGCCAAATGGGTTGAATTTCTTGAGTCTTTTCCCTATGTCATCCACTATAAGAGAGGAAAGGATAATGTCGTGGCAGATGCTCTTTCACGCAGGTATGTCTTACTTAACACTTTGGATTCCAAACTTCTTGGTTTTTCATTCATTAAGGAACATTATGCTACTGATTTGGACTTTGGAGAAAGGTATAAGTTATGTGAAACAGGTGCTCATGATAAGTATTATCAGCATGATGGATATCTTTTCAAAGAAGGACGATTATGTATTCCACAAGGTTCCATAAGAGAAGTGTTAACCAAAGAAGCACATGAAGGAGGACTCATGGGACACTTTGGAGTTGAAAAGACTCTTAGCATTCTGAAAGAACACCTCTTTTGGCCAAAGATGAAAAGGTATGTTGAAAAGGTATGTGAAAGGTGTTTAGTATGTAAAAGGGCAAAATCAAGAGTCATGCCTCATGGATTATACATGCCTTTGCCAATACCAACCATGCCATGGATAGATATTTCAATGGACTTTGTTTTAGGTTTACCAAAAACAAAGAGTGGAAAGGATTCAATATTTGTGGTGGTTGATCGTTTCTCCAAAATGGCTCACTTTATACCATGTCACAAGACTGATGATGCTATTTTTGTTGCCAACTTATTCTTCCGAGAAGTGGTAAGGTTACATGGACTTCCTCGAACTATTGTGTCAGATAGAGATGTTAAGTTCTTAAGTCATTTTTGGAGGACTTTGTGGAGTAAAATAGGCACAAAACTGCTATTCTCTACTACATGTCATCCTCAAACGGATGGTCAAACTGAAGTAGTTAATAGAGTTTTATCAACGCTGCTACGATCCATCATCAAGAAAAATATTAAGACATGGGAAGAATGCCTACCACACGTGGAATTTGCATACAACCGAACCATTCACTCGGCAACTAAACATTCTCCATTTGAGGTAGTGTATGGTTTCAATCCTTTAACTCCTTTGGACTTACTTCCTTTACCTTATGATCAGATAGTGAACAAAGATGGAAAGAACAAAGCAGAATTTGTTAAAAAACTCCATCAACAAGTCAAGGACAATATTGAGAGAAGAACAAGACAATATGAACAACAAGCAAACAAAGGAAGGAAGAAGGTAACTTTTGACGTAGGAGATTGGGTTTGGATACACTTTAGGAAGGAAAGATTCCCAAACCAAAGGAAGTCTAAACTATTACCCCGAGGAGATGGTCCATTTCAGATTAAAGAAAAGATCAACGACAATGCCTATAAAATTGAATTGCCCAGTGAGTTTGGTGGCGTCAGTGCTTCATTCAACATCACTGACTTATCTCCCTTTGAGGATGGACATGATTTGGGGACAAATCGCTTAAAAAAAGGGGGGGATGATATAGTCACGTCTACACCAGATCCGGAGGTCATGCCACATGGTCCCATTACTAGGTCAAGGGCCAAACAATTCAGGGAAGTGCTCTTAACTAAGTGTCTTGAAGCTTTCAATTCATTTGATAACTTAACACTCTCTAATGTTATGTTATATAATGTTTTAATAGCTAAAGAGTAACTTAGTATGAATTCATATTACACATTGTTATCTTAATATGTTAAGCATGTTAGGATAGTTTTATTATCATATTAAGCATGATTGTTATATATACATCAAGGCAGCATACTTATAATGCATTTCATTAGTTTATTTGCATTCATATTAACTCTTAGGCTTTATACATTACCTTACACATATTAGGAGATGATGTACTTAGCTCATGACCATCATACTTAGCTCACATTACCATAAACAAACATGGCAGCAAGGTATTTAGCTCATTTTAGCTCAATATCATGAACTTACCTTGTTTCCTTGCACATGTAGGTACATTGGAGCATGGCACACGTTGAGGTAGCTTGGTGAATGATTTGGACTTCATACATAGCTCACAAACAGCTCACAAAGTACAAAGCAGCTCATGGAATGCTAAGGGAAGCTCGGTTCAGCTGAAGAAGCTTCAGACTAGCTAAACTTAGCTAGTTGGACTATTTGAAGCTGAGTTGCTAAAAGTGATGACAAAGGTAGCTGAATGTAGCTGAACATGTTGTTATGGAGCTCAAAAGGACTCGGCTAGGAAGATCATTCATAAACAGCCCCATTCTTGCTAGCTAGCTCAACACTCAAGCTAGCTTGGAAGGAGACACATGCACGCCCAAGATGGAACACATGACCAGCCATCATTCCATGCGCAAGGCTACACCATAAGCATCCTAGAGAGACCATGTGCACGCCTTGTGACCAGACCACCATGTGATTGGCGTGTGACTTCATTTAGGCGCCAAGATGAAGAGTCCTCTTACCATTCGGCCAAGCACTCCTTTCTCTCCAATTTGGCGCCAACTTGAAGGGATACAAGCACTATTCGGCCAAAGGATATTTTCCTTCAATTAAACCGAACCATCCTCTCTATTTGTAATTAAATTATGTCATTTCATAGAGGCACAAGGGCTGGCCGAAACCTCTTGTAATCATTCGGCCATATCCTTCCATTTCCTATAAATAGGAAAGCATATTTCATTTGTAAACAGACCTTTTTATTCAATTAAAGTGAGATTATTCTCTTCTTAAGTCCTGGTGACTTTTTTTTATCGACTTATCAAGTATTTTATACTTGTGGCGTCAACCCCTTTTCTTTCATCTTGATACTTCTGGTTCCTAGTTCATATAACTAGTGGGTCAAAGTACTTAATACCATCCCTTGAAGAAACAATATAAAGATTGGGTCTCTGCTCTATATAGCATTGGTTCTTCTTTGAGATTTCTTCAAGATACTATCCTCACAACCATCCTTTTATTTCATCACCATAACCATAGCTTTATCAACTATCTTCCGCTTCCATTACTCATTATTTAAATAGCCTACCATTTCACCCCTACGTCTACCACCCTTAACCATTCTACTTTGAGCCATTCACTTTGCAGGTTGTTTTGCTTCCTTCCTAGATCCACAATCATTTGAAAAGGTACAAGTACCTTACATCACAAACCTTATACGTTCAATGTTCAAAGGACTTGGACTCGTTAGATAATAATATAAGAACCCGAAGTATCAAAGGTTTAACACAACAGGATCAGACTTGAAATGTCAAGAAGATAGTTCTAAGAATAACCAAATTGAGAGAAAACCAAACAATAGTTTTTAATTCATGAAAATTCTGATCACAAAATGAAATATGAAAACCTATTAATAGAGCTTGAAAATATATGATTCTGTCAGCCCTATTATCTCCTAAAAGACATAACTTAATACATAATTAACATGAAATGCTGGTTTGCTGGTATATGCACTATCATGGACGTATATAATCTTGCTTGAATGGAAAATTAGTTAGCAAAACAAGAGTTGGTGGTGATTAGCTGGCCTTGAGTTCATCCTTAGTGTTCCACTAGCTGCCCAGATTTTTGTGAGTTGTTTGTAAGCTATTTGTATCTCCCAAATGCTCCACCAAGTTGTTTGTCTTCCAAAATGCTCCACTAAACTGTAAGTGTCTTATAAATTCTTCATCAAGCTGTGCCAAATGTGTATCATGTCTCCAATAATGCCTCTCTTGCATAAGTTCTTTGGAGGAGATGAATGCCTACAATCCCGTACTTATTCACTGTCTTTAGTAATTTAGCCATATCTCGAGATCCAAATATCAGATTGATATATTCAAAGTGATTTGGAAAGATAAGAGATTTTGGAAGAAATGGTAAGAAGACTTCAGCACCCAAAGATGCCTGGAACATGTTCAAAAGTGGCGATAATTATGACTAACGTGAACTGTCCAGTGGGCTGCCTGGAATGTACCTTGCACCAAATACATAATGTATATAAATTACAGTGCTCATGTTCATGAAATAAATAACATTCTAATGTAACACATGATGCCATGACTAATATAACAATGCAATTGATGTGATAACATAAGGAATGTGTAACACATGCATGAAACAAGCTAATTAAATATGTGACATGAATGAATGAATACATGCTGATTATTAATGCAAGACTATTCTAATATGATTAACATATTAAATAAAAATATGCATAAAATAACTTAGTATAACTAAGTTGGCGTTACACAGCAGTATGTAACATATTAAAATGCTTCATTTCTAAGGCATAAACATTATGAAATGATTCAGTAACTTCTAAACACTTAACAGAAAGAACTTCCCTGAATTGTTTTGCCTTAGAACGTGTTATAGGTCCTATTGGTAAGACCTCCGGATCAGATTCCTTTGTTGGTGTAAATGTGTTAACATCATCCCCCCTTCTTGAAAAAGATTTGACCTCAAATATGCAGAAACATCATAAGGGGATAAATCAGAAACGTTAAATGTAGCACTTACGTTGAATTCACCCGGTAAGTCCAACTTATAAGCATTTTCGTTCACTTTCTCCAACACTTGAAACGGACCATCTCCTTGTGGTAATAACTTAGAATGTCGTTGGGTTGGAAAACGTTCCTTTCGAAAATGAACCCAAACCCAATCTCCAACATCAAAGAAAACTCGTTTACATCCTTTATTTGCTTGCTTCTTATACTGTTGAGTCCTTCGCTCTAGATTTTCCTTAATCTGCTGATGCAACCTTTTCACATAGTCTGCCTTGGACTTTCCGTCCCTATTCATAATCTATTCTTGAGGTAAGGGCAACAAATCCATTGGATTTAAAGGTTTAAAGCCATAAACAATCTCAAATGGTGAAAATTTAGTAGCAGAATGATTAGAATGGTTATAGGTAAACTCAACATACGGTAAACAATCTTCCCATGTCTTAATGTTCTTTTTAATGATGGAGCGCAATAAAGTAGATAAAACTCGATTTACATCCTCAATTTGTCCATTAGTTTGAGGATGACAAGTAGTGGTAAACATCAGTTTCGTTCCCAATTTGCACCAAAAAGTCCTCCAGAAATGACTCAAGAACTTAATATCCCTGTCAGAAATAATAGACCTAGGAATTTCATGTAAACGAAAAACCTCCTTGAAAAACAAGTTGGCCACATTAATAGCATCATCAATTTTATAACACACAATGAAATGTTCAATCTTCGAAAACCTATCAACCATAACAAAATTACTATCTCTACATGTCATAGTTTTAGGCAATCCCAACACAAAATCCATCGAAATGTCAAGCCAAGGAGAATTGGGAATAGGTAAAGCAAAATACATTCCGTGTGGTAGAACCTTCGATTTTGCTTTCTTACATGTTACACAACGTTCACATATTCTTTCAACGTCCCTACGCATCTTAGGCTAAAATATATGCTCCTTCAGAATGTGCAACGTCTTAGTAACTCTAGATTGTCACATAAGTCCACTTTCATGTTCTTCACGAATAAGGACTTCTCAAATTGACCCTTGAGGAATGAAGATTCTTCCTTCTTTGAAAGATAGCCATCATGTCGATAAAACTTTTCATCTGCACCTTTCTCACATGACATATATCTTTCTCCAAAATCGGGGTCAGTGGCATATAAGTCTTTAATATAAGCAAAACCAATCAAATGAGAGTCCAAATAATTCAGAAGTACATACTTGCGGGATAAGGCATCTTCTACAACATTGTCTTTACCCTTTTTATATCGAATGACATATGGAAAAGACTCCAAAAATTCAACCCACTTAGCATGCCTTTTATTCAATTTATGCTGACCTGTAATGTGTTTCAAAGCCTCATGATCGGGGTGTATCACAAACTCTTTTAGCAAAAGATAGTGCTACCACGTCTCAAGTGCTCGAACTAATGCATACATCTCCTTATCATAAACTGGATAGTTTAAGCTTGCACCACTAAACTTCTCACTGAAATATGCAATAGGTCACTTTTCTTGTGACAAGATTGTTCCAATTCCTATACCTGAAGCATCACACTCAATCTCGAACATTTTATCAAAATTAGGCAAGGCTAACACTAGTGCCTTAGTCAAACAATCCTTTATTTTTGAAAAGGCTTCATCTTGTTCATTACCCCAATTGAAGATTGAATTCTTCTTTATAATCCTAGTTAAGGGTGCTGATGTAAGGCAATTGTACCTTAACAATTGATTGTGGATCTAGGAAGAAAGTAAAACAACCTGCACAAGTGAATGGCTAAACAAAGAGAGGGTTAAGGGTGGTAGACTTATGGTGAATAGGTGGGCTGTTTAAAATGAGAGATGGAAGCGGAAGATGGTTGATATGGCTATGGTTATGGCTTATGAAACAAAGGGATGGTTGTGAGGATAGTATCTTAAAGAAGACTCAAAGAAGAACCAATGCTATAAAGAGCAAAGACCCAGACTTTATATTGCTTCTTAAGGGGTGGTATTAAGTACTTTGACCCACTAGTTATATGAACTAGGAACCATAAGTATCAAGGTGAAAAGAAAGGGGTTGATGCCACAAGTATAAAATACTTGATAAGTCAATAAAAGTCACCAGGACTTATGGAAGAGAATAATCTCACTTATATTAATCAAAAAGGTCTGATTACAAATAAAAAGGTCACATGAGTGCACATGCTTGAATGATGCACATGGCAGCCTACTTGAATGCACATGGCTGATCTTGGGATCCTTGTGGTGTAGCCTTGTGCATGGGATGATGGCTGGTCATGTACTCCATCTTGGGCGTACATGTGTCCCCTCCTAGATAGCTTGCATGTGGAGCTAGCTTAGCAAGCATGGGGCTGTTTGTGAACAAGCTTCCTAGCCGAGTCCTTGTGAGCTCCATAATAACATGTTCAGCTACATTCAGCTACCTTTGACATCACTTTGGGCAACTTAGCTTCAAACAGTCCAACTGGCTGAGTTTAACTAGCCTTAAGCTCCTCCATCTTAATCGAGCTTTCCTTAGTGTTCCATGAGCTTCCTTGTACTTTGTGAGTAGTTTGTGAGCTGTATATGACGTCCAAATTATCCACAAAGCTACCTCAACACGCATCACACTTCAATGTACCTATATGTGCAAGGAAACAAAGTAAGCCCATGATATTGAGCTGTTATGAGCTAAATACCTTGTTGTCATGTATGATTATGGTGATGTGAGCTATGTTTAAAGGTCATAAGCTAAATATATCATCTTATTATAAGTACGAACTAATGCATAAAGCCTAAGTGCTAAAATGAATGCATAGGAGATGATAAAATGAATGATAATTATGCTTCCTTGATGTATATGTGATAATCATGCTTAAATGAATGCATGACTAATATAGCATACTTAACATGCTTGAAATAACATTGTGGATATATGTTGTATGCATTAATATGATGTGATCCTACCGACCACCAAGTTCAAACAAAACATGCTCACAACTTTGAAGTTCTTCCAAGATGATTCTAAGGGAGTCTTGCCTTATTTTATTATTTATTTACTTATTTATGCATTACATGTCATGTGAATATGTTTATCTTATTCTTAATTATGCTTGAATGTTATATGCTGTCATTTATATGTATAAATATATGATATTCATGCATGACTTATTAATTCACATCTTTATATAACTCATTCAATGCATATGCATTCATAGTTAGCTCATTTGCATTCATAACATAGGTGGCAGAATGCATTCATAATTATAATAGTTCAATTCCTATCTAATTATTTGTTTACATACTTTGTTTAGGTACATTGGATGCTAAGTAGACTAAAGGCAATTGAAGAGTTGGATGGACAGTTCACGTCAGTCAGATTGATCGTCATTTTTGAACATGTTCCAAGCATCTTTGGGGGATTAAGTCTCTTAACCTTTAATCCCCTATCTCTTATCTTTCCAACTCACTTTGAATCATATCAATCCGATATTGGGAGCTCAAGATATGCCCAGATTAATTAAGACAGTGCAGACTGGAAATAAGTACGGGGATTTACACCAAATAAAGAGCCCTGTTTACACCTGATGCATTTCCACCTTCATGAATCCATTTATGGCGTGTACAATCATACAATGAAGATAAAGGACTTGTTCACATTCAAGGGAGATGGATGCATTATTTTCAAACTCATTCACCAAATCCAAGTACATGAAGGGAACCTATGAGTCACGTTCACATTTGGTGCATGCATTCCAAAGGGGGCCGAACATACAACGAAGCATTCCTCCAAATTCATGCAAGGAAATGAACCAACATGTTCACATCAAGAGAGGATGAATTTGGCTATGAAGATGTATTCACTTAAATGGATGAACATTCATTTATTTTATTAGTCCATGAACTTGCATAGGGAACGTACATTGTATCTTCTTAAGGATGAACATTCATCTATGAATGTTCAATCATTAAATCTTGTATGTGCATCCTAGACATCTCTTAGGCCTATAAATAGCTTTCCATTTCATTTGTAAGAACCAATTCACTTTGTTTAATCAAATATTTGTGAGAGTTTCTCTCTTTAGTTCTTAAGTGAACTTTATCAACTTATCAAGCTTATGCTTGTGGCGTCACCCCTATCTATGTCACCCTGATACTTCTGGTTCCTATCTCTTTAAAGATAGTGGGTCAAAGTCCTTGTTTACCATCCCTTAAAGAAGCAATATAAAGTCTGGATCTTTGTTCTTTAACATTGGTTCTTCTTTGAGTCTTATTTGAGATACTACTTTTCATATTCATCTCCATCACCTTCATTCTACTTCCATTACCATACTTCATCATTTCCTTTAAATATATCACCAACTTATATATATATTTTCCGCAGCCATATTTATCTTTCCATTTCATTACTTCCATTTAACTATTTTTTTGAGCTTTCTTATTTGTGCAGGATACTTGTTACTTTCCTAGACCGAAATAATCAAAGGTACAACCTTGACTTCACCATCCATACAAGTGAGGCTAGGTTGAACTGTATCATATGGTAATCAGAGCTAAGGTGGATTGCAACAAAAACAAGCAAAAACAACATCCTACCATTCAATAAAAAGAAAATAAAAAAGAGAAGTGCCAAAAGAAAAAAAATCAGCAAGTTAATCCCAACATCAACAAGGGATTCCAAGTGAAGAAAAACTAAAGAAAGGAAACAAAGAAATCAAAATGCAAAGAAGTGCCAAAGGTGACAAGCAACATCATTATTTCAACCGATCCTAAGGAAGTCTTCAAGACCTTTGATTGTTCTTCTAGGAAGGTGGTGAGTATCTTTGCATAGTAAGTGAACCTTTCTTTATTTTTATTCCTTTTATAAGACCACCCTTCATTATTTAATCTTTCTACCTTTCTATTTTTTTCCCTCTACACTAACGAATTTTTCAGCCGACATCCATAGCACTTGAAAGGTCTCCAGTTAGTTCTTTTAAGAACTTTACAAGAGAGGAATGAGTGGAAAAAGACTAATTGAGTATGTGAGATCAGAAGGGGAATTGCAAAAGCCAATTTATATTCCGGACTGCAAACACGAGCGTTGAGTGGAGCATCATCATTTTTTTTGGAGTGATCGTGAGGATTTGTGAGTGATTATTGGTAAGGTCCTTTCATCTTATTCAACTATTAATTTTTCACTAACAATTCTCCCATCTTTCTAATGGAATACGGACAGCAAAGGAGGAATCCATTTCATACTCGTTTTCATGTGAATGATAAAGTATGCCTTGTAGCCATTGATGGTGGTAGTTGTGCAAATCTTGCAAGCATATACATGGTTGAGAAGTTAGGGCTTATAACATTCAAACATCCCAGTCCATATGTTTTGCAAGGATTAAATGAAGATGAAGAGTTAGAAGTCATAGAGCAAGTACGTGTGTCATTTTCAATTGGGGGATATGAAGATGAAGTTTTGTGTGATGTTGTTTCTATGAATTCAAGCCATCTACTCCTTGGACGTCCTTGGCAGTTTGATAAAAGAGCTTTGTATGATGGGTTCTCCAAAAAATATTCATTCAAACACCAAGGGAGAAAGATCGCGTTGGTTCCAATGTGCCCAAATCAAGTCCATGAATGCCAAGTTATCGTCAAATCACGTATAGAGGAATGAAAGAAAACTAAAGCCATGAAGAAAGTTGAAAGAGAAGTTTCATGTGAGAAACAAATAACAGTGGAGGGAGATCAAAATGAAAATGAGAAAATTGATATGAGAAACGTTGGAGTCGAAAATGAGAAAGTTGAAAAGATTGAATTTGGGAGCAAAGGGGGAAGTACGTGTGGAAGAGAAAATGAAAAGATTCCAAGTGAGGTTGTGGTTAAAAGATATGATGGAGTTGAACATGCACAAATCAAAGAAGAACATTGTGAGAAAACCAAGACATTTGGAGTTGAAAATGAGAGTGAAGATGAGTGCGTTGAAAAACATGAGCATGAAAGGAACAAATGCAATGAGAATGAAGTTTTGATTTATACTAATCAATTTTTTTCTTCTATTTATTCTTTGAATTTGCAGGTTATTCCAAGGGACATTCAAGATGATTCAAGCATCATTTCTTTTGAAATTCCAAAAGATGTATCACTTGAAATTATAAAGAACATGTTCATTAACCTTCAAAGTATATTCACCGCATACTCAAGATCGAATGCACCTTATAAAAGGGAAGATTCAATGAACCTAACCATGGAGAACATTAAGAGTCCAAACTTATTCATTCATGAATTTAATCCTTTCCTTTCCTTTGATTCTAAATTATCTACTTCTAACTTTGTTCTATTTTTCAGATTGTTGATTCAAAAGCAAAGACTTGAACATGTGAAGCATTTTGAGCAAAGAAAACAATGCAAGATGAGAATGAAAGAATTTCCATTCAAAATAACATCAAAGTTGTTCCCTTATGTACCAAGAATCGATTTGGGGACAAATCACCTTAAAGAAGGGGGGATGATGTGATCCTACCGACCACCAAGTTCAAATAAACCATGCTCACAACTTTGAAGTTCTTCCAAGATGATTCTAAGGGAGTCTTGTCTTATTTTATTATTTATTTACTTATTTACGCATTATATGTCATGTGAATATGTTTATCTTATTCTTAATTATGCTTGAATGTTATATGCTGTCATTTATATGTATAATATATGATATTCATGCATGACTTATTAATTCACATCTTTATATAACTCATTCAATGCATATGCATTCATAGTTAGCTTATTTGTATTCATAACATAGGTAGCAGAATGCATTCATAATTATAATAGCTCAATTCCTATCTAATTATTTGTTTACATACTTTGCCTTGGTATATTGGATGCTAAGTAGACTAAAGGCAATTGAAGAGTTGGATGGACAGTTCACGTCAGTCAGATTGATCATCATTTTTGAACATGTTCCAAGCATATTTCTGGGATTAAGTCTCTTAACATTTAATCCCCTATCTCTTAGTTGTCCAACTCACTTTGAATCATATCAATCCGATATTGGGAGCTCAAGATATTCCCAGATTAATTAAGACAGTGCAGGCTGGAAATAAGTACGGGATTTACACCAAATAAAGAGCCCTGTTCACACCTGATGCATTTTCACCTTCATGAATCCATTTATGGCGTGTAAAATCATACAATGAGGCTAAAGGACTTGTTCACATTCAAGGGAGATGGATGCATTATTTTCAAACTCATTCACCAAATCCAAGTACATGAAGGGAGCCTATGAGTCACGTTCACACTTGGTGCATGCATTCCAAAGGGGGCCGAACATACAATGAAACATTCCTTCAAATTCATGCAAGGAAATGAACCAACATGTTCACATCAAGAGAGGATGAATTCGGCTATGAAGATGTATTCACTTAAATGGATGAACATTCATTTATTTTATTAGTCCATGAATTTGCATAGGGGACGTACATTGTATCTACTTAAGGATGAACATTCATCCATGAATGTTCAATCATTAAATCTTGTATGTGCATCCTAGACATCTCTTAGGCCTATAAATAGCTTTCCATTTCATTTGTAAGAACCAATTCACTTTGTTTAATCAAATATTTGTGAGAGTTTTTCTCTTTAGTTCTTAAGTGAACTTTATCGACTTATCAAGCTTATGCTTGTGGCGTCACCCCTATCTATGTCAGCCTGATACTTCTGATTCCTATCTCTTTATAGATAGTGGGTCAAAGTCCTTGTTTACCATCCCTTATAGAAGCAATATAAAGTCTGGGTCTTTGTTCTTTAACATTAGTTCTTCTTTGAGTCTTCTTTGAGATACTACTTTTCATATTCATCTCCACCACCTTCATTCTACTTCCATTACCATACTTCATCATTTCCTTTAAACATATCCCCAACTTATATATATTTTCCGCTTCCATATTTATCTTTCCATTTCATTACTTCCATTTAACTATTTTTTGAGCTTTCTTGTTTGTGCAGGATACTTGTTGCTTTACTAGACCGAAACAATCAAAGGTACAACCTTGACTTCACCATCCATCCAAGTGAGGCTAGGTTGAACTGTATCAGAATATCATATAACATGGTATTCATAATAAATGATAAATGGAAACATGTAATAATAATATCCTAAGAAATGATATGTAATCATAGCATATATTTGAATGATATGAAGGACATGATCAATTAGGCATAGGATGGAATTATTATGATAATTTATACTAACATGTGAATGCATGCTTATGATAGAATAAAATGTATGAATGATATAATATAAGATAGGGTAAGGAATAACTCCCTTAGAAATAACAATGAAAAACATCCATGGTGTGAGTAAGTCATTGAGAAAATTGGAGCTAGTTTAGATCCTATCATCCTCCCCTTCTTTTAGGCGATTTGTCCTCAAATCAAAATAGTTCCTCATTGAAGACCTTCTTGATGTTGGAAAGATTAAATCCTTATGCTTTCCTCCAATAGATGATTCACATGAAATGTTCAACCTCTTGGCTTTAAATCTGATAAATTCACGTCCTTTGATGGGAGGACACAATGTTTGAGAACCATCACATGTCCTTTGAATGGAAAACACATATCCCTTCACGAAACAACTTGATCCTTTTACTTTATTCTTTGAACCATCACAATGCTTGGAAAGGACCTCTATCTTTTCAATTCCTCCTTTTAATTCACCATGCTTGTTTGTGAAAAGGTTTGTCTCTTTATTGGATTCAACATGTCACTTGGTGAAAATAATTATTCTTTGAATGACTCATTTCACCTTTGTGCCTCTCCGAATGATTGCCTTTAAGGTTGGTTGTATTTCACCATAAGGATGAAACAAGTTGCTGCAAAATAAATCAAAGTTAGTAAATGAAAAACTATTAACAATATGAATGGAAATAGCAAACCATGGAGGATATTTAATGGGCGTTGGTTGCTTGATGACAAAAAATTCCATTGGTTGCTGAAATCTCTTCAATAGTTGTAATGTACTTGGAGCCTCAATAATCACAACTTGTGGCACTTCAAGTGACACATCTTTTTGAACTTCAAGTGGCATAACTGTTGGAATGTCAAAGGACATGTCTTGTGGATTACCAAAGGTTACACCTATTGGTTCTTCAAAAGAAATGTTTCTTGAATTTTCTACTTGAAAAGATATGCCTCTTTGAATATCCTACAAGGAAAAAGAAATAGTAGAAGAAGAATTGTTAGGTAAAATTTATCCTTCACTCTGATTCTCTTCTCTATACTCATCCTTTTCAAATTTACCACTTTCAATTTACTCCACTACTTGCAAAACATCCTTTTCAACTCCAACAGATTCATTTCCAATTGTTCTTGTCTCCTCAAAACGTTCTTCTTCAAAGCTTCTTTTTATTGCATTCATTTTCTCCCATTTTTCTATGCGTGATTTAAGGGTCATTTGACATTCATGGACTTGACTTGGAAGCATAGGCGCCAATATGATTTTCTTTCCTTGATGTTGGAAAGAATACTTGTTAGAAAATCCATCATGGGTAGATTTCTTGTCAAACTGCCAAGGAAGTCTTAATATAATGTGACTTACACTCATGGGCACCACGTCACAAAGGACTTCATCATTGTATCTCCCAATTGAGAAAGGTACAATAACTTGTTTGGTTACCTTGGCTTCACCCACATCGTTGAGCCACTGAAGTTTGTAAGGATGAGGATGCTTGGAAGTCTTGAGACCCAACTTTTCCACCATGTGGGTACTTGCTACATTTGTACAACTTCCTCCATCAATGATCACCACACAAATTTTATCTCCCACATGACATTTGGTATGAAAGATGTTCTCTCTCTGTTCATCCTTTTGAGTTTGAATGTTCAAAGTCCTTTTGACCACAAATATGTTGGATGGAAGAGACATGTTAGCAAATAAGGAAAAACGAAATGTGTGTAGGACCTTACCAGAATATACTCTCACAAAGCCTCACGAGTCACTCCAAGGAAACTTGAATGTCACTTAATCCGCTCGTGTTTGTACTCTAGGACTTAATGGCTTTTACTTGTCCTCTTCTGATCTCACACACGCTCCAGCCTTTTTCCTCTCGATTCTCTTATCCAAAGTTCTAGAGGACTTTACTCAAGACCGTATCAAGTAAATTTTTACTTGTTTGGCGTCGGCTGCAAAAGGGTTCGTAGGAATGGAAACAAAATATAATGAAAGTGTGGCTTAGAAAATAAAAAGAAGAGAACAAAAGGGGTTACTTACACAAGTCACATCACAACCTTCTATCACCACAATAAATTTTAAAAGGCTTACTTGAATGGCTTGGTGATGAGTGCTTCATCTTTCTTTCTTTCTTTTCTTTATTTTTTTCTTCTTTTTTTGAGTGCTAGAATTTTCTTTCTTTTGGAGTGCTTCTATTTCTTTTTTGATTTTTCTTGACTTCTTTCACTTTGCACTTCACTTGCACTTCTTTTTGGTATTTTTGTTGTTGTTGAACGTTGCTTCTTCCACCAAAGCTCTGATTACCGCTTGATGTAAGGCATTTGTACCTTAACAATTGATTATGGATCTAGAAAATAAGAAAAATAACCTGCACAAGTGAATGGCTCAAAAAAGAGAGGGTTAAGGGTGGTAGACGTATGGTGAATAGGTGGGCTATTTAAAATGAGAGATGGAAGCGGAAGATGGTTGATATGGCTATGGTTATGGCTTACGAAACAAAGAGATGGTTGTGAGGATAGTATCTTAAAGAATACTCAAAGAATAACAAATTCTATAGAGAGTAAAGACCCAGACTTTATATTGCTTCTTCAAGGGGTGGTATTAAGTACTTTGACCCACTAGTTATATGAACTAGGAATCAAAAGTATCAATGTGAAAAGGGGGTTGATGCCACAAGTATAAAATACTTGATAAGTCGATAAAAGTTACCAGGACTTAAGGAAGAGAATAATCTCACTTATATTAATCAAAAGAGTCTGATTACAAATGAAATATAATGGCATATTTATAGTTTCTGAAGGGATTTGGCCGAATAGGTACATGTTGGTTTGGCCAGCCCTTGTACCTTCCTAAAATGACATGATTTTTAATGAAAAAACAAGACTTTAATGAAAATACATGCTCTTGGCCGAATGGTTATGTGTTGGTTCAGCCCTAAGGATGATTTGAATGCATTTGGAAGTTATTTGGGTACCACAATGAAGAGGAAAGAGTCTTTGGCCGAATAGGAAGCATCCCTTAGTGTTTTGGCCCCAATTTGATGTCACATGAGTGCACATGCTTGAATGATGCACATGGCAGCCTACTTGAATGCACATGGGTGATCTAGGGAGCCTTGTGGTGCAGCCTTGTGCATGGGATGATGGCTGGTCATGTACTCCATCTTGGGCGTGCATGTGTCCCCTCCTAGGTAGCTTGAATGTGGAGCTAGCTTAGCAAGCATGGGGCTGTTTGTAAAAAGCTTCCTAGTCGAGTCCTTGTAAGCTCCATAACAGCATGTTCAGCTACATTCAACTACCATTGATATCATTTTTGAGAACTCAGCTCCAAATAGTCCAACTAGCTGAGTTTAGTTAGCCTCGAGCTCCTCCAGCTGAATTGAGATTTCCTTAGTTTTCCATGAGCTGCAATGTTCCTTTGGAGCTGTTTGTGAGCTGCATTTGATGTCCAAATAATCCACCAAGCTACCCGAACGTGTTCCATGATCCAATGTACCTACATGTGCAAGTAAACAAGGTAAGTCCACGACATTGAGGTGATATGAGCTAATTACCTTGTTGACATGTAAGAATATGGTAATGTGAGTTATGATTGAAGGTCATGAGCTAAATATATCATCTTATAATATGTATGAACTAATGCATAAAGCCTAAGTGCTAAAATGAATGCATAGGAGCTGATAAAATGAATGATAATTATGCTGCCTTGATGTATATGTGATAATCATGCTTACATGAATGCAAGACTAATATAGCATACTTAACATGCTTGAAATAACATTGTGGATATATGTTGTATGCATGAATATCATTTAACATGGTATTCATAATAAATGATAAATGGAAACATGTAATAATAATATCCTAAGAAATGATATGTAATCATATCATATAATTGAATGATATGAAGGACATGTTCAACTAGGCATAGGATGGAATTATTATGATAATTTATACCACTTGATGATGTAAGGCTAACCAGACTTCTTCAATAATGGAGAAGTTGGCAACCTTGTTGTTTCCCGACCTAGGAGAGACACCAAATGCTACACCTTGGATTGAAAGTAATCTGCACAAAAGAAGAAGAATTGATTAAGTAATATGATAATTAAGAAATGAAAAAGTAAATGGAAATGGAAAGATAGAAATGGAAAGGAATGTCATCAAAGATGGGCTGCGGAAGTAATGTTGATTTATCCTTCAATGCAAGAGAATTCGACCACTAATGATGTTGCTGGTCGTATGCCTTAATGATGAATGAAGGATGTTTTAATTGGTGATGAAGATGGTATTGAAATGGAGATAGATTTGGCGTGAAGGTGATGGGATATGGAGATGGAAATAGTATCTTATAAAACTAAGAAGGAACCAATGTTATAAAGAACAAAGACCCGTTTCTTATAAGTCTTATAAGGGATGGTAGTAAGGACTTTGACCCTCTAGTTATAAGAACTAGGAACCAGAAGTATCAAGGTGAAGGAATGACACCACAAGCTTTAGAAAAGGCTTGCTTAATCGATATAGTTCTAAAAAGAACTTGAAGAGAGAATAATCTCACAAAGGATTTTTAATTGATCAAAGGGTTGTGTTTACAAATGAATGCCAAAGCCTATTTATAGATTTGTAAAGGCTTGGCCGAATAAATACATGCCTTTTCGGCAAAGTACATGTCTTAAAACGAAAATAAATGATGCTTGGATGAGGGGAGATGTCTTTGGCCGAATGGTTCCCATATCTCTTCATCTTGGCGCCAACTTGAAGCATGATGATGTTTAGGCCGAATAGAGAGAAGCCTTTTCATTTTGGCGCCTATTTCATTCACATGCAAAGCACATGGGTTGCTGGTCATGTGGCACTCACATGGATGGTGTAGAATGCTTAAGGCGTGGACTCCTCCATGGCGTGAAGATGAACAGCAACTTAGGCGTGACTTGGCATCAAACATGTGTCTAGGTGACATGGCATCAATGGGGCAGCAACTAATTATGAAAGGTCATATTTGTGTGAAACAACCTTCCATCATTTGAGCTACTTCCCATGAGTTTGAGCTGAAGTTGAGCTGGCCATAGATGAAGGACATGTGTACAAGTCATAGGACAGCTCCTTGTGAAAAGGCACTTCTCGGAATGGCAACTCTTTGCGGAAAGGTACGAATTCATAAAATTTGACCTAGACCATATTTGTAGTGCTCTATGTGGTGAAGATGATGGTGCAACTCTCCAGCTGAAATGAAGTCTCTAGCTAGCTCAAAAGTCCAGCTCAAGTGAGCTATGAGCTCGGAGGTCAGCTGACAACTTTTCATCATTTGTTCTTCATGATCTCCCGAGTCATCCTATGTAAGATTTCCAAGCTTATTGACTCCAATTCTAGCTTTAAATCAGCTCCCATGATGTGGCCGAACATGTACCTACAAAAGAAAGCATTTATAAGCTAAGTAATATAAGATATAAATATGTGGTTCATAGATTATATTATATGTCAACATAAAACATATTATATAATCTATTATTTGGGGATGCATTTCTAAATGATTCAAAGGTTTTAATGCATTTGGTAGTAAGAGCTTCCCTGAAAAGTTTGGCCCTTGATCGAGTTATTGGTCCTTGTGGCATTACTTCCATATCCTTTGAAGGTGGCGTTGGTGTACTCACATCATCCCCCCTTCTTTTATGCGATTTGTCCCCAAATTGTCATCATCCTTGATTGGAGATAGATATGCTATATTGAAGGTGGCACTTACATTGTATTCTCCGGGAAGATCTAACTTGTATGCATTGTCATTAATCTTCTCAATTATTTGAAAGGGACCATCTCCTCTTGGTAAAAGCTTAGATTTCCTTTTAGTAGGAAACCTTTCCTTTCGCAAATGCACCCATACCCAATCTCCAACTTCCAAATGGAGTGGTTTACGTCCCTTATTGGCTTGTTGCTCATACTGCTTTGTTCTTCTCTTAATATTGTGTCGAACTTGTTCATGTAACTTCTTGATGAACTCAGCCTTGTTCTTGCCATCCTTGTGAACCATTTGTTCTTGAGGTAGAGGAAGAAGGTCCAAAGGAGTTAAGGGATTGAATCCATACACTACCTCGAATGGTGAAATTTTTGTGGCCTAATGAACTGACCGGTTGTAAGCAAATTCAACATGTGGTAGGCAGTCTTCCCAAGTCTTTATGTTTTTCTTGATGATGGCTCTCAACAATGTTGATAATACTCTGTTGACTACCTCCGTTTGCCTATCAGTTTGGGGGTGACAAGTTGTTGAAAACAATAATTTAGTTCCAAGTTTGTTCCATAATGTTATCCAAAAATGGCTAAGGAACTTGACATCTCGGTCAGAAACAATGGTCCTTGGTATGCCGTGCAATCTCACAACTTCTTTGAAGAATAGATTAGCCACATGGGTTGCATCATCGGTTTTGTGACATGGTATGAAATGGGCCATTTTGGAAAACCGATCAACCACCACAAATATAGAATCTTGCCCATTTCTTGTTTTTGGAAGACCCATCACAAAATCCATGGAAATATCAACCCATGGTGCTATAGGAATGGGAAGAGGTGTGTAAAGTCCATGAGGCATGACCTTTGACTTAGCCTTTTTGCAAACGATGCATCTATCATAAACCCGTTCAACATCCCTTCTCATCTTAGGCCAATAGAGATGTTCTTTCAAGATTTCCAATGTCTTACCGATTCCAAAATGTCCCATGAGCCCTCCTTCATGTGCTTCTCGTACCAATACTTCTCGAAAGGAACCTTGTGGAATACATAGCCTTTCTTCCTTGAATATGTACCCATCATGTCTATAGAATTTCTCCACTGTACCCTTTTCACAAGACTTGTATTTCTCTCCAAAATCATGATCATTAGCATAGTAATCTTTAAGGAAAGAAAAACCAAGTAACTTAGAGTTTAAGGTGTTAAGAAGAACATACCTTCGTGAAAGGGCATCTGCAACAACATTCTCTTTACCTTTCTTGTAGTGAATGACGTATGGGAAGGACTCAAGAAATTCTATCCACTTGGCATGTCGTTTGTTGAGTTTGTGTTGGCTTTTAATATGCTTCAATGCCTCGTGATCAATATGAATGACAAATTCCTTGGGCCATAGATAGTGTTGCCACGTCTCTAATGCCCTTATAAGAGAATACATCTCTTTATCATAAATAGGGTAGTTTAGTGAAGCACCACTTAACTTTTCACTAAAGTATGCAACTGGTCGTCCCTCTTGAGTCAAAACGACACCTATACCAATTCCAGAAGCATCACATTCTATTTCAAAAGTTTTATCGAAATTAGGAAGTACCAGAAGCGGTGCTTTAGTCAATCATTCCTTGATGGCCGTGAATGCTTCTTCTTGTTCTTTGCCCCATAGAAAGGTAGAATTCTTTTTAATTACCCCAGTTAAGGGAGAGGCAATAGAACTAAAATTGGGCACAAATCTCTGGTAAAAACTTGCAAGTTCATGAAAACTTCTGACTTGGCTTATTGATGTAGGTCTTGGCCAGTCCTGAATTGCTTTAATCTTTTCTGGATTTACTTCAAGTCCCTGTGAACTTACAATAAATCCTAAGAATGTAAGCTTGTTAGTGCAAAAAGAACATTTTTGAAGGTTAGCATAAAGTTCCTCTTTTTGGAGAGTTTCAAGTACTGACCCCAAATGTTGCACATGATCATCCAAAGTATGGCTATAAATCAAAATATCATCGAAATATACCACACAAAACTTACCAATAAAAGCCCGAAGTACATGGTTCATTAACCTCATGTAAGTACTAGGTGCATTGGTTAGTCCAAAGGGCATAACCAACCATTCGTACAATCCTTGCTTTGTTTTGAAAGCAGTTTTCCATTCATCTCCTTCTCGCATCCTAATCTGATGATATCCACTTTTAAGATCAATTTTGGAGAAGATGGTGGCACCACTTAGTTCATCCAGCATATCGTCAAGCCTTGGAATTGGATGTCGATATTTGACAGTGATCTGATTAACTGCTCGGCAATCTACACACATTCTCCATGAACCATCCTTCTTTGGTACAAGCAAAACAGGAATAGCAGATGGACTTAGGCTTTCTCGAATGTACCCCTTTTCCATTAACTCACCAACTTGTTTTTGAAGTTCCTTTGTTTCCTCCGGATTACTTCTATAGGCCGGTTTGTTTGGTATGGTGGCACCAGGAATGAAATCAATTTGATGTTTAATTCCTCGAAGAGGTGGAAGTCCTCTTGGTATATCTTCTGGAAACATGGCTTCGAATTCCTGTAAAAGAGAAACAACAGAAGAAGGCAAACCTTCTTGGAGATTAGTTAAAAGTAGACTTTCCTTGTACATTAGTACAATTAAAGCCTTATGTGACAGCAAATGTTTCCGAATCTCCTTTCTTCCAGCATATATGTTCAATGCTTTAGTCATTTCTTTTTCATTGTTTTTGATTGACTCCATGCTTTTCTTCAAATGAATTTGATCTTCATTCACTTGACTAGGAGATAGTGGCGTCAAAGTGAATTTCTTATCATTATGAATGATAGTATATCTGTTGGTAAAACCATCATGGATTGCTCGTCGGTCGAATTGCCATGGTCTTCCCAAAAGTATATGTCCAGCATCCATTGGTACAACATCACAAAGGACTTCATCTTGATATTTGCCAATTGAGAATGGAATGACAACTTGCTTTGTGATTCTTACTTCCCCACCATCATTTAACCATTGAAGTTTATATGGATTTGGATGCTTAGAAGTCTTCAAGTCAAGTTTTTCCACCATAAGAGTGCTTGCAACATTTGTACAACTTCCTCCATCGATGATCATAAAACAAACTTTGTTGTTTACATGACAACGAGTATGGAGGATGTTTTCTCTTTGGTCATCTTCTATGATTTGAGTGCTTAAAGCCTTTTTGATGACAAAAGCTTGTCTCGAAACTGAATGGAAATCAAACAATTCTTGTGACATGGTTAGTAAAATAAATGAATAAATTAAAACCTTACCAGCACACTCACAAAAACCTCACGTGATCTCTCCAAGAAAATTTAGATTGCACTCCACTCACTCTCGTGTTTGCACTCGGGGATATGATCCTTGGCTTTTTCTGATCCCCCTTCTGATCTCACCCTCTCGTTTGCCTTTTACCGCTTGATTCTCTCTTGTGGGTCCTTTTTAAGAACTAACTCAAGATTGAGCAAGTTTCTTTAGTTTGTGCATCGGTTTAGAAATGATTAGGGTATATGATAAAGGATAGGCTAGAAAAGGTTAAGAAAGATGATAAAGTAATGAAATAAGAAAAGATGAAAGAAAAGGAAATAAAATAGTAAGAAAGTGAAGATAACTTACAACTCAAGTTGCAACACTTACTATCTTCCTTCACAAGAAACAACAAGGATACATCCTTCAAGTTTGATGTTGGGCAGATTGTATGGTGCTTCTCTTTGAGTGTACTTTGCAACTTGCTTCACTTTTCTTTTTCTTTTATTTTCTTCTTTTTCTTTTCTTTCTTTTGCACTCCAAATTTGATGTAGGAGTCTTTTTCTTTTCTCTTTTGTTTTCTTCTTTCTTGTTGCTTTTTTTTTTGTTGTAGCACTTTGTATGTCAATCCACCAAAGCTCTGATTACCGCTTGATGTAAGGTTAACCAGACTTCTTCAATAATGGAGAAGTTGGCAACCTTGTTGTTTCCCGATCTAGGAGAGACACCAAATGCTACACCTTGGATTGAAAGTAATCTGCACAAAAGAAGACGAATTGATTAAGTAATATGATAATTAAGAAATGGAAAAGTAAATGGAAATGGAAAGATAGAAATGGAAAGGAATGTTATCAAAGATGGGCTGCGGAAGTAATGTTGATTTATCCTTCAATGCAAGAGAATTCGACCACCAATAATGTTGCTGGTCGTATGCCTTAATGATGAATGAAGGATGTTTTAATTGGTGATGAAGATGGTATTGAAATGGAGATAGATTTGGCGTGAAGGTGATGGGATATGGAGATGGAAATAGTATCTTATAAAACTAAGAAGGAACCAATGTTATAAAGAACAAAGACCCGTTTCTTATAAGTCTTATAAGGGATGGTAGTAAGGACTTTGACCCTCTAGTTATAAGAACTAGGAACCAGAAGTATCAAGGTGAAGGAATGACGCCACAAGCTTTAGAAAAGGCTTGCTTAATCGATATAGTTCTAAAAAGAACTTGAAGAGAGAATAATCTCACAAAGGATTTTTAATTGATCAAAGGGTTGTGTTTACAAATGAATGCCAAAGCCTATTTATAGATTTGTAAAGGCTTGGCCGAATAAATACATGCCTTTTCGGCAAAGTACATGTCTTAAAACGAAAATAAATGATGCTTGGATGAGGGGAGATGTCTTTGGCCGAATGGTTCCCATATCTCTTCATCTTGGCGCCAACTTGAAGCATGATGATGTTTAGGCCGAATAGAGAGAAGCCTTTTCATTTTGGCGCCTATTTCATTCACATGCAAAGCACATGGGTTGCTGGTCATGTAGCACTCACATGGATGGTGTAGAATGCTTAAGGTGTGGACTCCTCCATGGCGTGAAGATGAACAGCAACTTAGGCGTGACTTGGCATCAAACATGTGTCTAGGTGACATGGCATCAATGGGGCAACAACTAATTATGAAAGGTCATATTTGTGTGACACAACCTTTCATCATTTGAGCTACTTCCCATGAGTTTGAGCTGAAGTTGAGCTGGCCATAGATGAAGGACATGTGTACAAGTCATAGGACAGCTCCTTGTGAAAAGGCACTACTCGGAATGCAACTCTTTGCGGAAAGGTACGAATTTATAAAATTTGACCTAGACCATATTTGTAGTGCTCTATGTGGTGAAGATGATGGTGCAACTCTCCAGCTGAAATGAAGTCTCTAGCTAGCTCAAAAGTCCAGCTCAAGTGAGCTATGAGCTCGGAGGTCAGCTGACAACTTTTCATCATTTGTTCTTCATGATCTCCCGAGTCATCCTATGTAAGATTTCCAAGCTTATTGACTCCAATTCTAGCTTTAAATCAGCTCCCATGATGTGGCCGAACATGTACCTACAAAAGAAAGCATTTATAAGCTAAGTAATATAAGATATAAATATGTGGTTCATAGATTATATTATATGTCAACATAAAACATATTATATAATCTATTATTTGGGGATGCATTTCTAAATGATTCAAAGGTTTTAATGCATTTGGTAGTAAGAGCTTCCCTGAAAAGTTTGGCCCTTGATCGAGTTATTGGTCCTTGTGGCATTACTTCCATATCCTTTGAAGGTGGCGTTGGTGTAATCACATCAAATAACATTGTGGATATATGTTGTATGCATGAATATCATTTAACATGGTATTCATAATAAATGATAAATGGAAACATGTAATAATAATATCCTAAGAAATGATATGTAATCATATCATATAATTGAATGATATGAAGGACATGATCAACTAGGCATGGGATGGAATTATTATGATAATTTATACTAACATGTGAATGCATGCTTATGATAGAATAGAATGTATGAATGATATAATATAAGATAGGTAAGGAAGCACTCCCTTAGAAACAGCAATGAAAAACATCCATGGTGTGATTAAGTCATGGAGAAAATTGGAGCTAGTTTGGATCGTATCAGGTGTGGTAATGGAACTTAAGTTAGGTACGAACTGAAGATAGAAACTAGCTAAATCATGAAAAGATCTAACTTGTGATGTACCCTTGTTTGGTTTCTGATGCCACTTGATGTAAGGCACTTTTACCTTACAATTGATTGTGGATCTAGGAAGGAAGCAAAATAACCTACATAAGTGAATGGCTCAAAACAGATGGTTAAGGGTGGTAAACGTATGGGTGAATAGGTAGGCTGTTTAATAAATGAGAGATGAAAGTGGAAGATGATTAATATGGCGATAGGTTATGGTTGATGAAACAAAGGGATAATTCTGAGGTAGTATCTTAGAGAAGACTCAAAGAAAAACTAATGCTATAGAGAGCAAAGACCCAGACTTTATATTGCTTCTTTAAGGGGTGGTATAAAGGACTTTAACCCACTAGTTATAAGAACTAGGAACCAGAAGTATCAAGGTGACAAGAGAGTTAACGCCACAAGTATAAAATACTTGATAAGTCGATCAAAGTCACCAGGACTTAAGGAATAGAATAATCTCACTTATATTAATAAAAAAGGTTTGAGTACAAATGATATATGCTTTCCCATTTATAGGAAATGGAGAGGCCTAGCCGAATAGTTACAAGGGGATTCGGCCAGCCTAGTGCCTTCCTATATAGTCATAATTAAATACAAAATAGAGATGATGGTTCAGTTTAAATGGAGGGTGATAACCCTTGGCTGAATAGCTCTTGTGTCCCTTCATGTTGGCACTAATTTGGATGGGAGATGATGCTTGGCCGAATAGGGAGAGGACTCTTCATCTTGGCGCCTAAATGAGACCACATGCAAGGCACATGGGGGCTGGTCATATGGCACGCACATGGGTGTTCTAGGGAACCTTGTGGTGCTGCCTTGTACATGGAATGATGGTTGGTCATGTGCTCCATCTTGGGCGTGCATGTGTCTCCTTCCAAGCTAGCTTGAGTGTGGAGCTAGCTAGCAAGCATGGGCTATTTGTGAACAAGCTTCCTAGTCGAGTCCTTGTGAGCTCCATAATAACATGTTCAGCTACATTCAGCTACCTTTGACATCACTTTTGGCAACTTAGCTTCAAATAGTCCAACTAGCTGAGTTTAGCTAACCTTAAGCTCCTCCAGCTGAATCGAGCTTTCCTTAGTGTTCCATGAACTACCTTGTACTTTGTGAGCTGTTTGTGAGCAGCATATGACGTCCAAATCATCCACCAAGCTACCTCAACATGCATCACACTTCAATGTACCTATATGTGCAGGGAAACAAAATAAGCCCATGATATGGAGCTGTTATGAGCTAAATACCTTGCTGCCATGTATGATTATGTTGATGTGAGCTATGTTTGATGGTCATGAGCTAAATATATCATCTTATAATATGTATGAACAAATGCATAAAGCCTAAGTGCTAAAATGAATGTATAGGAGATGATAAAATGAATGATAATTATGCTGCCTTGATGTATATGTGATAATCATGCTTAAATGAATGCAAGACTAATATAGCATACTTAACATGCTTGAAATAACATTATGGATATATGTTGTATGTATGAATATCATTTAACATGGTATTCATAATAAATGATAAATGGAAACATGTAATAATAATATCCTAAGAAATTATATGTAATCATAGCATATATTTGAATGATATTAAGGACATGATCAACTAGGCATAGGATGGAATTATTATGATAATTTATACTAACATGTGAGTGCATGCTTATGATAGAATAGAATGTATGAATGATATAATATAAGATAGGGTAAGGAAGAACTCCCTTAGAAACAACTTTGAATAACATCCATGGTGTGATAAAGTCATGGAGAAAATTGGAGCTAGTTTGGATCATATCATCCTCCTCTTCTTTTAGATGATTTGTCTTTAAATCGAAGTAGTTTCTCATTGAAGACTTTCTTGATGTAGGAAGGATTGAATCTTTATGCTTTCCTCCAATAGATGATTCACACGAAATGTTCAACCTCTTGGCTTCAAATCGGGTAACTTCACATCCTTTATTGGGAGGACAGAATGTTTGGAAACTGTCACATGTGATTAAAAAAAATATGTATTGTACTCCAAAGGTTGTATCCTTTCAAAACATTGTATCTTTTCACTCTTACACCTTGAATCATCATGATGGTTAGTGAAGAAATTTGACTTTTGATCTCCTTCAAGCAAGTGGATAAAGTCAACAACTTTAAGGTTTATGTTCTTCCAGATGATGGCCTTTAAAAAGGTGGACAATGCTTGCTTCACACCATCGTAGTGGCTAAATTTGATGTACCAATCAAACTTAAATTGACAAATGATCTTGTCATCATAGATTGATTGGATAACACCACTTATACTAATCAAATTGCTACAAAATTAATCAAAGTTATAAAATGAAAAACTAATAACAAAATGAATAGAATTAGAAAACCAGGGTGGATGTTTAATGGTCTTTGGTTGCTTGATGATGCAAAACTCCATTGGTTGCTGAAATCTCTTCAATAGTTGTAATGTACTTAGAGCCTCAATGATCAAAACTTGTGGCATTTCAAGTGACACATCTTTTTTAACTTCAAGTAACATAACTGTTGGAATGTCAAAGGACATGTCTTGTGGATTACCAAAGGTCAACCTATTGGTTCTTCAAAAGACACGTTTCTTGAATTTTCTACTTGAAAATATATGTCTCTTTGAATATCCTGCAAGAAAAAAGAAATAGTAGAAGAAGATTTATTAGGTAAAATTTGTCCTCCACTTTGTTTTTCTTCTCTACACTTATGCTTTTCAGATTTTTCAACCCCAACAATATCATTTACAATTGTCCTTGTCTCCTCAAAATGTTCTTCTTTAAAGTTTCTTTTCATGGCCTTCATTTTCTCCCATTCTTTTATGCGTGACTTAAGGGTCACTTGGCATTCATGAACTTAGCTTGGAAGCATCGGTGCTAATATGATTTTCCTCCCTTGGTGTTGGAATGAATACTTATTGGAAAATCCATCGTGAGTAGCCTTCTTATCAAATTACCAAGGACGTCCTAATATAATGTGACTTGCACTCATGGGCACCACGTCATAAAGGACTTCATCATTGTATCTCCCAATTGAGAAAGGTACAACAACTTGTTTGGTTACCTTGACTTCACCCACATCGTTGAGCCACTGAAGTTTGTAAGGACGAGGATTCTTGGAAGTCTTGAGACCCAACTTTTCCACCATGTGAGTACTTTCTATATTTGTACTACTTCCTCCATCAATGATCACCACGCAAATTTTATCTCCCACGCGACATTTGGTATGGAAGATGTTCTCTCTTTGTTCATCCTCTTGACTTTGAATGTTCAAAGTCCTTTTGACAACAAAAATGTTGGATGGAAGAGACATGTTAGCAAATAAGGAAAAAAGAAATGTGTGTAGGACCTTACCATAATATACTCTCACAAAGCCTCACGTGTCACTTCAAGGAAACTTGGATGTCACTCACTCCGCTCGTGTTTTCACTCTAGGACTTTAATGGCTTTTACTTGTCCTCTTCTGATCTCACACACGCTCCAGCCTTTTTCCTCTCGATTCTCGTATCCCAAGTTCTAGAGGACTTTACTCAAAACCGTATCAAGTAAATTTTACTTGTTGTGCGTCGGCTGCAAATGGGTTAGTAGGAATGGAAAAATAAAATATAATGTAAGGGTGGCTTAGAAATAGAAAAAAGAGAACAAAAGGGGTTACTTACTGATGTAAGGCGAATCTACACGCTTTGGTGAAAAGAGTAGATAGCCTTATTGTGTCCCGATCTAGGATTGACAAGTACTGATGTCCTTGAATTTATAAGTTTGGGCTGCAAAATAAGATAAGAAATATGATTAATAATGGACTTAATAAGTGAATAATAATATAAGTAATGAAAAGAAATAATAAGAATGAAATGAAATAAAGAAAGGATAGAGATGGCTACGGAATTGATGGAAGAGATGGATGATGGTGATGATGAAATGGCAATGGTGGTGATGTTGTATCTCAAACACGCCAAAGAGGAAACTATGATATGAAGCACAATCCTGGTCTTCACAAACTTGCTTGAGGGGTGGTGATAGTGTCTTCAACCCACTAGATAACAATCTAGGAATTTTGGAATCAAAATGGAAGGAATGACGCCATAAGTATATGAATTATACTTGCTCAATCGATAAAGTTCACAAAGAACTTTGAAGAGAAATTAACTCACAAGAGTATGTTTTATATAAGAGATGAGATGGGTACAAATGAAGGAAAGCCACTCTATTTATAGGAAATGAGAGGGCTTGGCCGAATGGTTACAAGTTGTTTCGGCTAGATACATGTCTCTAGGAAAATACATAATGCTTGAAATGAATGAATAAGTCCTTTGGGCTTGTGATGGTTCGGCTAACTCTTCATGAAAGGCCTTAATGATTCGGCTAAGGATGGGAAGAAATCTCCCTTGGCCAAATGGGCATGCTTGTTCATCTTGGCGCCATTTTCTTCCCTTGGCCGAATGGTGGTGTGTCTCTTCATGTTTGGCGCCAAAGGCTCTCATGTGCATGGCATGTGATGTGGCCGAATAGGTATGAATCCTTCAGCTCATATCTCTTGGTGATTTAAGCTTCCAATTGGTGTGATCTCTTCATCCACGTGTTCCTTGTTGAAAAGGCATCTTCATGGGCAGCATCATTCATGAAAGGTCACAATGTTTGGAAAAGTAACCCTTCATGTTTGAGCTACTTTGGGTGTGAATGAGCTGGTGGTGAGCTGGCCTTAGATGACTTGTAACATGGTGAACGTTTGGGCAGCTCCTTGTGAAAAGGTACCTCTGTAGGTGGCAACTATTCGCAAAAAGGTACGATTTCACAAATTTTGACTTAGGACATATTTGAAGTGTCCTAAGTCGTGATGATGATGGTGCAACTCCCCAGCTAAAATAAGGTCGTCTTGTAGCTCAAATCTTCAGCTCAATCTAGCTATGAGCTCACGGCCTCCGGACAACTTTTCACTAATTGTTCCTTGCGCTCTCCTAATCGATCCCATGTAAGTTTCCTTGTTGTTACATGCTCCATTTAGCTCCAATGCAGCTCCCAAGTGTTGGATGAATGTGCCTACATGCGTAACATAAGAAAATAAACTAAGTATATAAACTTATATAATGTGTATATTATAAAAATGTGACTATAGTATATGATAATAACTTGTATCTCATATATAAATGGATAACTTATTATCATAATAACTATAGGTATAATATATATATATGAAAATAACTATCTTATAACATATGAAATAAGCATCTATAGGTATAAAGATAGAAAGTTTCTTCCCTGGAGAGGTTGGAATAGCCATGGTAAATATGATGTTGAATTGGATCACATCATCCCCCCTTCTTTTAATCGATTTGTCCTCAAATCGAATGATCGTCTTTTCCTAGTGTCCTTCCATTCAATCTTTACAAAAAGGTTCATATCCGTTGAAAGACTGCTTTGGAAGTTCTTAACCTGAAAAGAAAGAAAACTTTCATTAGAAAAAATGTGATTAAACATAACTAAAGTTAAGAAATACTTCCTGTAAATTGTATGTTCAAAGTTCATATCTATTAAAGTCATTTTGCTTTGAACGTTTGCGCCCTTTTGCATTCCAAAAATCATGTCCTTTTTGTTCTTCAATAGATATTTGCATTGATTCGTGAAGATGATGACTCTTGGAATGGTGATGTTCTCATAAGTCTCGCCCATTGGTTGAAAATCGCTTCCCTTTGATTTTCATTAGGCATAACTCTTGATTCTTGAAGGATCATGTTCTTTGGATAAAGAATTACCACTCTTTGCTTTTCAAAAATTGCACCTTTGGCTCTTGAAAGGTCACGTCCTTTAATTTCCCAAATTGATGGATTGTGTCACTTGGATCATCCTGCAAATCAAAGGAAATTCCTACATTTTCAAAGTTAGAAAAATCTTCATTGACTTTGCGCCTCGTCAGTAAACATCTTTGTAACAAGCACTTAGATGTATAAGCACTTGTTTTTGGAATGTTTTCTTCCTGGATTAACTTCGATTTCCCTTTCCTCATGGCCTCAACACTTTGTTTCATCTTGATTTGCTTAACTTGGACTTGTTTAGGCATCAAGGGTGTTAGGATGATCGTCTTTCCTCCATGGTTGAATGAATACAGATTGGTAAAACAATCATGAATGGTCCTCTTATCATATTGCCATGGTCTTCCAAGGAGTAAATGACTAGCATGCATAGGAACAACATCGCACATAACCTCGTCCTTGTACTTACCAATTGAAAAAGGAACCATCACCTATTTATTGACATTAAGTTCACCTCGTTCATTGAGCCATTATAGTTTGTAGGGATTTGGATGTTTCAACGTTTGCAATCCCAATGACGTAAGGCGAATCTACACACTTTGGTGAGAAGAGTAGATAGCCTTATTGTGTCCCGATCTAGGATTGATAAGTACTGAAGTCCTTGAATTAATAAGCTTGGGCTGCAAAATAATAAGACAAAAATATGATTAATAATGGGTTTAAGAAATGAATAATAATATAAGTAATGGAATGAAAGAATAAGAATAGAGATGGCTGCGGAATTGATGGATTGATGGGTGTTGTTGATGATGGAAATGACGAAATGGAGATGGTGGTGATAGTATCCCAAACACGCCAAAGAGGAAACTATGCTATGTAGCACAATCCCGGTCTTTACAAACTTGCTTGAGGGGTGGTGATCGTGTCTTCAACCCACTAGATAACAATCTAGGAATTTAGGAATCAAAATGGAAGGAATGACGCCACAAGTATAGGAACTACACTTGTTTAATCGATAAAGTTCACAAAGAACTTTGAAGAGAAATAACTCACAAGAGTATATTTTTATATAAGAGATGAGATGCGTACAAATGATGGCAAGCCACTCTATTTATAGGAAATGAGAGGGCTTGGCCGAATGATTACAAGTTGTTTCGGCTAGATACATGTCTCTAGGAAAATACATAATGCTTGAGATGAATGAATAAGTCCTTTGGGCTTGTGATGGTTCGGCTAACTCTTCATGAAAGGCCTTAATGATTCGGCTAAGGATGGGAAGACATCTCCCTTGGCCGAATATGTATGTTGGTTCATCTTGGCGCCATTTTCTTCGTTTGGCCGAATGGTGATGTGTCTCTTCATGCTTGGCGCCAAAAGGCTCTCATGTGTATGGCATGTGATGTGGCCGAATAGGCATGGAGCCTCTAGCTCATGTTTCTTGATGATTTAAGCATCCAATAGGCGTGATCTCTTCACCGATGTGTTCCTTGTTGAAAAGGCATCTTCATGGGCAGCATCATTCATGAAAGGTCACAATGTTTGAGAAAGGTAACCCTTCATGTTTGAGCTACTTCGGGTGTGAATGAGCTGGTGCTGAGCTGACCTTAGATGACTTGTAACATGATGAACGTTTGGGCAGCTCCTTGTGAAAAGGTACCTCTTGAGATGGCAACTATTCGCGAAAAGGTACGATTTCACAAATTTTGATGTAGGACATATTTGAAGTGTCCTAAGTGGTGATGATGATGGTGCAACTCCCCAGCTGAAATGAGTTCATCTTGTAGCTCAAATCTTCAGCTCAATCCAGCTATGAGCTCGCAGCCTCAAAACAACTTTTCATCGATGAATCCTTATGATCTCTTAAGCATCCCTATGTGAGTTTCCTTGCTGTTTCATGCTCCATTTAGCTCTAATGCAGCTCCCAAGTCTTGGCCGAATGTGCCTACACGCATAATATAAAGAAATAAACTAAGTAAATGAACTTATACAATGTATTATATAATAATGTGGACTATAGTATATAATAACTTATATCTCATAAATTAATGATTAAGTTATTATAATAACCATAGATATTATATGTATGAAAATAATTATGAAATAAACATATATGTATGTAAAGTTAGAAAGTTTCTTCCCTTGTAAGGGTGGAATAGCCATGATAATCATGATGCTGAATTGGATCACATCATCCTCCCCTTCTTTTAATCGATTTGTCCTCAAATCGAAAGATCTTCCTTTCCTTGAGTCATTCCATTTGATAAGTACCTTTATAAAAGATTCATATCTTTTGAAAGAATGCCTTGTAAGTTCTTGATCTGGAAAGAAATAAAACTTTCATTAGTATGAATGTGATCAAACAAAATTAAAGTTAAGAAATACTTCCTGAAAGATGTAGATTCAAAGTTCATGTCTATTGAAGGCATTTGGCTTTGAATGTTGATGTCCTTTTGTATTCCAAAATTCATGCCCCTTTCCATAGATAGTTGCATTAATTCATGAAAGGTGATGACTCTTGGAATGGTGATGTCCTCATAAGTCACGCCCTTTGGATGAAAAATCATTTCCCTTTGGTTTTCAATAGGCATGTTTTTTTGATTCTTGATGGGTCACGTCCTTTGGATGAAGAGTTACCATTCTTTGCTCTTCAATAGTCGCACCTTTTGGTTCTTGAAAGATCACATCGTTTAGTTTACCAAATTGATGGATTGTGTTACTTGGTTCATCCTGCAAAACAAAGGAAACTTTTGTTTGGTTAAGGTTAGAAAAATCAGCATCAACTTTGCATCTTGTTAATAGGCATCTTTGTGACAAGCACTTAGAGGTATAAGCACTTGTTTTTGGAATGTTTTCTTCCTGGTTTAACTTCGATTTTCCTTTCCTCACGGCCTCAACACTTTGTTTCATCTTGATTTGATCAACTTGGACTTGTTTAGGCGTCAAAGGTGTTAGGATGATCTTCTTCCCTCCATGGTTGAATAAATACTGATTAGTAAAACAATCATGAATGGTCCTCCTATCATATTGCCATGGTCTTCCAAGGAGTAAATGACTAGCATGCATAGGAACAACATCGCACATAACCTCGTCCTTGTACTTGCAAATAGAGAAAGGAACCATCACCTGTTTGTTGACATTAAGTTATCCTCGTTCATTTAACCATTGTAATTTGTAGGGATTTGGATGTTTCAACGTTTGCAATCCCAATTTCTCCACCATGATGGTACTGGCAACATTAGTACAACTTCCACCATCTATGATCATGAAACACACCTTTTCTTTCACATGGCAGCGGGTATGAAAGATGTTTTCCCTTTGTGCATCGTCTTCTACTATTTGAGCACTTAGACTTCTCTTGACCACTAGGGCTTCACCTTCTACCGGAGCACCAATTTCGATTTCTTCCTCAACTTCTGTTGGTGTCGGTGCAGCTTCTTCTTCTTCATGGTCAGATTCAATCTCACCTTTTCCAAGTAATAACATGGTGTTTCGATTGGGACATTGTGTGGATATATGTCCCCTCCCAAGACACTTAAAGCAACGTATGTCTCTTGTTCGTTCAGGGATCTCTTTTCCTCGATTCTCTTTATTAATTTGGGAAGCATTTGATGATTCAGCCTTCTCTTTGGTAGGAATAGGGGTAGACTTCCTCAAACTATTGTTTGGACTCCATCTTGAAGATGTAGGCACTGAAGTACGAGAGATAGATCTTCTCCGAAGTTGCCTTTCTATTTTCATAGCCATTTGCACCATTTCATCAATTTCGATGTAATGATACAATTCTAGTGTGTTGGCAATCTCAGGATTGAGTCCAGCAAGAAATCTAGCCATGGTTGCTTCGCGATCCTCCTCAATATTGACTCGGATCATTGCCACTTCCATTTCCTTATAGTAATCCTCTACACTCCTTTGGCCTTGCTTTAGGTTCTGCAATTTCTGAAACATATCCCGATGATAATGAGTAGGAATGAAACGTTTACGCATGATACCTTTCATTTCGAGCCATGTTGAAATTGGTCTCTCTCCATTCCTCCTCCGAGTAATAGTAAGTTGATCCCACCATATCAAAGCATAATCAACAAATTCCATAGCTGCCAATCTTACTTTCTTGAGTTCGGAATAGTTATGGCAACTAAACACATGTTCCACCTTGCTTTCCCATTCAAGATAGGCTTCTGGATCAGTCTTTCCTTGGAATTGAGGAATTTTGATTTTGAGGTTGCTCATATTATCATCAACATTGGTACGCCTAGGTCCTTGTATCAATGCTGGTTCTTCTTCATCATAAGGATTTGGGACATCATCTTCTGGAAGAGGTTGTTGCCTCCGAGGAGTATCATTGTTTCTGGTTTGTGGTTGATCTCGTCTTTGGTCTAGTTTCTCATGGAGAGCATCAAATTCTATTCAAAACATCCTTATCATTTCTCCAATCAGTGCTTGCATTTGCAAGTTGGGTTGACCTGCATTTCCTTTAGGACTTTGAGACATGGTTAGTAAATAAAACAAAAATAAACCTTGCCAGCACACTCACAAAGTCTCACAAGTTCACTCCAAAGAAAAGATAAGATCACTCCACTCAACACTCGTATTTACTCTCGGGAATATATTTGGCTTTTAACAATTCCCCTTCTGATCTCACTATCTCAATAGCCTTTTTCCACTCAAATTTCTCTTGCTAAGTCCTTCGAAGAACTTACTCAAGATTATAACAAGTTAATTCCTTCCTTTGTGTGCATCGGCTGCAAATAGGTTAGGATAGAAAGAATAGAGGATATGGATAGGTAGAAGAAAGGATTCAAAGGTATTAAAAGAAGGAAATGGTTGAAGACAAGGAAAATGAAATGATAGAAAATGAAGAGGTGACTTACAATTCAAGAAACAACACTTACTGCAACCTTTCTCAAGAACAATAAGGTTATCTTCTCTTAGTGTAGATGGCCTCTTTGATGTACTTTGCAATGGTAGAGCACTTTCCTTGGCTTGCTTTATCTTTTTGAACTTCTCTTTTTCTTTTCTTTTCTTTTCTTCTTTTCTGATTTTTTCTTCTTTTTGCACCCCAATTTGTTGAAGGAGTCTTTTTCTCTTTTGAATTTCTTTTTTGCTTTGTACGCCAATGACACTTTTGTTGTCAATCCAACTATGCTCTGATTACCGCTTGACGTAAGGCGAATCTACACACTTTGGTGAGAATAGTAGATAGCCTTATTGTGTCCCGATCTAGGATTGACAAGTACTGATGTCCTTGAATTAATAAGCTTGGGCTGCAAAATAATAAGACAGAAATATGATTAATAATGGGTTTAAGAAATGAATAATAATATAAGTAATGGAATGAAAGAATAAGAATAGAGATGGCTGCGGAATTGATGGATTGATGGGTGTTGTTGATGATGGAAATGACGAAATGGAGATGGTGGTGATAGTATCCCAAACACGCCAAAGAGGAAACTATGCTATGTAGCACAATCCCGGTCTTTACAAACTTGCTTGAGGGGTGGTGATCGTGTCTTCAACCCACTAGATAAAAATCTAGGAATTTAGGAATCAAAATGGAAGGAATGACGCCACAAGTATAGGAACTACACTTGTTTAATCGATAAAGTTCACAAAGAACTTTGAAGAGAAATAACTCACAAGAGTATATTTTTATATAAGAGATGAGATGCGTACAAATGATGGCAAGCCACTCTATTTATAGGAAATGAGAGGGCTTGGCCGAATGATTACAAGTTGTTTCGGCTAGATACATGTCTCTAGGAAAATACATAATGCTTGAGATGAATGAATAAGTCCTTTGGGCTTGTGATGGTTCGGCTAACTCTTCATGAAAGGCCTTAATGATTCGGCTAAGGATGGGAAGACATCTCCCTTGGTCGAATATGTATGTTGGTTCATCTTGGTGCCATTTTCTCCGTTTGGCCGAATGGTGGTGTGTCTCTTCATGCTTGGCGCCAAAAGGCTCTCATGTGTATGGCATGTGATGTGGCCGAATAGGCATGGAGCCTCTAGCTCATGTTTCTTGATGATTTAAGCATCCAATAGGCGTGATCTCTTCACCGATGTGTTCCTTGTTGAAAAGGCATCTTCATGGGCAGCATCATTCATGAAAGGTCACAATGTTTGAGAAAGGTAACCCTTCATGTTTGAGCTACTTCGGGTGTGAATGAGCTGGTGCTGAGCTGACCTTAGATGACTTGTAACATGATGAACGTTTGGGCAGCTCCTTGTGAAAAGGTACCTCTTGAGATGGCAACTATTCGCGAAAAGGTACGATTTCACAAATTTTGATGTAGGACATATTTGAAGTGTCCTAAGTGGTGATGATGATGGTGCAACTCCCCAGCTGAAATGAGTTCATCTTGTAGCTCAAATCTTCAGCTCAATCCAGCTATGAGCTCGCAGCCTCAAAATAACTTTTCATCGATGAATCCTTATGATCTCTTAAGCATCCCTATGTGAGTTTCCTTGTTGTTTCATGCTCCATTTAGCTCTAATGCAGCTCCCAAGTCTTGGCTGAATGTGCCTACACGCATAATATAAAGAAATAAACTAAGTAAATGAACTTATACAATGTATTATTTAATAATGTGGACTATAGTATATAATAACTTATATCTCATATATTAATGATTAAGTTATTATAATAACCATAGATATTATATGTATGAAAATAATTATGAAATAAACATATATGTATGTAAAGTTAGAAAGTTTCTTCCCTTGTAAGGGTGGAATAGCCATGATAATCATGATGCTGAATTGGATCACATCACCCAATTTCTCCAACATGATGGTACTGGCAACATTAGTACAACTCCCACTGTCTATAATCATGAAACACACCTTTTCATTCACATGGCATCGAGTATGAAAGATGTTTTCCCGTTGTGCGTCATCTTCTACTACTTGGGCATTCTGACTTCTTTTAACCACTAAGGCTTCACCTTCCACCAGAGCACTAATTTCTATTTCTTCCTCAACTTTTGTTGGTGGTGGTGGCGCTTCTTCTTCTTCATGGTCAGATTCGATCTCACCATTTCCAAGTAGTAACATGGTGTTTCTGTTGGGACATTGTGTGGATATATGTCCCCTCCCAAGAAATTTAAAGCAATGGATGTCTCTTGATCGTTCAGGGATCTCTTTTCCTCGATTCTCCTTACCAATTTGGGAAGCATTTGATGATTCAGCCTTCTCTTTGGTAGGAATAGGGGTAGACTTCCTCAAATTGTTGTTTGGACTCCATCTTAAAGATGTAGGCACTGAAGTACGAGAGATAGGTCTTCTCCGTAGTTGCCTTTCTATTTTCATAGCCATTTGCACCATTTCATCAAGTTTGATATAATGATACAATTCTAGTGTGTTGGCAATCTCAGGATTGAGTCCAGCTAGAAATCTAGCCATGATTGCTTCACGATCCTCCTCAATATTGACTCGGATCATTGCCACTTCCATTTCTTTATAATAATCCTCCACACTCCGTTGGCCTTGCTTCAAATTCTGCAATTTCTGAAACATGTCTCGGTGATAATGAGTAGGAATGAAACGTTTACGCATGATACCTTTCATTTCGAGCCATGTTGAAATTGGTCTCTCTCCATTCCTCCTCCGGGTAATAGTAAGTTGATCCCACCATATCAAAGCATAATCAACAAACTCCATAGCTTTCATTCTTACTTTCTTGAGTTCAGAATAGTTATGGCAACTAAACACATGTTCCACCTTGCTTTCCCATTCAAGATAGGCTTCTGGATCAATCTTCCCTTAAAATTGAGGAATTTTGATTTTGATGTTGCTCATATTATCATCAACATTGGCACGCCTAGGTCCTTGTATCAATGCTGGTTCTTCTTCATCATCAGGATTTGGAATATCATCTTCTGGAAGAGGTTGTTACCTCCGAGGAGTATCATTGTTTTTGGTTTGTGGTTGATCTTATCTTTGGTCTAGTTTCTCATGGAGAGCATCAAATTCTATTCGAAACATTCTTATCATTTCTCCAATTAGTGATTGCATTTGCAAATTGGGTTGACCTGCATTTCCTTTAGGACTTTGAGACATGGTTAGTAAATAAAACAAAAATAAACCTTACCAGCACACTCACAAAGTCTCACAATTTCACTCCAAAGAAAAGATAAGATCACTCCACTCAACACTCGTGTTTACTCTCGGGAATATATATATATTTGGCTTTTAACAATTCCCCTTCTGATCTCACTCTCTCAATAGCCTTTTTCCACTCCAATTTCTCTTGCTAAGTCCTTTGAAGAACTTACTCAAGATTAGAACAAGTTAATTCCTTCCTTGTGTGCGTTGGCTGCAAATAGGTTAGGGTTGAAAAGAATAGAAGAAATGGAAAAGTAGAAGAAAGGTTTTAAGGTATTTAAAAGAAAGAAATGGTTGAAGATAAGGAAAATGAAATGATAGAAAAGGAAGAGGTGACTTACAATTCAAGAAACAACACTTACTGCAACCTTTCTCAAGAAACAATAAGGTTATCTTCTCTTAGTATAGATAGGCCTCTTTGATGTACTTTGCAATGGTAGAGCACTTTCCTTGGCTTGCTTTCTCTTTTTGAACTTCTCTTTTTCTTTTCTTTTCTTATTTTCTTCTTTTCTGATTTTCTAACTTTTCTCTTCTTTTTGCACTCCAATTTGTTGAAGGAGTCTTTTTCTCTTTTGAATTTCTTTTTGCTTTGCACGCCAAAGACACTTTTGTTGTCAATCCAACTATGCTCTGATTACCGCTTGATGTAAGGTGAATCTACACGATTTGGTGAAATGAGTATATAGCCTTATTGTGTCCCGATCTAGGATTGATAAGTACTGATGTCCTTGAATTTATAAGTTTGGGCTGCAAAATAAGATAAGAAATATGATTAATAATGGACTTAATAAGTTAATAATATAAGTAATGAAAAGAGATAATAAGAATGAAATGAAATAAAGAAAGGATAGAGCTGGCTGTAGAATTGATGGAAGAGATGGATGATGGTGATGATGAAATGGCAATGGTGGTGATGTTGTATCTCAAACACGCCAAAGAGGAAACTATGCTATGAAGCACACTCCCGGTCTTCACAAACTTGCTTGAGGGGTGTTGATAGTGTCTTCAACCTACTAGATAACAATCTAGGAATTTTGGAATCAAAATGGAAGGAATGACGCCACAAGTATATGAATTATACTTGCTTAATCGATAAAGTTCACAAAGAACTTTGAAGAGAAATTAACTCACAAGAGTATGTTTTATATAAGAGATGAGATGGGTACAAATGAAGGAAAGCCACTCTATTTATAGGAAATAAGAGGGCTTGGCCGAATGGTTACAAGTTGTTTCGGCTAGATACATGTCTCTAGGAAAATACATAATGCTTGAAATGAATGAATAAGTCCTTTGGGCTTGTGATGGTTCGGCTAACTCTTCATGAAAGGCCTTAATGATTCGGCTAAGGATGGGAAGACATCTCCCTTGGCCGAATGGGCATGCTTGTTCATCTTGACGCCATTTTCTTCCCTTGGCCGAATGATGGTGTGTCTCTTCATGTTTGGCGCCAAAGGCTCTCATGTGCATGGCATGTGATGTGGCCGAATAGGCATGGATCCTTTAGCTCATATCTCTTGGTGATTTAAGCTTCCAATTGGTGTGATCTCTTCATCCACGTGTTCCTTGTTGAAAAGGTATCATCATGGGCAGCATCATTCATGAAAGGTCACAATGTTTGGAAAAGTAACCCTTCATGTTTGAGCTACTTTGGGTGTGAATGAGCTGGTGGTGAGCTGGCCTTAGATGACTTGTAACATGGTGAACGTTTGGGCAGCTCCTTGTGAAAAGGTACCTCTTGAGGTGGCAATATTCACGAAAAGGTACGATTTCACAAATTTTGACTTAGGACATATTTGAAGTGTCCTAAGTGGTGATGATGATGGTGCAACTCCCCAGCTGAAATAAGGTCATCTTGTGGCTCAAATCTTCAGCTCAATCTAGCTATGAGCTCACGGCCTCCGGACAACTTTTCACCAATTGTTCCTTGTGCTCTCCTAATCGATCCCATGTAAGTTTCCTTGCTGTTACATGCTCCATTTAGCTCCAATGCAGCTCCCAAGTCTTGGCCGAATGTGCCTACATGCGTAACATAAGAAAATAAACTAAGTATATAAACCTATATAATGTGTATATATAAAAATGTGACTATAGTATATGATAATAACTTGTATCTCATATATAAATGGATAACTTATTATCATAATATCTATAGGTATATATATATATGAAAAAACTATCTTATAACATATGAAATAAGCATCTATAGGTATAAAGATAGAAAGTTTCTTCCCTGGAGAGGTTGGAATAGCCATGGTAAATATGATGTTGAATTGGATCACATCACTTACACAAGTCACTTCACAACGTTCTATCACCACAATCAATTTAAAAGTCTTACTTGCATGGCTTGGTGATGAGAATTGTTGATGAGTGCTTCAACTTTCTTTCTTCTCTTTTCTTTGTTTTTTCTTCTTATTTTTGAGTGCTAAAATTTTCTTTCTTTTGAGTGCTTCACTTTCTTTTCTGATTTTTCTTTTTCTTTGACTTTGCTCTTCACTTTGCACTCCTTTTTGTATTTCTCTTTTTGTTGTTGTTGCACGTTGCTTTCTTCCACCAATAGCTATGATTATCGCTTGATGTACCCTTGTTTGGCTTCTGATGCAACTTGATGAAAGGCACTTGTACCTTACAATTGATTGTGGATCTAGGAAGGAAGCAAAACAACCTGCATAAGTGAATGACTCAAAATAGATGGTTAAGGGTGCTAAACATATGGGTGAATAGGTAGGTTGTTTAATAAATGAGAGATGAAAGCGGAAGATGATTGATATGACTATGGGTTATGGTTGATGAAACAAAGGGATGGTTGTGAGGTAGTATCCTAAAGAAGACTCAAAGAAGAACCAATACTATAGAGAGCAAAGACTCAGACTTTATATTGCTTCTTTAAGGGGTGGTATAAAGGACTTTGACCCACTAGTTATAAGAACTAGGAACTAGAAGTATCAAGGTGAAAAGAGGGTTGACGCCACAAGTATAAAATACTTGATAAGTCGATAAAACTCACCAAGACTTAAGGAATAGAATAATCTCACTTATATTAATCAAAAAAGTCTTAGTACAAATGATAAATGCTTTCCTATTTATAGGAAATGGAGAGGCATGGCCGAATAGTTACAAGGGGATTCGGCCAGCCTTGTTGATGCAAGCACGTTTTCAACTATAAAGGGAGTACTCTTGAACATCCTTTTAATGTATTTACTTTATAATAACCTTATAATATATACTATTATATTACATATAATTCTAAGGATATTAGTTATAAAGTTAAAGAATAACATAGTATGAATACATATACATCAAGGCAACATACTTATAATGCATTTCATTAATTCATTTGCATTCATATTAGCTCTTAGGCTTTATACCTTACCTTACACATATTAGGAGATGATATAATTAGCTCATGACATTCAAACTTAGCTCACATTACCATAATCAAACATGGCAGCAAGGTAATTAGCTCATATTAGCTCAATACCATGGAATTACCTTGTTTCCTATCACATGTAGGTACATTGGAGAATAATAAACGTTGAGGTAGCTTGGTGAATGATTTGGACGTCATATGCAGCTCACAAATAGCTTACAAGGTAAAAGGTAGCTCATGGAACACTAAGGGAAGCTCGATTCAGCTGGAGGAGCTTAAGGCTAGCTAAACTTAGCTAGTTGGACTATTTGGAGCTGAGTTGCCAAAAGTGATGTCAAAGGTAGCTGAATGTAGCTGAACATAATGTTAAGGAGCTCACAAGGACTTAGCTAGGAAGCTTGTTCTCAAACAGCCCATGTTTGCTAGCTAGCTCCACAACTCAAGCTAGCTTGAAGGAGACACATGCACGCCTAAGAGAGAGAGCGTGACCTGCCATCATTCCATGCACAAGGCTGCACCACAAGGCTTCCTAGAACACCCATGTGCCTTGCATATGACCATCCCCCATGTGCCTTGCATGTGGATCATTTAGGCGCCAAGATGAAGAGTTCTCTTCCTATTCGGCCAAGCCATGTGTTTTGCATGTGATCAGCCCCCATGTTCCTTGCATATGGTTCATTTAGGCGCCAAGATGAATGGCCATCTATCCATTCGGCCAATCACCATTACTTCTCCCATTTGGCACCAATTTGAAGGGATACAAGTGTTATCGGCCAAGGATCATTTCCCTCCATTAAGGGCCGAACCATCATCTCTTTTAGCATTTAAATTATGTCTTTATAGGGAGATACATGGGCTGGCTGAACCATTATGTCTCTATTCGGCTATGCCCCTCCATTTCCTATAAATAGGAAAGCATACATCATTTGTAATAAGACGATTTTTATTAATCACAGTGAGATTATTCTCTTCCTTAAGTCTTGGTGACTTTTTATCGACTTATCAAGTATTTTATACTTGTGGCGTCAACCCTCTTCTTTCATCTTGATACTTCTGGTTCCTAGTTCATATAACTAGTGGGTCAAAGTACTTAACACCACCCCTTGAAGAAACAATATAAAGATTGGGTCTTTGCTCTCTATAGCATTGGTTCTTCTTTGAGCATTCTTCAAGATACTATCCTCACCACCATCCTTTTGTTTCATCGCCATAACCATAACCATTCAATCATCTTCCGCTTCCATCTCTCATTTATTAAATAGCCTACCTATTAAACCATACGTTTACCACCCTTATCCATTCTGTTTTGAGCCATTCACTTGTGCAGGTTGTTTTGCTTCCTTCCTAGATCCACAATCAAACGAGAAGGTAGAATTTCCTTACATCAAGCGGTAATCAGAGCTTTGGTGGAAGAAAGCAACGTGTAACAACAACAACGAAGAAAAATACAAAAAAAAAGTGCAGTGAAGTGCAAAAGTGAAAGAAAGCAAAAAAAAAATTCAGCAAAGAAAACAAAAGCACTCAAAAGAAGAAATTGAAAGCACTTGAAAAAGAAAAAGAAAGAAAGAAAAGTTGGAAGCACTCATCAACAATTCTCATCACCAAGCCTTTAAATTTGATTGTGGTGATAGAAGGTTGTAAAGTGACTTGTGTAAGTAACCCCTTTATTCTCTTCTTTCTATTTTTTCTAAGCCACCCTTTCAATTATAATTTGCTTTCCATTCCTACTAAACCATTTGCAGCCGATGCCAAACAAGTAAAATTTACTCGATATAGTCTTGATTAAAAGTTTTCTAGAACTTGAGACAAGATAATCGAGAGGAAAAAGGTTGGAGTGTGTGTGAGATCAGAAGAGGACAAGTAAAAGCCATTAAAGTCCTAGAGTGCAAACACTAGCGGATTGAGTGACATCAAGTTTCCTTGGAGTGACTCGTGAGGCTTTGTGAGAGTATATTCTGGTAAGGTCTTTTACACATCTTATTCTTTTCTTATTTTACTAACCATGTCTCGAAGTTCAGGACGATCCCCAGAAAGAGAAGCCCCTAACTTGCAGACACAAGCTATTATGCACGAAATGGCAAGATTGTTACAATTAGAATTGGAGCCTTTGCAAGATCATATGGATCAATTAGAAGCATCTTTAGGCAATCGTAGAGTAAACCGCCCTAGAATGGAAGAAGACTTAGAAGAGGAAGTGGCTGAAGTAATATCAATAGCAAGGAGAGATGTTCATCGAAATCAAAATGACAACTTCAGCAACATCAAAGTGACTATTCCTCCATTTCAAGGACGAACCGATCCAGAAGCCTATCTTGATTGGGTAATCAAAATTGAACACATTTTTGAATGCCAAAACTATACGGAGCAAAAGAAGGTTAGGCTTGCTGCTATAGAATTCATGGACTATGCCTTAGTTTGGTGGGATCAATTGGTGAGTTCAAGAAGACGAAATAGTGAACACCCCATCACAGCATGGGATGAAATGAAGGCCATTATGAGGAAAAGGTTTGTTCCTACTCACTATCACTGAGATCTTTATCATAAATTACAAAATTTGAAACAAGGAAGCAAGAACGTTGAAGATTATTTCAAAGAAATGGAGATTGCCGTGATCCGAGTCAATGTGGATGAAGATAGAGAAGCAACAATGGAAAGATTCTTATCTGGCCTAAATCTTGATATTGCTAACCTTGTTGAACTTCAGCATTATGTAGAGATTGATGAAATGGTGCATGTGGCCATGAAAATTGAAAGACAACTCAAAAGGAAATCCTACACTAGGAGCAGTCCAAATTCGGCCACCAAATGGAAGCAAGAACCTATTATTTTCCGAAAGCAAACTCTATTCCAAACAAAGGATCGTGCAGAAGTACCTAAAACTACACAAGTGGGCGAATCTAGCAAGGGTAAAGAAAAGCAAACCAACACTTTTGAGAGATCAAGAGACATCAAATATTTCACGTGTTTTGGAAAAGGACATGTTGCTAGTCAATGTCCCAACCGAAATACCATGATGGTGCTTGACAATGAATATTGTATCAGATTCTGATGAGCCTATTTTTGACGAGGAACCTGAAACAATACAAGAAGAAGGAACGGAAGAAAATACAGATCATGGTGAGATGCTTGTTTCAAAGAGGTGCCTACAATCACAAACATCCCAAGATGATATTCAGAGAAACAATATCTTTCATACAAGATACCATGTCAAGGATAAGGTTTGTACAATGATCATCGATGGAGGAAGTTGCACAAACGTAGCCAGCACTCTTATGGTTGAAAAACTTGGATTGGCAACGTCAAAACATCCTACTCCATATAAACTCCAATGGCTCAATGAAGTAGGTGAGTTAAATGTTACCAAACAGGTTCTAATTCCTTTCTCAGTTGGTAGGTACAAGGACGAGGTGCTTTGTGACATTGTCCCTATACATGCTAGCCACATCTTACTTGGGAGACCATGGCAGTATGACAAAAGGGCCATTCATGATTGTTTTCACAATCAATACACTTTTAAGCATGATGGACGCAAGGTGACCTTGATGCCTTTAACGCCAAAAGAAGTACAACAGGATCAATTGCATATGCGAAAGAGTGTACAAGCATGGCGCAAAGACAAAACTCCGACGAAAAATGAAGAGGAACTAAACAAGAAACCAAACTTCTTCATATAGATACATGATGGTTCAATGCTGGAAAATGAAGGGTCACCTACGAAAAATGGTGATATTTGGGACTTAAAGTCACAATTCTTCGCTAATGATTTTAATCTACAAAAGGTAAGTACCACTTCATATGAAACCTTTTATCTCATCACTTTTCAGGACAATTCACGTGAAAGGTCACTTCCAAAAGGGATATCCCTAGATAAAGATCATTCCCAAAAGGTACCTGTTGGTAAATCATATTCCAAAGAAAGGCCTAAAGGGAAATCTTACAAAAGGGTATATAATGGAATAACACAAACGTTCAAAGGATACTTTCTTTTAGCAAAGAGGCGTGAAGCTATGCAAGGACAGAATGGACTCGATTTGAGGACAAATCGCCCTAAAGAAGGGGGGATGATGCAAGCACATTTTCAACTATAAAGGGAGTACTCTTGAACATCCTTTTAATACACTTACTTTATAATAACCTTATAATATATACTATTATATTACATAACATTCTAAGGATATTAGTTATGAAGTTAAAGAATAACTTAGTATGAATACATCTTACACATTGTTATTTTAATAAGTTAAGCATGTTAGGATAGCTATATAATTATATTATGCATGATTATAACATATACATCAAGGCAGCATACTTATAATGCATTTCATTAGTTCATTTGCATTCATATTAGCTCTTACGCTTTATACCTTACCTCACACATATTAGGAGATGATATAATTAGCTCATTACATTCAAACTTAGCTCACATTACCATAATCAAACATGGCAAGCAAGGTAATTAGCTCATATTAGCTCAATACTATGGAATTACCTTATTTCCTTGTACGTGTAGGTACATTGGAGCATGATAAACGTTGAGGTAGCTTGGTGAATGATTTGGACATCATATGTAGCTCACAAACAGCTTACAAAGTAAAGGCAACTCATGGAACACTAAGGGAAGCTCAATTCAGTTGGAGGAGCTTAAGGCTAACTAAACTTAGCTAGTTGGACTATTTGGAGCTGAGTTGCCAAAAGTGATGTCAAAGGTAGCAGAATGTAGCTGAACATAATGTTAAGGAGCTCACAAGGACTTAGCTAGGAAGCTTGTTCTCAAATAGCCCATGTTTGCTAGCTAGCTCCACAACTCAAGCTAGCTTGAAGGAGACACATGCATGCCCAAGAGAGAGAGCATGACCAGCCATCATTCCATTCACAAGGCTGCACTACAAGGCTTCCTAGAACACCCATGTGTCTTGCATATGACAAGCCCCCATGTGCCTTGCATGTGGATCATTTAGGCGCCAAGATGAAGAGTTCTCTCCCTATTCGGCCAAGCCATGTGTTCTGCATGTGATCAGCCCCCATGTCCCTTGCATTTGGTTCATTTAGGCGCCAAGATGAATGGCCGTCTATCCATTTGGCCAATCACCATTACTTCTCCCATTTGGCGCCAACTTGAAGGGATACAAGTGTTATTCGGCCAAGGATCATTTCCCTCCATCAAGGGCCGAACCATCATCTCTTTTAGCATTTAAATTATGTCTTTATAGGGAGATATATGGGCTGGCCGAACCACTATGTCTCTATTCAACTATGCCCCTCCATTTCCTATAAATAGGAAAGCATTCATCATTTGTAATCAGATGATTTTTATTAATCAAAGTGAGATTATTCTCTTCCTTAAGTCATGGTAACTTTTTATCGACTTATCAAGTATTTTATACTTGTGGAGTCAACCCTCTTCTTTCATCTTGATACTTCTGGTTCCTAGTTCATATAACTAGTGGGTCAAAGTACTTAACACCACCCCTTGAAGAAACAATATAAAGATTGGGTCTTTGCTCTCTATAGCATTGGTTCTTCTTTGAGCATTCTTCAAGATACTATCCTCACCACCATCCTTTTGTTTCATCACCATAACCATAACCATTCAATCATCTTCCGCTTCCATCTCTCATTTATTAAATAGCCTACCTATTAAACCATACGTTTACCACCCTTATCCATTCTGTTTTGAGCCATTCACTTATGTAGGTTGTTTTGCTTCCTTCCTAGATCCACAATCAAATGAAAAGATAGAATTACCTTACATCAAGCGGTAATCAGAGCTTTGGTGGAAGAAAGCAATGTACAACAACAATAAAAAGAAAAATACAAAAAGAAGTGCAAAGTCAAAGAAATCAAGAAAAATCAGAAAACAAATTGAAGCACTCCAAAAGAAGAAATTTCCAGCACTCAAAAAGACGAAAAGCAAAGGAAAGAAAAGAAAGAAAGTTAAAGCACTCATAAACAATTCTCATCACCAAGCCATTCAGTAAGCCCTTTAAATTGATTGTGGTGATAGAAGGTTGTGAAGTGACTTGTCCGACGTCAAACAAGTAAAATTTACTTGATATATTCTTGAGTAAAGTTCTCTAGAACTTGAGACAAGAGAATCGAGAGGAAAAAGGCTGGAGAGTGTGTGAGATCAGAAGAGGACAAGTAAAAGCCATTAAAGTCCTAGAGTGCAAACACGAGCGGATTGAGTGACATTCAAGTTTCCTTGGAGTGACTCGTGAGGCTTTGTGAGAGTATATTCTGGTAAGGTCCTACACACATTTCATTTTTCCTTATTTGCTAACATGTCTCTTCCATCCAACATCATTATAGTAAAAAGGAATTTGAACATTCAAAGTCAAGAGGATGAACAAAGAGAGAACATATTCCATACCAAATGTCACGTGGGAGATAAAATTTGTGTGGTGATCATTGATGGAGGAAGTTGTACAAATGTAGCAGGCACTCACATGGTGGAAAAGTTGGGTCTCAAGACTTCCAAGCATCCTCATCCTTACAAACTTCAGTGGCTCAACGATGTGGGTGAAGCCAAGGTAACCAAACAAGTTGTTGTACCTTTTTCAATTAGAAAATACCAAGATAAAGTTCTTTGTGACATGGTACCCATGAGTGCAAGCCATCTTATACTCAGGCGTCCTTGGCAATATGATAAGAAGGCTACCCATTACGGATTCTCTAACAAGTACTATTTCCAGCATCAAGGGAGAAAAATCATATTAGCACCTATGCTTCCAAATCAAGTCCATGAATGTCAGGTTACCCTCAAATCACGTATAGAGGAATGGGAGAAAGCTAAAGCCATGAAGAAAGTTGAAAGATAATTTTTGCATGAGAGAAGAGTAGAGAGTTGAAAATTAACAAAATGAAAGGATTGAATATGGGAGCAAAGAGGAAAAGGAAAATGAGGGTGAAGAACATATTTTATCTAATCTTACTCCTATTCTTTCTTTTGACGTACAGGATAATCCAATAGACATGTCGCTTCAAGTTGAAGATTCAAGAAACATGTCTTTTGAAGAATCAATAGACGTGACTTTTGGGGATGTACAAGATATGTCCTTTGACATTTCAAAGGATGTACCTCTTGAAATTCAAAAGAATGAGCCAATTGGAGTACCAAGAGTTGAGATCATTCAGACTCCAAGTACATTGCACATATTGATGGGAATTCAACAACCAATGGAGTTTTTCATCATTAAGAAACCAATGCCCATTAAACATCCACCCTGGTTTGCTATTTCCATTCATCTTATTGATAATTTTTCATTTACTAACTTTGATTTATTTTGCAGTAACTTGTTCATCCTTATGGTGAAGAAATCATACCAACCCTCAAGGCAATCATTTGGAGAGGTACAATAGTGAAAGGACACGATGATTTAAATCAGCCCCAAAAAGTCATTTAAACAATACTTATCTTCACCAAGCGACGTGATGACTCCAACCAAGAGACAAACCTTTTCACCAACAATTATGGTGAATTAAAAGGAGGAAATAAAGATATAAAGGTTCTTTCCAAGCATTGTGATGATTCAAAGAATAAAGAAAAGGGATCAAGTTGGTTCGTGAAGGGCTATGTCTCTCCAGTTCAAAGGACATGTGATGAATCCCAAATATTGTGTCATCCCATCAAAGGATGTGAAGTTACCAGATTTGAAGCCAAGAGGTTGAACATATCGTGTGAATCATCTATTGGAGGAAAACATAAGGATTCAATCCTTCCTACATCAAGAAGTTCTTCAATGAGAAACTACTTCGATTTGAGGACAAATCACCTAAAAGAAGGGGAGGATGATACGATCCAAACTAGCTCCAACTTTCTCCATGACTTGAACACACCATGGATTTCTTCAAAGCTGTTTTTAAGGGAGTTCTTCATTACCCTATCTTATACTATATCATTTATACATTATATTCTATCATAAGCATACATTCATATGTTAGTATAATTATCATATTATTATTTTCATCATATGCTTATTTGATCATATTTTCATATTATTCAAATATATGCCATGATTACATATCATTTCTTAGGATATTATTATTACATGTTTCCATTTATCATTTATGAATACCATGTTATATGATATTCATGCATACAACATATACCCATATCTTTATGATTGATACACAATGTTATAAGCATGTTAGGATAGTCTTATAATATATTAAGCATGATTATCATATATACATCATTGCAGCATCATTATAAATCATTTCATTAGTTCATATGCATTCATATTAGCTCTTAAGCATCATGCATAATCTTAAACATATTATGAGATTATATAATTAGCTCATGGACTTCAAACTTAGCTCACATTACCATAATCAAACATGGCAGCAAGGTATTTAGCTCTTCTTAGCTCAATATCATGGACTTACCTTGTTTCCTTGCACATGTAGGTACATTGGAGCATGATGCACGTTGAGGTAGCTTGGTGAATGATTTGGACGTCATATGTAGCTCACAAGCAGCTTACAAAGTACAAGGCAGCTCATGGAACACTAAGGGAAGCTCAATTCAGCTGGAGGAGCTTAAGGCTAGCTAAACTTAGCTAGTTGGACTATTTGGAGCTGAGTTGCCAAAAGTGATGTCAAAGGTAGCTGAATGTAGCTGAACATAATGTTGAGGAGCTCACAAGGACTTAGCTAGGAAGCTTGTTCACAAATAGCCCATGTTTGCTAGCTAGCTCCATAACTCAAGCTATCTTGAAGGAGGCACATGCACGCCCAAGAGAGAGAGAGCATGACCAGCCATCATCCCATGCACAAGGCTGCACCACAAGGCTCCCTAAAACACCCATGTGCGTGCCATATGACCAGTCCCCATATGCCGTGCATATGATCTCATTTAGGCGCCAAGATGAAGAGCCATTTAACCATTCGGCCAAGCATCATCTCCTCTCCCATTTGGCTCCAATTTAAAGGGATACAAGTGTTATTCGGCCAAGGATCATTTCCCTCCACAAGGGCCGAACCATCATCTCTTTTAGCATTTAAATTATGTCTTTATAGGGAGATACATGGGCTGGCCGAACCATTATGTCTCTATTCGGCTATGCCCCTCCATTTCTTATAAATAGGAAAGCATTCATCATTTGTAATGAGACCTTTTATTTTTAAGTTAGATTCTCTTTCTTAAGTCCTGGTGACTTTTATCGACTTATCAAGTAGTTTATACTTGTGGCGTCAACCCTATTCTTTCATTTTGATACTTCTGGTTCCTAGTTCATATAACTAGTGGGTCAAAGTACTTAACACCACCCCTTGAAGAAACAATATAAAAATTGGGTCTTTGCTCTCTATAGCATTGGTTCTTCTTTGAGCGTTCTTCAAGATACTATCCTCACAACCATCCTTTTGTTTCATTACCATAATCATTACCATTCCAATCATCTTCCGCTTCCATCTCTCATTTATTAAATAGCCTACCTATTAAACCATACATTTACCACCCTTATCCACTCTGTTTTGAGCCATTCACTTGTTCAGGTTGTTTTGCTTCCTTCCTAGATCCATAATCAAATGAAAAGGTAAAATTACTTTACATCACCAGGCTTCTTCAATAATGGAGAAGTCGACAACCTTGTTGTTTCCCGATCTAGGAGAGACACCAAATGCTACACTTGAATCAATAAGTAATCTGCACAAAAGTAAAAGAAAGAAATGATTAAAAATAGAATATGAAGAAGAAAACAAATGATAAGAAAGGAATGGATAGAAAAGTTATCAAATGGGCTGCGGAAGTGTTGTTGAAGAATCCTTCAAGAGTTGATGAATTCGGCCACCAAATGATGTTGCTGGACGTATGCCTTGTTGATGTTGAAGGATTCAAGATGAAGAAATGGAAATGGAATTTGGTGATGATATAGGCGTGATATGGTGATGGACTATGGCGATGATATAGGCGTGATAATGGTGATGGAAGATGGTGATGAACAGATTGTATCTTATAAAACTAAGAAGGAACCAATGCTATAAAACAGCAAAGACCCGCTTCTTATAAGTCTTATAAGGGATGGTATTAAGGACTTTGACCCGCTAGTTATAAGAACTAGGAACCAAAAATATCAAGGGATGGAATGACGCCATAAGCTTTCAAGCTTTAGAAAGGCTTGCTTAATCGATATAGTTCTAAAAAGAACTTAAAGAGAGAATAACTCACAAAGGATTTATAATATCAAAGGGTTGTTTTTACAAATTAATATCCAAGCCTATTTATAGGCTAGCATAGGTTTGGCCGAATAAATAGTTGTCCATTTGGCTAAATACATGACTATTAAATAGAAATACATGATGTTTTAATGAATGAAGATGTCCTTGGCTGAATGGTCTCCTTGCTCTTCATCTTGGCACCAATTTTGAATCAAAAGGATGCTTAGGCCGAATAGAGAGAACCCTCTTCATTTTGGCATCCATTTCATCCACACGCATAGAACTTGTGTGGGCTGGTCATGAGGTACTCACATGGGTGGCTTGGGGTCTTATGGTGTCTCCTACTTGGCGTGAAGTTGAGCAGTAACATAGGTGTGACTTTGCATCCAACTTGCTTCTAGACATGGCGTCAATGGGGCAGTAACTATTTATGAAAGGTCACATTTGTGGAAGGCAACCTTTCATCATTTGAGCTACTTCCCATGTGTTTGAGCTGAAGATGAGCTGGCCATAGATGAAAGACATGTGTATAAGACATAGGATAGCTCCTTGTGAAAAGGCACTTCTCAGAATGGCAACTCTTCGCGAAAAGGTACGAAGTCACAAAAATTAACCTAGACCATATTTGTAGTTCTGTGTGGGGACGTTGGTGCAACTCTCCAGCTGAAATGAAGTCTCTAGCTAGCTCAAAAGTCCAGCTCAAGTGACCTACGAGCTCGGGGGTCAGCTGACAACTTTTCATAATTTATTCTTCATGATCTCCCGAGTCATCCTATGGAAGTTTTTAGCTCATTGACTCCCATGCTAGCTTTAAATCAGCTCCCATCATGTGGACGAACATGTACATACAAAGAAAGCTTTTTTAAGCTAAGTAATATAGGATATAAATATATAAATATTTGGTTCATAACAATTACTTCATACATTCATAATATCATTATCATAACTATAAATATATGTATGTAAGCTATTATCATAACTATGGTATAAAGAAAGATTAAGTTAAGAAAATCCCCTTTATTTATGGAGAAAGGTTGGAGATGCAAGTCCATTTTTGACGCTGAATCAGATCACATCATCCCCCCTTCTTTAAAGTAATTTGTCGTCAAATCGAAGGGTGGTTTCTTTTCAACGTTCCTCCATTCCATAGTTTTGTTTCGTCAGAAATTGGGATCCCTTCTTTAGACTCTTGAATGAGATATGCCCATGTAATTTTTCTTTGAATGTTTTAGGTCCCTGATATCCCAAAAGTGGTGTCTCTTAATACTCCAATAGGTATCATTGAATCCTCATAGGTCACGTCCATTTGTTCTTCTAAAGACACGTCCTTTGAATGAAAAATGATGTTCTTTTGCTGCTCAATGGACACATCTTTTGTAATCCCAAAGATCACTTCTCCTAAACATTACTTTTGGAAAATGGTGTCTCTTGATACAACCTGCAAGTCAAAGAAACAATCTACATTTTCAAAGTTAGAATAATCATCTTCAACCTTGCATTCTATCAATAGGCATTCTCGAATCAAGCATTGAGGAATAAGCACATGTTCTCGGATCATTTCCTCCATGGTTATTGCCTTTCTTTTCCTTATAGCCTCAACACTTTGCTTCATTTAGCTTGATCATTCTGGACTTGTTTAGGCGTTAAAGGGACAAGGATAATCTTCTTCCCTTTATGACTGAACGAGCATTGATTGGTAAAATCATGAATAGTCCTTTTGTCGTATTGCCATGGCCTTCCAGAAGTAGATGGCTAGCGTGCATAGGACAACATCACATAACCTCATCTTTGTATTTGCCAATGGAAAAAGAAATTATCACCTGTTTGCTAACGTTGAGTTCTCCTCATTCATTGAGCCACTGTAACTTATATGGATTCGGGTGCTTCATCGTTTTCAAACCAAGCCTTTCCACCATTATTGACTGGCCACATTAGTACAACTTCCACCATCTATGATAACAAAGTATACCTTTTCATTCGCTTGGCATCGGGTATGGAATATGTTTTCTCTCTGTGCATTGTCTTTCGCAACTTGAAGATTCAAATTCTTCTAATTACCAAGGATTCTCCTCCATCAACGGGATCTGCAAGAGTTATTTCTTCATTGACCTCAGTAGATACCTCTTCTTCTTCTTCAGATTCAGATTCTATTTCACCATTTCCAAGTAAGAGCATGGTGTTCCTATTAGGACATTGTGTAGCTACGTGGTCCCTCCCAAGACATTTAAAGCATCTAATGTCTCTTGTACGTTCAGTGATTTGCTTTCCTCAGTTGGGGTCTTTACTTTTACGTCTTTGAAGATTCGGCTTGTTCTTTAACAAGAGGAGGATTAGGTTTCTTTATGTTTCTCCATTTTGATGGTGTGGGTGCAATATTGTGAGATGTATGTCTCCTCTTTAGTTGTCTTTCAATCTTCATTTCCATTTGCACCATTTCATCTAATTCGATGTAATGATACAATTCTAAGGTATTGGCAATTTCGGGATTAAGTCCAGCAAGGAATCTCGCCATAGTTGCTTGACGATCCTCCTCAATGTTAACTCGGATCATTGCCACTTCCATCTCTTTGTAGTAGTCCTCCATACTCCTATGGCCTTGTTTAAGATTCTGTAACCTTTGAACAAGTCACGGTGATAGTGAACAGGAATGAATCATTTCCGCATAATACCTTTCATTTCAAACCAAGTTGAGACCAGTCGTTCTCCATTCCTCCTTCGATTCAAGGTAAGTTGATCCCACCATATTAAAGCATAGTCTATGAACTCCATGGCTACCAATCTCACTTTCTTCATTTCGGAATAGTTGTGGCAACTAAAAACATGTTCCACTTTGCTTTCCCATTCGAGATAAGCTTCAGGATCAGTTTTTCCTTGAAATTGAGGAATTTTGATCTTGATATTACTTAGATTGTCATCAACAATGGCACGTCTAGGGCCTTGGAATGCTACTTGTCCTCCCTCGACAAAATTTTCTTGAACATCTTCTTCTGGAGGTGGTAGATCTTGGCGTTGATCTATCTTTTCATGAAGAGCATCGAACTCTTCACGAAACATTCTCATTTCGCCATTGAGTGCCTGTATTTGTAAGTTTGGTGTTCCTGTATTTTCTCTGGGGCTTTAAGACATGGTTAGTGCAAATAAAATGAATTGAAAACCTTACCAGCACACTCATAAAACCTCACTTGATCTCTCCAAGAAAATTCAGATTGCACTCTACTCACTCTCGTGTTTGCACTCAGGGATATGATCCTTGTCTTTTTCTTGATCCCCCTTCTGATCTCACCATCTCGTTTGCCTTTTTCCACTCGATTCTCTCTTGTGGGTCATTTTTAAGAACTAACTCAAGATTGAGCAAGTCTATTAGTTTGTGCGTCGGCTTAAAAAATGGTTAGGGTATAGAAATGGTTATGGTATAAGGGTAGGATAGAAAAGGATAAGGTAATGAAATGAGAAAAAGACGAAAAATAAAGAAATGAAATAGTAAGAAAGTAAAGATAACTTACAACTCAAGTTGTAACACTTACTATCTTCCTTCACAAGAAACAACAAGGATACCTCCTTCAAGTTTGATGTTGGGGACAGATTGTATTGTGCTTCTCTTTGAGCGTATTTGCAACTTTGCTTCACTTTTTCTTGCTTTTGATTCTTCTTTTTCTTTTCTTTATTTTGTACTCCAAATTTGATGTAGGATTCTTATTCTTTTCTTTTTTTGTTTTTTTCTTCTTTCTTGTTGTTTTTTGTTGTAGCACTTTGAATGTCAATCCATCAAAGCTCTGATTATCGCTTGAGGTAAGGCTAACCAGGCTTCTTCAATAATGGAGAATTGGCAACCTTGTTGTTTCCCGATCTAGTAGAACACCAAATGCTACACTTGAATCAATAAGTAATCTGCACAGACGTTAAAAGAAAGAAATGATTAAAAATAGAATATGAAGAAGAAAACAAAATATAAGAAAGGAAATGGATAGAAAAGTTATCAAATGGGCTGCGGAAGTGTTGTTGAAGAATCCTTCGAGAGTTGATGAATTCGGCCTCCAAATGATGTTGCTGGATGTATGCCTTGTTGATTTTTGAAGGATAATTCAAGATGAAGAAATGGAAATGGAATTTGGTAATGATATAGGCGTGATATGGGGATGGACTATGGTGATGATATAGGCGTGATAATGGTGATGGAAGATGGTGATGAACAGATTGTATCTTATAAAACTAAGAAGGAACAATGCTATAAAAGAGCAAAGACCCGTTTCTTATAAGTCTTATAAGGGATGGTATTAAGGCTTTGACCCGCTAGTTATAAGAACTAGGAAACAGAAGTATCAAGGGGTAGGAATGACGCCACAAGCTTTAGAAAGGCTTGCTTAATCGATATAGTTCTAAAAAGAACTTAAAGAGAGAATAATCTCACAAAGGATTTATAATATCAAAGTGTTATTTTTACAAATGAAATATCCAAGCCTATTTATAGGCAAGCATAGGTTTGGCTGAATAAATAGGTGTCCATTCGGCTAAATACATGACTATTAAATAGAAATACATGTTTTAATGAATGAAGATGTCCTTGGTCGAATGGTCTCCTTGCTCTTCATTTTGGCACCAATTTTGAATCAAAAGGATGCTTAGGCCGAATAGAGAGAACCCTCTTCATTTGGCGCCCATTTCATGCACACGCATGGCACATGTGTGGGCTGGTCATGAGGCACTCACATGGGTGGCTTGGGGTCTTATGGTGTGTCTCCTACTTGGCGTGAAGTTGAGTAGTAACTTAGGTGTGACTTTGCATCCAACTTGCTTCTAGATGACATGGCGTCAATGGGGCAGCAACTATTTATGAAAGGTCACAATTGTGGAAGGCAACCTTTCTTCATTTGAGCTACTTCCCATGTGTTTGAGCTGAAGATGAGCTGGCCATAGATGAAGGACATGTGTATAGACATAGGACAGCTCCTTGTGAAAAGGCACTTCTCGGAATGACAACTCTTCGCGAAAAGGTACGAAGTCACAAAAATTGACCTAGACCGTATTTGTAGTGTTCTGTGTGGTGAAGATGTTGGTGCAACTCTCCAGCTGAAATGAAGTCTCTAGCTAGCTCAAAAGTTCAGCTCAAGTGAGCTATGAGCTCGGGGGTCAACTGACAACTTTCATCATTTGTTCTTCATGATCTCCCAAGTCATCCTATGGAAGTTTTTCTAGCTCATTGACTCCCATGCTAGCTTTAAATCAGCTCCCATCATGTGGCCGAACATGTACCTACAAAAAAGCTTTTATAAGCTAAGTAATATAAGATATAAATATAAATATGTGGTTCATAACAATAACTTCATACATTCATAATATTATCATAACTATAAATATAATGTATGTAAGCTATTATCATAACTATGGTATAAATAAAGATTAAGTTAAAGAAAATCCCCCTTTGATTATGGAGAAAGGTTGGAGATGCAAGTCCATTTTTGACGCTAAATCGGATCACATCATTTTACGAACTAAATTTGATCTTTCAAAATCTGTCAAGTGTGTCGGCTATAGGAAACAAAAAGGTTAATAGAGATTGGAAAATAATGAAAGGAAAGGCTACAAATTTAAAGGACAAACAAGAAAGGAGATATAAAAGGAGATATAAAAAGAAATCAGTAAAACTTACTACAAAGAAAATGCTTGCAACGAGACTGTCACCAATAGAATCAAAGATGGTGTTGTTTGGGTTGAATCAAAGCATTTCAATGTTAAAAGAACAAGGTAATTGCATTTCTCTTCATCTCACGACCAGAAATTTCTTTTCTTTTATTTTTTTAATTTGAAATAGATTTTTTATTTTACTTTCAAGATGAATTTCTTAATGGTTTAAACCTTTGCTCTGATTACCATATACGAGTCAGCCCTTTGATTGAGGACCTCTTCGATTGTACTGGATCTAGAACG